>NC_140238.1:12152613-13352613 GCF_949987555.1 Borostomias antarcticus
TTTCAGCACTTTAAGATTGTCTCACAATGAAAAATGTTTTAGCCTATAAATAAACAGAATTATTTTATTTTTACTTTGTTCAGTGACTCGCACATTAATGCCTTCTCTTTGCATGTTTTTTTCATATCTTTGGGTGTCACATGATCCACAGGTACCCTGCGCTGCAGTATTGAGAATGCTGTGTGTGTGTGCGCGCGTGCGTGTGTGCGCGCGTGTGTGTGACTGTTATAACACCCCCCAGGCTGGAGCCAGTCGGCCGGATTTGTGGAAATCCCCCACCTAGATCCGTTGGCCCCTCCCCTCTCTACCGCAGACAATTATAACCTAGAGTTTGCGGAACCGTCTACTACAACCCGACAAACTCAACTCGGTGTCAACAATGGACCTCCACCGGACGAGTATCTTAAACAATATGGACTATACCGGCGACGGTAGGGATTGTAAGGAGGGGAAGGTGCAGGTCGGTACCGATGAGCGTCTGGACAGCGGCCTGGACTCCCTGAAAGAGGAGGATTACCAGGCGGTGGCGGGCGAGCTCGCTAGGCTCCGGGTGGACTGTGCTCAGCAGAAAAACAGCCACGAATGTAGCCATGAGCCGTGGAAGACGCAGATTTCAGAGGACGGAGACACGTAAGTGGAGCAGCAACAGTTGTTAAACATATATTTGTAATAACTATATTTGTTAAAAGAAAAAAAAACTAGGCTATTCTCTGCAATCGAAACATTTCTCTGCAGTCGGACTGCCCATCTGCGTAAAGTTGTTAATGCATTTACGCTTATAAATCAAAGTAAATACAATGCATTAGAGCTTGTGGGCAGTTGGAGAGAGGTTGCGGTCACGGTGGACTTTACGTAAACAAAAGACTATTATCAGAACGGAATGTACCGTGGCGCAGAGTCAAAGTGGGCGGCGCACGAGCTCAGCTGGGAAAGTCCCGGGCGCGCGGCCAGGAATCCGAGCGACGCGCCGAGCGCGCGCGCCAATGCGTCAAGACACCGCTGGTAGAAAAATAGATCTAGACCCAAAAAAGGGGGCCTATGAAGTAGCAGCCAAAGCTGCTACACATATAATCAATATGTCAATACTCATTCGTTGTTTCTGTATTCGTTGTTTCTGTGCCATACTAGATTTCTGTACAATAAAGTAATCGCCCTCTTCATCTCTCCCTCAGGCTTCTCCACCTGGCCATTATCCACGAGGCCAAGGACTGTGCCAGGAAGATGATTGAGCTGTCCCACAACGAAGCCTTCCTCAACCAGCAGAACTACCAGAGACAGGTAGCCTACAACACCTGCACACACGCCTAATACGCCTGTAGGAAACAGCTTGTTTGGCTTGTGTATGAGAGAGAGAAGATGAAGTAGATAGAGGTAGAGAGAGATAGAAGACAGACAGACAGACAGACAGACAGACAGACAGACAGACAGACAGATAGATAGATAGATAGATAGATAGATAGATACTTCATTGATCTCCCTAGGGGGAAATGTGGCCTTTCTCTAGTGGAATTACAACAAGGTTGGAAAAAAGACTAGTTACAGAGTACTACCATAAAAAAAGAAGAACAGGGACTATATACATCCATATGTACAACATATGTACAGTATAGAATAGAATAAAAAATATAGATAGATAGATAGATAAGAGAGGCATGAGGAGAGAACGAGGAGTTAAAGTGCAGGTAGAAAAAGAGATGGAGAGATATATAATGAGAGAGACTTAACCCCCCCCCCCTCCCTTCAGACTCCCCTCCACCTGGCTGTGATCACAGAGCAGCCCGAGCTGGTGGACCGTCTCCTGGAGGCGGGAGCCGACCCCTCGCTGGTGGACCAGGGGGGCAACACCCCCCTCCACATTGCCTGCAGATGGGGTTCCATGGCCTGCTTCAGCCTGCTGACCCAGACACGGCCCGGCCCCAGAGCCAGCCAGCTAGCAGACATCATGGCCACATACAACTACAGTGGTAAGACATTGACACTGTAAACAGATCCCTCTAGAATGTAGGATTCCTTCTTGAATATCCTGGGGAAAGCTGTCTCCCCCCCCAGCGCTAGTCTGTAGTCTGAGCTGACCCGGGGTCCAGTGTCAGTACAGCGACCTAAACCTGGTGTGCCTGTCGCTGTGTCCTCTTCTGCAGGTCAGAACTGCCTACACCTGGTCACCCTCCATGGCTTCCTCTCATTGGTGGAGAGTCTGGTCGCCCTGGGAGCTGACATAAACGCTCAGGTATGTTACGCGGATGTAACCGTCTTCATCTCCATGGTGACGAGGCTCACATGCCTCCTGTGTTCATGCGATACAATACTCCTCTATTGTCCCATATTGAAAGAGAAATTCGATGCCACCGTCTATGTGTGTCACCTTCACCTCTCCCTGTGCTGCTTCTTGTAAGTCACTCACCCTGCGTATCCCCTCCCATTCACTAGGAGCAGTGTAACGGCCGCAGCCCCCTACACCTGGCTGTGGACCTGCAGCACCTGGCGCTGGTACGACTACTGCTCCGCAAGGGAGCCAATCCCAACAGCCTCACCTACGGAGGACACACCCCCTACCACCTCACCTTCGGTCGTCTTAATGACGCCATCAGGGAGGAACTGCTGGAGGTGACCAATCCTGAGCTGAGGGAGCTGCCCGACAGTGAATCGGAGGACAGCGAGGAGGAAGGTGGCCAGTCAGATGAAGAAGAGGTGTGTGTGTGTGTCATCTGTTTAATGAGAGATTGTGCAGTACATATTTCTATGTAGTTCTCTTTAGCACTATTTAATACTGTGTAGTAAATAAGTAGTAAACTAGTGGTAAACGTTTCACCATACATTGTACTAGTATGACGGTGGATGTGACGAATATCACTGACCTTCCTTCCTTCCTCCTCTCTTCTGACGCAGGTGGAGTATGATGACATCCAATGGAATGGCCATTAGCGGGAAGCAGGAAGTTAGACCCTGGGAGCGCCAGGAAGACGCAGCCCAGAGATGACGTCACACCCTGCTGCCAGAGACGGACCAGCGGCGTGCTGAGTCAGCGCCGGTGCAAACCCCTCACAGGACCTCGGCGAGGATGACACAGGTCGGTCAGACAGAGAGACGGACAGGGCCGAGAGCGATGGACTGCTGTGTGAACCAATGAGACTGCACCGGTCATCTGTCAATAAACCAATGGATGGCTATAAACATGGTCGTATGGTTGTATGAGAGAGAGCATCGTGCATAGATGTTTCAGTTACACCCTCATGTATCATATTGTAAATGCCTGTGTATACAAAGATTTATTTTTTATAACAAGTGTATAAAGACGTTGTAAATGTCCATTTGCTTGTGAATGAGACGAGCAAGTCACACACACACACACACTCCAGTAAATTAAAACAGATGTATATTTAACTCGGACTTCCTCTCCAGTCTTCATTCATTCATCCTCGGGCTCGACAAGGTTATCACACATTGACCCTGATAGCGGGCTGTTATGAAAGAGTCAAGTCATCTCTACCCTCCAGAACATCAAGGCCCGGTTTCCTGTACCAAGATAACGCCTGGTTTAGAACAAGAGTTCTTTTCAACGGGGAATCTCCGTTCACATGCTTTTCAACATGTGTCTGGCGTGTCTCACATGCCATCATTAGGAAATAAGCACAAGCACAGCTATCCGCAGTGACAAGGAGCTGAAAGCACGCCTCTGTTCTAGTCAGCCAGAGCAGTGAGAGACCCATTCATTATCACAGGACAAAGCCAGGGGAGCAATGGCTATCTGTAGCCATGACAACCACCAGCTGACTAAACAGGACGTTCCCAGAAAGGCGGGGCTAAATTGGACAGGAATTCCCCGCAGACGGCCTGGATTCCTCACAGCAGGTAGTAGGTTTCACACAGATGTTCTAGAGGGAACTTGTCACGGTAGATGGATCATAAGGTAGATGAATCACAGGAAGGGATTCTCCATCATGGACTAGGAGGGTTAGTACAATAGATCTATAAAACACATACCAGTAGTGAGTCAGTGTGTGAGAGAGAGATTAAGAGTATGCACATTTAGACTGGGAGGGAACTCAAAAGTGAACCTGAAGAAGATTGTGAATTTGTTCATGTTAGAAGAAATGTGACGCATGTACAGTGGCCCTAGAGCATCCAACCCCCCCCATGTTACAGTAAACTGATGAGTCACTCTGCTGTGGTCTTAGCTTTCAAGAAGCCCACCCAGCCTCAGATAACTCCTGGAGCTTGGCCAATAGATATTCTTTATACATTTTCTAGTTTACTTTATACAAATGTTAAAAGTTTATATTGTATTTATATTATATGTCTCTTTATACAATGTAAATTCAAAATAGCTGCGCAGTGTGGGGGGACAGGTTCCTGTGTGAAGAGGTTATACTGTACATCACCACTGTGTGAACACTGGAAATTCCCATCTTACAGGTCTGATGTCCTGAGGACTGTCTAACATTACTTAAGTGTGTCCACTGACTTGGCAGAGCAGTGTGTACCCACTTTGGAGAATGTTTATTCATGAAGCGTGCTTAATCAGGATATTCCTCTCAAGATCCCATCTCAGTATCACCTCATCCAAACATTCTCGTGTTGCACCACAGATGTATTTGCCATTATTACTACTAACGTGGGCGACAAGAGGAGATTCACAGATTTATCCAGTTAAGGTATGACACGGCATAGCATTACCAGAGTGAGAAAAGCACAACTGTGAGCTAGTCTCATTTTTTCTGACTTGTCATGCCTTATGAAGAAACTTTTTAAGGTCATAAATTACACATTTCCAAAGTGCAACATTTGTTTGATATTTTGTTGTATCGAAATTCTGATGTGTATAGACCCTTTAATAAAATGACAGAATGAAAATCTTCCAGAGTTGGGAGTTTCTCAAAAACATTCTCTTTAATAGAACAGCGTTAATGTACAGCAAAAACAGATGACTGAGCACAAGGCTCTTGACGTGACAGGGATCTGCGGTAGTGCTCTCTGAGATCGTCTGCTCTGGTCTGGTCATCACCGTCTCAGTCCCGCTCAGACAGCGCCACCAGGTGGACGTCGATCTCAGACTCGGACAGAATCCTGGGGGGAAGAGATGAGAACCTGATACTGAGTCTACAAATTAGAAGAGCCATAATTACAGACTGAAGCCTATTGGGAGAGTGCTCATCTTCCACACATAAACAGCTAATATTACACTCAGCCCTCTGGTCTAGACACCAAACCCCTTGGGGAATTCCACTCTTACACCGTAGAGTCCAACTCAATATTACTCTGATGATACAATACTCCATTTAGTCCCATGTATCTGACATGCATATCCATATAGGTATACAGATTTAGAACAAAACCTGCAGGATGAGCTGCAGCAGGAAACATTCTCTCTGTCCAGAGAAGGATCCTCACCTGAACTTGGGCTCCTCCGTGGTGATGACGCCGATCTCCAGCTCGGAGGGTTTGAAGTCGATGGACAGCACCGTGGACAGACACGTGATCGCAGTCTGGGGAGGGCCGGAGCGATAGACGAGGTGGAGAGGACGAGTAAGCAGTGAAGGAAGGGGATGGAGAGAAGGACAGACAGTGATAGACAAAGTCAGAGGGAGGATGAAGGGACAGAGAAGAAAAATAAACCTCCAGATTACCATGATGCCCACGGGCCTGATTCATAATATCCAGATGGTTGAGCTCACCTTTCTCTCATATCTCCATGGCCCTCATTTACTAAGCGACCGTACAACAGGAAACTGGGCATGAGCAGAGGCTGTGACGGGATCTCACGTCAAGTCTCAGCTCGTGTACGCAAGTCTGAGAATTGGCATGAGACTGATTCTGACTGGCATCTAAGCGCAGCCACATATTCATCACTTTTAAATGTGTAGCCTACACTATGGCAAAATATTCAATTTTCAAAGGCCTCTTCTATGTGTCATATATCCCTAACATAAATGGGTATTATGCAATTGTTCGCAATTAACGGGGTAAACAGGTTTTTGGTGTAAGAGTAATTTCGCTTTCATTTTGAGATAGTCTACTTGTTAGACAATGCAGCCTTACAAGTCTGAAAATGAAAGCAAAATTAATCTTACACCAATCAATCAATGCCATGGCTATACCGGTGGCATAATTACAAGCAATCAAAATTAACACATGAAAACCAATGGGTAAGGTTATTCAGTCAATAATTTAATAGCGTTGACAGTCATCAAATAGGCTATGAGCATCCTATCTCACCGTTCAACTGACCGAGCTGAGAGCAGCTAGCCTCTGACCCCAACAGCTGAAGTACGTAAATAGCATTTGTGCCTCCCTTTTTTTAAGTGTATCGTGTTTTTTTTTTTTACATTACACTGTTTTGTTTTCAGTTTTTGTACTGCATTTGCACTGTCCTGTTCTGCACCCTGTCCTACATCATCTGCAACAGCCTATGCCTTAACCCTAGTCAAATTCCTTGTGTTAACCATATACATTCAAGCCGGAATGTCTGCACACCCCTTTCACCTTCTCCACATTTTATTACGTTACAGACTTATTCTACAATAGATTGAGTTGCTCTTTTTTTGATGCACCTTTGGCAGTGATTACAAGGTGTCTTGGGAAAGAAGCTACGAGCTTGGCACACTGGTTTCTGGAGATTTTTGCCCATTCCTGGCAAGCTCCATGAACTTCAAGGGCGAGGCCAGAATATGTAGGGGTGTGATATTCAAATTATGATTGTTTTCATTCGTCACATTTATCAACGCCCGATCATTTGACATTCACTCCGGATTGGCAGCATACGAATGTTTGATGAATCACACATGAACGCTGTCGTACCATCATTGTGGAGTGATCGGGTTTGCGCTGGTAGCAACGTTCCGTTGATAAATGAGGGCCCATGTGAGCCACTTCACACCTGGCTGGTCTGCTGATGGCTGGCCCACCACAGCTCCTAACCCTGATCCCCACACTCACCTCGATGGTCTGCTCGAAAGTCCAGTCCAGCTTCTTCTTGACCTTCTTCTCCAGGAAGCTGGTGGCCTCTGTCTGTTTGACGCCGGAGGCTGTGGCCTTGAAGCCACAGTAGTAGCCTGCAGGGTCACACTTATACACTTGGGGGCCGTTCTCCTCATCCACGCCAATCACTATCATACCTGGAACAACAACAACAACATCAATCACTATCATACCTGGAACAACAACATCAATCACTATCATACCTGGAACAACAACAACAACATCAATCACTATCATACCTGGAACAACAACAACATCAATCACTATCATACCTGGAACAACAACAACAACATCAATCACTATCATACCTGGAACAACAACAACATCAATCACTATCATACCTGGAACAGACAACAACATCCACCACTATCATAGCTGGAACAAACAACAACAACATCAATCACTATCATACCTGGAACAGACAACAACATCCACTACTACCATAGCTGGAACACAACAACAACAAAAATCACTATCATACCTGGAACAAACAACATCTATCACAATTATTCCTGGTAGGGCTGAGCAGCATATCAATTAAGTATATCATAGTGGTATCAATATATATATATATATATATATATATATTGATACCACAATGACATGGCGAGATTTTTTGATATCATAATATGACACGAGTGTTGTCTTTTCCTGGTTTTAAAGGCTGCATTACAGTAAAGTGATGACAACAACAAAAACAACAATAACTATCATACCAGGAACAAACAATAACAACAACATCAATCACCATACCTGGAACAAACAACAATATCTATCACTATCATACCAGGAACAAACAACAACATCTATCACTATCATACCAGGAACACACACACACACAATAACAATTGCAATCAAACAACAGCAACCACCATACCAAGAACAGACACAAAAACAACTATCACTATCCTATAACATCATGTGGAGGAGAGATGGATGGAGAGATAGAAGCAGATGGAGGGGAGAAGAGGGGCGTTTTACTCACAGCAGCCCAGAGGCCTCATCTCAGCGTTCTGTGTGTAGACCTGCGAGATGTCTGCAATCCTCTTACACAGCATGTCCACTGGGATCTCATACCCATACTTATACAGCCAATTAGCTGCTTCATAACGCGCTCTCTGCACCTGGGACTTACTGTCAGCTACACACACACACACATACACACAGAGTGGAGGAAACAGATAGAACAGTACATTAGTTCATGGTCGGACCTGTTCACCTGTAAATTGTTCTGTATCTTATACAAAATGTAGGAAGTGTGTCTCCCACCAGTCATCCCAGACATGACACAGCCGATGTTATCTGTGATTCTGAACAGGTGGGTGACTGTAGATGCGTCTAGGAGCTTGTCCTGTGGGGAGAGATGAGTGCTGCCAATGAGATAGGTACGTTTCCATGAGACTCAAAGCTGATAATTTAACAACTATATACTTTACTGAGATAATCCTCAAAATAATTGACGCTCATGTGTGGTCTCCTACTCACGGGGACTTTCTTTTGTGTGACGACCACCGCACAGTCTTTCCCCCGGATCGCTACCGAGGTAAGACCACCCTGGTTGATCGCCTTGAATGCATATTCTGGAGGGGGAGGAGGACGGATCAGGTGGTTAAAAACTAGCTACCGGTAAACACGGAACAGCCGTGGACAACACAAGCACAGGTAGCTAACGTTAGCTAGCTCTGCAGATGCTGTCTTCAATGAATGACAGATGACAAATGACAGACAGAGGCTTAGCCACAACCACAAACAGGTAACAGTTTACATTTATTCAGTAAGCAATATTCCCTGAACAATCTTTAACAAAATAAATGTATGATGCCTAGTTTAAATATGCTTAGCTAGCTAATTTAGCTAAGATAGACTAGCTATGTCTAACAAGCTTAACTAGCTTAATTAACGTAGGCTATGAAGCTAACGTTAGCTAGCTAGCTAACAGCGCTACAATAGCCCACTTGTTGTTAGCATCTATCTTAAACAGTTATTGTACTTGAATTACAATTGAAATACTATAGTTGCTACAGACTAGCTGTGAAACAATAACTACGCAATTGGAAATTGGTTGCTATTGTGTTGCCGATAATAACTAGTTAGCCGGCTAACGTTAGCTACTAGCTAGCTACCGGTGATGACTGAGCAAGTTGGGAGTCTTTCATAAATCGTCCAATACTAACCAACTTGGTAGAGTCTCCCCTCCGGAGAAAAGATAGTGATGTGTCGGTCAAATCCTGCGCTTGATCCCCGAGACATGGTGAGTTAGAAAGCCGGTAAATGTGTAGAAAATGTCACTTTTAGAAAGAGAGAAACACCATGGAGCTATAATAGAGAAATGCAGAAAAGAAAACATGCAGGGCAATGACCCCGGAAGTCGATGATGATTCTACGTCCGGGTCAATGGGATTTGGGGCGTGGTCGAGCATAATAATGTAATGATGATGAATCAAATTTGTCAAAAGGACTGTAATGGTAAAACATAAAACAGTTTCAAATTGCATAAGTACACGAATGTACAGCATTACCATATACATGTGCAAAGGGCATGATGTTATAAAACAAACAGAAACATATTTTTTCCTGCATTTGCTTTGTTTATTATCAGAAATAATGGAAGAGTTGTATTTACAGTGAGTACACAGAGCTGTATTGGGGTTGTAAAGCCAAGGAGACTATAGTTGAATGTTTACATTCTGTTATGGCCAATAAAAATGAAGATCTTATATTAGACACATCAGTGTGAAAACATTCTATGCAGTTCCCTCTGGCAGGTGGCTAGTGAGTCTTGCTGAGGCAGAGCCAGCGTTGGGGGACCTCGTAAGAGCTCCTCTCTGTCCCGTCCTCATCGTACGGGATGTGCCATGACCTGCCCAACGTCTGGACAATGGTGTCATAACTGGGGACCCTCTGGAAACACAATCACACAACACATTACAACCTTCATCACACAACAAGAACAACACATTACAACCTTCACTACACAACAACACATCACAACCTTCACTACACCACCACCACCACCACAACAACACATCACTACCTTCATCACACAACACAACATATTACAACCTTCACTACACCACAATACATCACAACCTTCACTACACAACAACACATCACAACCCTTATCACACAACAACCTTCATTACACAACTTCATTACACATTACAACCGTGCACGCACACAGCCACGAAATGCATTAGTGGGTGGAGGTCTGTGCTGTCTGAGCACCATTTATAGTTTTGGATTATGAATTGTGTAATAAAACAAACTACCTCTAAGAAAAAAAGCATGTTGAAAACTAGAGGAAAACAAAGCTGTGGATGTTACCCTATAGAGTTGTTCCTCTGTCTGAACAAGCACCTAGTGTTTAAGTGAGCGTATAATTCATCCCATTATTAATCTCTCCCTCCATCTCTGCTCCCTCTCTCCCGTCCCTCTCACCTGGAAGTGTACCCTCCTTTCCGGACTGAACCCGTTCAACACCAGCTGGTGCCCACGCTGCCACTTGAAGAACAGCCGCCTGGTGACCCCATCAGGCAGACAGGCCTTGTGGTCCCTCATCAGGTCGCGACTCAAAAAGTTACAGTGGTTCCCAGAATGCAGTGTGGCGTACAGCAGGAAGGGGTCGTCCTCAGAACTGACACGAGAAGGAGACAGGATTAAGGAAATCATTGCTTGTTTGGGCTAAATATTATATAGCTTGTGTTGGAATGTTTCAGAATGCTTTATGGTATTCTATTCTTCTTCACCGACTACTCTATTGTGTTGTGTTCTACTCTGCTCACATGTTGTCAGTGAAGAAGCAGTGTGCCTTCTGCTGGATCTGGGCCATGTGGTGTCTGTCCCAGCGCCGAGAGGGCCTCAGCATGTGCCTCCTCCCCAGCAACAGCATGGCCTGGCCCTGTCTGGCCAGCTCACACACCACCGCCAGCAGCTAGGAGGGACAAGACACGCACACAAACACACGCACACATACACGCATACAGAGATTAGCAGGTGCAATATTGTCTGCTCTATTTACATGATGCGATGAGTTATCTCACACACTGACTCCTACAGGTCTGTGGTGGAGGCTGCAGACGGGTGGGTTGGGAGAGCAGAGCTGAGACAGAACCAGGGCAGAAAAGAGACGACGTGGCCTTTAGCGCGCCGGAGGGACTGGAGCCACAAACCAGCTCAGCCCACACAGAGAAACCGAGCCCAGACACAGCCTGCTGGTGTCAGTCATATGAAGAGGAGCTGGAATCCCCTTCAGTCAGTCAGAAGACCTGTAGGTGGGGAGAACTCTGGACACCCCTGCATCATCCAATGCTACATTCCTTCTTCTGTATTTTTTACTCTTTTTTAAAATATTTATTTTCTGATTTTATTCCATGTTCACCCATTTTGGTAGCCAACTGACCTGGTGTCCAATTACCCTTTACTTAATATAAGTACCCAGAGGCTCTCGCTGTGACAAGAATGTCTGGGGAAAAACAATGACATTAGTGGACACCAATGGGAAGACTCTTGGATTTTGTGCACGCAGGGATGATTGGCCCACGCAGATAGTGGGCTGTACAGGGAGGCTGATTTGGCCTCTGATTGGTCACTGACCGCAGCTTTCCACTTTTTGCTAACAAGTCGAGCGGCCGGTACTCGGTAGCATATCTGGCATATAAAGTGCGATTTAGATTACTTGGACTTTCTTCCAAGTTAACTCACTTAACGGATTTGGCTAGCTAGTTTTCTTATTTTCTAGGCAGGATGAGTTTTTCATTTAGTCCCAACTATACGCTCCCGATGAAATATGTTAAAGTACAACTGGATTTGAAAGGTAGGCGCTGGCTCCGCCCCTATGCCCATGTTTTGGAGTGTTTTACTCTAGACTACCCCCTACTAGCTGGATTCGTCGCCCAACCCCCGCCGGTCGGTGATGCGAAGGAGAGACACCTCTTTGACTCTCAGCTCGCGACCATAATTCCGACACCAGACGGGGTCGCTGTGGTGCGATGAACCCTCGATACTAACTACCCTCAGGGACCGCCGGCCCAATATGCCACTCCCTCTGGGGATCCGGCCATACTGGGATCTGGCGAGACCGGGGCGGGAACCTTGTTAAGCAGCTGCACTGCAACACGATGCATTAGACCGCTACACCATCGCGCTCGATGAAAGTTGTTGGTTTTCCCCCTCCGATGAAATTTGCTTTGTAAATAAAAACATATGCTTGTTGTCTCAGTAAAAGTAAGTCTATTCTACTCAGGAGCCTGTCTACTTTCTAAATCCACAGAGTTCAGAGCTCGAGGTTAGTAGCTCTTTTGGTGCTTGTTCTCAGACTCTGTAGAATGCACTGAGCAGATACACTATGGCGCAGTAACACAATACAGACAGCAGAGGGACACTTGTTTACGTGTTTCAAGAACATACTCCTGAAAGGAAACAAACTGTGTAGGAGCCATTGGTTGTTTGTGTTATGTCTGTCTGTAGTTTGTCAAGTTCATCACTGGGTGGCGGCGCGGAGCACATTGGGTTTAGATCATGGATGTATTAATAGAATCCAATAGGTTTGGATATAGACCCTTTTCTGTGCAACATCATCATACTGTTTCGACATTGCGCACGCATCGCTGTAATGACACCTGTCAATAGAATCGATGCATTTGATTGATGCACCTGGTGGCAACAAGAATCCGTAGTTCATTCTTTTGTTGCGAAAATGCGCGCCCACACTTGTTTACCAACAGGATAAAAAGGGTCTATTGGCACAGGTGTAGGCTGTCGAGCAATCAGGTATGGTGACGGTTTTTACCGTATGCACCCTCGCTTGTTCGATCATCATTTGTATAGCCTATTATTCTATTATGCAACTATGTATTTATGTCACCTCAATCTGGATTAAATGAGAACTTCACCCTACAGCAATGCATCTTCAACCAACCCACCAGGGACACCCTTCTTTATGTAGCATTTTAAAACTCAGCTCTTTGTACAGTATGTGGCAGGGAAGCATCATATAGTGATGATCTTCAGCCCAAGGTTAGCTAGAAGGAGACAAGCTCCTTCCTTACCTGCTAGCTACATGTAGCTAGCCTACACTCTCAACTCAAATGTGCGTAACATTGTCCTTCAGTGCACAGTCCTTCAGAACCCGGGGCTTGCAACAATATAGTTCAGGATAACTTGCCACAAGCACTATAAAAGTCTCTCCATTTTCTCTGCTGGCACTTTCACAGGGGAAAGTTTGTTATTACACACCTACAGTACCCTCTCCCGAATGGGCACGGTAACGTAAAAGTGACTCCAAATTGTTCAAAAGGCTAGCTAGATTCTGTAGGCCGAGAGGAATCCAATCATGTCCACCTCTTGACCTTTGGTCAGTTTTACTGACTGCTAGACTGACGAGAAGACGACCAATTTCACGTGTTTTTATTAGGACTATATAATTTATCTATGTATATACAGTATACATTTTCAGGGCTCTCTAGATAGCAGCAAAGTGTGGTTAAAGGTTATCAAACCCCCCAAATCACTGAACCCTCTGCTTACCAGGTAATGCACTGCCACTGGTAAATGTAAATATAGGTGTTTATTTCTTGTCTGTAGGCAAGGGTTCCCTTATCAACCATGGCCTTTTGTCCGCTAAGATTTAGACAGCAACCAAAAAGTAACTGACTCTGTCTCCTGATTCGAGTATTGATTTGGAACAGTAACACGATGCATACTGTAACCTGCATTACATCCAGAGGAGTGCAGTTATCGAAAGTTAAAAGATAAGTTCACTATCTCAGACTTTAGGGCCTATTCTTGGTCTGTCTTACATGAACCTGACACGTAGAGACATTTCCTTGATCGCCTCAGTATTGAGCTTGAAGGATACAGTAAGTTCACAAAATAGTGAACTTATCCTTGTACACCCAGCAGCCAATCAGAATCGAGTATTCAACCAAGCCATAGTATAAAAACTAATAATTCACTCCTAATCTGGGCCTCACAGTACCCTATGCCACACCATCACCAGGTGGAGAGAGAACCCGTGGAGCTCTTGAACAGTGGAACATGTTAGAGACAATATGGTAAGCAAGGGTTGCGCTCAGAGACAAGGCTAAATGGAGGAACCCCACTGAACCACAGACTAGGTCAAACACAGCATAATTAGCCCATGGTTACATAAATACACCTTACTAAATATAATACACTGCCTATCTGTCTGTCTGTCTGTCTGTCTGTCTGTCTAGCCCTTCGGGGGCCGGCCTAAAAGAGGAGCTGTGTGATCATCAGCATCCTGCCAGCGGGCACACCCCCCTCTCCATGCCACCCGCTCTGGGATCTGCAGGGGTTCAGCCGGCGACAGGAGACAGGAGTTATAGCTAATACTGCTGCTTCTGCCGATACTGCCTCACTGGTCTTCAGGTTACTGTCAGGGAAGATATAATGGGGTATTCTTCAGAGAAGAGCTAGAAGGTATCCAGTGATCATCTGTGCAGTATTTAGTAGCCTAAAGAGCTACCAAGGGCATGTAGCTCGGGAGGTAGAACGGACGGCTGGGGATTGCAAGGTCTCCGGGTTCGATCCCAGTGCCGAAGTGTCCTTGAGCAAGACACTGAACTGAAAATTGCTCACGTGTGGCACGGTGGCACAATACCTTGTACTGTCGCCTCACAGCAAGAAGGTCTCCGGACCTTTCTGTGAGGAGTTTGCATGTTCTCCTTGTGTTCGCAAGAGTTTCCTCCCAAAGGAACCCACTATGAAAAACATGCAGAAGACGCTGACGAAGACAGACAGGAGCACTTGGCTGGTCCCCGTAGTGCGTCCCCTGCACGCTGCCTACTGTCTGATCCTGGCTGCCCTTGGAGGAAGGATGTCAGTATGGCTTAAGAGCAGGAGAAAAGTTTTATCGGTGGACGCTCCTGTCATTACGTGTGTGTGTGTGTTTCGGTGTTGCCGCCTCCTACCCTGTGATGTGTGTTCACTGTGTGATAAATAAAGATGTTTGTTTGTTGTCGTTGTATATCTACGCCTGTGTTCGTCTGTCAGAACTCCTGTCCAGCAGCAGCTAAAGGTGTGCTCCACACAGCACCCCCTAGTGGTAGAGAGAAGGGTAGAGCTGTATACAGGGCAGGTCTGGTATAGCCTGGAAGCCTGACTTCCTTGCAATACAGTCTGGACTTCCAGCCACCCAGAACGATTTGAGTGGGCGGAAGTTCTTGCCTTGACAAACTCCTTCAGCCAATCAGCGTAACAAAACATAACCAACCAATCAGGGACTGGGGGTGGAACAACAGTTAAAATGCAGTCCCCGATTAGTGCCTCATTTTCTGAGGAGCTTCTGGCTATTGGATTTTCTGGGAAAATTCAAATCGTTCTGGGCGGCTGGAAGTCCAGAATATATTGTGAAAACTTTTTTGCAAGGACATCTGGCTTCCAGGCTAAGTCTGGTATTGGGACTAGGCAGGTACTCACGGTCTCAGACTGTCTGCTCTGGCTACCCTTGGTGTGAGTGTTGGCCACGTTGAGCCCATCTATGACGATGTCGAATGCCGGCTTCCTCTTCACAAAGGCCGTGAAGCTCTCCAGCTCCTGAGAGAGGGAGGGATGGAGAGGAAGAGAAAGAGGGAGGAGAGACGGAGAGAGGAATATAAATATTATGGATGCGACCTTTATGCATTCTAAAAACTAAAACTCTATGTCCCACTCTCTTTGAAAGCCAAGAGGACTGGATGACGTGGTGAAGCAGCAGCTTACGTTCATATGAGAACTGAACAGTAGAAAGCTGAGCAGATCCAGCCAGCCTCTAGTAGCCTGGAGTCAATATTTACTGTCTCTACTGACTCAAATTGATTTTTTACTGTAATCTCGACCTCCTCTCTCTTGTTTTGGTCATTTTGTTTCCTTTTCAGTGGGAACCTGGCCAGGCTCTGTGTGTGGGGTGGGGTGTGTGTGTGTGTGTGTGTGTGTGTGTGTGTGTGTGTGTGGGGGGGGGGGGGGGGTGTGTGGGGTGTGTGTGCAGTATTGTGTCATTGAGGGAAATTTCGAGCTGGGCCACCTGCCAGGCCATGTGGAGAAAAGTGAGGCTGTGAGTGGAGCAAACAGAACCTGGTGTGAAGCTAGTAGAACCTCCTGGTGTGCAGCTAATAGAACCTCCTGGTGTGGAACTAATAGAACCTCCTGGTATGGAGCAAGTAGAACCTCCTGGTGTGGAGCTAGAAGAACCTCCTTGTGTGGAGCTAGTAGAGCCTCTTGGTGTGGAGATAATAGCTGGTCTCATGACACTGATCCTGGTGTTGGATCACAAAGCAAAAGGAAAGCGGAACACCGTCATTTCCTCTCCCAAGAGCATCTAATAAAACAAAGACCTGACAAAGACTGAATGTATTTCAATTTCAGCATAAGTGAGCTTGAACAGCAGTCGGCAGAGTTTTCCATTTACCACAGGAGCCAAAACAAAACAGCTAGCTAGTATCCAGAGTACAATACAGCTAAGGACAAGAGCACAGCCACTTTCACTTCTCCTGTCTGTTATGGAAATAGCCTTGTATGAAATGCCCCGATGCCACTCCCTACTACAGCGCACCTAGTACTGTACAGTCATGGGCCGCAGACTTCCAGGGCAGCAGATCAGTTCCTTCCCCGTCCAGCCCGGACACACCTGGGTGCGACTGCAGTGGTCACGGTACAACGACACCCTCCAAACTGGTCTGGTTCCATTACAGATTTGTATATTTGGTTATCCAACATGTAAATAAGCATGACATTAAGTCCTTGAGAGGGGAAAAGGCAGAATGTGTGTGTGTGTGTGGGCATGTTGACCAAATGTCCCCAGATGAATAGTCAACACATGAACAATGGTCTCTTGTGGGGACACAGGGATGGTCCCTATACGTTTAGGGATAATTTTAGGGTCAAAGGTTAGGGTTTAGGGCCCAGGTTACAATTATGGTTAAGGTTAGGGTGTCAAAGGTTATCTTTAGGATTGGGTTTAGCGGTTACGGTTAGGTTTAGGTTTTCTAGAGGGATATGGTTAGGGGTTAGGGCTTGGATAGTCTGACTCAACGTATATACCGTAGGTTTGGGGATAAGCCTCGTCATTCTTTTATTACTGCCCAATCAGTGGCGGCAAAATCTGTTGTCCACCCTAGGGTTACGTTTAAGCAGACCCCACAAAAATATAAAGATATATGATCTGTGTGCGTGTGAGCGTGTGTCTCTGGTGCCTCTGAGAATGTGGAGAACATGTGTGTTTCAGGCGAGGAGCAGGTTTGGTCAGGTTATTCCTGGTCCTGTTGTTTGAGCTAATCCTTCACCTCCAGGCGTTCCTCAGACTGACAGGTCTACATCCTGCAGGTGGTTCACTCTCGCAAGACACACGACACGACACAGCCTGACCAGGGAGAGGGGAGAACAGCAGGGTGAGAGAGGGGAGAACAGCAGGGTGAGAGAGGGGAGAACAGCAGGGTGAGAGAGGGGGAGGGGGTGGACACACAGCCTGACCAGGGAGAGGGGAGAACAGCAGGGTGAGAGAGGGGGAGGGGGTGGAGATGGATGAGAGCATAAAGAGACAGAGTAGAGAGGGGGGTGGAAATGGGATGAGGGGCACAGATAGGGGAGAGGGGGGTGTAAAAGGAGGTCGAGCGAGGGAGGGGGGAGTGAGAGTGGACCTAGAACTGCCAGGGACTTTCCAGAGGCCCTGGTGTGTGTGTGTGTGAGAGAGAGAGAGAGAGAGAGAAAGAGAGAGAGAGAGAGAGAGAGAGAGAGCCTATTGAGGCTGAGAGGTGAAACCCTCCTCTTGTTCTAGTCACATGGCTGCTTCAGTGGCGGCAGGCTCTATACAATCCCCCCGCCCCCACACACACATACACACATAAACAAACAAACACACACACACACATTGTATGCTATTGTTCACATACGTGTGTGTGTGAGTATGTGTATGTGTTTGTGTGCGTGTGTGTTGTATGTTTTCAAAAATAGATGTCAATAGAATGTGCATAAATGGAGACGTGTATCTCAGTGTACCTTCCTGGTTGAATAGAAATACAACACCTTGACACACAGCTTTCATGTCAAAGAGTGAACCTGCTCATGCCCTGTCTTCAGCGGAGCGGCTGTCTGCATGCCTGGACCACACACTGTCCACCAGCACTGTGTTTATCTCCAGACATCACGCTACAATCAAATATGAATTCACTTTCCAGAAATACACATTCCTCCTGCTGGTGAATATAGAAGCAGGCTTCTGCTATGAGGCAACCAGATGTATTTGTTCTTTTGTGTCAGTGTTGGGTGTTCCTATATATATATATATATATATATATATATAGAGAGAGAGAGAGAGAGAGATAGATGTGTGTGTGTGTGTGTATTTATATAATGAATAATTATGTAAGTATATATATAATTATTTTGATTGTTTTTGTTTTTCTAAGTTCTGTAGTATTCTGTTACTGTTCTGCAGAGCTCTGTTCTGTTGTTATTGTTGTGCAGAGCGCTGCTGTCTCCGTGGACGTGCCCAGTAGGGGGTCAGAGAGAGACACGGGGAGGTACATGTGCTGGAAATCCCCAACGTCTCATCTGACCTTCCTCTCCTCCTCCTCTTCCTCTGGTCTGGCTGGGACGGAGATTGAGACTGAGACTGTGGTTGATGCTGTGGTTGGTCTGTGGTTGGGTCTGTGGTTGGGTCTGTGGTTGGGTCTGGTTGGGTCTGTGGTTGGGTCTGTGGTTGGGTCTGGTTGGGTCTGTGGTTGGGTCTGGTTGGGTCTGGTTGGGTCTGGTTGGGTCTGTGGTTGGGTCTGGTTGGGTCTGGTTGGGTCTGTGGTTGGGTCTGGTTGGGTCTGTGGTTGGGTCTGTGGTTGGGTCTGTGGTTGGGTCTGGTTGGGTCTGTGGTTGGGTCTGGTTGGGTCTGTGGTTGGGTCTGGTTGGGTCTGTGGTTGGGTCTGGTTGGGTCTGTGGTTGGGTCGGGGCTAGGGCTGGGGTTAGGTCTGTGGTTGGGTCGGGGCTAGGGCTGGGGTTAGGACTGTGGTTGGGTCTGTGGTTGGGTCTGTGGTTGGGTCGCTGGGGGCTTAGGCTGAAAGTACATTCATAAATAGAGCTCTGGGCTCTGGACTCCCCCATACCAAAGAGAATGCTATTCTAGGGGACTGCAGGAGTTAAAGGAGGCCCCTGTTCCAGCCTCAGGATAGCAGTGTGGGTCAAACCTCTCTCTGCCGTGCCTTCCAACCTCTCGCCACTGAACTCTGACAAAAGGTATTGATTTGTGGGTTAGGTAGAGTGTAGATTTATTTTAAAACAAGGAGAAGTGAAAATAAATGCCCCATGCATGCACTACTTGGATACATGTCTCTAAGGGTCTCAATAGATGTGAGACACTACCATCCCCTAGTGGACACTTTACTGTAGTGCAACTTCCACTTGTAATATCTGTGTGTGTGTGTGTGTGTGTGTGTGTGTGTGTGTGTGTGTGTGTGTGTGTGTGTGTGTGTGTGTGTGTGTGTGTGTGTGTGTGTGCGTGCGCGTGCGTGTGTGTCCAGACCTCGGGTGTGGTCTTGTTGAAGATGTCTCGTCCCTGGATGATGTCCCGCATCACTCTCTCCCTCAGCTGGCTGTACTCATCCTCGGTCAGCTGGATAGACTCCAGCTGCTCCTTGCAACTCCGACAAACACCCCTACACACAGGGATCAAAGTTCATGTCAAACAGCTACTGAACAGAACCCCTTCTGACTCCAGCCCTGACACACAGGGTCAGAGGTTAAAGGTTACAATCCTAATCAGTATAACATGTTACTCAAATACTTTCATGATGAAAGAAGGGCGTCATCCTTTTGATGTGATAATGATGACAGAGAGGAGGAGGAGGAGGAGGAGGAGGAAGGTTCAGTAATCACCTGGAATCCACAGTGGTCCAGCTTCCTTTCCAGGTCTGGTCAGGGAGGCTGGAGACCCAAAGAGAGGAGTACACATCGTCAGACCAGAATCAACACAGTTCACACCACAGATATGGAGCAGGACTTTTATGTCTCTATGGTTCTATGCTTCTGAAGAGGGTCAACAGGAAGTGAAATCAAAACAGAGATAGGCTCTTAAGTTTACATGCAGGTAACATGACTGTGTTGGGTCACGCTTTATTGTGAGGGGTCCTATAGATAGTTTACAGATGCTTGATAACTGTATACTCTCAGCAAACTATATCAAGCTATCTACACATGCACAATTGCAAGCATCCTGGCTAGGAACATCAGCAGCACTTAGCAGCCAGCAGTAACATTTCACTGCACATCATATAGTACTTGTATGAATGGAGCAGCCTATGTGACAAATAAAATTGACTTTGAACTGTGTCTCTGTTGATATGACACAACTGGTTAAGGTTGGGGTTAGTAGAATGTTTGTTGATAGTTAGTTGAGCAGATCTACAGACCATCTATACAACCCTAAAAATAGTGTTACCCTGCATTGTATTAAAATAAACATTACTTCTGGAACCAGATGTTGATGGTTTGGGCCAGGCCCTCCTGCGGGTACACCTGGTTGTCTCTCATGTACATCAGGACCCCCTGCAGTCTCTCCTGCTGCCCCGGCCTGCTCCCCCCGCCCTGGAACAGGCTCCGCCACGTCTCCTGGTGTGGCACCAGTCCCTGCTCCATGACCTCGTCATACAGCGCCCAAGCCACGCCCATGTCCCCGTGCCGCACCGCCCCGTCGATCACGTCGCCGTAGTTGCGCGGCGACGGTGTAATGAGCCTCTTGATGTCCTGCAGGATGTTCAGCGCCTGGCGCCAGCGTTCAGTCCGGCTGAAGCCCTTAACGAAGAGGCTGTAGGCCCCTGTGTCGAGCGAGCGGAAGCGCACCCTCATGATGTCATAGAGGTCGAAGACCTCGCCATGATGGCCCGCCGCCACGCACAGCGTCAGGTAGCGTAGAAGCAGCTCATACGGCAGCGTCCCCATCTCCGTGGCCACGAAGGCCAGCAGGGACTTGGCCACGTCAAGCTCCGCCCCCCGGTTGTAGAGCGACAGCATCATCTGAACGGCGAAGCCCTCGGGCCTGGCTGCGCCCTCCCGGAGCTTACGCCACTCCGAGGCGGAGAGGGGGCGGTCCGGGGGCTCCAATCGCACCCTGGGCTTCCTGTGAACTTCCCGGTCTGGCTCCTCCTCCTCCTGTGAGTTGGCTTTCCTCCTCATGAGCTCCGAGGTCCGCTTGGCGGTTCCTGCAGCGAACACGGACTTGGGGAAAGAAGGCCTCTCTCTGATGTTGTCGTCCCTTGGTCTGTCATCTCTCCTGTTATGACCCAAAGGTCTGTTCCCTCCTTTGGTGCAAAACAAGCATGCGCGAGGCAGCTCGCTGACTTTGAAAAGCAAAGGCAAGTCCTTCGGACTCGGAGGCGTTAAGCTGACAATTCTTGGATTGAAAAGTAACTTCGTGTAATTCAGGCATAGTCGATTTGATATCAATATTGAACTCATCGTGTAACATTACCTGACAAGACCACCAGCATTTGCCACATCTCTATCGGGACTTATAAAGGAATACTAACTGACTACTTACAGCACGCGGGACTGTAGCAAGTGATAGGCTTCAGTTTACAGTGCCTACAATAACACTACTATCGATAAAGCTACAATTCACATCGATTTTATTCATCTTCTCACTCACAAATATCTGCACGGTCGCCGGACTGTTTGCCCGACAATTTGGCTGGAAATAATAGTTTTCGGAAGTTTCATTTACAGATCAGTGACAGAGGAGAGGCCATGGATGTATGGCAGAGGCACGCATGACCGGGTCGCACAGTGTGACGTCACAATCATTGGACAGTTGTGTTGTGATGCAGATGACGTCATAATCATTTGACAGTTTGTGATGCAGATGTCGGAAAAGTTCACATCGAAATAGTTTGGCTAATGGACAATATATACTTACATATGTCTATGGTTTAGCTAGCTCAGTCGTTTGTAACAATCTTAAGAAGACAAAATGTCTATCGATAAAGCGGTACACTGGAAAGAGATTTTGAAGAGACGATTGGCAACCGCCAAGAAAGGTAAGTCAGCTACTAGCACTAGCTGGAGAACGCTATCTGATCTGTTTCTTTTTTTTTCTAGCTGCCAGCTAGCTAGCATCGTGTTGAATATTAATATGGCTGTATCATATCTTTATGTGTTTATTTCAAGATGAGAGGACTGAGGAGGAGAAGAAAGCCGAGGAGACGGCTTTATTCACCAAATACTACACAGAGTGGAGAGGAGGAGGCAACCAGAACAGCTCCTACAGAAACATTCCCCGGTTTTACTACAGGGTAAGAAACGGAACCTTAGATATTCTATAACTAACAATGAGCTTTGTTGTTTGTTAGAGCTGAAGTATCTGTCTACGACCAGTTTAGAAGATGGATTTGAGTTAATTAAAATAGTGTCAACTGTTTTTTCCTGCATTAATTTACATGTTATTCTCAACGGGAAGCTAACATCAGGCATATTAGTGCCACCCACCCACAGACACCCAAATTTGTAAAGCACATCACAAACACAAATTTATATCGCATCAATATCCCCTCTGGACACTGGAGCTTGAATCTACTTTACATATTAACCAACTAATATTTATCCCTGATGGGCTCTGAATAACATAGACACAGAATGTATAGTATACTACTGTTTTGTGTGTATGGGGTGATGATTGTTCTGTGTGCGTGTGTGTGTGTGTGTGTGTGCGTGCGTGTCTTCCTCTAGCTCCCGGCAGAGGATGAGGTCTTGCTGCAGAAGCTGAGGGAGGAGAGCAGAGCTGTGTTCCTGCAGAGGAAGAGCAGAGAGCTGCTGGACAATGAGGAGCTGCAGGTGACTCATCATTCACATCTCCTTTGATCTCCTCTGGTATCCAGATAACCAGCTGATCTCCTCTGGTAGCCAGATAACCAGCTGATCTCCTCTGGTAGCCAGATAACCAGCCTGTTCTCTGGTTGTCAGTTACCTACTGTAGCCTGATGATCTCGCATGCTCTCACTCTGGTTCACTTCATGGACCAATCTGGCCTCTGTCCTATTGACAAGCACTTGGCTCTGGAGATGCTAGCCAGACATTTAGCTCTGACCCAGTCTCTATCTTTAGATTAGATTAGATTGCATTCAACTTTATTGTCATTACACAGAGTACAAGTACTAGGGCAATGAAATACAGTTAAGCATCAGAAGTGCAAGAGAAGCAGTAAAGTGCAGTGTCATGTACATTACAGTATGCATAAAATATAGAATATGAAAGATATGATATATCTTGAAATATTAAGTATATAGAGTAAAGTAAATAACTACCATATCGTAAAACTCATCCTGTCATTGTGCACATGCCGCCTTCTTGCCAACACCTTAAAGTGCAGATCCATCTACTGTAACACCCTAGTGAATAAAGAACTATGGGGATCCATCTACTGTAACACCCTAGTGAATACAGAACTATGGAGATCCATCTACTGTAACACCCTAGTGAATACAGAACTATGGAGATCCATCTACTGTAACACCCTAGTGAATAAAGAACTATGGAGATCCATCTACTGTAACACCCTAGTGAATACAGAACTATGGAGATCCATCTACTGTAACACCCTAGAGAATACAGAACTATGGAGATCCATCTACTGTAACACCCTAGAGAATACAGAATTATGTAGATCCATCTACTGTAACACCCTAGTGAATACAGAATTATGGAGATCCATCTACTGTAACACCCTAGTGAATACAGAATTATGGATAGCAGTTAAGGGCTACCAGGTGCTGTAATCTGGCTCTCACTCTGCTTACTGGCTACCTGAGTAAACTGGTTCTAGACTAGTCCTATCTGTTCACTGGAGAACATTCTCATCAGCGGTTCTTCTCCCTTCCTCCTTTGTTCTGTGTAGAACCTGTGGTTCCTACTGGACAAGCACCAGGTTCCCCCTCTGTCTGGGGAGGAGGCCATGATCAGCTACGACAGCTATCTGAAGGTTGGGGAGAAGGCCGGGGCCAAGTGCAAGTGAGTTGGGGGGGGGGGGGGGGGGTGCTCAGCGCTGACGGTGGTCTCATATTCTACCAACCACATGATTTCATTCTGTCATTCTGTACCCCCCCCTCCTCCCTCCAGGCAGTTCTTCACAGCCCGAGTGTACGCCAAGCTGCTCCACAACGACCCGTATGGACGGATCTCCATCATGCAGTTCTTCAACTACGTCATGAGGAAAGGTCAGAGAGTCTGTGTGTTCCTGATACAAGTACCCATGTTCCCGATGTTGATGTTGTTGTTGATGTTGATGTGTGTTCTGTCCTGTCCAGTGTGGCTGCACCAGACGAGGATTGGTCTGAGTCTGTATGACGTAGCAGGACAGGGCTACCTGCGCGAGTCTGTAAGCACCTCCTCTACTGTCTACCAAACATACACACCTGTATGGTACATTGATCAGAATAATGCTGGACTTCATTGTGTGTGCGTGTGTGTGTGTGCGTGTGTGTGTGTGTGTGCGTGTGTGTGTGTGTGTCTGTTTGTGTGTGTGTCTGTGTGTGTGTGCGTGTGTGTGTGTGCGCGTGTGTGTGCGCGTGTGTGTGCGCGTGTGTGTGTGCGTGTGTGTGTGTGCGTGCATCCTGTCCTGTCCTCTAGGACCTGGAGAACTACATCCTGGAGCTGATCCCTACGCTGCCCCAGCTGGACGGGCTGGAGAAGTCCTTCTACTCCTTCTACGTCTGCACCGCCGTGCGCAAGTTCTTCTTCTTCCTGGACCCTCTGCGGACTGGTGAGACACCTGCTTACAGAGTGGATCCACACCTCCCCAGCTAGCTCTGTGCTAGCCTTGGTCCAGGACTGTATACTATTCAGAGCTATACCCCGATATACTGCCATGCCAGGGACCATTCATTGAGCCATAGTTTTTTCACTTGGCCTACATTACCTCATCGACAGACAATATTATTTTGTTACTCACTGAAGTGAAGACATTTTTCGAAAGATGAAAGCCTTTGCTCTGAGGTGGCTACAGTTGCAGCCCACCACCTTTTATATAAGAAACACTTTTAGCTCTAGCTATGTGTTAGCTCTTTCTGAACACAGCTTTGCGGGCTGTGTTGGACTGCACCTGTATGTTTTCGTTCTCGAAGCTGTGTTAGTAACACACAATTAAATGTACAGGGCAGGCTGTGTTGCCCAACCCAAATACCCCAGTCATTGTAAATGCATGACTGAACATTATCTTATATTTAGATGTCCATGGAGGCGTTTCAAGATTCTGAAACATTTACAAGAAAAATGTCCTTGTTAGAGCAGGCTTTTTGAGACACATCTCTTGCCTGGTTCGTTAGTGCCCACTGACTGTGTCCTTTGATGATCGATGACTGTGTCCCTTGTAGTCATTAAGTTATTGATTAATTCACTTGAGATTGAAGATATAAGATTCCTTTATTTATCACATGTAATGTACGGTGTACAGTCACAGTGAAATGTTGCTGCAAGATTATGCTTGATACAGATACACTCTAATACTCAATTCCAAATTTACAAGTTACAAACTTACAAATTACGAAAATTACAAAGTTTACAAATTAACACTAATTACACAATAAGTACTTTTTCTATACAGTATAATATGGATTATGTACATGCTATATGGATTGATTAATTAATTCATTCATTCATTCATTCATTCATTCATTCATTCATTTATTCATGCATTCATTCATTCATTCATTCATTCATTCATTCATTCACTCTGCCTTCCAGGGAAGATAAAGATCCAGGACATCCTGGCCTGCAGTTTTCTGGATGACCTGCTGGAGGTAGTCTGTCAGACACACTGGGCTAGTGAAGTAGAGGGACTGGGTAGGTGGGCGTGCAGGCAGGGAGGGAGGGGGGGGGGGTCTGGCAGGCAGGTACTGTAGGTAGGTAAGGAGGGAGGGAGAGAGGTGGGCAGGAAGGTGGATGGGTGGGTAGGGAGGGAGGTAGGAAGGTGGGTTGGTAGTGAGGGAGGGAGAGAGGTGGGCAGGTAGGAAGGTGGGTGGGTAGGTAGGTAGGTAGGGAGGGAGGGAGGGAGGGAGGGAGGGAGGGAGGTAGTCAATCAGTCAGTCAGTCAGTCAGTCAGGTAGTACTGGCTCATAGACAGACACACTGGGGAATTGGATCGGGTGCGCTCCGAGTTTTCCATAGGCTGAACAATAACAACAATGATATTATAGAGTAATTATATACAAAGCCTCAACAGGTAGGTTGGCAGGTACTTTATTCATCCCCAGGGGGACAATACTAGACCAGAGCATAACCCACAGACAGAGAAACACTGGGCCTCGAGCACAGCTGGGTGGTCAGGATTAACTATAGAGAGGTAAAGTAGACTGCTGCATGCTCTTCATTGTATCATCATTCTGTCTCGCTCTGTCTCTTCTCCTCTCCCCCCTCTCTCACACACATGCACACACACACTCTCCCTCTCCCTCCCCTTTTCTCTCTCTCCCTCCCCTTTTCTCTCCCTCCCTCCAGCTGAGAGATGAGGAGTTGTCTAAGGAGAGCCAGGAGTCCAACTGGTTCTCGGCCCCATCTGCCCTCAGGGTCTACGGTAAGAACCCGTGTTCTTTTGTAGTACGAGGATGGTTCCGTAATTTATAGATGAGTGTACATAGACGCTGGCCTATGCCCATGATGGTGGTGGTGGTGGTGGTGATGATGATGATGGTGATGATGATGTGGTTCCTCAGGCCAGTACCTAAACCTGGACAAGGACCACAATGGGATGCTGAGTAAAGAGGAGCTGTCTCGTTACGGCACGGGCACTCTCACCAGCGTCTTCCTGGACCGTGTCTACCAGGAGTGCCTCACCTACGACGGAGAGATGGTAAACAGACAATACTCACCATCTACTAAACCCTCCCTGTAAACAAACACGACTCACTGTCTACTAACAACAACCTGTACCTAACCTGGTAACACTAGTTTCCACACACTTGCTCCGATGCAAAATATGCATTTAAATGAAAACGTTTCGACAGCAGCTTGCAAGTACTAAGGGGTACTTGGACTTGTTAATAACATGTCTATAACATGTTTAGAACTTCTGTGTCCCAGGACTATAAACTAACCTGGACTTGTTCATAACGGTTTTATAACAGAGTTAATATCTGTATGTCTTGCTGTCGCTCTCTCTCAGGACTATAAGACGTACCTGGACTTTGTGCTGGCTCTGGAGAATCGGAAGGAACCTGCGGCGCTGCAGTACCTGTTCAAGCTGCTGGACATGGAGAACAGAGGCCATCTCAACGTCTTCGCTCTCAACTACTTCTTCAGGGTGAGCAGACGGCCGAGGGTGCAGCAGGGGCGGTTTGGAACAACGCTCATGTGATGAATTAGCCAAGGGCCTCTAGCGGTGAGGTTGCCTGACGCTGATGGCTTGATGACACAACCCCTGTGTTCTTTTGCTTGCTCCAAGGGGTTCCGATGTGCCTAGAACGTTAAAGCTGGTAAGCTGGTCAGGGCAAGGAGCTCCCTAGTGCAAACTAGATGTTGAAAGCTTACCGGTGGTAACAGTGACTGTGTTGGTGACATTTTCTTGTCGAATGGGATGTGGACAGTGCAGATATTTTACATGACAACGGGAGAATAAATACAGTAAAAGTGAGATCAAATAGTGCTAACTTTAGCCTTCGCTAGCTGTCTCATAACTTCTCATCCATAATTGATACCGGTAACGAGTCAGAACTGGGAACCAAAATTCAGTTTGTTGTTTGTGTGGTAGTTAAAAAAAATCAAACACTTGAATCTGATTGGCTACCAAGTGATACCACCCAAATGTTCAGCATTTTCAGCTTCTTACATGCCACCGCCCCGCCCCGCCCCTTAACCTTCATATCGCGTCAGTTGCCCACAGTACTTTTATTTTTGCGCTAGTGTGTGTGTTTGCGGACCTTTTGAGATCTTTTTGTTTGTGTGGACCTTTTGAGAAAGTCAGGTATTTTTGTGTTTGTCACAAAATATGATATGATTTGTATCTGTCTCTGCTCAACCAGACCTAACCCAGAATGGTTAGTGACTGTTAAGATGACTAACAGTTTTTCCTCCCTCCGTCCCACTCTCCCTCCTTCCCACTCTCCCGCCGTCCCTCTCTACGGCCCACTCTACCTCCATCCCTCCTTCCCTCTCTCCATCCCACTCTCCATCCCTCTCTCCCTCCATCCCTCCCTCCGTCCCTCTCTCCTTCCATCCCTCCCTCCGTCCCTCTCCCTCCCTCTTTCCCTCCGTCCCTCTCTCTCCCTCCATCCCTCCCTCCCTCTCTCCCTCCCTCCCTCCGTCCCACTCTCTCTCCCTCCATCCCTCTCCCTCCCAGGCCATCCAGGAGCAGATGAAGATCCACGGTCAGGAGCCTGTGTCTTTCCAGGATGTCAAGGTAGAGACTTCCTGTCATGCAATCCCTGTTTAGTCAACCAGTACAATGTTCCCTAATCTACTTTATACAATGGGTAGTTCCGACCTTGCAATCTGATTGGTTAAGAGCAGGGGTTTTTGTCAGCCGCGGAGTGATACTAAATTGTGCAAAGAAATCAGACGTCATAGCCGTGGTATATGGTAAATATACCATGGCAATGAACCATTCAGATTGCTTGATTTAAGCTACCCGTATTATAAGAAATATGCTTGATTTGAGCTACCCGTTTTATAAGAAATATTACTGCATCACGTGGATTGTTACTGTGCCAGCTGGCATTAGTTTTGGTTGCTAGGGCTTGTTTGTTGCTATGGATTATCAGGTCGTATCCACTGGTGGGAAACAAAAAGGTAACCCATGTTAAAGGAGAATTCCACCCTAGAACAACATTAGGCTCAACAGCTAGACACCCACAAAACAATAAAGAAAAATTGTGGTTTCCTTGACTATAGTTGCTCCATGTAAACAAAGCATGTTCATAAAGTCCTTACTTTTGGGGATTTGCCGCGTCAAACTGCGTCGACATGTCCCCAGAAGCAAAATAACGAGGACTACAACAACAACAATGTCTGAGGACGGGGACTCGAGGCGGATGCACCATGCTAACCCTCTAACTCTAGCCTACCCTATAAAGTTAGTTTAACAAAACAAAAAATATGGGATCGCACACACTCACACAAAAGATGACAACCGACGCACAGATGTTTCACATACCTGAGTTCTTTGGACTTTTTGCGGTGTTCCAACAACCGATGGAAACTCACTTCCGCCGGTGCAAGTAAATCCTTGATTCCACAAATTGCACAGTATTTTGGCATTGTCTGTGTTTTTCTTCAATAGCAAATATATGTAGATACAGGGTTTGACTATTGTTCTGAGTGACAAATGTTCGCTCAAGAGATAATGATGGCTACCGCTGTTCTGACGAATTCCGACTCCGTTCACCTCCCCCTGATAGCTCAGTTTCGCACAATGCATGCTGGTCATTTGAGTCTTTCAAAATAACAGCGTCTGTAACCACCACATTCAGTTTATTGAACTTATTACTAAAAATAATGACATTTTCTGGTTTGTTTGAAGTTCATTGTAAACAAGACACTATATTGAAGTTCATATTAAACAAGACAGATATTAGTGTTTAGAGGCTACAAAATCAGACTTGAATTCTCCTCCTTAACTATGGGATGGCATCGCTGTTCCTCCAGGGATATGTAGCCTTGTGAGACCATCCTGATCTCTTGAGCTCACATTCCGTTTCTCTTCACACACCAGTCTGGCAACGCTCAATATTTGTGCTAGATCAGTAAACGGTTGGTTGATCTGATTGGTTTAAGTTAGCCTGATGGTTCATCCAATTTGCCGAGTAGTTTTGAAAGTGCCTGCCCGTATATGTTGTTATTGTTTGTCACCTGTATTTTCCTAATAAAAAAACAAAAAAAGAAAGTGCCCAGATGGCTGAGTGGAACAAAGGAACAAATGGGAATATGATCGCCATTTGAAATTCCGAAGCATGTTTCCTGGTGATGCGTTGTATAAACTGATTAACTCACACGGAGGGTAGTGGCATAACGCCAGTATTCCACCAGTTGTGCTGGTCTGCAGTATACCCGTGGTCTATTGTTGATATACTGCACTCGAGAGAGTTATCGCTTCATTAACCCTCTTATCATTCTATAAGGACCTTGCTACTGTCTCTCTAACTACCCCTCTCTCTCTTTCTCCCTCTCCTGTGCGTGTCCTTCACCCCTCTCCTCCCCAGGATGAGATCTTTGACATGGTGAAGCCCCGGGACCCCTACAAGATCACCCTGCAGGACCTGGTGAGCAGCAGCCAGGGGGACACCGTCACCAGCATCCTCATCGACCTCAACGGCTTCTGGACCTACGAGAACCGAGAGGTGCTGGTCGCCAACGACAGCGACATCAACACCGCCGACCTGGATGACACGTGATGACATCATCGGCGCCGCGGGGGCAGGGCGGGTCTGGAACAGGACATGGACACGTGTTGTTTTGTAATGAGGACACCTGTTGTTATGGGGGACAGGTTTCTTCACATGCTCACTGTGTATGAGGAGGGGATATAGAAGCGTCTTAACACAGTCCTGTTAAAGGTTTATTCATGTACTGTATATATCAAGCATGTATTTTATACAAATGTTCTTATAAATATCCTTCCATTGAAATCTTTTCCATCAGTAAAAAAAACAAAACATGTCCATTACTTGTTGTGTTGTCCTTGTCTTTTACAATCACTGTTACCGTGCTGTATGTACAGCCATATACCTTTATAACTCTATTATATGGCTCTGTAATAAAGCAGGCAAGCCTTGCAGTCTAGACTGAGGGTTAAGGCCTGGCCTCTCCATGACCCTCACTGCAACATTCTAACATCCTGGTATATTATGGGCAGTTATGGGGATTTATGACTTGGTTGTGATAGTTCAGTTATAACACGGTCACAAGGAACCTGACGTGCCAGGTGGTTGCAAGATCAGGATGTTCTTACGAGGCCAAGTCACAAGTACTTTCCCCTGAAACACAGCTTCTCAGCCTCATGTCAGGTTTCTCAAGGCCACATACAACACAGTGCTGCTGAAGACAATTGCAGTTTACCTTTGAGAGGAAAAGAATAGTGTCAAGTAGATGAAAGAAGTCACTGGGCATTTCCAAAATTGACTGACAATCAAAACCATCCACTGTGTACTCATTCACTGTCCATTACAACTACCGTCATTGACACAGTGATGTTCATTGCACACCCATACAAATCCACACTGCGTGTATAAAAATTAGCTACATTAGTGCTATAACGACAATTCAGCAACATAAAAAAGCTCTTATTTCAGCATAATACATCTCATCACTGACTTGGTGCATCAACTGACCACTAACATACAAAAATACCAATATCGTTACAACATAATTACAAGAGGATGAGGATGATGCTGAAAGCATTATGAAACATTAGGCGGCCGTCTCAGGGGATGGGGGCGGGGCCTTTGTCAGAAGGCTGTCTCAGGAGATGGGGGCGGGGCCTCTCTCAAAAGGCTGTCTCAGGGGATGGGTGCGGGGCCTCTGTCAGAAGGCTGTCTCAGGAGATGGGGATGGGGGCGGGGCCTCTGTTGCCGTCGGGCACGGTCTGCGGGTGGGGCTCCGGTTCCACCTGGAAGGTGACGTTGACGAATGAGGCTGTTCCCTCCGGCTGCTCCGTGGTTGGTGGTTGGTTCTCCTGGTTCCTCTCTTCCTCAAACCTACGCTCCGCCTCCTCGGACAGACGGTTCTCCTCCTCCTCCTCTTCCTCCTGCAGAAGGATAACGTGGAGGAGTTGGGCAGGAAGAAGCCTGAGGTGTGGATTTTCCTGTCTCCTCATCCTGAACCTCAACTCTGTCCCAATCCTCAAGTTTCAAATACCTAGTTATGAAAAGGGCGTGCCTGAGATGCTTACACAGTGTTCAAGACGTGATAATAAAATCCTGTGGTCCACAGTGTCGAAAGCAGCAGTTAGGTCAAGGAGCACCAGAACAGCAGAGTTACTTGAATCAACGGTTAACATGAGATCATTGTACACTTTCAAAAGGGCTGTTTCAGTGCTGTGGCGTTGTCTAAAACCAGCCTGGAACATTTCATAAATACCATGGGCAACAAGAAATGATTGCAGCTGAATAAAAAACACTTTCTCCAAAACTTTAGACAGAAAAGGCAACTGTGAGATAGGCCTAAAATTAGACAGAACAGAAGGGTCTACGTTTTTCTTTTTGATAAGGGGCTGCTCTACGGCGTGTTTAAAAGCAGCTGGAACACACCCTGAGCTAAGGCAGGTATTTATCAGAACAAGAACAGTGAACCCCCCACAGTACCAAAAACATCTTTAAAAAGACGAGAAGGAATGCTATCAGAGGGACGGTTTTAAGGCCGTAATTTCTTAACCACATTAGATAGTGAGGAGAGGGATACTGGCTCAAACTGATCTAGGACAGTAGGCAGAAGAGGAGCAGAGGGGTCAGGCCCAGGGGCAACATGCACGGGGGAGAGAGAGAGAGAGAGAGAGAGAGAGAGAGAAACAGAGAGTGAGTGAGTGAGTGAGAGTTTGTGTGTGTGGTGTAGTATCTAGCTTACCTCCTTTTTCATTCGGTAGTACTCGTCTATGGCATACTGGTACTTTGGGGAGGTTATACCAAACAGGGAAGCCATTCTCTCTCCTAGGTAGTCACACACTGGAAACACAAAACAACATGATGTCGATCTTCAATCTTCACAACTAACATGAGTAAGAGATCATTTCAATTCTACATGAGGACCGACTGATTTAGGATGGAGTCAAATCGGGTGAGTCATACTGTATGTCAATGTCATTCTCATGATGCGTCTCAGGGAGACAGTTGTATGACAGTCTGTCAGTAACATGCTGCATTAACAGTCAATCAGCCAGTCTGTCAGTAACATGCTGCAATAACAGTCAATCAGCCAGTCTGTCAGTAACATGCTGCATTGACAGTCAGTCAGTCAGTCAGTCAGTCAGTCAGTAACATACTGCATTAACAGTCAATCAGCCAGTCTGTCAGTAACATGCTGCAATAACAGTCAGTCAGTCAGTCAGTAACATACTGTAGTACCTGAGATGGTGGAGGTTGCCACTCTCCACATGTGAAACCAGAAGTAAGGACCCCATGTCAGCTTAGACTGGAACACAAACACAACTCTATAACAGAACCAACATGTAGCACAACCACAAAATCATAAACATATCTGACACAACCATAAAACCCACACTAACGAACCAAGGAGAAAATCAAACAAATGTATGTACATATTCCTTGTTCTTTTTTATTCTTATTAGTTGCTATGTATATTCTGCATTTCCAACCTTTGCTGTAATTTCCCTCTGCTGAGATGCCAATTTTCCTCCCACAGGGATTACTAAAGTTCATATCTATCTATCTATCCAAACAAAAACCCAAAAAAACAATTCAATGTCATACCATTATCATCTTGCAATGAGCAGGTGTTGGTCACATGGCACAGCGGACAGCCAATCAAAACCTACCGTGTCTGTGGCGCTCATCAGGTCTGTCTTCACCAGCTCTTCCTCCTCTTCTTCGTCGGTACTGTACTCCTCCATGGTCTCTCCGCTGGCGAAGTAGATGGTCCTACGGGGCACCTTGACTGGCAGCTTCCGCGTACCAACGTCCTCCAGCTCCACACTCTCAAAGCCCTTCCCCATACTGGGATTCTTCTGACAGACATGACGCGCGCACACACACACACACACACACACACGCACACGCACACGCACACGCACACGCACACGCACACACACACAATCATCATCATGACATTATCATCTGATCAGCTATAGTATGAACAGTGAGAACACAGGGACTACTAGAATTTCTCAAATCTCAATAACCCATTTTCAAGACAGTGTTTGATCTTCCTTCTGAAGAAGCACTATTCCAGTAGTAAATATGACCCATATACTGTACAATGTGGCGTTTCTGATGTGTTAGCTATGTTGCCACATCAGGGTTATCAATCTGACACAGCAGCAACGTTAATGCTGTTTGAACAAAATCATTTTGAACATCTCTAAATAAAGTATGTTGATTGTGTATAAATAAAGAAAGTATGTTGTGTGACGGTCAGTTGGCTCGCTGGCACAATAATACAAAGACCACTTTATATAGCTGAAGCTAGGGAAGTGACGCTAGCTGGATAGCACGAAGCTTAGCAAACCAAACTAATAAGTTAGTTAGCTACCGGGGGTGAACTATGTGTTTAAGAAGTACCGTGTCTGATTACAATGTTTACCTTTTCAGCGTCCATAGCTTGTCCTAAAGAGATATTGACATTAGTGAGATACAGCGACAGATCTTCCATCACTACTTCTTCATCTCCCTCTGTCACCCGGATGTGACGATGTGTCATACAAAGCAAAGCAAAGGAACTACAATCTTTTTTCGTAAAAAAAAATAATTATGTTAGGTAATCACAATTTTATGATTAACGTTACTCCTGTCTTCTGTCTGAACTGGCTTGACTAATATGTCCATACATACTAATATGTCCATACATTATCAAAAAATAATAATTAATAAATAAATAAAATAAAAAGAACTCGAATCTTTATTATTTCCTGAACCAAGAGTTGGAACAAAATTATCGTGATGGTTGGTATCAGTCAATCACAAATTGAGAGAGTAAATTATCTTCTGTCCCCGACCCTTGAATCACCCCCAATATTTATGACGAATCTTCACATTGATAATGGCATTATTATTATTGTTATGGTTATTATTATTATTATTGTTGTTGTTGTTGTTGTTGAGAGTGAAAACTACTTTAGTCCAGAGAGAAGAAATGAGTTGTTCTAATCAAGTAACTACTGCCTGGGACTGAAGGAAAAGCAGGGGGTGTGGGCTGTGAAATCCAAAATAAGGCTCACGTGTTGGCTTCAACCACAGACTCCCGCATCCAGCTGCAGTGAAGCACCCCCCCCTGGCGGCCATGGGAGCTATGGCAAAAATACCAGCACCTTGGACTCAACCATTGCTGAGAATGGTTAGATAACACGAGCCATTATTCGCCATTATCATCAACAGGGTTGAATTGCCAGTAGGCTACAAACATTAAGATATTACTAACACAGTTAAACATCTGTTAAATGTTTTCATGGTGAATGTATGTCTGTTTTATATGTTGGACTGTCGCAGCGCACCGTTTTCATCCCCGCGCAGAGACAGAAGTGGCGTCATCCAATAGTATTGAAGAAGGAAAAGCTGCTATATCGATGTTTATTTTTCCAGAGAGGGAGCAGCTTGCCAGGGTGGAAACCTGCTGAGGTTGTAGCACCATTTTTGTTACGGTTATCTTCACACTTTCTATCCGCGACTGAATAACCGAAAAGGAGGCCTTGCGCCATGGCTCTGTGCGGGGGTGTCGGGGCCATGGCTCTACCGAGCGAGCTTATCGTCCACATATTCTCCTTCTTATCCGATCGAGATAAGCTGCGGGCCTCGTCCGTGTGCTCCCGCTGGAGGGAGTGTCTGTTCTACCCGGCGCTCTGGACGGAGCTCAAACTGCGGATCGGCGGAGGCTCGACCGGCGGCGGCTCCGGAGCCGAAGAGACCCCGAGGTTGGAATTTCTCATGCGGAAGTTCGGGTCGTTCGTCCGGGAGCTGCAGCTGGAGTTCGCTCCGGTGGAGGGCTACCTCGCCCCGGTGGAGGGCTACCTCAGCCCGCTGCACGGCCATGAAGACCAGGGCAGTGTGGAGGCGACTGCGGACGGCCAACCTCGGTTCCCCGACCGCTGGAAAGACGCGATGACCACCTATCTGGAGCAGGTCCTGTGTGTGCTGAGCAGCATTCGGAACAACAGGTAGCTAAACAGACTGATAACACGGTATCAAAGTGCGCCAGAAGCACCGTGTCGTTTTTAGGGAACGATGTGTTCTCTGGGGTTGTGCGTAGCGTGTGAGCTAGCTATGCTAGCACAGATAGCCGTGCAGCTACCAACCCAAGTCATTATGTAATCGGGTTATGTTTTGGCAGATCCCTGCGATACTGTTTATTTGACGTGCCCGTTTTCAACCTGTTTGACTGTAAATCGAGCGACGTAGTCAGTCCAAGAGGAAATCTATCCCTAAACAAAAGGGATTCTAGTGCTGTGTTCGTTTCTGTGCTCTGAATGTTGCAAGGAACTGAGTGGTTCATATTGACAACAATGCAGTTAGTTGTCCATAGTGTATCTAGCTGGCCCGCCCCGGAGCGCTGAGCTCAGCACTGACATTGACATCGTATGTCATGTAACTTTGGCCTCCCGTTCTGTTCTCTCATCATCTGCACCGGTCTGTGTGACGCTGGGGAAAGTGCCAGAGGCAGCATTCTGCCTCAGTACCAAACTCTCTTGTCACCCGTGTGTGTGTGTGTGTGTGTGTGTGTGTGTGTGTGTGTGTCTGTGTGTGTGTGTGTGTGTGTGTGTGTGTGTGTGGCCCAGGAATGTCAGTGTCTCTGTTATGTGAAACCCTTTACTGTGCTATATGGGTGAAACCCTAACGTAGCCCTCTGTAAGGTGTAGAGGTTGTTGGTAAGGCGAGGAAGGTTCACTGTGAGGTGGGAAGCTGCTGATGCTGTCAGTGAGGCCTTCTAGCTGTAGGTCTGTGTGGGTGTAGACGTGCTGACTGTTTGTTACTGATTACAATGAGAACGTACCCGCTGGGTCTGATCTGCCCAACAGCTGAGTGTCTTTTAACTAAAAGCGCACCCTCCATCTCTCTCTCTCCCTCCCAACCTACCCCTCTCTATATCTCCCTCCCTACCACACCCCCTTCTCAGGAACCTGCAGAAGCTGAGTCTGTACGGGGACACCTGTATCCTTCAGGAGGAGGGGATCCTGGACAGCTCCTATCTCAACCAGGTCCACCAGGGAGCCAAGAGGATCAAGGAGTGAGTGGCCTGATATTGAACGAGAATGAGCTGAGGTCTCTTCCCATGTAAAAACTCTACAGACAGAGACAAACAGACGCGCTTCACACTGTGGGGCAGCTTGGTGGGAAAACCCCGCTTCTGTTGCTACTTGGCTTATCTGTGTTTTCTTGCAGTTTCGTTTTAGGAAAAATGGAAGTTTAAAAAAGTTCCTAACTGAGTCTCTCCTTCTCACCACCCCCACTCCCTCTCTCTATCTCCCTCCCTCCCTCCCTCTCTCTCTATCTCCCTATCTCCCTCCCTCCCTCCCTCTCTCTCTATCTCCCTCCCTCTATCCCTCTGTCTCACCACCCCCCTCTCCCCTCCGTCTCTCTCTATCTCCCTCCCCCTCCCTCTATCCCTCTGTCTCACCACCCCCCTCCCCCCGCCCTCTATCTCTCTCCCCTTCTCCAGGATCCAGCAGCTCTTCGTGGAGGTCCTGTCCAACGGCCGGCAGATGAGGTGGCTGTCGTCCGCCTTCATGCTGGGGGTGCTGACCCCCCGCTCGCTGGCCTCCCTCTCCAACGCCAGCGCCGCCTCGCTGGAGCACCTCAGCCTGCTGGACGCCCAGCTGCCCCTCCCAGCGCCCGCCGAGCTCTCCCGCCTCACCGGCCTGCGCTCCCTCGCCCTGCACTTCTGCGACTTCACCTCGGACATGTGCCGCCTGCTGGCATCGCCGGACCGCCCGCCGCTCCACCGGCTCTCCCTGCTGCTCAACGGCGCCGGCCCCGACGCCCGCTCCCTGGACGGCGCGGCCAGTGAGGAGGAGTGGAAGGCGCTGGCGCGGCGGAGCGCCAACCTGCGCGTGTACGTGATGGCGCTGGAGGTGGGCAGCCAGGTGCTGCTGCGTGCGCTGAAGCCCAGCATGCCGCTGGAGCGCCTCCACCTGGACAGCTACTCGGCGCTGGTCAGCGACGGGGCGCTGGAGCTCATCTCGCAGCAGTACAAGACGACGCTGAGCCACTTCCTGCTGATGCGGGACGACGCCGGCTTCCCCGACCTGAGCTCCAACCGGAACGAGGACCCACTGGTGCTGCTGGCCTGGCGCTGCACGCAACTGACCGTCCTGGTCATACACGGTGTGTGTGTGTGAGAGAGTGTGTGAGAGAGTGTGTGTGAGTGTGTGTGTGAGTCAGTCATACACAGGGCCCTATTTTTGTGCTAAGGGCTACATTTTTGGTGTCCAAACTCGCAATTTTTAAACATTGTGCACCGAACTCAGCAGAGGCGAGAAATATTGAATTGGCGACGGACAAAATGTATCCCTTAGCACTTAGCCCTGGCACAGAAATAGGGCCCACAGTGTGTCAGATGTGTGTATGTGTGTTTCTGCGCACATTTAGTGTGCGTCGTTGACCCAGTCTGTGTTTGTGTGTCTCTGTTGTCGTTGTCTGACCGCTGTCCCCTGTGCCCCCAGGCTACACTGTCTGGTCCCACAACCTGGTGGCCATCTCCCGTCTGCGCGGCTCCAGCCTCCGCGTGCTGGCTGTGTCCGAGGAGAGCATCGACTTCGACCCGGACCAGTCGGTCTACATGGAGGGCGACCCGGTCCACAACCTGGTGAAGGAGGTGTCCCTGGGGCTGGGCCGCGCCTGGCACCCCTCCCTGGACACCAGCGTGGTCCTCAGTGAGCCCACCCAGCACTTCCACCGCCAGCTGCAGGCCTTCAGCACGGGCATCTAGGCCCCGCCTACCACGCCTCCCGCCCTCACATTTATCTCCATCCCACCTTAACCACCCCTAGCTGATTCTCATGCGCTTTGTTTTTCCCCCTTTCTTTTTTTATGTTTTCTAAAAAAAAACAAATCCTCCTCTCTGTAGAGTGAACTAATACTTTGTATGTGCTGTGTTTATAACCAGTATTGGATCTCTATATTTATAGCTATCTCCATATATCCTGCTCACGGTTGGGAGGGGAGGCTGGGAGTCGACTAGCGGGAGTGGGAGGTGTGTGTGTGGGGGGGTGGGGGGGGGGTTCGAAACAGCAACTAGCGTAGTTGTAAAGCAAGTTTTACTTTTTGCTCTGTGTCTGTCTATCTGTTGGTTTCTTAGCGAGTGCTGAGTTTTTCTGTAAACTTGCTATCAGTTAATCCATCTTGGCTTTTTACTACGAGTCCCTGTGTACTTGTCCACTAGTCCATAGGGAGCCTAGTCCAGTTCCTGTGTACTTGTCCACTAGTCCATAGGGAGCCTAGTCCAGTTCCTGTGTACTTGTCTACTAGTCCATAGGGAGCCTAGTCCAGTTCCTGTGTATTTGTCCAATAGACAAGCCTAGTCTTCTGGCAGAGGGACTTTAGAAGAAGCTGTAGAATGTTAATGTTGACCCCGCAGGGTCAGGGGTCACCAGGGAGTGTTCCACCGCCACCTCCAAGGTCGTCCTCTGTCAGTCTCAGGTAGGTTCAGCATCACAGCAACGAAGATGGTGATAAGTCAGAGGAACAGGAGGAAGAGAAGGAATTGAACAATCAGATAGATTTTTTTTTGGCATTCGAATCTTGTTTTTCTTGAGTCACAGTTGCCTTGGAAACCCCCTCGTTTTCGGGATTCTGTCATTTTGCCGTCAGCCCCCCCCCCTCCCCTCCGGCTCTGTGTGTGGGGGGGGGTATCAAACCTAGTCGTACATTTGTTTTCAAAGATTAAGGTGTTGAAAAGAGTTGAAGAATGGCAAAATGCTACTCCTTGCACATGATCTAATGTTCAGATGAGGTTGCGGAGTGTCGCTGTGTCTGGGTGGAGCCCTGTCTACAGTGTTTCATCTGTTATATTGTAGAGGGAAGCGCTTCGATCGTTTTGTTCACTGGCTCGGTCCATATCTCAGGATTATTGCACTTTTGGTACTTGTCCTTTCCGATGACGGGGCATTCCTCCGCAGCCCCCTGGCCAAGTGAAGAGTTCGCCGTTGGGCTGGACTGGACGGTAGCCCTGGGGGAAGGTCCAGGGGTTCACCCACCATGGTAATGATACGACGATAATCTCTCCAGCAGCCCGCGCTGGTGTGCATTTGATATCAGTCCGCCTGCATGCCCGCTCCCCTCCCTGCGGTCAGCCACAGAGGCTGGGCTTCCTGCCTGAGAGGTGGAGTTAAGGAGAGGGAGGAGCTGTGATATATATATATATATATATATATATATATATATATATATATATATTATGCATGATGACCGAGAGGAGCTTCTTCTTGTCTCATATGAGATTCTTGTCATTGTGTTTTTTTTTAGTTTTAGTAGCACACCAAAAAGCATCTAGATGATATAGCTCTACGTTAGGAGTTGACCGTTGTTATTGTTATTGTTGTCGTCGTTGTTATTGTTGATTATGATGAAGAGGAGTCATGGGTAAGACCTGTCTAAGGTCAGAAGAGTGGCCATGCCAGCCAGACCCCTTGTTACAAAGTTCAAGCAGCCTGATGCTTTCAAGCCGTGCCTAAAATACACAGTAGCTGTCATTTCATCTCGCTCGACCGTGTTCTCGGTGTGTGCGTGCATGCGTGTGTGTGTGTGTGTTTCCAGTTCACCTGATTCTCTAGTCTAGAACAGCAGAAGCAGAACTACCGTTACAGAAGCAGAGCTCAGTTACGCATCAGTGTTTTCGTGTTCTTTCGGTGTGTGTTTTAAAGTTTCTAAAGTGTATACATCAAAGTAAAGGGGTGTGTTTGTAAAGTCATACCACTGTCTCATCAGTGAACAGGAAACACCCGTTCTCAGGGTTCCGTCAGTAGAGGAGGAGGGGGAAGGAGGAAGGGGAGGAGTCACAATCGCTCAGGCCTCAACCACATACAGACGTGAGGTAGGAGGAGGAGTCTTTTACTATCAGTCACTGGATGCTGCCCCGGTGTCATGGCGTCTGTCCACGTCAGCTGCCAAAGATCACAGTGAAACTAGCGAGCCTTCAGAAGTGTCCTCTCATAGGCCAGGCACGTGGCTAAAGGCCCACCAGCCAATATACTACTACAGTACTACTAGATAGTGTGTGTGTATATATACACACTGTCGCTGAAGAGAGGCTGGAGAGGGACTGTGAGCTGTCGTCACACAGCTGCGCTGTGTCTTGGTCAGTAACAGTAGACGTGTATCTCTCTGTTCAACAATGCACCTGTTTCACTGTGAAGAGTGAATGTAATTTAATGTAGAAACTCCAGATTAGTTCTGCCAGACCTGTGCGCTGCTAAGAGACCTGTAGGAACATTCCACCGGGGAGTCCATCACAAACAGAGAAATGGCCAAATGTCTGCATGAAAAAATGACCTATTTTTGTACTCTTTGATTCTTTTGTGGAGTGGGGAGGGGATCCTGTAGACGAGCGGGGGAGTAGAGTGCTGCTCTGTTTTGAGGACTCTGTTTGCAGTGTATCAAGCCATATAGAGGTGGCTGTGTAACGCCAGCTGTAACTGTGTTACCACGGCTACGTAGTCTGGGGTGTGACTCTGTGTAACCATAGCTAGCTACGTAGCCCCGGCCGTAACCGCGTGTTACCATAGCACAGCAGGGCATTATTGTGTGTTGCTTATTATCGCAATTTAGTTGGACCCCCCCCACACACACACAATCTGAGTCTCTCTTGTAGTTGAGCGTAGGATGCTAGCAGTAGCCTCAGTGAACTGTGGTGTCCTTCTTTTATGAAAGGTGGCCATCCTGTGGCCTGTATAGAAGCTCGGAGGAACTGAGAGCACACCTGGGTAAACAAAAAATCCTGTCAGCAAATACTAGGGATGGACTTGATTTATTTTATCCAGGATAATGGAACCCATTGAGATGGTCCCAAACGTGTGCGATAAGAGAGCTAGCTTACTGTTGCAGCAGCGTGCAGCAGTCAGGAGAGAGGCGGGCCTGGGGTCAGTTAGGAGATCCCTGCTACGAGGCAGGATCCTACATGGCTTCTCTATGGTTAATAAGAAGCCCTGAACCACTGTATTAAGCTCTAGAGGGGTGTTAATGTAAGTGTTTCGCATTGCAGGAGCACCATGTTGGCCGGCTAACTTAGATTAATTGTCAGTGGCACCATGCATTTCAAATCAGTCTGGTTAGCTGGCTAACATATGATCTAACATGACACACCTGCCCCCCAGATACCCTCCTGGGGGTCTAGAGACACATGAAGACGCCTGCCACCCTCTCTCTGGCTGGCAAAGTCACAAACTATGCAAGTGGAATGAATAAGAACGTAGTGGCTCCTTTTTCTTTCGGTTTTCTGTCCTTTTATTTTTTCTGTCACTGACAAATGGAAAATAACTGAACGGCAATGATACTTGGCCTTATTATTCAGATTATTATTATTATTATTATTATTGTTTTAAGATCTTGATTCTTCGGAAGCCACCTCGTTGTCAGCGGCGACCGTGGGTACAGACATGGTCTCCATGAGACAGGCCCCCGTTTTAAGTGGTACGAATGTTGTGCATTTGTTTAAAATCAGGACAGTTTGCAATAACACGAGTCATCCAAGAGTCCACCCAGGGGCATCCGCAGCCCAGCACACCCGGCTGCCTCCTTTAGAGAACTACGGGGAACACGAAATACCATTCAAATCTCTCACTGCATATTTGTATAGATATCAACAAATACCTATATACTCTTATGCAATGTCCGGGATACTATTTATGAACGTGATGGGGAAAAAATAAGTTTGTAAGTGTTGTTGTTTTGCAAAAATGGTTTTACCATCTTAAATGTTGAATATTCTAGGCAGGAGTGTTCTGTCTACTATTTGTCTCTAGTGAGCACATAGCGTGGGATTTTATATCCATCTGCAGACGCAGGTGGCCCTCTGCTGCAGGGGTCAGATTATGCCAGAGGAGGAGGAGGAGAGATTCTATTGGTTGGAAAGGTGGTCCAAGATTCCAGGAAAGAAAAAACCCAACTGACAGCTATATTATTGGGTAAACCAGCTATATTATTGGGTAAACCAGCGTAATGTTGATTTGAATCGATGTTGAATGAATGCTTCTTCTTTTAATCAGTGAATAAAAGCATTAAAAAAAACAAAAAACACTGGTGTTGTTGTGCCTTTAGATGAACAAATCATTGCTGATCCAGACAGTGGTCATTGCACTGTACAGAGCAACATTGATTAATTGCAGAAAAAAAAATACCTGTGATGCAAAGTAGAAGTGAACCAACATGAAGACATTTTTTCTTCAAGGACCCTTGGTTGATTTATTTTTGAATATAGATCATGGAGAGAAAAATGTAATGCGTTTGAAAATGCATAAGATTTTGAGGTAACAATGATAAATTATCCATCATTGTCAGTTGATAATCATGCCTGGTCTTTGATCTAATGTACCCCTGCTCTCCAGACGCATGGATATTAACCAGACCAGGCAGTCTGGCATCTCTGCAATCTCTCCATTACCAATTGCCATTATCTGTGTATAGCTTTAGAATACCTGTTCTGAAATTCACTTAAGAATATAAATTCTATGCACACTTGAGTAAAGATTTTATTTATATTTCATTATTACACTTTACAATAAATCCCATCTGTCATCAGATGCGATTCGTTCTCAAGGCGAGAATCTTTGAGGCTGGGTGATGAAGACGCAGGTATCTGGACGGTCAGCAGCACACCGTGAGGTCAGAGGTGAAGGGTCACCCCCCACCCCCCCGCTCTGTACTAACAGGAAATGCATCTGGACTGGGTCTAGTATATACTATACAACTTCCTCTCGAGCAATATTGACACAATTTCTACATAATATACACGTCAAGTATGTGAGACATTTATTTTAAGTTAAATTAAAAAGCCTTTTCTCAGGCAAACCTTTTCATAAGTAAATTAAAACATCAGGTTTGAGCTATCTTTCTGAAGAAGGCAGATTCAGATAGTTGTTTCTGTATGAACACGGCAACATGAACACAGCCAACCAGAGAACTTCCAGTCAGGTCTGTCTGTGTGTGTGTGTGAGGACACTACTTTCTGGTATCGCTCTGAACAGGGAGCGCCAGTCACACGGCTGCCAAGGTTGAGCTGCAGGAAACTGACCCTGAGCCCAGGCTCACTCAGCACAACAACAGGAAGTAGCACACAGGAAATGAAGGGGGAGAGAGAGTAGAGAGAGACGGAGAGAAAGAGAGCGCAGTTTGACAGAGAGAGAGAGAGAGACCGAAACAGGGAGGGGAGGCTCAGATGACGTCATGAGGGGAGGGGGGCTGGTCCGGGGGCTGCTGGGTGCCAGGGGGGGAGGGCCTGGGGGGAAGTCCAGGGGGGAGGCCGTCTGGGGGCGGTCTCATAGGGGGGTAGCCCATGTGGGGGGGCGGTGGATACCGTGGAAACATGCCTGGGGGGGGCGGCCCACGCACTGCAGGGAGAGAAGGAAGGAGGGCAGGCGATTAGGCTTAGTACACGAACAGCATGTTCACTGGAACAGCAATATGGACAGAAAACATCAAACCTGCAAACATATGGAATGGAAACTTATTTTTTTCAGTGCAGTAACTATCCCTAACCCCTGCACACTGACAAATATAAACAAGGATAGGATGTGTGGGCCTATGCTAAACACACTGCCTTGCAATCTGACCGACTGGGTGGAATCTTCCCACTTATTCGATGTGAGATCTACAGAAGTACCAGGGTTGAACATGTGAAATCTTATGGAAAGACTCCTAAAGCGGACGTCCTAAAACACACCATTTAGTCTAATGAGCTCGGTCCATAAAGTAACAGCTGACAGCACTTACTGCCCATAGGTAGCCCCCCGGGGCCCCTGGGAGGGTAGAAGTCTGGGGGTCGGTAGGGGCCTCTGCGGGGGAAGTGGGGGTCGCGTGGGTCCATGGGAGGGAGGGGGCCCATGTAGGGAGGCCCAGGGGGGCCAAGAGGGCCCATGCCGGGGGACCCTAGTGGGGGTCCCAGAGGGGGAGGTCCTATCCTCATATCACCGTCGGGGGGAGTCCTCCTGTCTCCTGGAGAACCCTGGGAGAGGAGGATAAATACACGTTATACATGTTTGTAATGAACGAAAACACTGACCGACACACACACAGTCAGGGCTCTCACCTCTCTGATGTCAGGTTCTCCAGGTCCTAATCGGCTCCCCGGGAACAAGGTATCTGCAGAACACCAGAGAACAGAGAGAGAGCGAGCGAGAGAGAGAGAGAGAGAGAGAGAGGGCTCATTCAGGTCTCTAATGCTATTAGCCCAACTCTGCTAAAACAGGGTCAGTTGGAACAGACTTTCCACAGGATCGCCTAGTCATCGTCTCTCCTGCAGCACGTACTGCCCAGAGAGAGAGAGAGAGGGAGAGAGAGAGAGGAAAGGAGAGAGATCTGCAGGCTCTGTGTCATTATAGTAGCCATCTTCCAGCTACTCCAATGTTGTGTTCAACTAGTCTGAGCAGAGAAGGGAGGGGAGGAGAAGGGGGGAGGGGAGGAGGGGAGGAGAAGGTTCTCACCGGCCATCTCGGAGGGGTGGGGTCCAAAGCCGGGGTGGTCACCAGGCCCGGGTCCTCTGGGAGGGAGGGGTCCCAGAGGGAGGTGCCCTGGTGGAGGGGGGAGGGGCCCCAGCATCCCGGGAGGAGGTCCCCTGAAGGGAGGGCCTGGCTCTGGATACATATAGCCTTCCAGCACAGTGAGACAACACCACTCAGATCAGCCTCACACCCACGGGAGACCAACATCAGACTGGGTCAAATACTCTGCAGGTACTGTCAAATACTTGGGGTGCATTTGATTTGACTAGACTCTCCAAGTACAATGAAACCAATGGATTATTCTGCATTCCAGGTGTATCAGAGTTAGAGATTTGGCGCCCGGGAGGACGTCATATCCCAGTTTAATGTGTTCCAGAAACAAAAGACAAAAAACATGAAAATTCCACTTTCGCCCCATCTTTGTAGTTCTAGCAACATTGTCCACTGATAAAAGTTGGACAGGCCTGTGTGTACGACTGATTTAATGAGACACAAATAAGACAGAAGCACTAATAAACAGCTTTCACTTATTGTTGATTCGCGGAGTAGCCATCTCGATTGATGTTAGCAGCTGACGTTGACGAGGTCGGGGTTGATTTTCTCCCACGAGTAAAATGGCGGAAAACCGAGTTCGGGTGATGTATTTGATGACGTTTTTTTGATGTCGAACTCGAGAAAGCTGAAGTTTCCGATACAACTGGAACGCAGCATTAGTTCCAAAAGTGTGTGTGTGTGTGTGCCCTAGTGGATTGGAACTCGAAGCACAAGCCTGATAGTCATGTCAACAAAAAATAACAAATAAAACAACAAACACCACAACAAAACGTCCACTATCCATGATGATGAATTGTTGATGGATCAGCAAAAATACAGCGATGCCAGTGCCACATGCCAATGGCTCCCCCATTAAACTGGTGGATATTTAGTTCCTTGCCTCTGTGGATTATACGGCAGGTCTAAAATATAACCGTTATATTATACACTAACGATGTGCCTCTAGTGAAAATGTTACTGAGTGACACAGGTTTAGAAACTGTGTTCAGAGTGATGTACTGTACTTCATACAGTAGGAGCTGCTGCTGCTGCAGGGGCCTGAATGAGGAGCATTCCAGCTCCCACACCCTCAGCACTGTACTCTCTCTCTCTCTCTCTCTCTCTCTCTCACACACACACACACACACACAATGCAACTTAACTCTATAGTCAGTGTGTGTGTGTGTGTGTAGGGGACAGGTCTATCATGGGGGGGCCGTGGGCAGAGTGAGGGCATCCCTGTACCTGGAGGTGGGATGGGGGGGCCGAGGGGGGCCCTGCGCTCCCTCTCCCAGGTGGGAGACAGAGAGCCGTCAGAGTGAGGACCGCCACCACCACTCTGCTCTGGGTCCAACACACCACCAGGGGGCTCCACCATGCCACGCAACACTGCTCAGAGAGAGAGGCCAGGGACAGCATAGAGAGCAGGGGGAGAGAGAAAGAGAGAGAGCCGGAGAGTGAGAGAGAGCGAACGAGAGAGAGAGAAAGAGAGAGAGAGAAAGAGAGAGAGAGAGAAAGCATAATGTCAATGGGTTCATGGAGCAGCATGGATGAGCAGAGCAGAACAATGCGACATGTGCATTAGAGACAGACGTGTACACAGAGACAACAGTCCTCACCGCCGGGAGAGATTCCTCTCCATTTACTGCAGTTACAGTAGCATCGGCCCGCTAATGCTATACAGTATACTAATATACTAGTATAGTGAGTGTGAGGAGAAGCCAGGGCTACGGCAGATCTTCTGCCTACATACAGTACACAGCCGTGATGATAGGAGCGTTCAGAATCATATCATCATCAAGACGTTTGTGAAATGATCAATAGTAAATTTCAGATGGCTTTTTCACTGTGGCTCATATGAGGTTGAAGCTAGACATGGCATGTCTTGCACACACGCAACAGCCATCTCAACTCAGCTGCAGCCGTGTGTGTGTGGGGGGGGGGGGATCGGTGTGTGTGTGTGTCAGGTAGGGGTGGGGAGGGGGGCGTCTTGAGTGGTCACCTCTGCCCCCGGGGCCCAGGGGGGGGAACTGCGGGGAGAGGCGGGGCGGGGGGCCGTCCATCAGAGTGGGCGGAGACAGGAAGGCGCGGGTCTCAGAGGCGGAGCGACCCAGGGGGGAGGGGCCATACGGTGACCTTTCACCTGGAGGACAGCGAGAGACGGGGTCAGGGTTGGTGTCTGAGGGAAGGAGTGTGTGTGCGTGCGTGCGTGTGTGTTTGTGTGTGTGTGTGTGTGTGTGTGTGTGTGTGTGTGTGTGTTTGTGTTTGCGCATGTCCCGTATTTTAACCTCTGTATGGCATTGGTCTGGGCAGGTTATCCAAAGCGTATGGGTCCTTCTCCATCATCTCCAGTTTGAACTGAATATCTGTCAACCTGAGATAAAATATAACTCAAAAACACTCCTCACTACTAGAACATGCTCTAGTCCCAAACACAGTCTTTCAAGCCCCTCTCTCCCTGGGAAGCTACTAAACCACATGTAAACCAGGTGAGCTCAGTTCTGGTACGTACTTCTGTCTGAGGAGGGTGTTCTCTCTCCTGGTGTCTGACAGATCCCGGTCGGCCGCTCGCGCTGCTAGCTGCAACACACACACATGCACACACGCACGCACGCACGCACGCACATCAGACAGCGGGGGTGAGATGTGACTGAATATATATAACTGCATTTTAACACTGAGTGCTGCCACAGCAGCAGTAGCGTGCTACTCACCCAGTTATTGTGAGCCTTCTTCTCGTGGGCTGTGATCTGGGTGGCAGGACACAAGAGTTAGTTTCATATATCATACAAGCTGAACTCATCCTCTAGCTTCCCTCCCTCTCTCTCTCCCCTGCCGCCTCCTCCAGTCCACCAACGACCTCCCCACCTCTCCCCCCAGCCCCCCCCTCTACCTCCCCAGCCCCTACCTCAGCCCCCCCCCCTCTCCTCACCTGGCCCTGGTACGCCTGCTTGGTCTTCTCCAGATCATCCTCTAAGTCCTGGTGTCGCTGTCTGAAGGAAGAACAGAAAGAATCACAAACCTTGTCCATTTGCGGTTGTGTGTCTGTGTGTGTGTGTGCATGTGACTGACCTGTAGGTGGTGTGTGTGCATGTTTGTGAACGTGTGTGCGTGTTTGTGTGTGCATATAACTGACTTGTAGGTGGTGTGTGTGTGTGTGTGGGGGGTGCTAACTTGTACGTGGTGTGTATGTGTGTGTGTGTGTGTGTGTGGGGGGGGGGGGGGGGGGGGTGCTAACTTGTACGTGGTGTGTATGTGTGTGTGGTGCTAACATGTAGGTGGTGTGTGTGTGTGTGTGGTACTAACTTGTAGGTGGTGAGTTCCTCCACAGCCTGGGTGATGTTGCGGTCAGCCTTGGTCAGCTTCTCCTCCTTCTGCAGACGCCCTCTCTCCTCCACCGTCAACATCCTGGTAACACACACACACACACACGCACAGCATCATCATCACTGCCAACACCATCATCATCACCATCATCACTGCCAACACCATCACTATGATCACCATCATCATAACCACCAACAGCATTACCATCTTCATCATCCGATCTACTACAATCATCATCATCAACAGACTACCTGTCCTGTCCTCCTCTCTTTCTCTCCATCCTCCTCTCTCTCTCCATCCTTTGGCCGCTCCTCCCGAACCTTCTCCTCCAACCTCCTTCTCCTGACTCTCTCCTCCTTTCTTCACCTCCTCCTCCCCCAGTCCAGTGATGTACATCCTCCTCCTCCCTCTTCCTCCTTTCACCTCCTCCTCTCTTCACCATCTCCTCCCTTCACCTCCTCCTCCACCAGTCCTGTGTGTACCTCCTCCTGCTCCTCCTACCTGTGCAGTTTGAGTTCGTTTTCCTGGTACATCTCAGTCATGATGTGGAGCTTCTGCTGCATCCTCTGGATCTGCTCCGAGTAGCTCTCAGTCTCCTTCTGCAGAGACGCTCTGTCCACCTCCATCTGACTGATACCCTCTGGACACACACACACAATGTTATAGCACTTTTCAGCTTGCATATAAAGGTGAATTAGCATCAAACAATAAACATACACATATCACTACCAATAATAGACGTATAAACATACACATATCACTACCAATAATAGACATGTAAACATACACATATCACTACCAATAATAGACATGTAAACATACACATATCACTACCAATAATAGACATGTAAACATACACATATCACTACCAATAATAGACGTAAAAACATACACATATCACTACCAATAATAGACGTATAAACATACACATATCACTACCAATAATATTGACTGACATAGTCTACAACATTATTTTCCAACCAAAGGTTTTTTCCCCTCTAAGGCCCATTTCCAAAGTAACTAACTTTGTTATTCGGCATACATGGCATAAAGTATTCATTATAGTATTTTATTAGGTTATATTAATTTTGTATTTTTATGTAGGCCTATAGGCCCAGTAGGCCGGTCCCACTCCAATCTAAAGTTTGCCTATAGCCTGGAAATGAAACCCTTTTCAGGCTGATCCATCCATCCAAATGATGATTTAATTGCATACACTACCATTACTGTAGGTACAAAATTTAATTTGATCATAATCCTCTTTATTGTGGGCCTAGTAGGTAATAATCCAATTTTAAAGGATTTCACAGTGATGTACAGGAAACCACTGTATGTGTGTAATATAAACATACTGTACTAACACATCACTACCAATACACAAACACTCTACACATACAGTAATAGACATATAAACATACTACACATAATAGACATAAAACATACTAACACATAATAGACATATAAACATACCAACACATAATAGACATATAAACATACTAACACATCACTACCAGTGGTACCAACCTTCCAGCTCCTCCTTGGCTTTGATCTCATCAGCCAGCCTGGCAGACACTCTGTCCTTGTCTTCATCCACCGACTTCAGCTCTGCATTCAACTACACACACACACACACACACACACACACACACACACACACACACACGCACACACACGCATGCACAAACACACGTAGACACACGCACACACACAGACACGCGGACACACAGACACATGCAGACACGCGCGCACAAACACACACACGCGCACACACACACATGCAAGCACAAACACAAACAGAGGTTTCATATGAATAAGAAGAAAACAGATTTCTCCTAACTTGTTTTCAGCTGTTTCATGTCCACATACCTTGGCTGCGTAGATGAGTGTCTGTACTTTCTGTAAGTGATGGTTATCTGTGGACCAATCAGAGCAGACCACACCAGACCAGTCAGAGACACAAAGACGTCCATGTTTCTGTCACTCAGCATAATAGACTCCAATGACCTCCCACAAAGAGAGACTGACTGAAAACACCTAGAATCTGACCGACTTAGTGGATTTACTAGCAGTTGTAACCTTGATCAAAACCTCATCTTCACCCTCCCCCCCTATTGGTCAGAACCTCACCTGATCAGTGTCCTGCTGGTTAGAACCTCACCTGTTCAGTCTCCTATTGGTCAGAACCTCATTGGTCCATGTCCTATTGGTCAGAACCTCATCAGTCTGTGTCCTATTGGTCAGAACCTCATTGGTCCGTGTCCTATTGGTCAGAACCTCATTGGGTCAGTGTCCATATGTGTCACCTGTTCCGTCTCCGTTCTGGTGGCTGTTCTCACCCTGCTGCCCGTCGGCCTCGTCCTCCAGGTCCCAGTCCCAAACCTTCATCTGCAGCAGACGGTCTGTCAGAGCCTGGACACACACACACACACACACACACACACACACAGGCACACACACACACACACACACCCACACACAGGCATACAGACACCCACACACAGACACACACAGACATGCACAGACACAGACACACACACACACAGGCATACAGACACCCACACCCACACCCACACCCACACCCACACACACACACACACACACACACACACACACACACACACACACACACACACACACACACACACACAGGTCAGAGGCTGGGAGGCACTCAAGCGCACGGATCAAGACTTACATTTGTTACACCATTCCCTATATCATCTCCTGTTCAGTACTGTCCTGTTCGGTACAGGATATTCAACTGTCCGGACCTTGAAGCGCTGGTCCTTGTGGGTCACATCCTGCAGCATGGCTGTGTACGAGCTCTCACTCCTCCGCTTCTCCTCCTCCAGCTCACTCAGTCGCTCCTCCCATCCCTGCATCTGCTGCAGCAGCTGGGGAGGTATGGGGGGGAAGAAAGGATGAGACTAGAGTTGACCAGACCACAGGACTCACTCTGTGCTAGGGGATCATACAGCCCGTCTCAGCAGCCCAGTCCCAGCCCATCAAACCAGAGAGTCAGATATGGCATTAGATTCCCCAGGCCATGCCAGGAGAGGTGAATTGAGGTTAGCTGTGCCGTGCCAGACCATGCCAGGCTGGGCAAGGTTAGATGAAGCCAGGCCAGGTTAGTCCGCGTGTAGGCTCACGAGTGAGTCTATAATCGCTGCGCTCAACTAGAGACTGAAGACATTCGTCCAGGTTTCGTCGCTAAAAGTGGGTGGACTGGAAACACAATTTGAGAGTTTGAAAAAAAAAAAAAAACTGCACTGCAGAACCACTCCAATGTCTTTAGGGTGGTCCTTCCTGATGAGGCAGTGAATGTTTTGTTTTGATTTGTCACTCCAGTTTGTTTGGAGGACATGTAAGGTGGGTCCTTCACCCTATTGGAGATGTAGGCAGTGGCTCTGATTGGGAGCATTGGTTTTCGGCGCTGTTCTAGCGACAATTTTCAATGGAGATGTCTCCAGACATTTGGCATCGCGAGACTAGGCCAGGTGAGGAGTGTCAATGTATTAGATTTGTCAGGCCAGGACAGATGAGGTGACGCAAGGTGAGGTGTGCCGTGCCAGGCCATGCCAGGTAAGGCCAGGTGAGGTGCGGTCAGGCTAGGTGAGGTGGGGTGAGGCAGGTCCTACCTGAGCGTTGCTCTCCTGCATGAGGGCGTTCTCCTCTCTGGCCGTCTCCAGGTTGCGGTCCAGACGCTCGCTGTTCATCTCGTAGATCCTCTGGCTCATCTGGGCCTGACACACAACAGAGGGCAGTCAGTCAGCACTGTGCGTGTGTGCAAGTGTGTGTGTGTGTATGCACGAGTGTGTGTGTGTGTGTGTGCACATGTGTGTGTGTGTGTACCTGTTCCTCCTGGACTTCACACTCTTTGATCTCCTCTTCTAACTTCCTCACGGTTTCCTCCATCTCCGCTAGCTATAAAACACACACACAGACACGGTCAACCTGAACATATACACATGCTGTTACATATACACACATATTTTTATGGACCATAGAGTCTGCAATAAAGATATCTATCTATCTATCTATCTATCTATCTATCTATCTATCTATCTATCTATCTATCAACAATAATAATAACAATTATAATAACAATAATAATAATACATGTTTATTTTACCTTCCATACAGAAAAAATGTATTATTGTGACAATAAATTACAAAGTAACAAAATCTCAAATTAGAGCTAACACCTGTGTGAATGTAAAATATCCTATTTCAACTAGTAGGCCTAGATACTGGTCCGCTTCAGGTTAATAGCCTAATTCGCTCGCCCACTCCTCTCACATCAGCTGAACGGTAAAACGCGCATAGGTCTTCAACAGAGTATGGCATTACCGACTGTCTAGCCAATGTTTTTCATTTGTTAATTTTGATTGCTAGTAAATATGTCACCAGCACTGATTGATTGGTGTAACATAAATTTCACTTTAATTTTAAGACTTGTAAGGCTGCATAGTCCAAGTAGGCTCAAAATGAAAGTGACTTACTCTTACACCAAAAACCTGTTTACCCTGTTATGTTAAGGATATATGACACATAGAAGAGGCCTTTACAAAATATATTTTGCCATAGGGTAGGCTACATATTTTTTAAGTGATGAATAGGCCTACTGTATATGGCCGCACTTAGATGCCAGTCAGAATCAGTCTCATGACAATTCTCAAACTTGGTTACACGAGCTGAGACTTGATGTTAGGTTTGTCTCCGCTCACCTCCAAATTGATAAATGCTGAACTTGGCGTGGAAATTACTGTATGCCCAGTTTCCTGTCATATGTTTGCTGAGTAAATGAAGGCCACTGTGTCAAAGTGACACACAGTCAATCTCACACACACAGTCAATCTCACACACACAGTCAAAATGACACACACACAGTCAAATACATCCAGTCATGAGCAGGAATGACAGCTGACAAGTATCAAATTATATAATTTAAATATCAACAAATATAAATGCATAATCCCATGCTGAGATAAGTCCTAAATCTCTGACCTCAACAGCACACTGATACAGACAAGTCCAGTGTGACGTCATGATCTAACCTTCTGCTCCTGCTCCACCCTCATGGCTTGCTGGGCCTCCGTCTCCTCTCTCCTCTGCCTCAGCTCTGCCTCCAGCTGAGAGTTGGACTGTTCCAGCCTGCTGGTCTCCACCTGGGGCACCATGGAGGGAGGGACATGGGACGGAACAATGGATGGTACATGGTAAATGGCAGTCCCTTATATAGCACTTTTATCCAAGGCGCTTATGTAGCGTTTTTATCCAAGGTTAGATCATTGACCAATTCACACACACCAATGGCGGCCACCTGCCATGCAAGGAGCAATTTGGCCTGCTTATTGGGAGCAATTTAGGGTTCAGTGTCTTGCTCAAGGACTCTTCGACATGTAAACAGGAGGAGCCGGGATTCGAACCACCGACCCTGCGGTCACTGGACGACCCGCTCTACCTCCTGAGCCACAGCCACCCTTATCACAGACAAGAGGTTCACATAAGAGAGGCAAACACAAACACACACACACACACACACACACACGCACACGCACACACGCACACACGCACACACGCACACACACACACAAACAAGCAGAAAGTATTCTCACAACTTTGTTGAGCTCTCTTACCTCCAGTTTTTCTTTCTTCTCATTAAGTTCCAGTACGCCACTGTCCCGCAAGGACCGTTCTAGTTTATCATACTACAGGACACACACAGATAAACAGACAACCAGCAATTAATTACAATCATTCATCACCACACCACAAGTCCATATAAGCCATTCACTGTCAAATCAATGCATATAAAAACTGTACTTGTACATACTGTATACACAGTATATAATACAATCTCTTTCAGAGGGGGCTTATCAGAGGGCATCTGTGTGTTATAATGGTGTGATTCGGTAGCTGTTAACTTCTTTGAAAGAAGGGCTCACCTCTAGTTTACAATCAGTCAGTGTCAGGAGAGCTTTGCATTTCTCCTCTAGGTGTTCAGCCACCTGCTTCCCCAGCTTCCTCTGTCTGCCTGTAAAGCGGGAGAGAGGATGGAGGCATGAGGACAGTTCTTCAGGAGATATCAGATACATAACGTGACATTCAAAGAATGGGGACAGGCAGGCGCTGGATGTAATATAATGAGAGGGACCGGACTTACGAGTAGAGAGTCTGCTGCTTATCTGTGGAAACAATGAAAACATACGTTGAAAATGATCCCTACTGTAGGCCTACGATATACTGTACTCGCTGTTTAACATCGCGTATGCGTACAAAAGATGGCTACCACGTGTCTCCTGCATCGGCTGCGGTTGGCTATGCGGGTCCTCGGAAATGAACGCGCCACAAAATAGGCCTTTGTCTTTGTATGTGTTATTAAACAGCACGGGCTTAAACTACTACTCCCTGTTAAATTATGTAAGGATGTGACAGAGTCAGAGAGACAAAGAGACACACAGAGCCCGACTTATTTGGCTGGTATTTGGACCAAGTCTAAATGAGACCCTGCAAACACTAGTATGCATGTAATGCACCAGATTTGGATTTTATACAGAGCACAGTGACAGTCTGAGATTCGAGTTAGTATTCAGAGCACTATGATAGTGCACCAACACGTACAGCATTACAAACTGATAACTGACCGACTGGTAGATCCGGCAGCCGAAGACGAGGAAGGTGACCAGCCCTATCAGCGCTGTGACAACCACAGCCTCCCATGCCAACCCATACAGGTCAGGACCTGGTCTGATGTCATCAGGGAGCGACAACACCACCTGAGGAGACAAACAAACCAAAAAGGATATACTGGTGTCAGGTCAATCATTGGTAGGATCTACTATCTAGCTAGCCCATATCAGGGTTGGAATATGAAGGGTTTGGCTGCAGGGTCTGATAATGCACCACAATATTACTGAGAACCTGCACATTTACTTGCAAGCTAAAGGACGTTAGCTAAACACTAGTGCCTGACCCTGATACAACAATTTAAAAAAAAAACATTGCAGAACTATTAAAATAAGGAACTGGTCGGCTTGCACAACAAAGAGATTGTAGCTGGCTACAGTAAGTTCGTGAACTGACGTTAGCTAGAGCAGACAGCATAGCAAGCAATAGCAATACAGTGTTCTCTGCCTCCAGCATTGGCAAGTAAAATAGGAAGCTAGCTGGTTACTAGACTATCACACAGTAGATCCATACAAATGACAACAATGTTTTAACTAGACAGCTAGCTAGCCAGCCAACCAGCAGCTTGATAACACATTAGCTATCTGGCTAGCTGCCTAGCTCGGTACGAGATGATGAGTCCAAACTGAAATTGACCCACATCTTTCACTCTCTCCACGGCAAGTGTGTAGTACGTCCTGGCTGTTGTTTGTAAATCAGCCGCATCGGCGGCCAATCTGTCAATAGATGGTTGTTCTGCCATTTTTAAAGAATTTGATTCAAATAATTATGTGGTTATTTAGGTAATCATTGAAGAGACAGAGGTCCAGCTGTCAGTCGGAACTCATGGTAGCGGTAACTCAACACAGAGAGCCGAGAAGGGAGCCACGTCAGGTTTAACATTCACAAGGGGTGCGTCATCTGTTGCCTTTCCCATACAAACCACCAAAAACGTCTTAGTTGGGTTACATTTCTTATAAACACACAAATATTTTAAAATGATGCATCCGTAAAAAGCAAGGCGTCTAAGGATTCTTTTCAAACCGACGTTGTAGTTTGCAAGCATTCCGGCACCCCCGCGGACTTCCGACTGTCGAGATGGTTCATTCTCAACGTCACCAATTGTAGAATGCCACACTGGCACATCGGAGCGGATTTAAAGTGACACTTGCGCAAACAGGTGAACCAAAACAAATACTGACATATCCAGATTAATCCCTACATTACATAGTTTTGTTATAGTTACGCTGAATCGTGTTTGTAATTATGCAAAAATAATACTGTGACTGTTATTTCCCCGTGGTCGAATAGGACAAAGCGTCCACTTTCAGTGTGACGACGTCACCTGCCTGCCTGCTATCAGAAAGAGCCAATAATAACAAGTTGCTGCAGCTTTCTCTTCACTTTTCAGTGGTTTACGCAATGCCACAAACTCCCTAACACTCACCAGGTCGACTTCATTGACATCCATTGAAAAGCTTAATAACGAGTTCACATTTCACTATACAGTATAGTACAGTAGTGGTTTCTAATCACAGAGGCCAGCCCTAAAGAATGTTAGTGACGTTTAGGGGCAGTCTGACTGACAGGGCCACCTGTGATGGGGCGTGTTCCACTTCAGAAAGTAGTTCTCTCTGATGTGTCCTCATTCCGGTTACAAATCTGAGGTGGGACTGGGTATCTGCATACCTTGTCCATCCTAGTTTCTTATAGCTTCCCAGTCCTATCACGCCTGTGAAGGGGACTGAAATTGTAGGATCGAACAACCTTCTGAAAGATAATGCACCAATGACTTGCAACTTGACCAACCAGTCTTATAAGCAAATGTTAGACTCGCCTTATGTTAATTTAGAGGATGAGCTGGCAGCAAATGACAAACCATATCCTGTTTGGCTAAGCCTACTTGTTTAAGTGTGAGTTTTAGTCACAGTCCTACCTGAACAATGAGCCCTTTCAGGAAAGCCACAACCGTCAGAATGTGAGCAAAGCCCTCACGAGTGACGTGAAGCCCAGAGGCCAACACATACTCCACATCTACAGTCTTTCCTGAGAGAGGGAATGGCGATCACAAGAGTTAATTGAGGGGAAAAAAACGCCCATCCAGATAGTGAATATTATTTTCTCATGTCATTGTCATGTGATGTGTATGCATGACCTGCTCTGACTCAGTCATCTTACAGAGACCTATATGGGCATTCTTGACATATGAGAAAGAATGAGCACTGAATGATACCGTCACCGTGTAGAGGATGTTGTGTGCCAGGCCGGAGCTGAGTGTTGAGGTAGTCTAGTGGCCCTGGTGTCTCTGTGTTGAAGACCTCATAGGAGTGTGTCTCTGAGTGGGATGGAGGAGGTTGGACGTCGTGCTCCCTTGCATGCTCATTCATCCCATCATCCATCCCTCCATCCATCTGTCCATCCAACCATCCCTCCTCAACAGATTTCCCTTCCCCTCTCATGGTGTCCTTGTCTGCGAAACTGGGATCCTCTTTCTTTGTTGAATCAACATCTTCTTTCCAGGAGTCTGAGGAAACCAGCATGACATGTCACCCATACTCAAATCACAGCCAATTAAAGAGATGTTAATCATCAGGTTTTACACTTAACAAAGGTTAAGTATTTCTAATGCAAAATATCACAATGGTGCAATCAAAGTTCATGCTAGCAAAAACATTTCCCACAACATGCAATCGGACATGCAATTCCATATTAGCATTCCATATCAGTAAGTACCTTGATTGTCTTCAACACTGACAGATGAGATGCGCCTGTGTTTTAGGGTTGACAAGAGCGTGTCTAGTTTCTGTAGTGATAAATTCTTCCTCGATGCATCCTGATCTTCGGGGGTTCCATTAGTTATCTGTCCGTCAGGTGTGGTCAGAGTCTCCATGTGGTATTGCAGGAGTCTCTCCAGGTCTGCTAACATGGACAGGTCATTATTTACATCTCCATTCAGACCCCCTGATCCTCCAAGCCAGTAGTCGAGCCACTGGAGTTTGGGTTTCCCAAACATGTCCATCAACGTGTTGATCTCCTCTGGATTTATGTGCGGCTGGAGGTTCTTGTATTCTCTTAGCAGTGTTGGACGTCTGAGAGGAAGGCCCTGAGAGTGTGTCTGGTGCTGGAGTTGGGGGTTGAGCTGGTGGGGCGCAGGATCGGGTGTAGAGACTTCATCATCAAGAAGTACAGCTGGCTGTGTCTCCTCTTCCTCAGTGTGCTGCTTTAGTTCAGAGTCTTTAGTGTCTGTGGCATCAGAGCTTAGAGTGAAAAAACGCAAGGCTTTTCCAAAGAAACCCACGGTGGTCTCTCTTTCTGTGGCCTCTCTTTCTGCAGTGTCTCTTTCTGCAGCCTCTCTTTCAGTGGTCTCTTTTTCTGTGGCCTCTTTTTCTCTAGCCTCTCTTTCTGAAGCCTCTCTTTCTGTAGCTTCTCTTTCTGCTGCCTCTCTTTCTGCAGCCTCTCTTTCTCTAGCCTCTCTTTCTGCAGCCTCTATTTCTGCAGTCTCTGTTTCTCTAGCCTCTCTTTCTGCTGCCTCTCTTTTTGCAGCCTCTCTTTCTGCTGCCTCTCTTTCTCTCGCCTCTATTTCTCTAGCTTCTCTTTCAGCAGCCTCTCTTTCTGCTGCCTCTCTTTCTGCAGCCTCTCTTTCTGCGGCCTCTCTTTCTGCAGCCTCTCTTTCTGCGGCCTCTCTTTCTCTAGCCTCTATTTCTATAGCCTCTCTTTCAGCAGCCTCTCTTTCTGCAGCCTCTCTTTCTGCGGCCTCTCTTTCTCTAGCCTCTATTTCTATAGCCTCTCTTTCAGCAGCCTCTCTTTCTGCGGCCTCTCTTTCTCTAGCCTCTATTTCTATAGCCTCTCTTTCAGCAGCCTCTCTTTCAGCAGCCTCTCTTTCTCTAGCCTCTATTTCTATAGCCTCTCTTTCAGCAGCCTCTCTTTCAGCAGCCTCTCTTTCTGCAGCCTCTATTTCTGCGGCCTCTCTTTCTCTAGCCTCTATTTCTATAGCCTCTCTTTCAGCAGCCTCTCTTTCAGCAGCCTCTCTTTCTGCAGCCTCTATTTCTATAGCCTCTCTTTCAGCAGCCTCTCTTTCTGCAGCCTCTCTTTCTGCGGCCTCTCTTTCTCTAGCCTCTATTTCTATAGCCTCTCTTTCAGCAGCCTCTCTTTCTGCGGCCTCTCTTTCTCTAGCCTCTATTTCTATAGCCTCTCTTTCAGCAGCCTCTCTTTCAGCAGCCTCTCTTTCTGCAGCCTCTCTTTCTGCGGCCTCTCTTTCTGCAGCCTCTCTTTCTGCGGCCTCTCTTTCTCTAGCCTCTATTTCTATAGCCTCTCTTTCAGCAGCCTCTCTTTCAGCAGCCTCTCTTTCTGCAGCCTCTCTTTCTGCGGCCTCTCTTTCTCTAGCCTCTATTTCTATAGCCTCTCTTTCTGCAGCCTCTCTTTCTGCAGCCTCTCTTTCTGCGGCCTCTCTTTCTCTAGCCTCTATTTCTATAGCCTCTCTTTCAGCAGCCTCTCTTTCTGCGGCCTCTCTTTCTGCAGCCTCTCTTTCTGCGGCCTCTCTTTCTATAGCCTCTCTTTCTGTGGCCTCTCTTTCTGCAGCCTCTCTTTCTCTAGCCTCTGTCTCTGCAGCCTCTCTTTCTCTAGCCTCTATTTCTATAGCCTCTCTTTCTGCAGCCTCTCTTTCTGTGGCCTCTCTTTCTATAGCCTCTATTTCTCTAGCCTCTCTTTCAGCAGCATCTCTTTCTACGGCCTCTCTTTCTCTAGCCTCTCTTTCTGCGGCCTCTCTTTCTGCTGCCTCTCTTTCTGCGGCCTCTATTTCTGCGGCCTCTATTTCTCTAGCCTCTCTTTCTGCTGCCTCTCTTTCTGCGGCCTCTCTTTCTATAGCTTCTATTTCTCTAGCCTCTCTTTCTGTTGCCTCTATTTCTCTAGCCTCTCTTTCAGCAGCCTCTCTTTCTGCTGTCTCTCTTTCTGCGGCCTCTCTTTCTGCGGCCTCTCTTTCTATAGCCTCTATTTCTCTAGCCTCTCTTTCAGCAGCCTCTCTTTCAGCAACCTCTCTTTCAGCAGCCTCTCTTTCTGCTGCCTCTCTTTCTGCGGCCTCTATTTCTCTAGCCTCTCTTTCAGCAGCCTCTCTTTCTGCTGCCTCTATTTCTGCGGCCTCTCTTTCTATAGCCTCTATTTCTCTAGCCTCTGTTTCTGCAGCCTCTCTTTCTGCTGTTTCTTTTTCAGCAGCCTCTCTTTCTCTAGCTTCTATTTCTATAGTCTCTCTTTCTGCAGCCTCTATTTCTATAGCCTCTCTTTCTGCAGCCTCTCTTTCTGCAGCCTCTCTTTCTCCGGCCTCTCTTTCTGCTGCCTCTCTTTCTGCTGCTTCTCTTTCTCTAGCCTTTCTTTCTCTAGCCTCTCTTTCTGCGACCTCTCTTTCTGCTGCCTCTTTTTCTGCAGGCTCTCTTTCTGCGGCCTCTCTTTCTGCAGCCTCTCTTTCAGGAGTCTCTCTTTCTCTAGCCTCTCTTTCTGTGGTGTCATGCTCTCTCTCAGCTTCTTCTAAGGATGCATCCCTTTCTTCTGTCTCCTTGGCATCAGTAGTGTGAATCTCTGAAACGTCATGTGTATCAGAAGACTGTTTTTCATATTTGTCTGTAGAGACGGAGGATCTAGTTCCTGCTACGTCCTCGGAGATATTTCCAGGTTCAGATTTAGCTCTGTCAGGTTCTTGAGCATCACGAAGATGATGGTTAGAGTCAGCTGTCTGAGTCTCCTCTGTCTCAACTTCATCCTTGACCTCCTCTACCTCTGACACGGACATACCTGAGTTTGACCGACCACCATCATCCTGGTCTGTATCCTCCGACGGCTTGTCTCCATACAGGCCAGCGATGTTGTTGTAGATGCTGCTATACCAGCCTCCATCTTCCACCAGTCTGACCTCTCTACCAGCAGTCTCCTCCAGACTCTGACCAGCCGGTTGGCCTTGGCTCTCCTCCTCCCCGGACTCTGAGGGCTGTATGTATGTTCTCTCTCTCTGCTCTCCTCCTCTTTCTCTCCTCTCATGCGATTCTCTCTCTCCTGTCTTGCCACTCTGAGGCTGCCTGGGGTCAAGGCTATACGGATTTCCCGGCAGATCTGTGTCCTCCTTCCTGCCTTCATCCACCAGCTCCACCTCTGCTTCATCCTTATTGGTCTGACCAAACCCTAGAACATCTATGAGTCCCATATTCAACCAGGAGCTGGACTTTGTGGCTTTCTCTTCCTGGCTGACGTCTTTAATCTCACTCTCACTTCTTGGTCTGGCCGGGTCCGGAGGATCTCCTCCGAACCCCAGGGCACTGGTCAGCCCCTTGCCCAGCCAGCCCAACGTCTTCGTTTTGGTCTCCTCCTGCAGTTGGTTCATGTCCATATCCAGGGACAATCTCCTGCTCCTGAAGGACTCATGCTCTCCTGTCTGTTTCTCTGGAGGCTCCTCATGGCTCTCTCCTCCTCTTCCTCCTACAACTCCTCCATTTTCACCTCCTATGCCTATCCCCAGCCAGCCTGACACTGTGGAGCCAAGCCAAGAGGACTCACCTGGTTCGCTGGGTGTGGGTTTGTCAGCATCATCAGAGATGTCTGGTGATGTTCCAACCTGACTGGTATCACTGGTCTCTGTTTCTCTCTTACTGCTCTCTGCCGAGCCTTGAGACACAAACACATCTTCAGACACAGCGGTACTTTGAGCCTTGTCATTGATGGGTATTTCTAGAGTTTCTGAAATAAAGCGTTCCTCTTGATCTTCCCACCCACTGTCCATCAACGATCCATACTCGTCTATGCAGAAGAAATCATGCCTCTGAAAGGAGGATGAATGGGAAGTTATAAAGGAAAGGTGGATTAGGTGTGGCTTGGGGTAAACTTGATTGTCAACTCAAATCTAATCAGAGTAGGTGCATGGAGACGTTTACCTGAGTGGGAACAACTTCTTCTGTAGCTGCATATATCTCATCAACTTTTACAGCATCCTTTGGAAAATACCCAAATTGTTTATCGATCTGAAATACAGAAAAATAAACCTACTATATACTGCATGTATGTGACTGGCAAACGGAGCAGGGTCAGTTGATTTCAATCAGATAACAAGAACCTGACAGTCTTAATGGTATCTTTCACAAGTAGTTCATTGTCATCTAATACATTATTGGTCATGGTTCCACTGGGAAAGACACTTTTACTTAACAGAGATACAAAATCCAACGCACGCTCCCCGCCCACAGGTCGTCTCTCCTCCCTGTCAGTTTGTGGTAAACAAATATGACGTCTCCTCTTCTGAAGCTGAGGAACCTGCAGTCGTGCCCTTTGTGGTCTCTTGTTGCCTGCACTCTGCTCATCAAGCCTAGTTTGAACACACACACACACACACACACACACACGCACACACACACACACACACACACACACACACACACACACACACACACACACACACACACAGATGAACACCAGCTACTGTACCAAATAGAAAGCATATTGCAGAATATATCATCATTGGGATTCCAAAGAAGGTTGATTGCTTGTCCTGTGCTGTTGATTCCTACTCACGTTCACATTCAGAGTCCCCACAAATCTTGTAGTCAGACAACCCCCAATTTGGTTTTGAAAAAATCAAGATAATTAAAATCCAAAGGTATGTCTGAAAAAAAGCCATATTTTGGTATTTGTAATGTCCCTCATGTAGAATGTTGGTCCATACTAGAGCAGTGTCGAGTCTACACTGTCACAAATGGACATTGCTTTCACGTTGGATGAAGGTAAAATGTCAATTGAGGAGAGAGTAGAGATAAGATACAAGGGATAATGATTAACTATAACAGTGGTTGTTTGGTAGTTAACACATTAGTGACAGCTGTAGGAAACACAAAAATGTCACTGCCTTTGTTGATGAAAGCTTGTCATTTCATCAAATGTTTTCTTGGTGTGGCAATTCACTGAGTTTTTAAAAGACCATCAGCAGTGCATTGATCACTGGACTGGAAAGGAAAACGTGGAGATTTCACAGACTTTGACCTTTCATTTGAAGTGAAATCATGAATTATGAATTATAAATCAGCAATTCCTTATGGGTAGGCCTATGTGTTTTTTGTAACACAATTCTGAGCAAAGTGTGTTTCATATGCATTTCCATGATAGCCTGGCTTACTTTGATCATGTTGGATAGATTAGATAGCCTATGGCTAGGTCATGTGTTCAACTGTGACATCATGCCGTTAGGTGCGAGGCTGTGGGATTTGATCTGCAGCTCTGCACTACAATCAGTTTGGCTGGGCGCTTCAGGCCAATGAGAATCTCTGAATAGACAGGCGTCATAGGTGAGGGAAAACAGGTTCAATGTGCACTTGTGTTTTAATTCACTTTCTGATTTGTTTTTAGTATTATAAATGACATATTTTGCACTCATTGTCATCAAACCACTACATGACCATTTAAAGATACCTTGCAGCACCACTGAACTAGCCGACTGTAACAGCTTGTCCTTTAGAATTAGCCAGTTAGCATCCCGTTTTATAGGGCAAAGTGTATGATCATGTAGCCGTTGTGACAGCGAAATATGTACTCAATGACGCCTCAAAGACTGTGAAATCCCAAATCAATCACAGCGAATGTCTAAATTTACAAAGTGACGATTTTGCATAAGAGGGAACAGGAGACACCAACGTTTTACTCAACGTTCTAATAATACATCCATGGTTTTCTCGAACTTGTGGGCGTGGCCTCCCAACGCGTCATCGCAGAGGACGTCATACTTCAAAACATTACCCGGAAGCTGGTGCAAGTTGTTGTGGATCGGTGCCATTATCGATGCCTTTCTTACGTTCAGATTGGCGTTAATTGTACGAGTTTTCTTTTGTTTTTCATTGTCTATCTATCTTACTCTTAAAAATACGTCGTTGTTAACATGACAGAGAAGGCAGGTGCTGCTCCACATGCAAGAACTGTCCTTCAACAGTGCCTCCACGCCAGGCTGCAGGTCAAGCCTGCGGATGAAGAGTCGGAACCTGAATGGGTGGAGGTAGCCTAGTTATCATGATTGTGTAGCCTACTTACGTGCTGCCGCAACAATAGCCTCACAAATATGTGGTATTATATTATAGGCCATCCTGTGCGTTAGTTTAGTTGCACCTGCCGCACAATGTATTAGGAATGGCTGCTGTTGGGTTCTCGTACTCTAATGTGTGTTTAATGTTTAATGTCAGATTAACAGGGGGATGGTGATATACATTTGCTTTTTCAAAGGAGCAACTGAGGATATCATCCCCAAAATGGGTAGGTAGTCTGCATCTGTTTCTCTCCCAGTCTCCTCCTGTCTTCTGTCTGTGTGGTACAGCCACTGTGTATTTGTTAGTTTCTCTCATAGTCAGTCTGTCTTCCCCATGGATGTATTAATAGGTCTTCCCACACCAGCTGCCTCAGTTACATCTAGTCTCGTCTTAGTCTTGCATAGCCAGACCTACAGTATCTCCACACGTTGTTTATATGCTGTGCCAGTGCTGCAGAAAGGTCTGTCTGGACTCATTACCATTCCAAGATAAGGGGGAAAAAGCTTTATTTCTTTGAACCAATCACAATTGTCTTCAGTGGAGCGTGCTATGTTGTTTTTTTGACATCCTTGATTTTTTGTCGCCCTTGGTGATCACAGCTTTAAAAACATGTCAGTGATACAACGAACAATTCTAGGGCCCATACTCTTTACTCTACCACTACTGTACGTGACGTCATCAGGAAGCACAATATTAGCGTAGCAGATGACATCTAGCTCTATATTTCTGTGACACCCGATGACTACAGCTCAGTTGACCACTTGGTAGAATACATTGCTGATATAAATGCATGGATGTCACAGAATTTCCTTCTGTTAAATCAGGACAAAACAGATGTGTTGTGTGAACACTGACACTGAACACCAAATGCCAAGTCAGAAACCTAGGTGTCATGTTTGATTCTGATCTTAATTTTGAGGCCCATATTAAGAATGTGACAAGGAGATCTTTTTATCACCTGAGAGACATTGCTAAGGTGAAACCTTTTCTCGCCCAGGCTGACACTGAAAGACTAATGCCTGCTTTTATCAGTAGCAGGTTGGATTACTTTAACATTCTCCTATCTCGTCTACCCAAGAAAGCTATTAGTTAACTTCAAATGATACAAAATGCTGCAGCATGTGTCCTAAGACCAAAAGGAGGGCACACATCACACCAGTCTTACAATTGCTACGCTGGTTACCGGTCAGTTTTAGAATAGAATTTCCATAGTCATGCACCTGAATACATGTCAGGCATGCTTTTACAGTACACATACACCAAGTATACACCAAGTAGGTCCCTGAGATCCTCTGGCACTGAACTTTTAATGGTTCCTGGAGCCAGGACCAAGAGACATGGGGAGGCAGCCTTCAATTTTTACACCTCCAGCGTCTGGAATACCCTCCCAGAAACTTTGTTCTCTTTTACCATATATGATCTGTCCTGTTTTATTTTATTTTTATCTACTATTTTAACTGTTTTTATTTATCCTGTACAGCACTGTGTGCTACATTTACTTGTATGAACAGTGCTATATAAATAAAGTTAACTTGACTTAACTTTGACTTAATGTTGTCTCACATAGTCTGGATTGAATCAGATTTCCCCGCCACTGATTGGGCAGTAATAAACGAATGACATGGCTTATCCCCAAAACCTACATTTAGACAGGAGACATCACAGTACTACAGACAACACATAACTGACACACTGGCTCATCTTGTATATGAATCAGTATAATAAAATGGTACTAGTTCTGCCTCTCTCTCTCTCTCTCTCCTGCAGTGTCCACCCTGCTGAACCTGAGGCTGTGTGAGTCTGACTCTGGGAAGCATGTGTCTGTGCTGGAGCTGCCGGGCAGTGTGCTCATCGTGCCCCAGGCCACGCTGGGGGGGAAGGCCAAGTGCAGGGCCATGCAGTACCACAACAACATCAGCAAGGAGGAGGGCCTGAGGCTCTACTCTGACTTTGTCTCTCAGTGTGAGAGGGAACTGGCCTTGGCTGGGAGCAAGAGGGAAGCTGGGACCGAGACAACTGTGAAACATGGGACCTACGGGAACAGACAGGTGTTGAATCTGGACACCAATGGACCATACACACATCTCATGGAGTTTTGAACCCATTTGAATGACCAATCTTAACAACCACGAGAAAAACAAACAGTTCCTGAAAAACAGCTGAGCATTGGAAATCAGCAGAAATATGTTTCATAATGTTCATGAATTTTCAATTAAATGTATGCATAAACTCAATCTCATTCCGTTATTGAATAATTAAAATCCTACTTGAGAGCTTTAGTACTGAGTTTGTGTGATAACGGGCCTGCTCTATGACCACCCAGGGGTGACAGCTTGACAGAAGCATGATGAGAATCTTGTTAAAATCTATCAAAAAACAGATGTTTGTCAAGCTGAGACAAGATGTGACCGGTGTCTGTTCGTGTTGTATAATGTCTTGGGTTGTAGGAGAGGCAGACACTTCTCTCTGTTGGTCTTAGTCCATTTATTCTGCCATTGAGAAAACTAAAATAACATTAGGAAACTCCCCCACATCATCTCCTAGTTAGCCGACATACTAGCTGACCAACATTAGAGACCCAACTTACAAAAACAGCAACATTAACAGAACATATGACACATTAGGGATGGGAAAATAAATGAATTATAGAGGTAAAGACTGACGGGGCTGAAGAAAACACACATAGGCTACCTCTTTTGCTGACACACTGCAGGAAAGAGGCAGACGTGAGGTGAGACCAATCATTGACAGGAAATGGCATCAACCAGGGAGGGACAGCTTCCTCTCTAGGTCGTCCTCAGACGAGCCCGCCAAGAGTGCTTCCAGTCTTCCCGGTCCTCCATACCACCACCAGTACTTTCTGCTCCTGCATCCCTTCGGAAGTACGTCCTCGTACGTCAGTGTGGGACGTCTTGGTGATTGATGCCCATGTGTTGGCTCCCACAGCACCAGTTTGCTGAAGCTCTTGGTGTCTTTGGCGGTGACCAGCCAGCAGCCTCATTTTCCTGGCTGCTATTTTCTCACACCCTTGGTGACTCCCCATACAACATGCTCATTCTTGTTGATGTCGAGTACTGCACGCAGCATTCTGGTGTAGCACCTATCAAAGGACCTCTGCAGGGTGGGCTTCAGGGTCCAGCATTCAAAGCCATATAGGAGAACAGACTCTACCATTGTGTAGAAGAAGCTGAGCTTGATTTGTTGATTTCCTGGTGATATAAAATAAATTAATAAAATAATACAATGAATAAGATAATGATTAATGGAAATAATTTTGTGTAATTAATTATATTTCTTTCTGACCTATTACAGTCATATAATTCCTAGTAATGCTACAAAGAGACCATGAAACCTACAGAGAATCACTGGTAGCCTATATAGTTGTATAGCCAATATCAGTTGGGACACATTTAGACACCAGCCAGTAGATGGCGATAGAAGCCTTATAGCTGAATGATTTCCGAGAACGTAGACAGGAAGCGGAAAGTCACAGATAAGAGCATGTTCATCATGCGCCATAACTTCGTTAAGTTGTCCTAAAAGCTGTTTGGGCAAAATAAGGCAGTCCAGGATGTACTGTTTTTTTCCATTTTGTGTGAACGTAAACATAAAGTTGTTGTCAGGCTAAATTCGCACGTTAAAACCCAATTTATTTCTTTAGACCAGTACCTACTTCAACGAGCAGGTAGCATTGTTGCTAAACATTTTGGCTGACGGTGTTACAACACGATCTAGATATTGAACACAGTCGTAACCAGGCTGTTAACGCGCCACACCTCTGAGCAGAAACCAGTTTCTGGCAAATTGTGGAATAGCATCCAGCACCTAGCTGTATAAGTGGATACGGTCATTGGCGCGGTAGGCCTAGATAACATCTGAATAATTGACTGAGATGGAGGACAGGTCAACAGCCAAGTCGTCGATATTGGATCAGAAGGTAAAGTTAAACTGTCGTTGCATGAAAATATAAATTAAACACTTAGAAAGTACCATAATCATATCAAAGACTTTTGTGTAAAGGAGTGTGGTTGATTTGGGTCTGTTGACTATTAGGGCTAGAGATCAGCTGCATAAGCTGCAGGCGGCCCCTGACGTGATTGAAGAGCCGAGTCGTCACAACTGCGCATGCGTGCAAGAAGTTTTATCGACATGAATAGCAAAATATACAAACATTATTGATAGCCAATGGAAACGCTTGTCTCAAGCAATTTGTCGCAATGGGGCGGGCGGCTCAGGAGTTAAAGCGGTTCGTCCAATGATCGTAAGGTTGGCGGTTCGAATCCCAGTCCATTTACTTGTTTTGTGTGCAGCTTTTTCCACTGCAAAGTCATTGGAATCCTGGCTGGTAGACTACTGGTTGTCACATTGAAGCTGAGCTATTAAAAAAGAGATTCATTTTCCATAGAATAGGTAGCCTACTAACATCCAATAAAAGGAGCTGTGTCCTGTTTGTCCAATGCAGTACAATATCTGGTATTGATTTGGAGTCACTGTGTCACACTATATGGAAGCTATATAAAAAAATATGAATTTTCCATTAAAATATTAATATAAAGTATAATAGAGATTAGCTGCTTCGGCTATAGTGGGACCCCTAACACATATAGCTGCTTCGGCTATAGTGGGACCCCTAACACATATTTTAAATCTTTCTCTTAGTGTGGGGTCTGTGCCAAAGATTTGGAAAACTGTGCATGTACTTCCACTCCACAAGGGTGGGGACTTAAGAACCTAATACTCTAATTACCACCCTAATACTCTAATTACCACCCTATGTCCAAGTTGCCTTGTTTAGCCAATATCCTTGAATCTTTAGTTAATTGTCAGCTCCAGTTGTGTTATGGTTCAGGCCGGGTCCTCCCCGGCTCACCCCCTACTCCCAGTCTGGACCCGCGTCCCTGCCCCGGACCCCTGGTTCGCCCCGGACCCCTGGTCTACTCTGCTCGCTCCCGGTCCAGACCCTCGCCCCTGCCCCGGGCCCCTGGTTTGTTCTGCTCACCCCCTGCTCCCGGTCCAGACCCTCGCCCCTGTCCCGGGCCCCTGGTTTGTTCTGCTCACCCCCTGATCCCGGTCCAGACCCTCGCCCCTGCCCCGGACCCCTGGTTCGCCCTGCTCACCCCCTGTTCCCGGCCAGGATTCTTCACCCTGAGCACCTCCCCTCCCAGTGACTGCCCCTGCACTACTCCCAGAGAATCTAGTACACTTTGGTCACTTTGTCACTTGGTTTTGTTCTTCCTCCTTGTGTGTTCAATCTTGTGTTTGTTGTCTTGTCTGATGTCTTCTATGTTGGTTTGTGTCCTCCCAGCTCTAGACACCTGTCCCCTCACTAGTCTCACGTCACTCCAGTCCATAGTTCCCCCCTCTAGTTCCATGTCCCAGCCTCGTTCCCTGTTCCCTTCCCTTGTGTCCTTGTTCCTCTGTCCTTGTGTTGGTGTCTTGTTGATGTCCCTCCATGTCCTTGTCTGGGTGATTGTCTGCACCTGTGTCTCGTTATGTCTGTTGCACACCTGTACGTTGTTCCTTGATTGTTCTCCCAGAGTATATATGCCCTCCTGTTTCCTTTGTTCTCTGTCGGTTCATTGTCAATGTTAGTGTTTCCTCCCGGTGTTCCTCTGTTTGTTTTTTGGATACTAAAACCTATATTTTGGAACCTGCACTGCTTGCCTGCCGTCTGCTATTGGGTCCTCCATCTACCAGCCTCAAACCCTAACAAGTTGTTCCTGAATAGAAACTATTTTAAATAACCTTCAGTCTGGCTTTAGACCTGGTCACAGTACAGTATCAGCTGTATGTGTTCTGGACAATGGACAGCAGTGTACTGCTCTGTGCATTGACCTATCAAAAGCCTTTGATACAGAGTTGACCATTCAATATTAATAGACAGACTAACCATGGCCTAGATCAGAACACTTGCCAGTGGTTCACAAATTATCTCACAAACAGAACCCAATGTATGGCTGACTATTCAATCTACTTTTATGGAGGTCTCCAATGGTGTTCCTCAAGGTTCAATTCTAGGTCCTTTACTTTTCACCTTGTATATGAATAACATTGACTCTTCTACGAATGGCTGAAAGTGCACTTTTATGGTGATGACAGGAATTTGTTAATCTGCTCCTACTCCTACTTAGTCTCTCCTTCAGTAATGTTAGCCCCTCCTTCAGTAATGTTAGCCCCTCCTTCAGTAACGTTAGCCTCTATCAGTAATGTTAGCCCCTCCTTCAGTAACGTTAGCGTCTATCAGTAATGTTAGCCTCTCTATCAGTAATGTTAGCCTCTATCAGTAACGTTAGCCTCTCTATCAGTAATGTTAGCCTCTATCAGTAATGTTAGCCTCTCTATCAGTAACGTTAGTATCTCCTTCAGTAATGTTAGCCTCTATCAGTAACGTTAGCATCTCCTTCAGTAATGTTAGCCTCTCTATCAGTAACGTTATTATCTCCTTCAGTAATGTTAGCCTCTATCTGTAACGTTAGCCTCTATCAGTATCATTAGCCTCCTTCAGCTGTAAGCCTTCTTCAGTCTATGTTAACAGTACATCTCTGGCTTTAATTACTGTAATATGATGTTTATTGACTTCCTACAGTAATAATACTAATTTTATTTATAAAGCAAACAATTCAGTACTAACTGCTTACATAAGAAAAAGACAAGTAGACACGATTATACAATTTAGACAAAATTACACAATAACAACTGTAGGTTAATTAAGAAAGAAATACAAGTGCAAAAGGAACTAAATTAATATACCTGCAAGCAGGAATGTGGGGGCCAAGCAGTTTAACTGCAAGCAGACAAGGAATCAGCTAGACTGACGTGGTGACATGTTTGACAAGGGTCAAGGATGGGCCCGAGATTTTCGGAAGTCAGACATATGGTTGAACGGGATTCGATCTCTGTACCTGCTGCTTGCAAGGCCAACATGCTAACCACTGTGCTACGCCGGATGTTACAGATGTGAATCACCCTAGTCCACAAGGCATGTTAGCCTTCGCTAACCTATTAGCTGAATCCCAATCTGAGTCCTGAGCACTTAATTAATGTCAGCTGGAAGGGCCAGAGGGTGGAAGGGCCCTAAATTAAATGCTATTAAAGCATTTATGATACAACCCAAGTTCCTGTTTAGCGGCATTGTCGCCAAATGCAACTGGCTGTCACAAGCGAACGCATCCAAATCTCATATTGAACCTTTGTAGACTAGGATTGGTCTACAGATTAAGTGTAGGCCTACCACGTTTCATGCAGATAGGAGGAAAATCTGGCATGGGGTTGAACGAGATTTAAACTCAGTACCTGCTGCTTGCAAGGCCGACTTGCTATCCACTGTGCTACGCCTGATCTTGCAAAGGAGAATCGCCCTAGTCCACAAGGCATGTCAGCCGTTGCTTCCTCTCGATTGAGTGAGAGGGGGGGTGTCATTTAAATTGGCACATGGCGAAAAGTACATAGCAGAGCGTAACTATTTACTTCTATAGAATCCAGACAATCACACAAACATTTCGAGGTATAATATGTCCTTCTGTCTTCAAAAGTGTAGGAGAGGTGACGAGTTAGAAACACAACATTGATTCAGTCATTTGCTTCAAGTTAGAGCATGGCTCCATTGGTTTCAATGGAGGGGGGGAGTCATCATTCAAACTGTCACACGGCAAAAAATTATACATCAGAGAGCTTAGTTTTTTGGATTTTACAAATCCCAAGAGTCATGTGAACATTTTTTTATATAATATGTGTATACGCTGTGCAAATTGGAAGAGGGGTGGCAGTTTAGAAAATGTGTGACATTTTTCCTTAGTGCGTTTCTCCCCACTCTAAAATCTGTGAAATTTTGCAGAACACCAAAAGTGTAACTTGCATTCTGCAATCAAGAGAATGAAAAATAATGAAACCATGGTATGTTTTGAACTCGGCTTGGCGCAAGGAATCCAATGATCCCTGAATCATTAAAATCGAACAAACGGTTCAAAAGTTACAAGCATAAACGTGACTCCAACTTTGACACATTGGTGGCGCTAGAGTGCTCAACTTGTCAACATGTGACTTGGTTACAGAGGTCACGGGAGGGTCCCTAACCAGTCTGCTAAATGTGCTTTTGATACATTAAAGCATTTATGCGATATGTCTTAAATTCCTGTTTGGAGGCTTTGTCGCCAAATTCAATTGGCTGTCACAAGCAAACGCATTGGAATATCAACAATTCAAATCAATCCTTTGTAGACATTGGTCTCCAGATTATGTGTATTAATTTTTTTGCAGATTGGTGAAAATCTATAGGAGGAGTAGCATTTTAAGTGTTTTTCACTAAATCCAAAATGGCAGACAATCCAATTTGCTTGAGCTTGGCTTGAGCCAAGGAATCATATGGCACCTTGATTTTGAAAATTGGACTTACGGGTCAAAAGTGGCGTGCATAAATGCATTGCCAACTTTGACATGTTGGTGGCGCTAGAGTGTAGGAGCTGAGGACATGGGTCTTGGTAAGAGGGGTCATGGGACTGTCCCGAATCAGTGTGCCAAATTTCATAACTTTCTACCATACAGTTCTATGGGCTGCTCTAGACTCCAATGGCAGAAGAGTATAATAAAGAAAGAAAGAAAAAAGGATAATAATAAGAAATGGTAGAAACATAATGGTGCAAGTTTGACGTGGCGACATGTTTGACAAGGGTCAAGGCTGGTTCAGAGAATTTCAAAAGTCAGACATATGGTGGAACGGGATTCGATCTCTGTACCTGCTGCTTGCAAGGCCGACATGCTAACCACGTTATGTTCTTAGCCGGTAGACAATGTTCTTAGCCGGTAGACAAACATACTCCAGGAGCTTGCTCGGTCGCCTCGTTGAGAGGGGTCAGGGAAGAATTTTTACAGCTCACTTATCTGGCCCCGGGTGATTACTGTTTTTTTGCTTCCCTCTGGAATATGTAGGGGTGGGATGTCTGCCCACCTCCCTTGTTCTCTGTAAAGCGCATTGTGTTGCCTCTGGGTATGAAATGCGCTATATAAATAAAGCTTTGATTGATTGATTGATTGATTTTAAGTGTTTTACACAAAGTACAAAATGGCGGGAAATCCAATATGGCAGACAATGACGTCATGAGGTGCGTTGAACCTGGCTTGAACCAAGGATTCCAAAGGTACCTTGTTTTTCAAAATCAGACTTACAGGTCAAAAGTTGCATGCATAAAAGCATTGCCAACTTTGACACGTTGGTGGCGCTAAAGGGTTCGAGCTGTGGACATGAGTCTTGGTGAGGAGACTCAGGGGACTGTCCTGAATGAGTGCCAATTTTCATAACTTTCTACCATATGCTTCTATGGGCTGCCATAGACTCCAATGGCAGAAGAATAATAATAAGAAAAGGTAGAAACTTAATGGTGGCCTACGCAGCTGCGCTGCTTGGCCCCCAATAAGAAAAGGTAGAAACATAATGGTGCAAGGCTAGACTGACGTGGCGACATGTTTGACAAGGGTCAAGGATAGTTCAGAGAATTTCAAAAGTCAGACATATGGTGGAACGGGATTCGATCTCTGTACCTGCTGCTTGCAAAGCCGACATGCTAACCACTGTGCTATGCTGGATGTTGCGAAGGTAAATCACCCTAGACCACAAGGCATGTTAGCCTTTGCTAACCCTATTAGCTGAATCCCAATCTGAGTCTGAGTCCTGAGCACTTAATTAATGTCAGCTGGAAGGGTCGCTTCCTCTCGGTTGAGTGAGAGGGGGGGTGTCGTCGTTTAAATTGGTACACAGCGAAAAGTATACATAGCATAGCTCAACTATTTACTTCTTCAGAATCCAGACAATCATGTGAACATTTCCATGTATTATATGTCGTTCGGTCTTCAGAAGTGTAGGAGAGGTGACGAGTTAGAAACATTAACACTGATTCTGTCATTTTCTAGAGTGTGGATCCATTGTTTTCAATGGAGGGGGGGAGTCGTCGTTCCAACTGTCACACAGTGAAAAATATACATCGGAGGGCTTAGCTTTTTTGATTTTATGAATCCCAAGAGTCGTGTGAACGTTTTGATATATAAAATGTATATGAGCTGTGAGAATTGGAAGAGGGATGGCAGTTTAGAAAATTTGTGACTTTTTCCAAAATGCGCCTTTCACCACTCTGAAAGTGGTGAAATTGTGCAGAAGACAAAAGGTGTTCCTTGCATTCTGCAATCAAACAAATGAAGTAATAATGAAACCATGGGGTGTTTTGAACTCAGCATGAGCCAGGGAATCCATTGCTACCATCATTTTGAAGATTGGACATACAGTTAAAAAGTTACTGGCATAAACGCAACTCTAACTTTGACACGCTGGTGGCGCTAGAGTGCACGAGATGTCAACATGAGGCTTGGTGACAGATGTCATGGGTGTGTACCGGATGAGTGTGCTAAATGTGGTTCTGATAGATTAAAACATTACTGAGATATGACCCCAGTTCCTGTTTTGCAGCTTTTCTGCCAATTTTGATTGGCTGTCACGAGCGAACGCAATGGACAATCAGAAATCCCTGTAAGTTTTTTGTGGACATTGGTCTAATGTATGTGTACAGCCAGTTTCATGTAGATTGGTGAAATTCCTTAGGAGAAGATACATTTTAAGTGTTTTACACAAAATACAAAATGGCGGGAAATCCAATTGGTGGAAAATGACATCATAGGATGCGATGAACTCGGCATGAGCGAGGGATTCCAACGGTACCTCATTTTTCAAAATCGGTTACACAGGTCAAAAGTTGTGTGCATTAACGCACTTCCAACTTTGACATGGTGGTGGCGCTAGAGGGTTTGAGCTGTCGCAATGCCACTTGCTGCCAGAGGTCATGGGACTGTCCCCGAAGAGTGTGCCAAATGTGGCTTTAATACATTAACAATTTGCTGAGATATGACCACACTTCCTGTTTGGCGGCTTAGAGGCCAAATTTGATTGGCTGCAGCGAGCGAACGCAATTGACAATCAGAAATCCCTGTAAGACTTTTGTGGACATCGGTCTACAGATTGTGCCTACCGAGTTTCGTGCAGATTGGAGAAAAAACCTAGGAGGAGATACATTTTGAGAGTTTTTCACAAAATCGAAAATGGCAGGAAATCCAATATGGCGGAAAATGATGTCATGGGGTGCGTTGAACTCGGCTTAAGCCAAGGAATCCAACGGTACCTTGTTTTTGAAAATCGGGCTTACATGTCAAAAGTTGTGTGCACAAACGCACCTCCAACTTTGACATGTTGGTGGCGCTAGAGGGTTCGAGCTGTGTACATGGGTCTTGGTGAAAAGACTCAGGGGACTGTCATGAATGAGTGTGCCAATTTTCACAACTTTTTACCATATGGTTCTATGGGCTGCCATAGACTCCAATGCCAGAGGAAGATGAATAATAAGAAAAGGTACAAGAACAATGGGTGCCTGCGCAGCTTCGCTGCTTGGCCCCCAAAAAGGTAGAAACTTAATGGTGGCCTTCGCAGCTGCGCTGCTTGGCCCCCAAATACAATAAATAGGACAAATACAATGCAGGGAAAATGCAAGTCTCTAAAAATGAGTTTTCAGAAGAGATTTAAAGAAGGATTAGCTAGTCTAATATTTTCTGGCAGACTATTCCAGAGCCTAGGAGCTCTCACAGAAAAAAACTTTACAGTAGCCTATGTGAGCGTCATGTCCGGCAGTCCCAATGGTAGAGAGTCCCAGGGTTTGTAATATGCATATTTGATACAATCTATGCATTTGAAGACATATTGGACTGCATGGAGGAGATGTCTAGATCTGGTTTGAAAAACTCTTTTGTCTGTACAGATGGTGCAGTCCTTTAAGAGAATGGATGACGTGGAGTTCCTTCTCCGCACCGGAACCTTCCCCCACGGGTGTGACAAGCACGACAGATCCTCCATAAGAAGAACCAGCAACAATTTTGTCCTCAAAGGTATGAGAAAATTAACCTTGTCAATGCTGTATGCTAGATGGAAATCGGTCTGTTTATGAAGCCAGTTAGAGTACTGTAGGCGTTAGTCCTTTCTTCCGCTTTCAGATATCGATGACCTAACTTGACAGGATTGGCAGTATTTGCATAGAGGAGCACATGCTTTCACTTATCCAATCATGTTACATCAGAGAGTAGTGTACTTTAAGGAAGGGAGAACAGAAGTAAGTATTTTGACATAGCCAGGACTTCTAACTTATGAAGAAGACAGACTGATAAGACAACCAGGCCACCCAGTGTTTTGATTGATTAATTTGTTTTATTAAATAATTAAATGTACACAATGGCAGTAGATACCTAGACCTACATTACAATGGGCTACGATAACACAACCTCAAATACTTTGGGTCCCTCTTTGTCTCCCAGGTGACGTGCTGTGGTACATATTTCGCGGCCGTCTTCGCAGGGTCCTGCGGAGGGAGGAGGAGGTGCGGGAGGTCCTGATGCAGCACCATGACAACAACGACCATGCGGGCCAGAGCAAGGTGCACCATGCAGTCACCAGCCTCTATTACTGGGGCAGCATCGTCCCCACCATCAGAAAGTGGGTGATGGACTGCGAGACCTGCAGGAAGAAGCCCATCAGGACCAATGGGGTGCCTTCCTTCCAACGCTGCATCGCCTACGCCTGTGGGAGCAACAGTAACGAAGAAGGAACCACTTTTTACAAGTACATTTTACAAGTTACTTTTACCAATAAGGATAGTCTTCTGTTTGAAAATGCATCCTTCATTCCTCCCTCCCTTCTATCTCAAATGAAGGGAGGAAGGGATAGGAAGTGAGGAAGGGAGGTTGCATCTTTCAAGTATTTGGACAGGGCCAGTCTCTGCTACATACTGTAGTAAAACATAGTACCACAGAAACCTAGCTTAGTACATCGGATTCCTGATGCTCACCACCTCATTCCTTCCTGTGTCCAGATTCCCTAGAGATGACCCAGAGAGGATGGATTTGTGGTTGACATTGGCCCAGAGAGACAGATGGTCCATCCAATCAAACGTCTACCTCTGCTCCAAACACTTCACTGACGATTGCTTTGAGAGCTCGGAGGAGGGGCGGGTTCTCAGACCGGACGCAGTACCGACCTTGGTGGTGCCACCAGTCAAAGAGGTGACAAAGATGATAATATTAAGACTTTCTAGAAGTGAATCTAGACCCAGATTTTAAGTTTTCTTTGTCCGTAATCATCTCCCCTGTAGCACCTCCCTCCAGAGTTGGAGGATGGGGATGAGGTTCTGAACGACCTCATTGCTGCCTGCAATGGTACCCTGGAACACAACATGGAACATCAGTACGCACTTCCTCCTCCGGAGACCAACAGAAAGTCCTTCAGGAAGGGGTGGCCAGACGTTCCGCAGACATTTGTTAAAGAGCCGTGCTTCGTCCGCTATGACGCGCTGGAGAGATACATGACCACTGGCACCTACTACAGCAACCACTCCAAGACAGCAAAGGGTTCCCTGAGAAAACTGGCCAAGAACTTTGTAATCCAAGGTACTGTAGGAGGAGAGGATATAGTCATACTGTACATAGCTTTTTTTCCTGCCCTTTGAGCAAGGCATTTCAACTTCCCACTTCTCCAGGTGTCACCTCAACACTTCTCCAGGGCTGCAGCAGGGGGCGCTGCCTGTTCTGAGCCGCACTACTCCTTGCCGGGTGATAGCAAGAAGATGATAAGAGGAGAATCGGTTGCACTAAAATATTGATTATGACCACTCTCTTCTGCTCTCATCTCCTCTCCTGTGCCGCTCTACCGTTCTTCTTTACTCTCTCTGTGTAAGACGGCGTGCTCATGAACGCCCAGCGGCCGGTGCTGAGGAAGGTGCCGAGGAACCGCAAGGAAGCCAATGCCATTCTGAAGAAGTTCCACAACGACCAGGGGCACCGCGGGCTGACCTACACCTATCGCGCCGTCAGTAAACAGTACGTCTGGAGCACGCTGACCCGAGACCTGGCCGACTGGATCGCCAACTGTGACCAGTGCAGCGTGGAGAGGGAGTCCAAGAAGCACCAGTGCAGCGTGTACAAGTGTAACAACTACAGCGGGCCGGTGGAGAGAGGCCTGGGGATCACCTTCCACCCGTGAGGAAACAGAGGCTTTATCACTCTCTCACTGTAGACTGACTCACTGAATCACTCTCTCACTGTAGACTGACTCACCGAATCACTCTCACTGTAGACTGACTCACTGAATCACTCTCTCACTATAGACAGACTCACTGAATCACTCTCTCACTATAGACTGACTCACTGAATCACTCTCTCACTGTAGACTGACTCACTGAATCACTCTCTTACTGTAGACTGACTCACTGAATCACTCTCTCACTATAGACTGACTCACTGAATCACTCTCTTACTGTAGACTGACACTGAATCACTCTCTCACTGTAGACTGACTCACTGAATCATTCACTCATTCATTCATTCAAACTCATAACTCACAACACAACAATTTCTGCCAGTTTCTGCCTTGAAACCTGTGTACATTAGAGTCCATTTCAAAAAGCAGTTGAGCTCAACTCCCTTTGGTGTTGGTCCATCTTGCTTGTGTTCCCCCAGGTTTCCCATCCACAAGCCCCACCTGCTGGCCTGCTGGCTGAAGGCTCTGGGCCGGGCCAGCTGGTTCCCCCGGCCCCGGTCTGTGGTCTGCTCGGGACACTTCACAGATGACTGCTTCGACCGGAGCGGCGGAACCGTGGTGCTGAAAGCAGATGCTGTCCCCAGCCGCTTCCTGTACCAGGAGCCCCAGGTAACACAGCCACCTGGGCTGGCGTTATAAGGGCCATGATAATGACATTGATGATGATAATTATAATAATGTTAATGGCAGTAATGATGATAATTGTCATACTGGATCCAGTGGTAATGGAGATATGTTTTTGTACAGTTTTACTGGATTGTAGAGGTAGTTTTTCATAGATTCAAGAGACCAAACCACAGTTTACATAACTTATTAATCAGTAATATCCTTACTACTCTTAACATGCACCTGACGAAGCACATAGCGAAAAGTGCTGTGCAATCTGAATAAAACAAATGCATTTATGAAGTAAGTCAGTCCCTCGCCTGAGTTTTTGGATGTTGGATGTGCACAATTAGCATAAAATCATATGTTTATGCTAATTGTGCATCAATTAAGCAAAACTAAAGATCTTAGTACCACAAAGCGTTGGGGAGCCTGACCTCTGACCTCCTGACCCCTGCGGCAGAACCCCGGCACCTCAGAGCACCCCACGGCCGTCATCGAGCTGTCCCAGGCCACCACCAGCGACCAGGCCTTCTTCGCCAAGTACGACGCCGTGGACAGGTACATCAGGAAGAAAATCTACCCTCCTGGACTCACCTTCGTAGAGAAGAACACTATCAGACGCTTCTGCAAGAAATTCACCATCAAAGGTAAAAAGGACTTGACTTGACGATGGGTTGGTTTCCCCGAACAGAAGCTATGAAGGGTTGCTGTGGTAATGCTTTTGTAAATACTGTCAAATATGGGGTCTGCTTGATTTTGTTTATCAAATGCAATGAAAATTAAACTTAATTACTTTAACAGATGCTTTTGATACAGGTCTTGTAGATACATTTAGATTATTTTTTGTCTCTTTCTCTTCTTTAATTTATTTTTCTCACTGTCACTTTCAAAACTGTTTGCTGTTCTTCCAGATGGCCTGCTGCACATCGTTCTGAAGAGCTGCGAGCGTAAGGTTCTGCGGAGTCGGGAGGAGGTGAACGAGGTTCTGGCGGAGTTCCATGACGACCTCAACCACCTGGACCTGAAGAAGTGCATGAGGCTGCTGACGGAGCGGGTGTTCTGGGGAACGATGAGGGCTGACGTGGCCCGCTGGATAGAGAACTGCAACGTGTGCTCCCCTCCCACGAAGAAGGCCCGCATGGAACCTGATCTCGCGCCGGAACCCACTGGCGGGGGAGTTCCGGAACTGATGGAATCCCAACAGATAATCAATGACCTCGCTCCAGCTTCGGACAGGTAGGGCAGCTCTCTTACTCCCATCTACCCCCCTGTACACACTGACGGCACAGTGAGTACAGAATAAACTAACCAAATCCAACATTAATTACTGAATAGATGTTTATCTAGCCACCCTTGTCTTCCTGCTTTTCCTCTTTTAGCCTTGACCGTTCAGCTGAGGATGATGATGATGATGATGGTGGTGGTGGTAATGGTGATAGTGATGATGAAGGTGGGGCAGCGCAGCAGACAATCACGGGACCCTCCTCCCGGCCTGTTACCACGGACTCTGTGAGACAGATAATACTCCACCAGTGCCTGTACTCCCAGCAGCAGAACAAGGTGTTTCTGGTCCGAGCTGCAGAACCTGGACAAGCGCAGGTACACGGTAGAAGACACAGACGGGCTTCTCTTGTACTGTGCAGATTCATGGTTAAGTGAGGCAGTTAGTGTTACGTTTACAGCAACCAACCAACTCTCCTGTCCCCGTCCTCTGTCCCTCTACAGCCTCCCCAGCCCCCCCAGCCCCAGACCTCACTGCAGACCCTGCCTCAGGCCCAGGTGCAGACCCTGCCTCAGGCCCAGGTGCAGATCCTGCCTCAGGCCCAGGTGCAGACCCTGCCTCAGGCCCAGGTGCAGACCCTGCCTCAGGCCCAGGTGCAGGCTGCTGCGCCGCTCAGAGTGTTGAGCATCAGCTCCGGGCCTCAGCCCCAGCCTCTCCAGGCCCAGCAGCTCCTCCAGTCCAAGCCCCAGACCCGGGCCCAAACCCAGACCAGGTCTCAAACTCGGGCCCAGACCTGTGCCCCGGCCCGGGGGAGAGGTTCTGAGCCTGCTGCTACCAGCAGCTCCAGGACCTGGCCAGAGATCAAGATCTCAGGGACCCCACCCCCATCCACCGCCTCACCACCTAAACCTGCGCTAGGCGGCGAGGCTGGTGAGACCAGGTATGAATGTATATTCTGTAAATAATTGATAGATGTCTGGTATGTGAGACTCCCTCCCTCCTCCCTTCACTGGTATAGCACGTTTAGATAGGTCAAAGCAAGCTGGCTGTTGCATTGCTTTCACCAATCAAAATATGCCACATCAGCTATCACCTCAAGGAAGGAAGGTTGGATAAAAGAGGGAGTAAGGTTGGATAAAAGAAGGAAGGTTCGATAAAAGGATGCATTCTTGAAAGGAATTCTTACAAGGTTTCGGTGAGCTGCGTAGTGGGAGGAGCTAAGCATTGAGAGAATGCACATTCTTGTTTACATGACAATGTTTAATGAAAGCTGAACTTGGAAGTGAAGGCAAGGTTTCCCTTCCAAATTACTCTAGTGCTGACTCAATACACACGGTATTGCCGCATTCCTTCCATAAATTGATTTTTGTTTTACATGTGTAGCTCCATCCATCATTTTGTGATATAAAATGACACCATGTTGATAATGTCTGTCTGTCCTGCCTATCAAGCTCCAAGGCCCCAGATCCCAGGTCAGTCCTATCCAGCTCCAATGCCCCAGATCCCAGGTCAGTCCTATCCAGCTCCAAGACCCCAGACCCCAGGTCAGTCCTATCCAGCTCCAAGACCCCAGATCCCAGGTCAGTCCTATCCAGCTCCAATGCCCCAGATCCCAGGTCAGTCCTATCCAGCTCCAAGGCCCCAGGCCTCCGGGACGCCACCACGGCAGGCTGTAAGAGAGCAGGTGGCCTGCAGGCCAGAACAGTCATCCAGCAGTGCACTCAAGCCCTTCTGAAGATCAGACCTCCCATGGATGGATCTGAGGCAGAGTGGGTAGAGGTGTGTTTTATACAGGCCTGGCCTGTAAACAAGCCTCACATAGATCAATTAATCAATTCATTAATACTTAAAGTTATATTTTGTGTGTTTAATTTATGGGAGAAATGGCCATATGAGACTGTACTGTTCTGGGCTGTGTGCTAATGTTGATTCCCTGTCCTATTGGCAGATTCAGGAGGGCATGGTGGTCTATGTTTGCTTCTTCAAAGGAGCCACAGAAGAGATCATTTCTAAAATGGGTAAGCTCAACCTCACGTATACAAATGCATAATTAACTCCAAAAGTCTCAGCACATTATTATGCCCTAGCTAGAACTAGGCCTAACACTATATACCACATTTGTCTAACTACAGTATAACTAGGTTATAACACAGTGTTCAGACCGACCATTGTGTTCATCCACAAAGTTTATTGTAATCTAACTGTAGTAATAACAAGTCAAGTCACGTGTACATGCTGTCACACAAATCCATAATAAAGGTGTCTATGGCCCAGGGTAACACTAGTGTCTGTCTATCTGCCCTCTCCCCAGTGGAGACTCTGCTAGGCACCAAGCTGTTCCGGAACGCCACAGGCCAGATGGTCTCAGTTCTAGAACTCCCCGGGAGCGTGCTCCTCGTTCCCCAGGACACCCTGACAGGAAACAGCATTTTCAGGAAGCGGTTGCTGCATCATGAAGTGGCTGAGCGCTGGTGGGGGGCCCAGCTCTACGGACAGCTGGTGGCCGGGTGTGAGAGGGCCATGGAGAAAGACAAGAAGCTGAGCACGGACTCAGGGGTGGGGGTCAAACACGGTATCTATGGCATCAGACAAGAGATCCTCATGAACTCTAAAGAACCCTTCACACTCCTGTTGGAGTTCTGATGCCCTGTGCCTTACTGAGAATCCGACCTCGCTCAAATACTTGGGAGTACACTTGAGTTGGTTTACCAGGAACTGTGAAAACTAAGGAACAGTCCTAAAGGTGTGAATTGTGTTGTTGATCAAACACACCTCAAATCACCCCAAATTTGATCTATGTATAAGACCCAGGTCTGGAGATGATGTACTTAATGTAAGTAAGAGATCGCAACACGCCTAGAAATACACTACAGTTAGCCAGACACTACAAGCAGGAGTAAGAGTTATCTGGCTAAAGCTGGGTTCACATACATATGCAGTTTCAAAACGATATTTGAAGTCCTAAAACTACAGTTATCAAAATTCAGCCTGTTAAATTTTTATGGAAAGACTCACGACACTGGGTTATAAGACTCTGTCTCGACAGCAGAGACGGGGTTATAAAACTAGTGTCTCGACAGCATTGCAGGCTGTTACAGTGGCTTACTACAGTATGATATGTGTAAAATATTTGTTTGAGATTGTTTGTTAGGTTTTGTTTGTTGCAGTGCTCTGACAAGGCCATGGTGTTTTCCGTGCATGCACTCATTTGTGAGGGCCTGCCACATAATTGATAAATTTCCCCAATCTAATAAAATATTTGGTTGATTTTGCATCGGAACGCACAGGGCTGAGTTTCCCAGAGGCATCGTAGCGCTACGTTCATCGTAGTGCTATGATGAACGCCATAGCTTACGATGAACGTAGCGCTACGATGCCTCTGGGAAACTCAGCCCAGTTCTGTCCACTGCTTGGGCACTTTCACTTTCTGGTAGCATAGCAGTCCCACTTCAACACCTCTCTTTGTTAGGGCTAGGACTGGGACTGGACCTAGGACTGGGACTGGAACTAGGACTTGGACTGTAACTAAGACTTGGACTAGAATGAGAACTGGGACTGGAGTTAGGGCTGGGAGGGTGAGAGGGACTAGAGGGCAGGGGTGGGGTAACTAGAGGGGAACTGGGGTACAGGAGTAAGGAGGACTAGAGCGGGGAACACAAAGGGGGACTAGAGGGAACTGGGGGTAGAGCTGGGGGAACGGGCTGGGAGGACTGGGACTGGAGCTGGGGACACTAGAAAGACAAGACAATCACAAAACGACGACGGGGTACAGAGAAGAAATTTGCGATTCAAGGCAACAATGTTTACTAGTCTGTGCCACCCTTATGAAGAATGACTAGTATTCCTATTAGGTGACTTTCAGGGGTTTGAGACTGGTAACTATGGTCTGGTTTTCTTTAGTTATATCACCAATAGAGTGGTGAGCTGTGATCCAACGTCTCCTGCATGATAAAATGCCTCTGGTTCACATGTATTGGCACAATGGCATTAGGCTATCACCCGTGCCTGCCAGCCCGGCATCCTGACATCCACACATGCATTAACTAAGGGGCTCACTTTTCCCCCTACAAACTTAAACAGCTTCTGGTAAAGGCGTCCACTACCTTAACCCATCCAAATGTTTCTGGCTATGGCTTTTTGGATAGCTCTTAGGATTTTTGAGACAACAGACTGGGAGGCCTCAGTCAGTGACACTCATAGTCATGGGGAGGACATCAATGGGCTAAAGTATTATGGACTATACAACAAACTCTGGATCACCAGGGACCTGCTAGTCCAGGCATTTTATGACATGACCTTGAACAAATTGCAACAGAAATGGTTTCACCTGTTTTTGTCTCATAAATGTGTGCTTTATAACATATCAAAAGTCCCCCCAAATCCCAGTGGTGGAAAGTATTGAAAATGCTCAAATAGATGATGCCATAATTTCCCATTGACGCCCATGTAAAAAAAAAAAAAAAATCTTGTCTGATGTCCATATAGTCCAGGCATTTTATGAGACAAAAGAGGTCAGTATGGAAAAAAATTGCAACAGAAATTATTTCAACTGTTTTAGTCTCATACATATGTTCTTTATACCATATCAAAAGTCCCCCAAAATCCCAGTGCTGGAAAGTAATGAAAAATGTAAAACAAACTAGTGCTGCGAGCAGCAGTGAGCGGGCCCTCGCACCCCACGCGGGTCGGGGTGTGGCGCAGTTAAAGGGTGTGCTATTTCGGTGTCCAGTACTGACAGAAACTTCCTGTCACCAGTAGGTGGCGCTCTAAGCGTGACTCAATACCGACGCATAGATGTGTTCAGGACAGTACCTTGATGAAGCGTGAGAAATGTTGTGTAAATGGGACAAAGTATGTAGGAGTTATGAGGACTTCCTGTAAGCAGTAGGTGGCGCTGTAGGTATGACGCAATACTGACCTACAGATGTGTTCAAGATGCGACCTTCATCAAGCATGAGCAATTTGGAGTAAATCGGATAATGTATGTAGGAGTTATGAGTACTTCCTGTTTCACCAGTAGGTGGCGCTGTAAGTGTAACTCAATACCGACGCATAGATGTGTTCAGAAGGTGACCTTCATGAAGCGTCAGCAATTTGGTGCAAATCGGATGATGTATGCAGGAGTTATGAGGACTTCCTCTTTCACCAATAGGTGGCGCTATAAGTATGACGCAATACTGACACATAGATGTGTTCAGGACAGAACCGTCATGAAGCGTGAGATAAATCGGACAAATCGGATAATGTATGGAGGAGTTATGAGGACTTCCTGTTTCACCAATAGGTGGCGCTATAAGTATGACGCAATACTGACACATAGATGTGTTCAGGACAGAACCGTCATGAAGCGTGAGATATATCGGACAAATCGGATAATGTATGGAGGAGTTATGAGGACTTCCTGTTTCACCAATAGGTGGCGCTATAAGTATGACGCAATACTGACACATAGATGTGTTCAGGACAGAACCGTCATGAAGCATGAGATATATCAGACAAATTGGATAATGTATGTAGTAGTTATGAGGACTTCCTGTTTCACCAATAGGTGGCGCTATAAGTATGATGCAATACTGACACATAGATGTGTTCAGGACAGAACCGTCATGAAGCGTTAGATATATCGGACGAATTGGATAATGTATGTAGGGGTTATGAGGACTTCCTGTTTCACCAATAGGTGGCGCTATAAGTATGACGCAATACTGACACATAGATGTGTTCAGGACAGAACCGTCATGAAGCGTGAGATATATCAGACAAATTGGATAATGTATGTAGTAGTTATGAGGACTTCCTGTTTCACCAATAGGTGGCGCTATAAGTATGATGCAATACTGACACATAGATGTGTTCAGGACAGAACCGTCATGAAGCGTGAGATATATCGGACGAATTGGATAATGTATGTAGGAGTTATGAGGACTTCCTGTTTCACCAATAGGTGGCGCTATAAGTATGACGCAATACTGACACATAGATGTGTTCAGGACAGAACCGTCATGAAGCGTGAGATATATCGGACAAATCCGATAATGTATGGAGGAGTTATGGGGACCTCGTGTTTTATTGCGAAATGTCAAACTTTGGCGGGGCGCCACGGGAAGGGTGTTTGGTGAAAACTCAATTTTTTTGATAACTTTTGATCACAAAGGTCTTAAGATGAAGCTGACCGAATATGAAGTTGATCGGATGAAATCTGTAGGAGGAGTTCGTTGAAATACGAGGCATGGAAATGGTCAAAACAAGGACAAAATGGCACATTAAAAGCAAAATGGCGGCCTTCCTGTTGCATAATGGGTACAGCTCCAAGAGACATTTTAGTGTGGCTCGATGAAATACATATGCCCACCGAATTTCGTTCGCCTACATCAAACCGAAAGGTGGGGCTCACCATTTTAAATTTTCCAGGGGGCGCTCTTGAGCCGTTTTGCCACGCCCATTTCCCTCATTTGAATTATCAAATTTTTCACCGGGACTGACGTATCTGCAAAGTTTTATCCGTTTTCATTGATGTTTCGGCCGCCAAAAAGGCATTTGTTTTGGAAGAAGGAGAAGGTAGAATAATAACTAGTGCTGCGAGCAGCAGTGAGCGGGCCCTCGCACCCCACCCGGGTCGGGGTGTGGCGCCGTTAAAGGGTGTGCTATTTCGGTGTCCAGTACCGACAGAAACTTCCTGTCACCAGTAGGTGGCGCTCTAAGCGTGACTCAATACCGACGCATAGATGTGTTCAGGACGGTACCTTGATGAAGCGTGAGAAATGTTGTGTAAATCGGACAAAGTATGTAGGAGTTATGAGGACTTCCTGTAAGCAGTAGGTGGCGCTGTAGGTATGACGCAATACTGACCTACAGATGTGTTCAAGATGCGACCTTCATCAAGCATGAGCAATTTGGAGTAAATCGGATAACATATGTAGGAGTTATGAGTACTTCCTGTCACCAGTAGGTGGCGCTCTAGGTGTGACTCAATACCGAAGCATAGTTGTGTTCAGGACGGTACCTTGATGAAGCGTGAGAAATGTTGAGTAAATCGGATAACGTATGTAGGAGTTATGAGGACTTCCTGTTTCACCAGTAGGTGGCGCTATAAGTATGACGCAATACTGACACATAGATGTGTTCAGGACAGAACCGTCATGAAGCGTGAGATATATCGGACAAATTGGATAATGTATGGAGGAGTTATGAGGACTTCCTGTTTCACCAATAGGTGACGCTATAAGTATGACACAATACGGACACATAGATCTGTTCAGGACGGAACCGTCATGAAGCGTGAGATATATCGGACAAATTGGATAATGTATGGAGGAGTTATGAGGACTTCCTGTTTCACCAATAGGTGGCGCTATAAGTATGACGCAATACTGACACATAGATGTGTTCAGGACAGAACCGTCATGAAGCGTGAGATATATCGGACAAATTGGATAATGTATGGAGGAGTTATGAGGACTTCCTGTTTCACCAATAGGTGGCGCTATAAGTATGACGCAATACTGACACATAGATGTGTTCAGGACAGAACCGTCATGAAGCGTGAGATATATCGGACAAATTGGATAATGTATGGAGGAGTTATGAGGACTTCCTGTTTCACCAATAGGTGGCGCTATAAGTATGACGCAATACTGACACATAGATGTGTTCAGGACAGAACCGTCATGAAGCGTGAGATATATCGGACAAATTGGATAATGTATGGAGGAGTTATGAGGACTTCCTGTTTCACCAATAGGTGGCGCTATAAGTATGACGCAATACTGACACATAGATGTGTTCAGGACAGAACCGTCATGAAGCGTGAGATATATCGGACAAATTGGATAATGTATGGAGGAGTTATGAGGACTTCGTGTTTTATGGCGAAATGTCAAACTTTGGCGGGGCGCCACGGCAAGGGTGTGTGGTGAAAACTAATTTTTTTTGATAACTTTTGATCACAAAGGTCTTAAGATGAAGCTGACCCGATATGAAGTTGATCGGATGAAATCTGTAGGAGGAGTTCGTCGAAGTACGAGGCATGGAAATGGTCAAAACAAGGACAAAATGGCACATTAAAAGCAAAATGGCGGACTTCCTGTTGCATGTTGGGTATAGCTCCAAGAGACATTTTAGTGTGTCTCGATGAAATACATATGCCCTCCGAATTTCGTTCGCCTACATCAAACTGAAAGGTGGGGCTCGCCATTTTAAACTTTCCAGGGGGCGCTCTTGAGCCGTTTTGCCACGCCCATTTCCGTCACCCATGAATTATCAAATTTTTCACCGGGACTGACGTATCTGCAAAGTTTCATCCGTTTTCATCGATGTTTAGGCCGTCAAAAAGGCATTTGTTTGGGGAAAAGAATAATAATAATCCTTCGAAATACAATAGGGCCTCGCACCGCCAGTGCTCGGGCCCTAACTAGTGCTGCGAGCAGCAGTGAGCGGGCCCTCGCACCCCACGCGGGTCGGGGTGTGGCGCCGTTAAAGGGTGTGCTATTTCGGTGTCCAGTACTGACAGAAACTTCCTGTCACCAGTAGGTGGCGCTCTAAGCGTGACTCAATACCGACGCATAGATGTGTTCAGGACGGTACCTTGATGAAGTGTGAGAAATGTTGTGTAAATCGGACAAAGTATGTAGGAGTTATGAGGACTTCCTGTAAGCAGTAGGTGGCGCTGTAAGTATGACGCAATACTGACCTACAGATGTGTTCAAGATGCGACCTTCATCAAGCATGAGCAATTTGGAGTAAATCGGATAATGTATGTAGGAGTTATGAGTACTTCCTGTTTCACCAGTAGGTGGCGCTGTAAGTGTTACTCAATACCGACGCATAGATGTGTTCAGAAGGTGACCTTCATGAAGCGTCAGCAATTTGGTGCAAATCGGATGATGTATGCAGGAGTTATGAGGACTTCCTGTTTCACCAATAGGTGGCGCTATAAGTATGACGCAATACTGACACATAGATGTGTTCAGGACAGAACCGTCATGAAGCGTGAGATAAATCGGACAAATCGGATAATGTATGGAGGAGTTATGAGGACTTCCTGTTTCACCAATAGGTGGCGCTATAAGTATGATGCAATACTGACACATAGATGTGTTCAGGACAGAACCGTCATGAAGCGTGAGATATATCGGACAAATCCGATAATGTATGGAGGAGTTATGGGGACTTCCTGTTTCACCAATAGGTGGCGCTATACGTATGACGCAATACTGACACATAGATGTGTTCAGGACAGAACCGTCATGAAGCGTGAGCTATATCGGACAAATTGGATAATGTATGGAGGAGTTATGAGGACTTCCTGTTTCACCAATAGGTGGCGCTATAAGTATGACGCAATACTGACACATAGATGTGTTCAGGACAGAACCGTCATGAAGCGTGAGATATATCGGATAATGTATGGAGAAGTTATGAGGACATCGTGTTTTATGGCGAAATGTCAAACTTTGGCGGGGCGCCACGGCAAGGGTGTTTGGTGAAAACTCAATTTTCTTGATAACTTTTGATCACAAAGGGCTTAAGATGAAGCTGACCGAGTATGAAGTTGATCGGATGAAATCTGTAGGAGGAGTTCGTTAAAATACGAGGCATGGAAATGGTCAAAACAAGGACAAAATGGCACATTAAAAGCAAAATGGCGGCCTTCCTATTGCATGTTGGGTACAGCTCTAAGAGACATTTTAGTGTGGCTCGATGAAATACATATGCCCTCCGAATTTCGTTCGCCTACATTAAACTGAAAGGTGGGGCTCGCCATTTGAAACTTTCCAGGGGGCGCTCTTGAGCCGTTTTGCCACGCCCATTTCCGTCACCCATGAATTATCAAATTTTTCACCGGGACTGACGTATCTGCAAAGTTTCATCCGTTTTCATCGATGTTCAGGCCGCCTAAAAGGCATTTGTTTGGAGTAAAGGAGAAGAAGAAGGAGAAGAAGGAGAAGAATAATAACTAGGGCTGCGAGCAGCAGTGAGCGGGCCCTCGCACCCCATGCGTGTCGGGGTGTGGCGTCGTTAAAGGGTGTGCTATTTCGGTGTGCAGTACTGAGAGAAACTTTCTGTCACCAGTAGGTGGCGCTCTAAGCGTGACTCAATACCGAAGCATAGATGTGTTCAGGACGGTACCTTGATGAAGCGTGAGAAATGTTGAGTAAATTGGATAACGTATGTAGGAGTTATGAGGACTTCCTGTTTCACCAATAGGTGGCGCTATAAGTATGATGCAATACTGACACATAGATGTGTTCAGGACAGAACCGTCATGAAGCGTGAGATATATCGGACAAATTGGATAATGTATGCAGGAGTTATGAGGACTTCCTGTTTCACCAATAGGTGGCGCTATAAGTATGACGCAATACTGACACATAGATGTGTTCAGGACAGAACCGTCATGAAGCGTGAGATATATCGGACAAATTGGATAATGTATGGAGGAGTTATGAGGACTTCCTGTTTCACCAATAGGTGGCGCTATAAGTATGACGCAATACTGACACATAGATGTGTTCAGGACAGAACCGTCATGAAGCGTGAGATATATCGGACAAATTGGATAATGTATGGAGGAGTTATGAGGACTTCCTGTTTCACCAATAGGTGGCGCTATAAGTATGACGCAATACTGACACATAGATGTGTTCAGGACAGAACCGTCATGAAGCGTGAGATATATCGGACAAATTGGATAATGTATGGAGGAGTTATGAGGACTTCCTGTTTCACCAATAGGTGGCGCTATAAGTATGACGCAATACTGACACATAGATGTGTTCAGGACAGAACCGTCATGAAGCGTGAGATATATCGGACAAATTGGATAATGTATGGAGGAGTTATGAGGACTTCCTGTTTCACCAATAGGTGGCGCTATAAGTATGACGCAATACTGACACATAGATGTGTTCAGGACAGAACCGTCATGAAGCGTGAGATATATCGGACAAATTGGATAATGTATGGAGGAGTTATGAGGACTTCGTGTTTTATGGCGAAATGTCAAACTTTGGCAGGGCGCCACGGCAAGGGTGTTTGGTGAAAACTCAATTTTTTTGATAACTTTTGATCACAAAGGTCTTAAGATGAAGCTGACCCGATATGAAGTTGATCGGATGAAATCTGTAGGAGGAGTTCGTCGAAGTACGAGGCATGGAAATGGTCAAAACAAGGACAAAATGGCACATTAAGAGCAAAATGGCGGACTTCCTGTTGCATGTTGGGTATAGCTCCAAGAGACATTTAAGTGTGGCTCGATGAAATACATATGCCCACCGAATTTCGTTAGCCTACATCAAACTGAAAGGTGGGGCTCGCCATTTTAAACTTTCCAGGGGGCGCTCTTGAGCCGTTTTGCCACGCCCATTTCCGTCACCCATGAATTATCAAATTTTTCACCGGGACTGACGTATCTGCAAAGTTTCATCCGTTTTCATCGATGTTCAGGCCGCCTAAAAGGCATTTGTTTGGAGTAAAGGAGAAGAAGGAGAATAATAATCCTTCGAGTTTCAATAGGGCCTCGCACCGCCAGTGCTCGGGCCCTAATAATCCTTCGAGTTTCAATAGGGCCTCGCACCGCCAGTGCTCGGGCCCTAACAAGAACAAGGAGAATAATAATCCTTCGAAATACAATAGGGCCTCGCACCGCCAGTGCTCGGGCCCTAACTAGTGCTGCGAGCAGCAGTGAGCGGGCCCTCGCACCCCACGCGGGTCGGGGTGTGGCGCCGTTAAAGGGTGTGCTATTTCGGTGTCCAGTACTGACAGAAACTTCCTGTCACCAGTAGGTGGCGCTCTAAGCGTGACTCAATACCGACGCATAGATGTGTTCAGGACAGTACCTTGATGAAGCGTGAGAAATGTTGCGTAAATGGGACAAAGTATGTAGGAGTTATGAGGACTTCCTGTAGGCAGTAGGTGGCGCTGTAGGTATGACGCAATACTGACCTACAGATGTGTTCAAGATGCGACCTTCATCAAGCATGAGCAATTTGGAGTAAATCGGATAATGTATGTAGGAGTTATGAGTACTTCCTGTTTCACCAGTAGGTGGCGCTGTAAGTGTAACTCAATACCGACGCATAGATGTGTTCAGAAGGTGACCTTCATGAAGCATCAGCAATTTGGTGCAAATCGGATAATGTATGGAGGAGTTATGAGGACTACCTGTTTCACCAATAGGTGGTGCTATAAGTATGACGCAATACTGACACATAGATGTGTTCAGGACAGAACCGTCATGAAGCGTGAGATATATCGGACAAATCGAATAATGTATGGAGGAGTTATGAGGACTTCCTGATTTACCAATAGGTGGCGCTATAAGTATGACGCAATACTGACACATTGATGTGTTCAGGACAGAACCTTCATGAAGCGTGAGATATATCGGACGAATTGGATAATGTATGGCGGAGTTATGAGGACTTCCTGTTTCAACAATAGGTGGCGCTATAAGTATGATGCAATACTGACACATAGATGTGTTCAGGACAGAACCGTCATGAAGCGTGAGATATATCGGACAAATTGGATAATGTATGGAGGAGTTATGAGGACTTCCTGTTTCACCAATAGGTGGCGCTATACGTATGACGCAATACTGACACATAGATGTGTTCAGGACAGAACCGTCATGAAGCGTGAGCTATATCGGACAAATTGGATAATGTATGGAGGAGTTATGAGGACTTCCTGTTTCACCAATAGGTGGCGCTATAAGTATGACGCAATACTGAAACATAGATGTGTTCAGGACAGAACCGTCATGAAGCGTGAGATATATCGGACTAATTGGATAATGTATGGAGGAGTTATGAGGACTTCCTGTTTCACCAATAGGTGGCGCTATAAGTATGATGCAAAACTGAAACATAGATGTGTTCAGGACAGAACCGTCATGAAGCGTGAGATATATCGGACAAATTGGATAATGTATGGAGGAGTTATGAGGACTTCCTGTTTCACCAATAGGTGGCGCTATACGTATGACGCAATACTGACACATAGATGTGTTCAGGACAGAACCGTCATGAAGCGTGAGCTATATCGGACAAATTGGATAATGTATGGAGGAGTTATGAGGACTTCCTGTTTCACCAATAGGTGGCGCTATAAGTATGACGCAATACTGAAACATAGATGTGTTCAGGACAGAACCGTCATGAAGCGTGAGATATATCGGACTAATTGGATAATGTATGGAGGAGTTATGAGGACTTCCTGTTTCACCAATAGGTGGCGCTATAAGTATGATGCAAAACTGAAACATAGATGTGTTCAGGACAGAACCGTCATGAAGCGTGAGATATATCGGACAAATTGGATAATGTATGTAGGAGTTATGAGGACTTCGTGTTTTATGGCGAAATGTCAAACTTTGGCGGGGCGCCACGGCAAGGGTGTTTGGTGAAAACTCAATTTTTTTGATAACTTTTGATCACAAAGGTCTAAAGATGAAGCTGACCCGATATGAAGTTGATCGGATGAAATCTGTAGGAGGAGTTCGTCGAAGTACGAGGCATGGAAATGGTCAAAACAAGGACAAAATGGCACATTAAGAGCAAAATGGCGGACTTCCTGTTGCATGTTGGGTATAGCTCCAAGAGACATTTAGGTGTGGCTCGATGAAATACATATGCCCACCGAATTTCGTTCGCCTACATCAAACTGAAAGGTGGGGCTCGCCATTTTAAATTTTCCAGGGGGCGCTCTTGAGCCGTTTTGCCACGCCCATTTCCGTCACCCATGAATTATCAAATTTTTCACCAGGACTGACGTATCTGCAAAGTTTCATCCGTTTTCATCGATGTTTAGGCCGCCAAAAAGGCATTTGTTTTGGAAGAAGGAGAAGGTAGGAGAATAATAATAAATATAGCTGCAAGCAGCGATGTGGGGGCCAAGCGGGACGCACGACCAGCGCATCAAAGACAACAAGCAAAACATGTCAAAAGCCAGACATGGTTGAATAGGATTCGATCTCTGTACCTGCTGCTTGCAAGGCCTACACGCTAACCACTGTGCTATGCAGGATGTTGCGAAAGTGAACCACCCTAGTCCACAAGGCATGTGAGCCTTCCCTAACCCCGTGAGTCTGAGTCCTGAGCACTTAATTAATATCACCTGGCAGGGTTGCTTCCTCTCGGTAGAGTGAGAGGGGGGGGTGTCGTTGTTTAAATTGTCACACAGCAAAAAGTATACATAGCATAGCTCAACTATTTACTTCTTCAGAATCCAGACAATCACGCGAACATTTCCATGTATAAAATGTCCTTCGGTCTTCAGAAGTGTAGGAGAGGTGAAGAGTTAGAAACAGTTAGAGATTCTAGAGCGAAGAGAGATTTTCTAGAGCGTGGCTCCATTGATTTCAATGGAGGGGGGGGAGTCATTATTCGAACTGTCCCAGAGTGAAAAATATACATCGAAAAGCTTAGCTTTTTTGATTTTATGAATCCCAAGAGTCGTGTGAACGTTTTGATATATAAAATGTGTATGAGCTGTGAGAATTAGAAGAGGGATGGCAGTTTAGAAAATGTGTGACTTTTTCCAAAAACCTCTGAAACTGGTGAAATTGTGCAGAGGACAAAAAGTGTTTCTTTCATTCTGCAATCAAACAAATGAAGTAATAATGAAACCATGGGGTGTTTTGAACTCGGCATGAGCCAGGGAATCCATTGCTACCATCATTTTGAAGATTGGACATACAGTTCAAAAGTTACTGGCATAAACGCAACTCCAACTTTGACACGCTGGTGGCGCTAGAGTGCACGAGATGTCAACGTAAGGCTTGGTGACAGATGTCATGGGTGTGTCCCGGATGAGTGTGCCAAATGTGGTTTTGATAGATTAAAACATTACTGAGATATGACCCCAGTTCCTGTTTTGCAGCTTTTCGGCCAATTTTGATTGGCTGTCACGAGGGAACGCAATGGACAATCAAAAATCCCTGTAAGACTTTTGTGGACATCGGTCTATAGATTGTGAATACTGCGTGTGGTGCAGAATGGTGAAAAAACCTAGGAGGAGATACATTTTGAGTGTTTTACACTAAATCCAATATGGCGGGAAATCCAATATGGTGGAAAATGATGTCATAGGGTGCGTTGAACTTGGCTTGAGCGAAGGAATCCAACGCTGCCTCGTTTTTGAAAATCAGGCTTACAGGTCAAAAGTTGCATGCACAAATGCACCTCCAACTTTGACACATTGGTGGCGCTAGAGCGTTCAAGCTGTGGACATGGGTCTTGGTGAGAAGACTTTGGGGACTGTCATGAATGAGTGTGCCAATTTTCCCAACTTTTTACCATACGGTTCTATGGGCTGCCATAGACTCCAATGGCAGAAGAATAATAATAAATAATAAGAAAAGGTACAAGAACAATGGGTGCCAGCGCTTAGCGCTTCGCTGCTTGGCCCCCAACTAGGGCTGCGAGCAGCATTGAGCGGGCCCTCGCACCCCACGCATGTCGGGGTGCGGCGCCATTAAAGGCTGTGCTATTTAGGTGTCCAGTACTGAGAGAAACTTCCTGTCACCAGTAGGTGGCGCTCTAAGCGTGACTCAATACCAACACATAGATGTGTTCAGGACAGTACCTTGAAGCGTGAGAAATGTTGTGTAAATCAGACAATGTATGTAGGAGTTATGATGACTTCCTGTAAGCAGTAGGTGGCGCTATTAGTATGACCCAATGCTCACGCACAGATGTGTTCAGGATGCGACCTTCAACAACCCTGAGCAATTTGGAGTAAATGGGATAACGTATGTAGAAGTTATGAGGACTTCCTGCTTGACCTGTAGGCGGCGCTATAAGTATGACTCAATACTGACCTACAGATGTGTTCAGGATGTGACCTTCATCAACCCTGAGCAATTAGGAGTAAATGGGATAACATATGTAGGAGTTATGAGTACTTCCTGTTTCACCAGTAGGTGGCGCTGTAAGTGTGACTCAATACCGACGCTTAGATGTGTTCAGAATGTCACCTTCATGAAGCATCAGCAATTTGGTGCAAATCGGATGATGTATGCAGGAGTTATGAGGAGTTCCTGTTTCACCAATAGGTGGCGCTATAAGTATAATGCAATACTGACACATAGATGTGTTCACGACAGAACCGTCATGAAGCGTGAGATATATCGGACAAATTGGATAATGTATGTAGGAGTTATGAGGACTTCCTGTTTCACCAATAGGTGGCGCTATAAGTATGACGCAATACTGACACATAGATGTGTTCAGGACAGAACCGTCATGAAGCGTGAGATATATGGGACAAATTGGATAATGTATGCAGGAGTTATGAGGACTTCCTGTTTCACCAATAGGTGGCGCTATAAGTATGACGCAATACTGACACATAGATGTGTTCAGGACAGAACCGTCATGAAGCGTGAGATATATCGGACAAATTGGATAATGTATGGAGGAGTTATGAGGACTTCGTGTTTTATGGCGAAATGTCAAATTTGGCGGGGCGCCACGGCAAGGGTGTTTGGTGAAAACTCAATTTTTTTGATAACTTTTGATCACAAAGGTCTTAAGATGAAGCTGACCCGATATGAAGTTGATCGGATTAAATCTGTAGGAGGAGTTCGTCGAAGTACGAGGCATGGAAATGGTCAAAACAAGGACAAAATGGCACATTAAGAGCAAAATGGCGGACTTCCTGTTGCATGTTGGGTATAGCTCCAAGAGACATTTTAGTGTGGCTCGATGAAATACATATGCCCACCGAATTTGGTTCGCCTACATCAAACTGAAAGGTGGGGCTCGCCATTTTAAACTTTCCAGGGGGCGCTCTTGAGCCGTTTTGCCACGCCCATTTCCGTCACCCATGAATTATCAAATTTTTCACCGGGACTAACGTATCTGCAAAGTTTCATCCGTTTTCATCGATGTTTAGGCCGCCAAAAAGGCATTTGTTTTGGAAGAAGAAGGAGAAGGAGAAGGTAGAATAATAACTAGTGCTGCGAGCAGCAGTGAGCGGGCCCTCGCACCCCACGCGGGTCGGGGTGTGGCGCCGTTAAAGGGTGTGCTATTTCGGTGTCCAGTACTGACAGAAACTTCCTGTCACCAGTAGGTGGCGCTCTAAGCGTGACTCAATACCGACGCATAGATGTGTTCAGGACAGTACCTTGATGAAGCGTGAGAAATGTTGTGTAAATCGGACAAAGTATGTAGGAGTTATGAGGACTTCCTGTAAGCAGTAGGTGGCGCTGTAGGTATGACGCAATACTGACCTACAGATGTGTTCAAGATGCGACCTTCATCAAGCATGAGCAATTTGGAGTAAATCGGATAATGTATGTAGGAGTTATGAGTACTTCCTGTTTCACCAGTAGGTGGCGCTGTAAGTGTAACTCAATACCGACGCATAGATGTGTTCAGAAGGTGACCTTCATGAAGCGTCAGCAATTTGGTGCAAATCGGATGATGTATGCAGGAGTTATGAGGACTTCCTGCTTCACCAATAGGTGGCGCTATAAGTATGACGCAATACTGACACATAGATGTGTTCAGGACAGAACCGTCATGAAGCGTGAGATAAATCGGACAAATCGGATAATGTATGGAGGAGTTATGAGGACTTCCTGTTTCACCAATAGGTGGCGCTATAAGTATGACGCAATACTGACACATAGATGTGTTCAGGACAGAAGCGTCATGAAGCGTGAGATATATCGGACAAATTGGATAATGTATGGAGGAGTTATGAGGACTTCGTGTTTTATGGCGAAATGTCAAACTTTGGCGGGGCGCCACGGCAAGGGTGTTTGGTGAAAACTCAATTTTTTTGATAACTTTTGATCACAAAGGTCTTAAGATGAAGCTGACCCGATATGAAGTTGATCGGATGAAATCTGTAGGAGGAGTTCGTCGAAGTACGAGGCATGGAAATGGTAAAAACAAGGACAAAATGGCACATAAAGAGCAAAATGGCGGACTTCCTGTTGCATGTTGGGTATAGCTCCAAGAGACATTTAAGTGTGGCTCGATGAAATACATATGCCCACCAAATTTCGTTCGCCTACATCCAACTGAAAGGTGGGGCTCGCCATTTTAAACTTTCCAGGGGGCGCTCTTGAGCCGTTTTGCCACGCCCATTTCCGTCACCAATGAAATATCCGATTTTCACCAGGACTGATGTATCTGCAAAGTTTCATCCGTTTTCATCGATGTTTAGGCCGCCAAAAAGGCATTTGTTTGGGGAGAAGAAGAAGGTAGAATAATAACTAGGGCTGCGAGCAGCAGTGAGCGGGCCCTCGCACCCCACGCGTGTCGGGGTGCGGTGCCGTTAAAGGGTGTGCTATTTCGGTGTCCAGTACTGAGAGAAACTTCCTGTCACCAGTAGGTGGCGCTCTAAGCGTGACTCAATACCGACGCATAGATGTGTTCAGGACAGTACCTTGATGAAGCGTGAGAAATGTTGTGTAAATCGGACAAAGTATGTAGGAGTTATGAGGACTTCCTGCAAGCAGTAGGTGGCGCTGTAGGTATGACGCAATACTGACCTACAGATGTGTTCAAGATGCGACCTTCATCAAGCATGAGCAATTTTGAGTAAATCGGATAACGTATGTAGGAGTTATGAGTACTTCCTGTTTCACCAGTAGGTGGCGCTGTAAGTGTAACTCAATACCGACGCATAGATGTGTTCAGAAGGTGACCTTCACGAAGCGTCAGTAATTTGGTGCAAATCGGATGATGTATGCAGGAGTTATGAGGACTTCCTGTTTCACCAATAGGTGGCGCTATAAGTATGACGCAATACTGACACATAGATGTGTTCAGGACAGAACCGTCATGAAGCGTGAGATATATCGGACAAATTGGATAATGTATGGAGGAGTTATGAGGACTTCCTGTTTCACCAGTAGGTGGCGCTGTAAGTGTGACTCAATACCGACACATAGATGGGTTCAGAAGGCCACCTTCATGAAGCATCAGCAATTTGGTGCAAATCGGATGATGTATGCAGGAGTTATGAGGACTTCCTGTTTCACCAATAGGTGGCGCTATACGTATGACGCAATACTGACACATAGATGTGTTCAGGACAGAACCGTCATGAAGCGTGAGCTATATCGGACAAATGGGATAATGTATGGAGGAGTTATGAGGACTTCCTGTTTCACCAATAGGTGGCGCTATAAGTATGACGCAATACTGACCCATAGATGTGTTCAGGACAGAACCGTCATGAAGCGTGAGATATATCGGACAAATCGGATAATGTATGGAGGAGTTATGAGGACATCGTGTTTTATGGCGAAATGTCAAACTTTGGCGGGGCGCCGCGGCAAGGGTGTTTGGTGAAAACTCAATTTTTTTGATAACTTTTGATCACAAAGGTCTTAAGATGAAGCTGACCCGATATGAAGTTGATCGGATGAAATCTGTAGGAGGAGTTCGTCGAAGTACGAGGCATGGAAATGGTCAAAACAAGGACAAAATGGCACATTAAGAGCAAAATGGCGGACTTCCTGTTGCATGTTGGGTATAGCTCCAAGAGACATTTTAGTGTGTCTCGATGAAATACATGTGCCCTCCGAATTTCTTTCCCCTACATCCAACTGAAAGGTGGGGCTCGCCATTTTAAACTTTCCAGGGGGCGCTCTTGAGCCGTTTTGCCACGCCCATTTCCGTCACCAATGAAATATCCGATTTTCACCAGGACTGATGTATCTGCAAAGTTTCATCCGTTTTCATCGATGTTTAGGCCGCCAAAAAGGCATTTGTTTGGGGAGAAGAAGAAGGTAGAATAATAATAATAATCCTTCGAGTTTCAATAGGGCCTCGCACCGCCAGTGCTCGGGCCCTAACTAGGGCTGCGAGCAGCAGTGAGCGGGCCCTCGCACCCCATGCGGGTCGGGGTGTGGCGCCGTTAAAGTGTGTGCTATTTCGGTGTCCAGTACTGAGAGAAACTTCCTGTCACCAGTAGGTGGCGCTCTAAGCGTGACTCAATACAAACGCATAGATGTGTTCAGGACAGTACCTTGATGAAGCGTGAGAAATGTTGTGTAAATCGGACAATGTATGTAGGAGTTATGATGACTTCCTGTAAGCAGTAGGTGGCGCTATTTGTATGACCCAATGCTCACGCAGAGATGTGTTCAGGATGCGACCTTCATCAAGCGTGAGCAATTTGGAGTAAATCGGATAACGTATGTAGGAGTTATGAGTACTTCCTGTTTCACCAGTAGGTGGCGCTGTAAGAGTGACTCAATCCGGACGCATAGATGTGTTCAGAATGCGACCTTCATGAATCGTCAGCAATTTGGTGCAAATCGGATAATGTATGGAGGAGTTATGAGGACTTCCTGTTTCACCAATAGGTGGCGCTATAAGTATGACGCAATACTGACACATAGATGTGTTCAGGACAGAACCTTCATGAAGCGTGAGATATATCGGACGAATTGGATAATGTATGGAGGAGTTATGAGGACTTCCTGTTTCACCAATAGGTGGCGCTATAAGTATGATGCAATACTGACACATAGATGTGTTCAGGACAGAACCGTCATGAAGCGTGAGATATATCGGACAAATTGGATAATGTATGGAGGAGTTATGAGGACTTCGTGTTTTTTGGCGAAATGTCAAACTTTGGCGGGGCGCCACGGCAAGGGTGTGTGGTGAAAACTCAATTTTTTTGATAACTTTTGATCACAAAGGTCTTAAGATGAAGCTGACCCGATATGAAGTTGATCGGATGAAATCTGTCGGAGGAGTTCGTCGAAGTACGAGGCATGGAAATGGTCAAAACAAGGACAAAATGGCACATTAAGAGCAAAATGGCGGACTTCCTGTTGCATGTTGGGTATAGCTCCAAGAGACATTTAAGTGTGGCTCGATGAAATACATATGCCCACCGAATTTCGTTCGCCTACATCAAACTGAAAGGTGGGGCTCGCCATTTTAAACTTTCCAGGGGGCGCTCTTGAGCCGTTTTGCCACGCCCATTTCCGTCACCCATGAATTATCAAATTTTTCACCGGGACTGACGTATCTGCAAAGTTTCATCCGTTTTCATCGATGTTTAGGCCGCCAAAAAGGCATTTGTTTTGGAAGAAGAAGGAGAAGGGAGAATAATAACTAGGGCTGCGAGCAGCAGTGAGCGGGCCCTCGCACCCCACGCGTGTCGGGGTGCCGCGCCGTTAAAGGGTGTGCTATTTCGGTGTCCAGTACTGAGAGAAACTTCCTGTCACCAGTAGGTGGCGCTCTAAGCGTGACTCAATATCGATGCATAGGTGTGTTCAGGATGGTACCTTGATGAAGCGTGAGAAATGTTGAGTAAATGGGATAATGTATGTAGGAGTTATGATGACTTCCTGCTTGACCTGTTGGCGGTGCTATAAGTATGACTCAATACTGTCCTACAGATGTGTTCAGGACGGTACCTTGATGAAGCGTGAGAAATGTTGAGTAAATCGGATAACGTATGTAGGAGTTATCAGGACTTCCTGTTTCACCAGTAGGTGGCGCTGTAGGAATGACGCAATACTGACTTACAGAAGTGTTCAAGATGCGACCTTCATCAAGCATGAGCAATTTGGAGTAAATGGGATGACGTATGTAGGAGTTATGAGTACTTCCTGTTTCACCAATAGGTGGCACTGTAAGTGTGACTCAATACCGACGCATAGATGTGTTCAGAAGGTGACCTTCATGAAGCGTCAGCAATTTGGTGCAAATCGGATGATGTATGCAGGAGTTATTAGGACTTCCTGTTTCACCAATAGGTGGCGCTATAAGTATGACACAATACGGACACATAGATCTGTTCAGGACCGAACCGTCATGAAGCGTGAGATATATCGGACAAATTGGATAATGTATGGAGGAGTTATGAGGACTTCCTGTTTCACCAATAGGTGGCGCTATAAGTATGACGCAATACTGACACATAGATGTGTTCAGGACAGAACCGTCATGAAGCGTGAGATATATCGGACAAATTGGATAATGTATGGAGGAGTTATGAGGACTTCCTGTTTCACCAATAGGTGGCGCTATAAGTATGACGCAATACTGACACATAGATGTGTTCAGGACAGAACCGTCATGAAGCGTGAGATAAATCGGACAAATTGGATAATGTATGGAGGAGTTATGAGGACTTCCTGTTTTACCAATAGGTGGCGCTATAAGTATGACGCAATACTGACACATAGATGTGTTCAGGACAGAACCTTCATGAAGCTTGAGATATATCGGCCGAATTGGATAATGTATGGAGGAGTTATGAGGACTTCCTGTTTCACCAATAGGTGGCGCTATAAGTATGATGCAATACTGACACATAGATGTGTTCAGGACAGAACCGTCATGAAGCGTGAGATATATCGGACAAATTGGATAATGTATGGAGGAGTTATGAGGACTTCGTGTTTTATGGCGAAATGTCAAACTTTGGCGGGGCGCCACGGCAAGGGTGTATGGTGAAAACTCATTTTTTTTGATAACTTTTGATCACAAAGGTCTTAAGATGAAGCTGACCGACTATGAAGTTGATCGGATGAAATCTGTAGGAGGAGTTCGTCGAAGTACGAGGGATGGAAATGGTCAAAACAAGGACAAAATGGCACATTAAAAGCAAAATGGCGGACTTCCTGTTGCATGTTGGGTATAGTTCCAAGAGACATTTTAGTGTGTCTCGATGAACTACATAAGCCCACCGAATTTCGTTCGCCTACATCAAACTGAAAGGTGGGGCTCGCCATTTTAAATTTTCCAGGGGGCGCTCTTGAGCCGTTTTGCCACGCCCATTTCCGTCACCCATGAATTATCAAATTTTTCACCGGGACTGACGTATCTGCAAAGTTTCATCCGTTTTCATCGATGTTTAGGCCGCCAAAAAGGCATTTGTTTGGGGAGAAGAATAAGGAGAATAATAATCCTTCGAGTTTCAATAGGGCCTCGCACCGCCAGTGCTCGGGCCCTAATAATCCTTCGAAATACAATAGGGCCTCGCACTGCCAGTGCTCGGGCCCTAATAATCCTTCGAAATTCAATAGGGCCTCGCACCGCCAGTGCTCGGGCCCTAATAATAACTAGGGCTGCGAGCAGCAGTGAGCGGGCCCTCGCACCCCATGCGTGTTGGGGTGTGGCGCCGTTAAAGGGTGTGCTATTTCGGTGTGCAGTACTGAGAGAAACTTTCTGTCGCCAGTAGGTGGCGCTCTAAGCGTGACTCAATACCGAAGAATAGATGTGTTCAGGACGGTACCTTGATGAAGCGTGAGAAATGTTGAGTAAATTGGATAACGTATGTAGGAGTTATGAGGACTTCCTTTTTCACCAGTAGGTGGTGCTGTAGGTATGACGCAATACTGACTTACAGAAGTGTTCAAGATGCGACCTTCATCAAGCATGAGCAATTTGGAGTAAATGGGATAAAATATGTAGGAGTTATGAGTACTTCCTGTTTCACCAGTAGGTGGCGCTGTAAGTGTGACTCAATACCGACGCAAAGATGTGTTCAGAAGGTGACCTTCACGAAGCGTCAGCAATTTGGTGCAAATCGGATGATGTATGCAGGAGCTATGAGGACTTCCTGTTTCACCAATAGGTGGCGCTATACGTATGACGCAATACTGACACATAGATGTGTTCAGGACAGAACCGTCATGAAGCGTGAGATATATCAGACAAATTGGATAATGTATGTAGTAGTTATGAAGACTTCCTGTTTCACCAATAGGTGGCGCTATAAGTATGATGCAATACTGACACATAGATGTGTTCAGGACAGAACCGTCATGAAGCGTGAGATATATCGGACAAATCCGATAATGTATGGAGGAGTTATGAGGACTTCCTGTTTCACCAATAGGTGGCGCTATAAGTATGACGCAATACTGACACATCGATGTGTTCAGGACAGAACCGTCATGAAGCGTGAGATATATCGGACAAATCCGATAATGTATGGAGGAGTTATGGGGACTTCCTGTTTCATCAATAGGTGGCGCTATAAGTATGATGCAATACTGACACATAGATGTGTTCAGGACAGAACCGTCATGAAGCGTGAGATATATCGGACAAATTGGATAATGTATGGAGGAGTTATGAGGACTTCGTGTTTTATGGCGAAATGTCAAACTTTGGCAGGGCGCCACGGCAAGGGTGTTTGGTGAAAACTCAATTTTTTTGATAACTTTTGATCACAAAGGTCTTAAGATGAAGCTGACCCGATATGAAGTTGATCGGATGAAATCTGTAGGAGGAGTTCGTCGAAGTACGAGGCATGGAAATGGTCAAAACAAGGACAAAATGGCACATTAAGAGCAAAATGGCGGACTTCCTGTTGCATGTTGGGTATAGCTCCAAGAGACATTTAAGTGTGGCTCGATGAAATACATATGCCCACCGAATTTCGTTAGCCTACATCAAACTGAAAGGTGGGGCTCGCCATTTTAAACTTTCCAGGGGGCGCTCTTGAGCCGTTTTGCCACGCCCATTTCCGTCACCCATGAATTATCAAATTTTTCACCGGGACTGACGTATCTGCAAAGTTTCATCCGTTTTCATCGATGTTCAGGCCGCCTAAAAGGCATTTGTTTGGAGTAAAGGAGAAGAAGAAGGAGAAGAAGGAGAAGAATAATAATCCTTCGAGTTTCAATAGGGCCTCGCACCGCCAGTGCTCGGGCCCTAATAATCCTTCGAAATTCAATAGGGCCTCGCACCGCCAGTGCTCGGGCCCTAACTAGTGCTGCGAGCAGCAGTGAGCGGGCCCTCGCACCCCACGCGGGTCGGGGTGTGGCGCCATCAAAGGGTGTGCTATTTCAGTGTCCAGTACTGAGAGAAACTTCCTGTCACCAGTAGGTGGCGCTCTAAGCGTGACTCAATACCAACACATAGATGTGTTCAGGACAGTACCTTGATGAAGCGTGAGAAATGTTGTGTAAATCAGACAATGTATGTAGGAGTTATGATGACTTCCTGTAAGCAGTAGGTGGCGCTATTAGTATGACCCAATGCTCACGCACAGATGTGTTCAGGATGCGACCTTCAACAACCCTGAGCAATTTGGAGTAAATGGGATAACGTATGTAGAAGTTATGAGGACTTCCTGCTTGACCTGTAGGCGGCGCTATAAGTATGACTCAATACTGACCTACAGATGTGTTCAGGATGTGACCTTCATCAACCCTGAGCAATTAGGAGTAAATGGGATAACATATGTAGGAGTTATGAGGACTTCCTGTTTCACCAATAGGTGGCGCTATAAGTATGACGCAATACTGACACATAGATGTGTTCAGGACAAAACCGTCATGAAGCGTGAGATATATGGGACAAATTGGATAACGTATGGAGGAGTTATGAGGACTTCCTGTTTCACCAATAGGTGGCGCCATAAGTATGACGCAATACTGACACATAGATGTGTTCAGGACAGAACCGTCATGAAGCGTGAGATAAATCGGACAAATCGGATGATGTATGGAGGAGTTATGAGGACTTCCTGTTTCACCAATAGGTGGCGCTATAAGTATGACGCAATACTGACACATAGATGTGTTCACGACAGAACCGTCATGAAGCATGAGATATATCGGACAAATCGGATAATGTATGGAGGAGTTATGAGGACTTCCTGTTTTACCAATAGGTGGCGCTATACGTATGACGCAATACTGACACATAGATGTGTTCAGGACAGAACCGTCATGAAGCGTGAGATATATCGGACAAATCCGATAATGTATGGAGGAGTTATGGGGACTTCCTGTTTCACCAATAGGTGGCGCTATAAGTGTGATGCAATACTGACACATAGATGTGTTCAGGACAGAACCTTCATGAAGCGTGAGATATATCGGACGAATTGGATAATGTATGGAGGAGTTATGAGGACTTCCTGTTTCACCAATAGGTGGCGCTATAAGTATGATGTAATACTGACACATAGATGTGTTCAGGACAGAACCGTCATGAAGCGTGAGATATATCGGACGAATTGGCTAATGTATGTAGGAGTTATGAGGACTTCCTGTTTCACCAATAGGTGGCGCTATAAGTATGACGCAATACTGACACATAGATGTGTTCAGGACAGAACCGTCATGAAGCGTGAGATATATCGGACAAATTGGATAATGTATGTAGGAGTTATGAGGACTTCCTGTTTCACCAATAGGTGGCACTATAAGTATGATGCAATACTGACACAGATGTGTTCAGGACAGAACCGTCATGAAGCGTGAGATATATGGGACAAATTGGATTATGTATGGAGGAGATATGAGGACTTCCTGTTTCACCAATAGGTGGCGCTATAAGTATGACGCAATACTGACACATAGATGTGTTCAGGACAGAACCGTCATGAAGCGTGAGATATATCGGACAAATTGGATAATGTATGGAGGAGTTATGAGGACTTCCTGTTTCACCAATAGGTGGCGCTATAAGTATGACGCAATACTGACACATAGATGTGTTCAGGACAGAACCGTCATGAAGCGTGAGATATATCGGACAAATTGGATAATGTATGGAGGAGTTATGAGGACTTCCTGTTTCACCAATAGGTGGCGCTATAAGTATGATGCAATACTGACACATAGATGTGTTCAGGACAGAACCGTCATGAAGCGTGAGATATATCGGACAAATTGGATAATGTATGGAGGAGTTATGAGGACTTCGTGTTTTATGGCGAAATGTCAAACTTTGGCGGGGCGCCACGGCAAGGGTGTTTGGTGAAAACTCAATTTTTTTGATAACTTTTGATCACAAAGGTCTTAAGATGATGCTGACCCGATATGAAGTTGATCGGATTAAATCTGTAGGAGGAGTTCGTGGAAGTACAAGGCATGGAAATGGTCAAAACAAGGACAAAATGGCACATTAAGAGCAAAATGGCGGACTTCCTGTTGCATGTTGGGTATAGCTCCAAGAGACATTTAAGTGTGGCTCGATGAAATACATATGCCCACCGAATTTCGTTCGCCTACATCAAACTGAAAGGTGGGGCTCGCCATTTTAAACTTTCCAGGGGGCGCTCTTGAGCCGTTTTGCCACGCCCATTTCCGTCACCAATGAAATATCCGATTTTCACCGGGACTGATGTATCTGCAAAGTTTCATCCGTTTTCATCGATGTTTAGGCCGCCAAAAAGGCATTTGTTTGGGGAGAAGAAGAATAAGGAGAACTAGGGCTGCGAGCAGCAGTGAGCGGGCCCTCGCACCCCATGCGTGTCGGGGTGTGGCGCCGTTAAAGGGTGTGCTATTTCGGTGTGCAGTACTGAGAGAAACTTTCTGTCACCAGTAGGTGGCGCTCTAAGCGTGACTCAATACCGATGCATAGATGTGTTCAGGGCCGTACCTTGATGAAGCGTGAGAAGTGTTGAGTAAATGGGATAATGTATGTAGGAGTTATGAGGACTTCCTGTTTCACCAGTAGGTGGCGCTGTAAGTGTGACTCAATACCGACACATAGATGGGTTCAGAAGGCCACCTTCATGAAGCGTCAGCAATTTGGTGCAAATCGGATGATGTATGCAGGAGTTATGAGGACTTCCTGTTTCACCAATAGGTGGCGCTATACGTATGACGCAATACTGACACATAGATGTGTTCAGGACAGAACCGTCATGAAGCGTGAGATATATCGGACAAAGCGGATAATGTATGGAGGAGTTATGAGGACTTCCTGTTTTACCAATAGGTGGCGCTATAAGTATGACGTAATACTGACACAGATGTGTTCAGGACAGAACCTTCATGAAGCGTGAGATATATTGGACGAATTGGATAATGTATGGAGGAGTAATGAGGACTACCTGTTTCACCAATAGGTGGCGCTATAAGTATGATGCAATACTGACACATAGATGTGTTCAGGACAGAACCGTCATGAAGCGTGAGATATATCGGACGAATTGGATAATGTATGTAGGAGTTATGAGGACTTCCTGTTTCACCAATAGGTTGCGCTATAAGTATGACGCAATACTGACACATAGATGTGTTCAGGACAGAACCGTCATGAAGCGTGAGATATATCGGACAAATCCGATAATGTATGGAGGAGTTATGGGGACTTCCTGTTTCACCAATAGGTGGCGCTATAAGTATGACTCAATACCGACACATAGATGGGTTCAGAAGGCCACCTTCATGAAGCGTCAGCAATTTGGTGCAAATCGGATGATGTATGCAGGAGTTATGAGGACTTCCTGTTTCACCAATAGGTGGCGCTATTAGTATGACGCAATACTGACACATAGATGTGTTCAGGACAGAACTGTCATGAAGCGTGAGACATATCGGACAAATGGGATAATGTATGGAGGAGTTATGAGGACGTACTGTTTCACCAATAGGTGGCGCTATAAGTATGACGCAATACTGACACATAGATGTGTTCAGGACAGAACCGTCATGAAGCGTGAGATATATCGGACAAATTGGATAATGTATGGAGGAGTTATGAGGACTTCCTGTTTCACCAATAGGTGGCGCTATAAGTATGACGCAATACTGACACATAGATGTGTTCAGGACAGAACCGTCATGAAGCGTGAGATATATCGGACAAATTGGATAATGTATGGAGGAGTTATGAGTACTTCCTGTTTCACCAGTAGGTGGCGCTGTAAGTGTGACTCAATATCGACGCATAGATGTGTTCAGAAGGTGACCTTCACGAAGCGTCAGTAATTTGGTGCAAATCGGATGATGTATGCAGGAGTTATGAGGACTTCCTGTTTCACCAATAGGTGGCGCTATAAGTATGACGCAATACTGACACATAGATGTGTTCAGGACAGAACCGTCATGAAGCGTGAGATATATCGGACAAATTGGATAATGTATGGAGGAGTTATGAGGACTTCCTGTTTCACCAGTAGGTGGCGCTGTAAGTGTGACTCAATACCGACACATAGATGGGTTCAGAAGGCCACCTTCATGAAGCATCAGCAATTTGGTGCAAATCGGATGATGTATGCAGGAGTTATGAGGACTTCCTGTTTCACCAATAGGTGGCGCTATACGTATGACGCAATACTGACACATAGATGTGTTCAGGACAGAACCGTCATGAAGCGTGAGATATATCGGACAAATCGGATGATGTATGCAGGAGTTATGAGGACTTCCTGCTTCACCAATAGGTGGCGCTATAAGTATGACGCAATACTGACACATAGATGTGTTCAGGACAGAACCGTCATGAAGCGTGAGATATATCGGACAAATCGGATAATGTATGTAGGAGTTATGAGGACTTCCTGTTTCACCAATAGGTGGCGCTATAAGTATGACGCAATACTGACACATAGATGTGTTCAGGACAGAACCGTCATGAAGCGTGAGATATATCGGACAAATCCGATAATGTATGGGGGAGTTATGAGGACTTCCTGTTTCACCAATAGGTGGCGCTATAAGTATGACGCAATACTGACCCATAGATGTGTTCAGGACACAACCGTCATGAAGCGTGAGATATATCGGACAAATCCGATAATGTATGGAGGAGTTATGAGGACTTCCTGTTTCACCAATAGGTGGCGCTATAAGTATGACGCAATACTGACCCATAGATGTGTTCAGGACAGAACCGTCATGAAGCGTGAGATATATCGGACAAATCGGATAATGTATGGAGGAGTTATGAGGACATCGTGTTTTATGGCGAAATGTCAAACTTTGGCGGGGCGCCGCGGCAAGGGTGTTTGGTGAAAACTCAATTTTTTTGATAACTTTTGATCACAAAGGTCTTAAGATGAAGCTGACCCGATATGAAGTTGATCGGATGAAATCTGTAGGAGGAGTTCGTCGAAGTACGAGGCATGGAAATGGTCAAAACAAGGACAAAATGGCACATTAAGAGCAAAATGGCGGACTTCCTGTTGCATGTTGGGTATAGCTCCAAGAGACATTTTAGTGTGTCTCGATGAAATACATGTGCCCTCCGAATTTCTTTCCCCTACATCCAACTGAAAGGTGGGGCTCGCCATTTTAAACTTTCCAGGGGGCGCTCTTGAGCCGTTTTGCCACGCCCATTTCCGTCACCAATGAAATATCCGATTTTCACCAGGACTGATGTATCTGCAAAGTTTCATCCGTTTTCATCGATGTTTAGGCCGCCAAAAAGGCATTTGTTTGGGGAGAAGAAGAAGGTAGAACTAGTGCTGCGAGCAGCAGTGAGCGGGCCCTCGCACCCCACGCGTGTCGGGGTGCTGCGCCGTTAAAGGCTGTGCTATTTCGGTGTGCAGTACTGAGAGAAATTTCCTGTCACCAGTAGGTGGCGCTCTAGGCGTGACTCAATACCGAAGCATAGATGTGTTCAGGACGGTACCTTGATGAAGCGTGAGAAATGTTGAGTAAATCGGACAATGTATGTAGGAGTTATGATGACTTCCTGCTTGACCTGTAGGTGGTGCTATAAGTATGACTCAATACTGACCTACAGATGTGTTCAGGATGCGACCTTCATCAAGCGTGAGCAATTTGGAGTAAATCGGATGACTTATGTAGGAGTTATGAGTACTTCCTGTTTCACCAGTAGGTGGCGCTGTAAGTGTAACTCAATACCGACGCATAGATGTGTTCAGAAGGTGACCTTCATGAAGCGTCAGCAATTTGGTGCAAATCGGATGATGTATGCAGGAGTTATGAGGACTTCCTGTTTCACCAATAGGTGGCGCTATAAGTATGACGCAATACTGACACATAGATGTGTTCAGGACAGAACCGTCATGAAGCGTGAGATAAATCGGACAAATCGGATAATGTATGGAGGAGTTATGAGGACTTCCTGTTTCACCAATAGGTGGCGCTATAAGTATGACGCAATACTGACACATAGATGTGTTCAGGACAGAACCGTCATGAAGCGTGAGATATATCGGACAAATCGGATAATGTATGGAGGAGTTATGAGGACTTCCAGTTTCACCAATAGGTGGCGCTATAAGTATGACGCAATACTGAAACATAGATGTGTTCAGGACAGAACCGTCATGAAGCGTGAGATATATCGGACAAATCGGATAATGTATAGAGGAGTTATGAGGACTTCCAGTTTCACCAATAGGTGGCGCTATAAGTATGACGCAATACTGACACATAGATGTGTTCAGGACAGAACCGTCATGAAGCGTGAGATATATCGGACAAATCGGATAATGTATGGAGGAGTTATGAGGAGATCGTGTTTTATGGCGAAATGTCAAACTTTGGCGGGGCGCCACGGCAAGGGTGTTTGGTGAAAACTCAATTTTCTTGATAACTTTTGATCACAAAGGGCTTAAGATGAAGCTGACCGAGTATGAAGTTGATCAGATGAAATCTGTATGAGGAGTTCGTTGAAGTACGAGGCATGGAAATGGTCAAAACAAGGACAAAATGGCACATTAAGAGCAAAATGGCGGACTTCCTGTTGCATGTTGGGTATAGCTCCAAGAGACATTTAAGTGTGGCTCGATGAAATACATATGCCCTCCGAATTTCGTTCGCCTACATCAAACTGAAAGGTGGGGCTCGCCATTTTAAATTTTCCAGGGGGCGCTCTTGAGCCGTTTTGCCACGCCTATTTCCGGCACCCATGAATTATCAAATTTTTCACCGGGACTGACGTATCTGCAAAGTTTCATCCGTTTTCATCGATGTTTAGGCCGCCAAAAAGGCATTTGTTTGGGGAGAAGAACAAGAATAATAATAACTAGGGCTGCGAGCAGCAGTGAGCGGGCCCTCGCACCCCATGCGTGTCGGGGTGCTGCGCCGTTAAAGGCTGTGCTATTTCGGTGTGCAGTACTGAGAGAAACTTCCTGTCACCAGTAGGTGGCGCTCTAGGCGTGACTCAATACCGAAGCATAGATGTGTTCAGGATGGTACCTTGATGAAGCGTGATAAATGTTGAGTAAATCGGATAACGTATGTAGGAGTTATGAGGACTTCCTGTTTCACCAGTAGGTGGCGCTGTAAGTGTGACTCAATACCGACACATAGATGGGTTCAGAAGGCCACCTTCATGAAGCATCAGCAATTTGGTGCAAATCGGATGATGTATGCAGGAGTTATGAGGACTTCCTGTTTCACCAATAGGTGGCGCTATTCGTATGACGCAATACTGACACAGATGTGTTCAGGACAGAACCGTCATGAAGCGTGAGATATATCGGACAAATTGGATAATGTATGGAGGAGTTATGAGGACTTCCTGTTTCACCAATAGGTGGCGCTATAAGTATGACGCAATACTGACACATAGATGTGTTCAGGACAGAACCGTCATGAAGCGTGAGATATATGGGACAAATTGGATAATGTATGGAGGAGTTATGAGGACTTCCTGTTTCACCAATAGGTGGCGCTATAAGTAGGACGCAATACTGACACATAGATGTGTTCAGGACAGAACCGTCATGAAGCGTGAGATAAATCGGACAAATCGGATAATGTATGGAGGAGTTATGAGGACTTCCTGTTTCACCAATAGGTGGCGCTATAAGTATGACGCAATACTGACACATAGATGTGTTCAGGACAGAAACGTCATGAATCGTGAGATATATCGGAAAAATTGGATAATGTATGTAGGAGTTATGAGGACTTCCTGTTTCACCAATAGGTGGCGCTATAAGTATGATGCAATACTGACACATAGATGTGTTCAGGACAGAACCATCATGAAGCGTGAGATATATCGGACAAATTGGATAATGTATGTAGGAGTTATGAGGACTTCCTGTTTCACCAATAGGTGGCGCTATAAGTATGATGCAATACTGACACAAAGATGTGTTCAGGACAGAACCGTCATGAAGCGTGAGATATATCGGACAAATTGGATAATGTATGTAGGAGTTATGAGGACTTCCTGTTTCACCAATAGGTGGCGCTGTAAGTATGACGCAATACTGACACAGATGTGTTCAGGACAGAACCTTTATGAAGCGTGAGATATATCGGACGAATTGGATAATGTATGTAGGAGTTATGAGGACTTCCTGTTTCACCAATAGGTGGCGCTATAAGTATGATGCAATACTGACACAAAGATGTGTTCAGGACAGAACCGTCATGAAGCGTGAGATATATCGGACAAATTGGATAATGTATATAGGAGTTATGAGGACTTCATGTTTCACCAATAGGTGGCGCTATAAGTATGATGCAATACTGACACATAGATGTGTTCAGGACAGAACCTTCATGAAGCGTGAGATATATCGGACGAATTGGATAATGTATGGAGGAGTTATGAGGACTTCCTGTTTCACCAATAGGTGGCGCTATAAGTATGACGCAATACTGACACATAGATGTGTTCAGGACAGAACCGTCATGAAGCGTGAGATATATCGGACAAATCGGATAATGTATGGAGGAGTTATGAGGACTTCCTGTTTCACCAATAGGTGGCGCTATAAGTATGACGCAATACTGACACATAGATGTGTTCAGGACAGAACCGTCATGAAGCGTGAGATATATTGGACAAATTGGATAATGTATGGAGGAGTTATGAGGACTTCCTGTTTCACCAATAGGTTGCGCTATAAGTATGACGCAATACTGACACATAGATGTGTTCAGGACAGAACCGTCATGAAGCGTGAGATATATCGGACAAATTGGATAATGTATGGAGGAGTTATGAGGTCTTCCTGTTTCACCAATAGGTGGCGCTATAAGTATGATGCAATACTGACACATAGATGTGTTCAGGACAGAACCGTCATGAAGCGTGAGATATATCGGACAAATTGGATAATGTATGGAGGAGTTATGAGGACTTCGTGTTTTATGGCGAAATGTCAAACTTTGGCGGGGCGCCACGGCAAGGGTGTTTGGTGAAAACTCAATTTTTTTGATAACTTTTGATCACAAAGGTCTTAAGATGAAGCTGACCCGATATGAAGTTGATCGGATGAAATCTGTAGGAGGAGTTCGTCGAAGTACGAGGCATGGAAATGGTCAAAACAAGGACAAAATGGCACATTAAGAGCAAAATGGCGGACTTCCTGTTGCATGTTGGGTATAGCTCCAAGAGACATTTAAGTGTGGCTCGATGAAATACATATGCCCACCGAATTTTGTTCGCCTACATCAAACTGAAAGGTGGGGCTCGCCATTTTAAATTTTCCAGGGGGCGCTCTTGAGCCGTTTTGCCACGCCCATTTCCGCAACCCATGAATTATCAAATTTTTCACCGGGACTGACGTATCTGCAAAGTTTCATCCGTTTTCATCAATGTTTAGGCCGCCAAAAAGGCATTTGTTTCGGAAGAAGAAGGAGAATAATAATCCTTCGAAATACAATAGGGCCTCGCACCGCCAGTGCTCGGGCCCTAACTAGTGCTGCGAGCAGCAGTGAGCGGGCCCTCGCACCCCACGCGGGTCGGGGTGTGGCGCCGTTAAAGGATGTGCTATTTCGGTGTCCAGTACTGACAGAAACGTCCTGTCACCAGTAGGTGGCGCTCTAAGCGTGACTCAATACCGACGCATAGATGTGTTCAGGACAGTACCTTGATGAAGTGTGAGAAATGTTGTGTAAATCGGACAAAGTATGTAGTAGTTATGAGGACTTCCTGTAAGCAGTAGGTGGCGCTGTAAGTATGACGCAATACTGACCTACAGATGTGTTCAAGATGCGACCTTCATCAAGCATGAGCAATTTGGAGTAAATCGGATAATGTATGTAGGAGTTATGAGTACTTCCTGTTTCACCAGTAGGTGGCGCTGTAAGTGTTACTCAATACCGACGCATAGATGTGTTCAGAAGGTGACCTTCATGAAGCGTCAGCAATTTGGTGCAAATCGGATGATGTATGCAGGAGTTATGAGGACTTCCTGTTTCACCAATAGGTGGCGCTATAAGTATGACGCAATACTGACACATAGATGTGTTCAGGACAGAACCGTCATGAAGCGTGAGATAAATCGGACAAATCGGATAATGTATGGAGGAGTTATGAGGACTTCCTGTTTCACCAATAGGTGGCGCTATAAGTATGATGCAATACTGACACATAGATGTGTTCAGGACAGAACCGTCATGAAGCGTGAGATATATCGGACAAATTGGATAATGTATGGAGGAGTTATGAGGACTTCCTGTTTCACCAATAGGTGGCGCTATAAGTATGACGCAATACTGACACAGATGTGTTCAGGACAGAACCGTCATGAAGTGTGAGATATATCGGACAAATTGGATAATTTATGTAGGAGTTATGAGGACTTCCTGTTTTACCAATAGGTGGCGCTATAAGTATGACGCAATACTGACACATAGATGTGTTCAGGACAGAACCTTCATGAAGCGTGAGATATATCGGACAAATTGGATAATGTATGGAGGAGTTATGAGGACTTCCTGTTTCACCAATAGGTGGTGCTATAAGTATGATGCAATACTGACACATAGATGTGTTCAGGACAGAACCGTCATGAAGCGTGAGATATATCGGACAAATCGGATGATGTATGCAGGAGTTATGAGGACTTCCTGCTTCACCAATAGGTGGCGCTATAAGTATGACGCAATACTGACACATAGATGTGTTCAGGACAGAACCGTCATGAAGCGTGAGATATATCGGACAAATCGGATAATGTATGTAGGAGTTATGAGGACTTCCTGTTTCACCAATAGGTGGCGCTATAAGTATGACGCAATACTGACACATAGATGTGTTCAGGACAGAACCGTCATGAAGCGTGAGATATATCGGACAAATCCGATAATGTATGGGGGAGTTATGAGGACTTCCTGTTTCACCAATAGGTGGCGCTATAAGTATGACGCAATACTGACCCATAGATGTGTTCAGGACACAACCGTCATGAAGCGTGAGATATATCGGACAAATCCGATAATGTATGGAGGAGTTATGAGGACTTCCTGTTTCACCAATAGGTGGCGCTATAAGTATGACGCAATACTGACCCATAGATGTGTTCAGGACAGAACCGTCATGAAGCGTGAGATATATCGGACAAATCGGATAATGTATGGAGGAGTTATGAGGACATCGTGTTTTATGGCGAAATGTCAAACTTTGGCGGGGCGCCGCGGCAAGGGTGTTTGGTGAAAACTCAATTTTTTTGATAACTTTTGATCACAAAGGTCTTAAGATGAAGCTGACCCGATATGAAGTTGATCGGATGAAATCTGTAGGAGGAGTTCGTCGAAGTACGAGGCATGGAAATGGTCAAAACAAGGACAAAATGGCACATTAAGAGCAAAATGGCGGACTTCCTGTTGCATGTTGGGTATAGCTCCAAGAGACATTTTAGTGTGTCTCGATGAAATACATGTGCCCTCCGAATTTCTTTCCCCTACATCCAACTGAAAGGTGGGGCTCGCCATTTTAAACTTTCCAGGGGGCGCTCTTGAGCCGTTTTGCCACGCCCATTTCCGTCACCAATGAAATATCCGATTTTCACCAGGACTGATGTATCTGCAAAGTTTCATCCGTTTTCATCGATGTTTAGGCCGCCAAAAAGGCATTTGTTTGGGGAGAAGAAGAAGGTAGAATAATAATAATCCTTCGAGTTTCAATAGGGCCTCGCACCGCCAGTGCTCGGGCCCTAACTAGTGCTGCGAGCAGCAGTGAGCGGGCCCTCGCACCCCACGCGGGTCGGGGTGTGGCGCCGTTAAAGGGTGTGCTATTTCGGTGTCCAGTACTGACAGAAACTTCCTGTCACCAGTAGGTGGCGCTCTAAGCGTGACTCAATACCGACGCATAGATGTGTTCAGGACAGTACCTTGATGAAGCGTGGGAAATGTTGTGTAAATCCGATAATGTATGTAGGAGTTATGAGGACTTCCTGTTTTACCAATAGGTGGCGCTATAAGTATGACGCAATACTGACACATAGATGTGTTCAGGACAGAACCTTCATGAAGCGTGAGATATATCGGACGAATTGGATAATGTATGGAGGAGTTATGAGGACTTCCTGTTTAACCAATAGGTGGCGCTATAAGTATGATGCAATACTGACACATAGATGTGTTCAGGACAGAACCGTCATGAAGCGTGAGATATATCGGACACATCCGATAATGTATGTAGGAGTTATGAGGACTTCCTGTTTTACCAATAGGTGGCGCTATAAGTATGACGCAATACTGACACATAGATGTGTTCAGGACAGAACCGTCATGAAGCGTGAGATATATCGGACAAATCGGATAATGTATGGAGGAGTTATGAGGACTTCCTGTTTCACCAATAGGTTGCGCTATAAGCATGACGCAATACTGACACATAGATGTGTTCAGGACAGAACCGTCATGAAGCGTGAGATATATCGGACAAATTGGATAATGTATGTAGGAGTTATGAAGACTTCCTGTTTCACCAATAGGTGGCGCTATAAGTATGACGCAATACTGACACATAGATGTGTTCAGGACAGAACCGTCATGAAGCGTGAGATATATCGGACAAATCGGATAATGTATGGAGGAGTTATGAGGACTTCCTGTTTCACCAATAGGTGGCGCTATAAGTATGACGCAATACTGACACATAGATGTATTCAGGACAGAACCTTCATGAAGCGTGAGATATATCGGACGAATTGGATAATGTATGGAGGAGTTATGAGGACTTCCTGTTTCACCAATAGGTGGCGCTATAAGTATGACGCAATACTGACACATAGATGTGTTCAGGACAGAACCGTCATGAAGCGTGAGATATATCGGACAAATCGGATAATGTATGGAGGAGTTATGAGGACATCGTGTTTTATGGCGAAATGTCAAACTTTGGCGGGGCGCCACGGCAAGGGTGTTTGGTGAAAACTCAATTTTTTTGATAACTTTTGATCACAAAGGCCTTACGATGAAGCTGACCCGATATGAAGTTGATCGGATGAAATCTGTAGGAGGAGTTCGTTGAAGTACGAGGCATGGAAATGGTCAAAACAAGGACAAAATGGCACATTAAAAGCAAAATGGCGGACTTTCTGTTGCATGTTGGGTATAGCTCCAAGAGACATTTTAGTGTGGCTCGATGAAATACATATGCCCACCGAATTTCGTTCGCCTACATCAAACTGAAAGGTGGGGCTCGCCATTTTAAACTTTCCAGGGGGCGCTCTTGAGCCGTTTTGCCACGCCCAATTCCGTCACCCATGAAATATCCGATTTACACCGGGACTGATGTATCTGCAAAGTTTCATCCGTTTTCATCGATGTTTAGGCCGCCAAAAAGGCATTTGTTTGGGGAGAAGAAGAAGGAGAAGGAGAAGGAGAATAATAATAATCCTTCGAAATACAATAGGGCCTCGCACCGCCAGTGCTCGGGCCCTAATAATCCTTCGAAATACAATAGGGCCTCGCACCGCCAGTGCTCGGGCCCTAATAATAACTAGGGCTGCGAGCAGCATTGAGCGGGCCCTCGCACCCCACGCGTGTCGGGGTGTGGCGCCGTTAGAGGCTGTGCTATTTCGGTGTCCAGTACTGAGAGAAACTTCCTGTAACCAGTAGGTGGCGCTCTAAGCGTGACTCAATACCGATGCATAGATGTGTTCAGGACGGTACCTTGATGAAGCGTGAGAAATGTTGAGTAAATTGGACAATGTATGTAGGAGTTATGATGACTTCCTGCTTGACCTGTAGGCGGCGCTATAAGTAGGACTCAATACTAACCACAGATGTGTTCAGGACGCGACCTTCATCAAGCGTGAGCAATGTGGTGTAAATCGGATAACATATGTAGGAGTTATGAGGACTTCCTGTTTCACCAGCAGGCGGCGCTGTAGGAATGACGCAATACTGACTTACAGAAGTGTTGAAGATGAGACCTTCATCAAGCATGAGCAATTTTGAGTAAATCGGATAACATATGTAGGAGTTATGAGTACTTCCTGTTTCACCAGTAGGTGGCGCTGTAAGTGTGACTCAATACCGATGCATAGATGTGTTCAGAAGGTGACCTTCATGAAGCGTCAGTAATTTGGTGCAAATCGGATGATGTATGCAGGAGTTATGAGGAATTCCTGTTTCACCAATAGGTGGCGCTATAAGTATGATGCAATACTGACACATAGATGTGTTCAGGACAGAACCGTCATGAAGCGTGAGATATATCGGACAAATTGGATAATGTATGGAGGAGTTATGAGGACTTCCTGTTTCACCAATAGGTCGCGCTATAAGTATGACGCAATACTGACACATAGATGTGTTCAGGACAGAACCGTCATGAAGCGTGAGATATATCGGACAAATTGGATAATGTATGGAGGAGTTATGAGGACTTCCTGTTTCACCAATAGGTGGCGCTATAAGTATGACGCAATACTGACACATAGATGTGTTCAGGACAGAACCGTCATGAAGCGTGAGATATATCGGACAAATTGGATAATGTATGGAGGAGTTATGAGGACTTCCTGTTTCACCAATAGGTGGCGCTATAAGTATGACGCAATACTGACACATAGATGTGTTCAGGACAGAACCGTCATGAAGCGTGAGATATATCGGACAAATTGGATAATGTATGGAGGAGTTATGAGGACTTCCTGTTTCACCAATAGGTGGCGCTATAAGTATGACGCAATACTGACACATAGATGTGTTCAGGACAGAACCGTCATGAAGCGTGAGATATATCGGACAAATTGGATAATGTATGTAGGAGTTATGAGGACTTCCTGTTTCACCAATAGGTGGCGCTATAAGTATGACGCAATACTGACACATAGATGTGTTCAGGACAGAACCGTCATGAAGCGTGAGATATATCGGACAAATTGGATAATGTATGGAGGAGTTATGAGGACTTCCTGTTTCACCAATAGGTGGCGCTATAAGTATGACGCAATACTGAAACATAGATGTGTTCAGGACAGAACCGTCATGAAGCGTGAGATATATCGGACAAATTGGATAATGTATGTAGGAGTTATGAGGACTTCCTGTTTCACCAATAGGTGGCGCTATAAGTATGACGCAATACTGACACATAGATGTGTTCAGGACAGAACCGTCATGAAGCGTGAGATATATCGGACAAATTGGATAATGTATGTAGGAGTTATGAGGACTTCGTGTTTTATGGCGAAATGTCAAACTTTGGCGGGGCGCCACGGCAAGGGTGTTTGGTGAAAACTAAATTTTTTTGATAACTTTTGATCACAAAGGTCTTAAGATGAAGCTGACCCGATATGAAGTTGATCGGATGAAATCTGTAGGAGGAGTTCGTCGAAGTACGAGGCATGGAAATGGTAAAAACAAGGACAAAATGGCACATAAAGAGCAAAATGGCGGACTTCCTGTTGCATGTTGGGTATAGCTCCAAGAGACATTTAAGTGTGGCTCGATGAAATACATATGCCCACCAAATTTCGTTCGCCTACGTCCAACTGAAAGGTGGGGCTCGCCATTTTAAACTTTCCAGGGGGCGCTCTTGAGCCGTTTTGCCACGCCCATTTCCGTCACCAATGAAATATCCGATTTTCACCAGGACTGATGTATCTGCAAAGTTTCATCCGTTTTCATCGATGTTTAGCCCGCCAAAAAGGCATTTGTTTGGGGAGAAGAAGAAGGTAGAATAATAATCCTTCGAAATACAATAGGGCCTCGCACCGCCAGTGCTCGGGCCCTAATAATCCTTCGAGTTTCAATAGGGCCTCGCACCGCCAGTGCTCGGGCCCTAATAAGGAGAATAATCCTTCGAAATACAATAGGGCCTCGCACCGCCAGTGCTCGGGCCCTAATTATTTATGCATGTTTTCTTGTCTGATTTCCACACAACACTGTCCTCAATCAACCGGAAACTGGATGCATCACAGTGCATATACAGAAACATATTTTTAATGCTATTGGCATTTGGTGAAGAGAAAAGGGGTGAATCTCACACATATTGCAACCGAAAATCTGACGTGTATTAATCAAATAGCTCAAACTGCTTAGAGCCCTGGAGAGTCTAGAACCCTGGAGAGATCAGAAGAAGCGTGGAGAGAACAGTCTACAACCCTGGAGAACAGTCTACAGCCCTGTAGAGATCAGTAGAATCCTGGCGAGGACAGTCTACAACCCTGGAGAACAGTCTACAGCCCTGTAGAGAACAATAGAACCCTGGAGAGGACAGTCTGAGATGTCCATTTCTGGAGAGAAGAGAACATGAGCAGGATGATAATAACAATAATAATAACTTGCATTCATCATCATCTTCATCATCACATACCTCCTGATGTGAATTTGCACACCCTGATCCTTTACAGCTGCTACATGCAACAGAACACTCAAGGCCATGTTTCTTGCATGTGCACCTCAGGCTGCTGCAGTCTGTCTTGCAGGTGCATCTGAAGACCTTAAGTTCCTAAGTTCTTGTTGAGCTGGTGGTAAGTCCGTCTGGACAGGGACAAGCCTCCCATCATTCTCATCCACATCCATTGTATGACCAAAACGGTGGTAGAGCAATTATCAGACATTCTCAAAAGTGCTAGTTTTGTCAACGTTTTGATCTGAACCATTGTATATGATCATAAGTAACCTTAAAACAGGGGTAAACATGCATTTCCCCTTTACTACTCCTTTAAGGTCATCAGATGCACCTGCAAGACAGAATGCAGCAGCCTGAGGTGCACATGCAAGAAACATGGCCTTGAGTGTTCTGTTGCATGTAGCAGCTGTAAAGGATCAGGGTGTGCAAATTCACATCAGGCGGCATGTGATGATGAAGATGATGATGAATGCAAGCTATTATTATTGTTATTATTATTATTATTATCATCATTATCATCTGCTCATGTTCTCTTCTCTCCTGAAGTGGACCCTCTAATCGTGTGTGTGTGTGTGTGATTTTCATCTGGCTGCTCTGCTATGGACGGTTCTACGTCTCAGACTGTCCTCTCCAGGGTTCTACTGTTCTCTACAGGGCTGTAGACTGTTCTCCAGGGTTGTAGACGGTCCTCTCCAGGATTCTACTGTTCTCTACAGGGCTGTAGACTGTTCTACAGGGTTGTAGACTGTCCTCTTCAGGGTTCTAATGTTCTCTACAGGGCTGTAGACTGTTCTCCAGAACTAAAACTACCGTGTAGCATGGGTCACCTAACAACCCATTCAATTTTGGAGTGGATCCGAATCACGGGGTGGGTCCACGAGCCACCCAAACATGCCTGGCAATTCACCTCCATTCACCTGGACTTAGGGAGTGAAAAATTCCCCCCATTCATTGTCAATTGGGGGAACTGAAACAGCCATATCTTAACATGGGAAGAGAGACACAAGGTTTGGACTAGCATAAAGCTCTCGACCTAACAAATGCAGCATTACCAACATGGGTATAGACTTTAGGGGGGACGCCGGGGACATGTCCCCATCAATATTCAGAGACTACTGAATTGTCCCCAGCAATAATTTGGTACACATGCTTAATACGATACTAACTGACAGTGTTATAAAAATGGTTTAATGTCAAATTCCTCATTTAAACCAAAAGGGGCCATCGTGTTGAGTGCAGCTGTGATATGTTTGTGATTTCCGCCTCTGGGGGGCTTCTCTACTTTTTCTATGCCGACATATCTCAGAGCACTGACGTTGTGACCTGCTTTTTACCTTCGCCCCAGCGACCTATCAAACTCGGATTAGTAACTATCAATTTTATTTTGGTGATAAAAATATTCATTTTGTAAAATCATATAAGTACTTAGGTTTTTATGTTTACGAGCATATAGATTTCATGAAAGGTCCTGTCTGAGTCTGCAGGCCGAGCATTAGGGGGACTTACTGGGAAAATTAAGACAATTAAGGATATTGGGTTTTTGACTTACACTAAACTTTACCAAGCCTGTGTTTGCCCTGCCCTTGATTCTGGTGCAGGGGTCACAAGAGTTACCCTAAAAGTGTATCTGTACATACCTGGGCCCTTCGGTATTTTTGGGGTGTTCATAAATATGCACCGATCCCAGCTGTGACAGGAGATATGGGGTGGGAGTCTATGAGGTTTGGTGGACGATATGTACTGCCATGGAACAGGTTACTTAAGATGAATGGTAGTAGGCTAACCAAAATAATATTTGAATGGGATAGACAACAGAATGGACCCTGGATAGTAGAAATTAGTGACATGCTCTGTAAATATGGATTAAATGAAGTATTCAGGACTGTTGAGAAAATTGATATAGCTACATTGAGGGAGAGTGTGCCATAAGGTCAAATATAACTGGATAGAAGAGATTTGGAGTAAACCTAAGCTTCGTACCTACCGTAAGATCAAATATGAGTACTGTACCGAAAACCATGTACATTAATGTTTAATTTCTCTAAGAGAAAGAGATCACTCTGTGCTCAGATTAGAGGAGGCATGTTTCCACTTCACATTGAGACGGGTAGGTATATTGGGTTGGAAAATCTGTGATATGATGTTTAAAAGTATAAATATAGAGATGGACATGATAAATATGGAGGACTCAAGGTCGCTTTGGATAAAAGCGTCTGCTAAATGACTGACGTAACGTAGGCTACTGCTGTTTCAGTACCATGGACAGAGTCACACATACTCAACACAACACGTGGAACGATGAACGACCAATCAACGATTGATTTAGATTCCTTGTGAGCGACACGGAAGTTAAAACTGCTGGTAGTTCGAGGATTCGGCAGTTGACTCGTCTACTTTCCAGTCTGCCAGGCAGAGTTTGAGAGCAGACGTTTCCACATCAACCAGCTTTAGCATGCAAATAAACTATATTTCATTGTTTACTGAGACATCAGGATCTTCTTGCCGGAGTGAAGTTGTTATCGTTGTCAACATACAGGTATGACAATCACTTTTATTCCAATTCACGATGGACTTCAAGTAGCTAGCTTGGAAGCTAAGTGAAAATCTACAAAAACGGCTCTGTCTATTTGCTGGATAGAGACATTGGTTGTACCACAATATTGACTTGCAAGCTAATGTGTTAAGGTGCTTAGTTTAGACTAATTGGTATTATCACAGTAAAATGATTGGAAAGAACATTGATTGATCTGAATTTTAATTTGGAAATCGTGTCCGATACCACATCAATTTGTATGAACCCGTGTCTTCGTTCCAACTGTGGACAAATTAGTATAAAGCTAGCTAGTAGCTATTTACTACAAAGCCAGTTCGTGCTACCTAGCTAAAGTCATGTTTCCCGTTTTTAAGATAGCTATTTAACACCGAATGGCGAGATGTGTATTGGTTACCAACTACTCGTTAACTAGCGTTATCTCGATAACGCCACAAGTGATAACTCGTGTTTTCATACTTCGTAGACATAGCAGCACTAGCTCGCTAACGTTAGCGGTGTTGTATCGCTTCCCTCAAAACCGCAGATAGCAGTGTCTAGCTACGCCAACTATTCAAATCCTATCCTATCAACTTGAAGCAACGTAACTATATACGACTGAACAGTCTCAACCAAGATATTAGCTTAGAGGGGGGGGGGGGACCCTCCGTGTGAGTTGTCTCTCAGTGTGAAAAGCTAGCTCAGAGCTTCGGTCCAGGCAATGGGTGCTGGTGAATAATTCATTGTCTGAGCTGTCCCAGATAGGCTTACCCTCCTGGCACTCCGAGGAAACATGGGACAGCAGCAGAGGACCTTCTGCTCAGCTGTGTTCATAGACTTGTTTACTAAGAAGGATACTCTGTAAAATTTGCTGTTATGATTGAACTACATCTCTGCCCAACTGTGGATGTAATAATTGCAATATACGAAAATGTTAATGTTTCGACCAATATTGATGTAGACATCTCTTACATATATAACCGACCCACACATTCATGAGTCTGAGCCTCTCTCTCTCTCTCTCTCTCTGTCTCTCGACACCTTTACCCCCCCTCTTCTCCCAGGGTTTGGAGTCATGGCAGAACAGCGCTGGTTTCTCCCACAGTGAGAAGGAATCTGTCTCTGCCGGTCTGTGACTGAAGTCTGGCCTCCGGCTGCCAGAGAAGAAGCGGAGTAGAGGGAGTAGGAGAAGGAAGGATGGAGCGTGCCCACAGTCTCCTCCTGAACGAGGAGGCGTGCAGCCAGCTAGGGGAGCACCAGAGAGTGCAGTTTGTCTTTGAGTGGCTCCGCTACCTGAAGAAGCTGCTACCTGCTGCTGACAGGGTGAGGAGGGGGGAAGGGGGGCGGAGGAGAGTGTAGGGGAGGAGGGAGGGTGGAGGAGGAGGAAGGAGGAGAGGATCGGTGGATGAATAACAGGAATCAAGGGTCGATGTGTGGGGGTGTGAGGAGGAGAAATAAAGGAGAGGGAGAGGGAAGAGAGGACTACCCTAGGATTAGAGGGGAGGAGGGATAGGCAAAGTGTATCATGTTTTGGTCATTGTGTGTATGTGTGTATGTGTGTGTGCGTGTGTGTGCGTGCGTGCGCGCGTGTGTGTGTGTCTGTGTGTGTGTGTGTGTGTGTGTGTGTGTGTGTGTGACACGCGCATGTGTGTGTGCGCGTGTGTGTGTGTGTGTGTGTTTCTCTCTCCCAGGCGGATGTGAAGCAGAACCAGAAGCGCCTGATGGATCAGCTGATGTCGGTTCTGACAGAATCCCCGGGCCCGCCGACCCGCTGGGTCCTGGCCGACTGCCTGGCCCTGCTCTACCGCCTGGGAGACCCCATGTCCTCCAGCCTCGCCGTTGACCGATGCAACGACATCATCCGCAGCAAGGACGACTCCCCCAGCTCCCTGCCCACCCGCCTGTAAGCACTGCAGACAGTCAACTGACCGTCTGAACTCTAATGACTGAGGAGAATCACCCTCGGACGCAGAGTTAAACCCCTGAAGTAGTTTAGTCTCAAAGTCCAGAGATGAGATGGCAGAAATATTCACAGCTCTGTGAGCATAATCAAGTTTCCGGAAATTCTGATCTGGCTGATATCATCTTACCATACAGTAGGGGGCCCTTGGGAGTAGTAATCTTACCCTTGGGATCTAAATGGTATTTCAATTAATACCGCTCGCAGCCTCAAGAGGGAGTAATACTACTCATTGACGCATAGCCTAATGTAGCATGGTGTATAGGCTAGTCCCCCTCCATGCACAGGCAGAGTCCCACTTTCACTTTATGAAATCAGGAGAGTAAAAGAGAAGGCTCTCTAGAGTTTATAGATTGCCTCATTTATGTTATCATTTAAGCCCTATTAGCATTGGGTTTAAATACAAAATATTGCGAAGTAGGTGCTTTTGCCTTTGGCCTCACTTTCGCTTTCCTTTGCAAATGTTGCAAATGTTGCTGCTGTAAGTTTGAAACCCTCATTGCTATATCTGTTTATCTTGTTTAATGCAAACAATTTAGAACATTCTTTGAAAGCTGTTCAAATTTAAGCAGAACAGACACTTGTAAAATGTCCTTACCGGCAGCACTACAAGGCGAATTTGCAAGGAATTATAATCATTATAATAATAATACAATCTATTCTGTAGGCCTATGATCCCCCGATTCTTATAATTCCGAACAGATATCTGTCATTCAATTTGCTCGTAATCTGCAGTGTGATTGTAAATTCCTTGTGTCAAGTATGTTATTGGTTTTTATCACCAGTCAATCAAAGGTTATGATTGAACACGCACCTATTCAACCGTATTCATAGACCACGTTACAGGCTGTATTGGGCGAACTCATAGTAGCCTCCTACAATAGCACACATTACACTAATACTGTACTGCACTAGTACAGCACACATTATACTAATATACAATCAATAAATACTTTAACACTATAATGTGATATGCACTTGAACTCGTGTTGGATTATGGCAAAACATTCCCGGCTTCCTAATCACTCATCAGTCAGGAGGGAGGTTTAATTCATATTGACACCTAGGTGATCTAAACAGCTGGGGGTTGTTAACCCTTCCACCGAAGACATTCCTGCATAATGGCTCTTGCGCATTGAGAAAATGGACCTCATTTATCAATGGAACGTTGAAATTGAACGTTGGATGTTGGATTGGATTGTAAACCAGATCAGAAATGATGGTATTAGCGTTGATGTCTGTTTCATCAAACATTCGTATGGAGCCAATCTCATCGTGAGCTACGAATGATCGGGCATGACAAATGTGGCAGCTGAAACCAATCGTAATTATATTCTGGCCTCGCCCTTGCAGTTTGACATGGAGATTCATAGACTAATACGACTAGTACGACCAAAAACATACATTTCTCCAACCACTTATCCACTCTCCATGGAAAGATTCCTCTGCAGAAACCCCTCTCACATTTGATTTTAAGGGATGATTCACATGTAAATTCACGCAATCAGACATATACAGCGTACGGGCAACTTACGTGCTTTTGTGTGTAGCCTACACAAAAAGCATTGCACACAAATAGCTGTTAATTCGATGATTTATTGTGACAATAAATGTCAAAGAAACAAAATCTCAAATTAGAGCTAAGACCTGAATTTCATCCCGTAAAATATCCTCTTTCAAGCACTAGGCTAGCAGTGGGTGCGAGGGGAGCGAATTTAATGAGTGAGTTAGGAAGGGCTTGGAGGCGTAGCCTCTCACCTCGGCGGTGAGATAGGACGCGCATAGCCTATTTGATGACTGTCAAAGCGTTGTTCAGTAGATGACTGAATAAGTCTACCCACTGCTTTTCACTTGTTGATTTTGATTGCATGTACGTCACCAGTATAGCCATGCATTGATTGATTGATTGAGTGGTGTGAGATTAATTTCACTTTTATTTTAAGACTAAGGCTCTAAGGCTCCCCACTGTAACACAAGGAATATAAATAACGGTCTGAAATGTCACAATGTGATCCGAAACCTACAGATGTAACCGTGTGTGTGTGTGTGCGTGTGCGTGCGCGTGCGTGTGCATGTGTGTGTTCTCCCAGGGCAGCCATTGCCTGTCTAGGTGCTCTATATGAACAGCTGGGTCGTATGCTGGTCAGCTCCTTCAGAGAGACCCTGGGGAATCTGCTCAAGGCCATGAAGAGTGCTGAGGTCAGTGATGATGCGGAGGATGATAGTGATGATAATGATATTGATGATGATGATGGTGATGATTGATGATGGCTGTGCCCTCTGCTCCAGTCCCAGGGCAGGTATGAGATCATGCTGAGTGTGGAGAAGATCCTGCGTGGTCTTGGCTTGAGTGCCGTCCCGTGTCACCGAGACGTCTACAAGGCCACGCGCGTCTGTCTGACTGACCGCTCCATGGCTGTGCGCTGTGCAGCTGCCAAGGTAGCCATCTACTGCTGACGGGAGACGCTACGACTCTAGCAAAACTCTCAAGATTTTATTCCGACATTGGAAATTTGTCTGCGACAGTGAAATCGAGTTTGTAGTCGGTTGGTGTAAGGCCGCCCATAACTCAATGTGCTGTTACTGTGATGTTGTTTCCAGTGTCCAAGTTTGGTCACTCCGGAGTTGAGCTCATGTGTGATGCTCCCTGTATGTTCCCAGTGTCTGTTATCTTAACTCGCTGTGTTCAGATTCAGAGTGGTGTAAAGCGGGGTTCACATCAAACAGCTGTGATGATGGACTAGTTTTAGAACATCTGTCATCTGCAGGTGCAGCTCAGAGAATTTGAATATTATTTTCCGTAATTTCATTCAAACAGTGAAACTACACAGAGTGAAATATTTCAAGCCTTTTTTGTTTTAATCTTTAGGATTGTACAGTATGTTCAGTACAGTATGTGCAGCATGTTCATTTATACACTCAATACTTGGTGGGGGCTCCCTTTGCACAATGGAGGCACATGGAGGCAATCAGCCTTGAAATTTCATTACATGTGTAATGAATATAATATATGAAAGCTTCACTTTTTGAATTAATTAATTAACTTTTCGCAATATTAATTTTCTGAGATGCACCTGTAGTTTTCTTTCCATGAGATTTTAAATGTTGAATTTTGAAAACGGCAGTTTTAGAACTTTCAGGGTTCCAAACCCAGAAGAAAAGGAGGGTTACATCTACCCTGATGAAGGCACTAGGTGGGTTGGTTTCTTTATAATGGCCTAGCTGGACTGGAGCAAATATAGTTTGCGACCCTCCTTTTTTCTTTTGAAAGTTTGGACCTCCACTAACCCCCGCTGGTCAGCACCTTAACTAACTCATGGGTGTGCTGCTGCATCCTTCCTCCTGATAAGCCCTCAAACTGCTTAAGACGGTCTTGGCTGTGGGCTCAACATTGGGGGAGTCAGGAAGCTTTCTCCCTCTTTCAGGTCACTGAGTGGCGGGGTCGAGCTACAGGTTCTCATTAGCGAGGCTGGGGATAATTTGGGTATAATTGGACACTAGGACGGGTGAATTGGCTTCCAAATTAGGGAAAAATTGGGGAAAAATAGCTAAATATGTGGACCCGACTTTTCTCTCCAGTGTCTGCTGGAGCTTCAGAGGGAGGCAGTGTTCCTGTGGACGTCGGAGCTGGAGAACGTGGCGACGCTCTGCTTCAGGGCCTTCGAGGGCTCCAACTACGACGTGAGGGTGGCGGTCGCTAGGCTGCTGGGAACCCTGCTCGCCACTGCCGTGGAACCCAAACAACCCACGGGTAGGTCCTGCTAGAACCTGGACAGAACCGTGATAGAACCTCTTAATATTGCTATTTTAGTTAGTTAGTTAGAGGTTTTATTGTCCCCTTAGGGAAACTGGTGTGCTGCGAGAACACATCAAGGCATCATACATACATGCATTCACACAGATAGTACAATAAAGGCTAACTAAAAAGACAAGGAACAAGAAAACATCATCAACGTTTAGGAGGCACCATATATAAGAACGTTCAGACCAGCTGGACATTGTAGCCTAGCCCTAGCCCCAGAGGAAGAGAACATATTTCATTACTTATTAAGGAGTCTGATGGCCTGTGGGACAAAAGATAACTTGCTTCTATTGGTTCTAGAAAAAGGAGCACGGTATCGGCTCCCAGACGGCAGCAACTCAAAAAACGAGGCAAGAGGGTGTCTCTCATTGCTCACAATGTTGTTTGCCTTTGTTACAATTCTGTCTTTGTAAATGCATTCCATACTTGGAAGCGTGATCCCTAACAGCTTACTGGCTGTTGTGACAATATTCCTGACAGCTTTTCTGTGCTTCAGTGGCATTACCAAATCCGCAACTGATACAGAAGGTCAGGACACTTTCAATAAAAGCACTTTAACTTTTTTACTGTCTTACTTTCTATTCTCTTTTACCATATCTGTTTGCCTATTTTATTTTCTTATTTTATCTACTATTTTAACTTATTTTATTTAGTCTGTAAAGCATCGTTTGCTACATTTGTTTTTACATATATATATAAACTTTTATTTAACCAGATAAAAACCCATTGAGACACAAGTTCTCTTTTACAAGGGTGACCTGGCCAAGAGGCAGCAAGTACATCAATAAAAACATGCAAGTACAGGTAAAAACAAACAGGACAGAAATGGGTACAGACAAAGACAACCAACTGCTCCACTAGAAGGGGCAGAGAAACTACTGTACTGTACACATGTAAACATGTTGTCCCCCACCCATTATGCATGTTCCCTTGTGGTGTCAAGCCCCCTGCTTCTCATTAGCTGTTTTATACAGAGATCCCACTATATTGCCCTATAGAAGACCCCTCAATTTTCTGGCTTTGTTCATAATGAAACAAAGAAAGACAGCATAATGTGTGATTGTATATAACATGCCGGCAATCTGGAATCGAGAGGCATGACCCTTGGACGCAACATTCACTAGTTGTTAAACAAGTCCATGTACCTGTATGGTAAAAAAAGTCCTATAATGAATGTTGAAATACAGATATATCTAGCGCTACTAATGTCACACGTGTATCAATGACCAAAGTAAGCTCTCTACAAACCATGGTAGTGAATGAGTACAATAACGTCTCCATCTAGTGGGCAAATCAGTCCATGTACCTGTATGGTCTAAAGTCCTATAATGAATGTTGAAATACAGACATATCTAGCTCTACTAAACACCTCACGCTCTACTCTCTGTGGATGTAGAAAGTAGGCTACATGGTTTCCCGAGTAAACTTGTCTGAGACTATACTGAGACACCAAGCATAGTTTTTGATGTAAAAATCTAAATGTACTTGTCAATGGAAAAATGCGTTGGAAAGGCGCACCTTTTGTGGTGGGTTCTGGTACTACGGGGGGACTGACAGACTCACTCACACACTGACTCACTGACTCACTCACTACGTGACACCGGCCAACCTAATGTCCCCCCCCTTTGGCTGTCGCTGGGTGGAAAAAACATACAAAATTTAGAACCAGACATCAGTGCAGTAGCAGCTGACTAGGATAGATATGCAAACTGTGCATCAAAGCAGGAGCAGCTAGTGGTAAGGATTTCAGTATTTTTTTGTTTAAAACTAGATAAGGAACAGTGCTATATAAACTTTGGCATGTGTAACACTCTGATAGGTATATCTCTAACACTGCATATGGACTCCCTATAGTTTGTTTATTATAATAGCCAATGGCCTAACCGGGCTCTCTGGGGTAGTTTCAGCCTGTGTGTACGCGTGTACGTGTGCGTGTGTGCGTGTGTGCGTGTGTGTGTGTGTGTGTGTGTGTGTGTGTGTGTGTGTGTGTGTGTGTGTGTGTGTGTGTGAGAGATATTCACCTCTCCCTCACCAATGAACCCTGACCTCTCTGACCTCCCAGCAGCCCCAAGGCCGGGGTCAAGGCGCAGCTCCCTGGAGGAAGTGATGGACCTGCTGACTGGTGGGTTCCTGCGAGGGGGGGTGGGCTTCCTCCGGGCCAGCGGAGACATTCTGAAAGGAACCAGCTCTGTCAGCAAGGACATCAGGATAGGAGTCACACAGGTATGTACCCCCACACCCTAAACCCTACACCCTAGACCCCCTACACCTTAGACCCTACACCCTAGACCCCCACACCCATGTCCTCTACACCCTAGCCCCCTGCACCCGAGCCCCTATACCCTAGACCCCTACAACCTAGCCCCTACACCCTAGACCCTCACACCCTAGACCCTCACACCCTAGACCCCCACACATTCTAAATTGTTGTGATTTGTTTTTCCTCCCCTTCCCTTCTCCTCCCCTCCACCACTGCTCTCTCTCTCTCTCCCTCTCCTTCCCCTCCACCAGTCCTGCGTGGTGTTTATTTCCTGTCTGGGCGGGACCTGGCTGGAGGCCAACTTCCCCTCGCTGCTGTCCCTGCTGATGGAGCTGGTGTCCCACGGCCGCGCCACGCAGACGCCCGCGGACGCCGTGGTGTGCCGCCGCTGCGTGTCATTCGTGCTGCGCGCCAGCCTGAGCTCACTGCTGGGGGAGAAGGCCCAGATCGCCGCCGCCAAGGAGATCTGCCAGGCCGTCAGCCGTCAGAAGAGGGCTGTGGGTGAGTCAAGACTGATCTGAGACCAAGGGGGCTTTAACATTGCTTTATTATTTGACGGTGGACAGGCATGTCCAACTGGAGGTAGCGGAGCCATAGGTGAGGAGGACTGGTCTATACCATCCAACACGTCTTTGAAGGGCTCAGTGACATGGTTCTCTTGAATGGTCCCCCCCCCTCAGAGGCGGCGCTGAGCGATGGGAACGTGGAGACGCGGGTAAGCGCGGTGGACGTGGCGGCCAGCCAGCACGTGGTGGTGTGTGCTCTGCTGGAGCTGGGCAGTCTGCTGCAGGGGCTGGGCTCCACCGCCGGCCCGCTCATCACCGACACCAGCACTGGTGGGTCCGCAGCACACGCATGCACACACACACTCATACACACACACACACACACACACACACACACACACACACACTCACATACAATGAAAAACACACTTGGGGGGGTTAAAAGCACACCATCAAAAGAATATAACACAAAATCCCAGAGGATAGCACTTTACAGCATTACTAAAGCTATACACATGTAAACAAACAAATAAACAAATGAAGGCATGCAAATTCCTAGATGAACCTACCAAACTCCCTGGCCACCCCACACCCATGATTCAAACTCCTTCCTTAAGAGTGAACCATCAGTTCTGCCCATAAATCCTTTAAGCCTTCATGCACACACACACACTGCAGTGAGATGCACACCTGCTGGCACAAGCCTTCATCCACTACTTGTCCCTGTGGGGGAAGTGTGCTAGATTAGATTACTGATGGGAAATGCAGTTTTCTGATGAGTCTGCAGAGGGAGAAAGGAGAGAGAGTGGGGGGAGGGAGTGAGAGAGGACAAGGGACAGAGGGAGAGAATAGGAAGGATAAAGAGTGAAGAGAGTGAGACGGTGGCGTGATGAATGGACCAGAGAGGCAGCTCCAGCCCTGCTGGCTCAGCGCTCCACAGTGAAGAACATCAGTCAGTATCTGTGACCCGGGCGTCAGGGTGAGGGGACGGGAATAGAGGCAGAGAAGCAGAGGGATATCAGAACATTTTTGTGATGTGGCAATGTGAACATATGTTTCCCATATCAATAAAGCCCTTTAAATGGAATTGAATTGAGATACAGAGAGACATGCAGTAGAGAGAGATACAGAGAGACAGAGAGAGAGATACAGACAGATATATAGAGAGACATAGAGAGAGATACAGAGAGACAGAAAGAGCGATACAGACAGATGTATATAGAGAGATACAGAGACATAGAGAGAGAGATACAGAGACATAGAGAGAGAGATACAGAGACATAGAGAGAGAGATACAGAGAGACATAGAGAGAGATACAGAGAGACATGGAGAGAGAGATACAGACAGAAAGAGAGATACAGACAGATGTATATAAAGAGATAGAGAGAGAGACATAGAGAGAGATACAGAGAGACAGAGAGAGAGATACAGAGAGACAGAGAGAGAGATACAGAGAGACATAGAGAGAGAGATACAGAGAGACATGGAGAGAGAGATACAGAGAGACATAGAGAGAGAGATACAGAGAGACAGAAAGAGAGATACAGACAGATATATATAGAGAGATACAGAGAGATAGAGAGTAGAGGTCTTCTCGGGTCTAAAATGTGGACCCAAAACCGAGATGGACCCGAGACATTCGTTCCGAGATCCGACTAAATCCGATCATTTTTTAAAATATGTATACCGGACCCGATTTTGTCCGAGAGCAGGAGTAGGACAGAGACCCGAGACCCGAGTCGGATCGGGTATTTTACGGATCCGACAGGCAGTAGTAGCAAGTAGCAGTAGCATTAATCGCTTAGGCTGTCAGGCTGTTGCCTTGCATGCTGTTGCATCACAGTTTGATGGAATTGCGATTTATCCTCTCAATCTTGACAGGATCAATCGCTGTTTTGTCAGGCTGTGATGTGGCAGCATGGAAATGAAACAGCCTTAAATAAATAAGGCTACACAAAGCTGCTGCTAGGTTTGACCTCTTTATATTCATTTTCTTTCAGCTTATTTTTCACAAGGTAGGCTACTGGTGATTGCTGCCTTGTCTCCGCGTGCGTCGCGCCCGCGGTCTCACTGAATTCGCGTCATGCGTTTCTCTCGGGTATTACGCATAATGATAAACAGACCCGTAATAGAATAGGATCCACCCGAACCCAATTGACAATAATAAAAGCGTGGAAATGTCTCGGATTTACCTGACCCGTGAAGACCTCTAATAGAGAGAGATACAGAGAGACATAGAGAGAGAGACAGAAATATAGAGAGATATACAGTATATAGAGAGAGAGATACTGTACAGAGAGAGAACTACATATCGGAGATCTGTACCTTCAACAAACTCTCACAGTTCTACTGTAGCCATACTGTACATTCTGTTATCCTCTCTGTCATAACGAGTTGTGTGTGTGTGTCCCGCCCAGCCCTCCTGGACACCGTCATCTCCATGCTGCTCCACCCCAGTGTGTCAGCTCGATTAGCCGCTGCCTGGTGCCTTCGCTGCGTTGCAGTGGCAATACCGTCCCAGGGGGCCGTGCTTCTGGACCGCTGCGCTGAGAGGCTGACCGCCCTGAAGTCCAGCCCCGAGGCCGTGGCCGGGTACAGCGCGGCCGTCGCCGCCCTATTGGGCGCCGTGCAGCACTGCCCTCTGGGCATCCCCCACACCAGAGGGAAGGTGAGGAAACGGACTTGAGTGCAGGGCTGCGTTCCGAATTGCATACTTCCATACTATATACAGTAGTATGCCAAAAAAGGAGGTAGTATGTCAATACATAGTATGCCACATGCACTATGAAAAATACCTGGATGTCCTACTACAGCCGGTCGTATTTTGCAGTATGCAAGCCAGCAGGCTTTTCTGGCTATTCTGACCCACAATCCTGTGCGTAGCGGAAATTACGTCACATGTGCAAGTCTCGACAGCTGTGGACGAATGTCGCTTCATGGACTGCGACTGATGTGGTCAAATTTAAAGCCGCAATGTTATGACAAAGTGGTATGTCCCAATTGTATGCATACTGCGTGGAAAGTAGTACTTTCTAAGGGCAGCTGCAGTACATACTGGTAGTAAAAAGTAGATGTACGCGATTTGGAACGCAGCCCAGGACTGGAGATGGGCCGGCCAGAGCCGGAGCTAGATACCCTGTCCAGACGCGTGTTCTTCCACCAGGGCTGAGGGCAGCGTCAAACCGACTGTCCACTAGGGCTTCTTGGTCTGAGCTCCAGCGCCTTTTTCAACTGTTCCTAACAGGCAGTGAGCACTTGCAGCCTCCTGGTGCTTCAAGTTGAAAAAAGTTTGCAGCGCTCGTCAGTGTCACTTTTCGTGAAGCGACCAGCCATAGCGGCAGCATCACCCCTATGAAACTCCTCCAGGGCCAGTGCTAGAGCAAGCCTTCGCTTTGCTGAAATCATTTGAAAACGAAAAATAAACAACAGAGAGCGATATCTTCCAAAAGGGAGGGTATATGCCGTTGTTAACGCTGACGTCAAACCATAGATTTTTTTTCTCCCAGTGCTTTTCTGCCAGAAAAAAAACCCTAGTGGACATGGGCCTTTAAAGGAGTAGTAAAGGGAAAATGCATGTTTAGCCCTGTTTTAAGGTTACTTATGATTATATACAATGGTTCAGATCAAAACGTTGACAAAGCTAGCATTTTCGAGAGAGTTGATAATTGCTCCACCACCGTTTTGGTCATACAACGGATGTGGATGGGCATCTTGAAAAATCATTGAAAAACATGTTAAACTCTCGATTTCAAAGACAAGAAGCTCACCGAGGGTGTAATTGGTGTCCATTAGTGTTCTGACATCAAATTCGCCGCAAAGTATGAATCCTGTAGGGTTTTATTGATCATTTTATGAAATCCATTGACTTGTATTGAAGCGACCGTTGTAGATGTGTAGATCAATCTGCAGAGGGGATTCAGGAAGCGGAACTACTTACGGTAGCTATTGTTATTGTTTATGTTGCTAGGCTACCTAGTTTGCGGAAGTTTACACACGTATGTGCTGCGACTAAATAGTTCTATGCTAAATATTTAAAAAAGCCTTTCCAGATGAACTAGAATCTTACTTTATGGTGAATTATATGTCAGAATGCCAACTAACACCTAGGTGAGTTTCTTGTCTTTGAAATCGAGAGTTTAAAGTCGCACTGAAATGAAAAAAGCATTCTGTCCCATTTTGGTTCACATAATTGGTCATAGTGTTCACCTATTCAATGATGTATGCCAAAAAAATTACAAAATTCAACTTTTGTTGTAATCTTATATCAAAGTATATCATTTCTTACTTCCTGGAAAACGGTAGGTCACGTGCAATGACGACAACAGGTACCTTTAGATTTTAGGCCAATAATCTCACGAGATCCACCCGTCAATCAACGCTGTCCTTCTATCGAATCTGTCTAAAGTTCTTAAAACCCGTCCACTTGTCAATGTTCCAATCAAATTCCTCTCAATATATGTCCCACCCTCATAGCTTGTTAGCGTCGGAAATACGTCAAACTACGGAAGTTAGATGATCTCAAACGTCTGTTTCAGTGCCACTTTAACATGTTTTTGAATGATTTTTCAAGATGCCCATTCACATCCATTGTATGACCAAAACGTTTTGACCAACGTTTTGATCTGAACCATTGTATATGATCATAAGTAACCTTAAAACCGGGCTAAACATGCATTTTCCCTTTACTACTCCTTTAACAACGTAGTTCCCCTTGACCTGGTACAGGTGTTGGTATAAAGAAACGGTACCACATTTAAACTAAAGACTGGCTTAAGCCTGTCAACACAACAATACACATCCAGGGGTTTACCCTTCAAGATCTTGTAGAATTGCTGAATGGACTGTATTTATTTCAGCTGGGCACAGGTTTGTGATATTTAATAAAAGGCATGTACAGTATGTGTTTGTGTCCAGATAGTGCTATGTGTTTGTGATATTTAATGTGTGTGTGTGTGTGTGTGGGTGTGTGTGTGGTGTGTGTGTGTGTGTGTGTGTGTGTGTGTGTGTGTAGGTAGTGTTAGACCTAGCTGAGGACCTCCTCCGCTCCGCCACCCAGAACAGCCGCATCTCCATCCAGAGAACCCAGGCTGGCTGGATGCTGCTGTCTGCTCTCTGTACCCTCGGTATGTACACACACACACACACACACACACACCTACTGGTCACGTTTGTACAGGACACACACAGTCTTGTCTCCAGACCCTGTTAATATGTGCGTGTGTGTGCGTGTGTGTCAGGCCCAGCGGTGGTGGAGCACCACCTGTCCAGGCTGCTGCTGCTGTGTAGGTGTGCCTTCCCCCCGTCCGTCAGAGAGCTGGACATGGAGCTGCGTCGTGGCGACTACTTCACCTGGCAGGTCACCATGGAGGGGCGAGCCGGGGCGCTGTGCGGTGAGACGGCCTTCACACACCAAGGCCTGTTGTTAAGATTTTAAAAAATATCAAATTAGGCCTCTGGCATGCAAAAATGCTGTCATCAAAACTCAACTATTCAAGAGGCCGATTTATGCTGTTTTGGGAAAGTTTGGGTAATGTACGGTGTCTTTAAAGGTAGGGTAGGCCTGTAATTTGTGCTCTTGTACTTTACGCACAAGGATATAGATCTGGATGAAGCGTTGGCTTCTTTTCCTCTGCAACTCCATGCTCATTCATCCATTCTCACCCCTAGCTTGTGTTTTATACTGTAGCACAGCTTCTCCTGAACCGCACCTCCACTAACTTCCAGATATTTTGCATGAGCAAACTCACAGCATTTGCGTATTGTGTTTGACTATAGCCAAAAGTCTTTTGATGATTTGTGTAACCAAATTAGAGCCCTCAATCTCAGTTAAGCAGCTTGGAATTTCAGCTCGATGGTGGCAGTGAGTGAAACTTTGTATAGAAATCTTTTCCGTCAATATCATTATATATGCATGTGAAACTACACTCTGGTCCTGCTGCCAGCACTTTTTTGTAACCTTATTCTCTTGTCCAGAATAATTCGTCTGCTGAATGTCAAAATCAAGTTCTCAATCAAGTGTGGTCCACAAGTCATTAATTAATCCATCCATTCAGAGAACAGGTCTCTGTTGATCATCTTCTGTGTGTAAAGCTGATGTACTTCCTGTTTTTGCATGACCTCTCACCTTTGCAGCCATGCGGAGCCTGGTGGCCCACTGTTCTGACCTCCTCACCGATGATGTCATCAGCCGCCTGCTCACCCCACTGGCCTGCGCCATGGCGCTGCTCACCAAGTGAGTCTCCTATTGGCCGCCTCCCTCACAGAAGGACAGGTCTGATAGGCTGGGTTGTCACTAAGCAGTGATAGCTTATAAGGCATAGCTTTCTGATATCACCAGAGGCTGTTAGCTCTGACCAGCATCAGAGCTGACGGTAGCTGCTATGTCAAAAATGATGATCAATAAACACTCTGGAGGGTTGCCAGAATCCCACTCAACCCTTCTCTGGTGACTCAGCCTTTAAAAATGTGATTGAGTTTGTTGTCATCCCATGGTCTTTAAATACTGCGTGTGTGTGTGCATGCGTGTCCAGGGTGCCTACTCTGATCAAGTCCTATGGAAGCCAGATGAAGGCCTCCTCTGTTGTGTTCAGACTCAGAGTGTATGAGATCCTGGCTCTGCTGCCTCCAAAGACCTATGAAGGTGAGGTTTGTGGCTGTTTTGGGCTGTGTGTGCGCATGTGCGTGCGTGGTGTCTTGGCATTTTCAGATGAGCTGGCATCTGACTAGACTAGCATCCTAGGCCTAAGTAGATTGGCCTACTTTTTTTTCCAATTTTCTAAATACAATAATCTGACTAGAATTTATTCCTGTTATGTCCAGCAATTCAAAATTGTTAGGTTTTGCCAACCAAAAGCTAGCAATTACTTGCTAATGTGTGCATATGTGTGTCAATTGAATCCTCTTCTCATATTCACCGCTTTTCATGTTGAAAAATGAGTTCCTTAAACCTCCATCAAACTTCTGTCAAAATTGACGTTGTGTGACATTCTTCTAAAGTTTCTGGTGAAGTGTAGGTTGTGGGCATGTTATTCTAACGATGTTCTCCCTTGGTTCCCCTGCAGAGAGTTTTGACGTGGTGGTGAAGCAGCTGGTGTTGGATCTGACGGGTCAGGAGAACGCTGGCTGTTCCGAGCTGATGCTGCTCCCCCCCCTCTGCCACGCCCAGGATCTGGCCCTTCTGGGGCCGGCACTGCACGACATGGACCAGAGATACATAGAGGAGCAGGTGTGTGTGTGTGTATGCGTATGCGCCTATGTGTGCGCTTGTGTTTGTTTGTGCGTGCGTGTGTGCGTGCGTGCGTGCGTGTAACCACGTCTCCCTGTGTGTTCCAGCTGCATGGTAGCAGTGTGGGAGGAGGGTCTCTGGAGTACGACCCCTTCACCATCAGTGAGAAGAACCAGGATGTTCCTGTCCCCCTGCCCGCCCCTGCCGCCCTCATCTCTGCCGCCGTCCAGCTGTTTGGGATCATTTTCCCCCACATCATCATCCCTCAGAGGTGTGTGCATGCGTGTGTGTGTGCGTGCGTGCGTGCGTGCGTGCCTGCGTGCGTGCGTACGTGTACCCTGTCCTACCCTACCCCATAACTCAGACCCACATCCTGCCCCAGTCTCCATCCCTGACCCTGTCCCCCATCAACAGTTCCAGTCCCCTGAGCCCAGCCCCCAGTCTCAGCCCCTGACCCCCCTACCCTCAACCCCAGCTACAATCCCCGATGTTGACCCTGAGTCTGGCGCTGGCCCCTACTTCAGCCCCAGTCCCTGTCCAAGCCATAATTCCAGATTCAGTCATATGATTATGGACAAAATCGGCAATTGTATCACAGGGCCCATCTCAGGAGTTCTGTGTTTCACCCCTGGCTTTCTCTCTCCCTCTCTCCCTCTTTCCCTCTCTCTCTCTCTCTCTCTCTCTCTCTTACTCCCCCTCCCTCTCTCTCTCTCTCTCTCAGGAGCCAGATCCTGGAGCAGTTCTGTGAAACGGTGAAGCAGTTGAAGGGAGTCCGGCAGCAGACTGTCCAGACCCACGTCTCTGCTGCCCTCTGCAGTGTGTTAAAGGTACTGCACTCTCTCAGCAGATACCTGGGCCGTGTTTATCAAAGGTCTTGAGAGTGCTGATCTAGGAGCAGAATTAAATGATATGGACGAGCTAAATCCTAGATCAGCACCTGTACTCTGAGAGGCTTGATAAATACAGGCCCTGAACCACAGTACCAGCGGCTCAGTACAGAGGGTACAATAGAGATTCTCCATTGAAAGGACTTTGTAGTTCTTGTCTAGAGTTAATTGGTAAATGGATTGTGCTTATGTAGTGCTTTTATCCAAAGCGCTTTACAATGGCCTCTCATTCACCCATTTACACACACATTCACTAGGGAGGTCACGGTGTGGATTTTTTCCCACAGACTAATAAATCTGTGACAACACTGGTGTTACCAGTAACATTGTCTAGCCTACAATAAGATAGCGCTTACTTTAATCTTTACCGTTAGACCTTTGCCGTATGTTGAACAGCACTGTTGTGTAGCCTTTGGTGTTGGTCCTCCACGGTTTATTCCTCCACGGTTTGTCTGCAGATACGCAATTATGTAAGATAAATGTTACACTCGGTCCTGTGCTTCTTTATAATCAGAATCAGACTTTGTTTATTGCCATGTAGTTTTTCAACATATTAGGAATATTCTTACTCTGATTGTGCATTTGCAAGCAGGCCAAACTGCCTCCGCAAATCGGTGTTGTTATGCACGGAATGCTGCTAGAATAGGCGAGAGAATAGGCTGCTAGAATAAACTAGCCAGTTAGCTAATGCCAACAGCCACTAGGATAAGTTAGCTAAACAGCCAGCAACAGGTGGCTAGGTTAGCTGAATATTAGCTAGGCTAGCTAGCTACGAGAGGCTATTAGCCACAGTCTCCCCCTCCTCCCCCTTCTTCCTTCTCTCTTCACATGAATTGAAACTGAAGTCTGATTCCACTAGACTCCGCTCTGTGCTGCATGCACATGGAGGGGTGGATCAGACGCTGTATGCCCGAACACCGAGTAACACCGGTAACACCGACAACCGTGACAAGCCTAACATTCACACACCAATGGTGGCAGCTGCCATGCAAGGTGCTAGCCTGCTTATTTAGCAATTTGGGGGTCAGTGTCTTGCCCAAGGACACTTCGACATGTGGACAGGAAGAGCCAGGATTCCAACCGCCGACCCTACGATCACTGGATGACCCGCTCTACCTCCTGAGCGACAACCGCCCACATAATTCCGCCCACATAATTCCCTCTCTCTCTTGTCCTTTCTCTCTCTCTCTCTCCCTCTCTCTCTCCCTCCCTCTCTCTTTCTCTCTCTCCTTCTCCCTCCCTCCCTCTTTCTCCCTCCCTCTTTCTCCCTCCCTCTTTCTCCCTCCCTCTCTCTTTCTTTCTCTCTCTCTCCCTCCGTCTCCCTCTCTCTCTCTCTCAGCACCTGGGCTCTAGTAATGGTGTGCTGGGTCCAGAGGAGGTGCGGCGTCCTGCCCTGGCTCTCCTGGTGGGGGCGCTGGAGAGCGGCAGCCCCGTCCTGCGCTGCATGGCGGCCGAGGGCCTGGCACGTCTCGCACAGGTGGTCAATGACCCGGCCTTCACCGTCTCCGTGACGCTGGGCAGCTTTGACAAGTGAGTGGGTGCACACACGCACACACACACATGAACACTAATGCTGGTGGAGAGCATATTCACAGTGAACACGGTAGCGTACCAGACTGGCACTACTAATTAGGGGTGGGAATCGGTGGTGAACTCACAATTTGATTCGATTTTGATTCTTGGGGTCACGATTCGATATCACTTCGACTATCACAGATTCGATTTTGTATTTGATTCGATGATGATAGAATTTTCAGTGACATTTCCACCATTTGACTGCAGTAACCCACTAAATACAGTAACCCATTAAATACAGGGGGTCACTGAAAAACACTGAAACCTCCCAAGCACAAAATTATTGTGAAAAACAGATTAAATGTATGATTTTTTTTTTATGACAAAAAAAAAAGACTTTCGGAATTTGTGAACCGATCGATAATCGTTGAGAATAGATTCGCGATTCTTACATCTTTTTCACCACCCCTACTAGCAGTGCATCCTAACGCTGGTTCCCCACTCCAGACTCAAGGGTGCCCGGGATGCAGTGACTCGTACAGGCCACGCCCTGGCACTGGGAACGCTGTACCGCCACACGGGGGGCATCAGCTCACCTCAGCACCTCAGCGCCTGCGTGGGCATCCTCTTCACACTGTCCCAGGACAGCACCTCACCTGAGGTCCAGGTACAACACACACACACACACACACATACACATACACACACACACACGCACACACTCACATACTTACTGAGTTGTCACATACTTGTCTTTATGTGTGTGTTCTCTCTGACAGACGTGGGCGCTTCACTCTCTGTCTCTGGTGATGGACCTGGCAGGTCCTCTGTACCGCGGTCACGTGGAGCCCAGCTTGGCCCTGGTGCTGCGTCTGCTCCTGTCCAACCCTCCTACGCACGTGGAGGTGCATCAGAGCCTTGGGCGCTGCCTCAACTCCCTCATCACCTCCCTGGGACCTGACCTACAGGGTACCATACTACACTACTACTACAATGCCAACTTATTACGCAACTACTAGTATAGTGTTACTACAACTACTGCTATACTTTTTTGCACTAGCATTTTGTACTCACCCTTTGCACTGTCCTGTCTTTGCTCCAACAGGAATTAATGGGAATTAACAGGAATTAATTCCCATGAATTCCCATAAATTCCTGTTAATTCCCATTGGAAATTTGTGAATATTCCTGGAGTTTTGCAACCCTAGAGCACTCTTCATCACCAATCTCCTGTAACTTGTGTGTGTGTGTGTTTTTCCAGGAGAGGGGGAGTGTGTGTCGTCCCTGCGGGCCTGGTGTCTGCTGGGATGTGGAGTCATGCAGGACAGTGCTGGCTGTCTGGTCCAGGCCCAGGCCATCTCCTGCTTGCAGCAGCTGCACATGTTCGCACCGCGTCACGTCAACCTGGCCAGCCTCGTACCCTCCCTCTGCGTGAGTCACTCCTCCACCCGCTCACTATATGCTGCGCTAAGATCTCTAAGATCTCTGGAGATGGATGGATCAATAGAGAGATACCTGCTTCAGTCGCAATGCTCTTAACAACGGTCTTAGCTGTTGTAAACGGTCTTAGCTGTTGTAAACCCGGAGACACTCCAGTGACGTCTCTTGATACATGACCTGCTGCAGTCCTAGTGTGTCCTTCCGCTTGCTCAGTGACAGTGTTGTGTGTTCTCTCTCATACAGGAGATCTTGTTGGATTATTCTCTGTTGGTAGGTTCCTCCTCCCTCTACAGGGTATGCAGCTGTGTGAGCTCTATCTGCTGTTGACACTGGCTCTTGTGTTATTATACCTTTACTCACCGCCATTGATTTTCACATTGTTTTATTTATTTATTTATTTTAAATTGGTATGTTTCTTTTTTCTGTTGCGTTCGGACTAACCCAAGGAGCTGGTTTCCACAGTGGACCCCTATAGATGATCTGCAGACGCTCAAACCAGCAGCTATCTTAGTGTAGCTGTTGACGCCCAACACCTGGGCCAGACCAGGGTTAGGGTTAGTGGACAGTTAGTTGAATGTTTATAGATAGGTAGTGTATCTATAGACCATCTATGGGGGACCCTCAAAGTGATACAGACTATTTTGGTGCAACTAATAACAACACAACCGCGCCCCCCGCCTGTCTGTCTGTGTTTGAACTCACTCTCTTCTGTTCTCTGGGTTGGTTGGTTTTGGTGATTCTGGGTTAACAACAGTTGACAACAAGTGAAATATCCCTGCTCTTATTTTGGTTGGCTACTTTAAACAATTATTATTGTTTGTTTATACCTCACAACAATTATCTGTGTTTGTACCAGCGTGCATGCTTGTTTGCTGATGTGTAAATTCCTTATTGGATGGTAAGCTGTACACCCCTGTTTCTTTGTACAGTTTGTTCAGTTAAAGTGTGTGTGTGTGTGTAGGTGAACCTGTGTAGCTCCTACCTCTCCCTGCGTCGCGCGGTGGTGGCGTGTCTGAGACAGCTGGCCCAGAGGGAGGCGCTAGAGGTGTCTGAGCACGCGGTCGCCCTAGTCAAGGAGCTGCCCCGCAGAGACAACACACAGCTGGGTGAGACACACATACAGACAAACACACACACACACTCAGACAGACACGGACACACACACACAGACACACACACATTCCAAAACACACAGGCAATTTATGGTCTTCACAAGTATAGCAGTACAAACACACACACACACACACAAACAAACCTTTTGAAATGCATTACCTGACAGTGGTTCTCCCTCTCCACAGATGTGACCATTAAAGAGGTGGGCCTGGAGGGGGCGCTGTTCAGCCTGCTTGACCGGGAGTCGGACCCGCGTCTGTGCAGGGACATCCAGGAGACCCTGGTCCACATGATGGGCTCCATCTCTGTGGGCAAACTGGCCCACTGGCTCAAACTCTGCAAGGACGTTCTCTCTGCCTCCGCAGGTCAGTGGAGGTCTGAGGTCAATTTATGAAGCCCTCTACTGGTACGTTTTTATTCATGAATTGTTCATGGGTCAGTTGGAAGGTGCTTCCTGTTGGCTGTCACTGCTCTAGGATGTGTCAAGGGTATTCCGAACCCGGTGTGGACGTCCACACTTCTGACGTTGAGTTGGAGGGAAGAAGGCATTGAGCAGCCTTTCATGTATTTTGTGTATGTGTGTGTGTGCGTGCCTCTCTGTCTGTGTGTATGTCTTTGTGCCTGTGTGTGTGTCTAGAGTGTCTCAGTGCTCCTGTGGAAACCACCCAGGAGGAGGAGGAGGTGGAGAGGGATGACGACTCGTCGGTCTTCCACGCCAAGTCGGACTCCAGCGGACCCTTCACCAACCTGCGCTGGTCCACGCGCGTCTTTGCCGTGGAGTGTGTATGCTGCATCATCGCCCAGTGCGAGCATGGAAACCGCGCACACTTCGACATGGCGCTGGCTCAAGAGCTCCGCCTCCACGAGTCCACTGGTGAGTCAGCAGGAGTTAAGAAATAGAACAGAGTAGAAGTGGCTTTTTCATCCCCCCAAAAATGCCCTCCTCCTGATGGGCTGGCTGACGCCACAGGACCCTCTTATTAGGCTAATTCCATTTCCCATGTCCCTAGTGGTTAAACCACACTCTCACCCACCTATTTCCCCTCCTCCTCTCTCCCAGACTTCCTGGTTCTCCACCTGGGTGACCTGGTGCGCATGGCGTTCATGGCTGCCACCGACCACAGTGAGCGCCTCCGTCTGTCCGGCCTGCAGACGCTCCTGGTCATCATCCGCAGCTTTTCCTCCATTCCGGAGCCCGAGTTCCCCGGTCACGTGATCCTGGAGCAGTACCAGGCCAACGTGGGCGCCGCCCTCAGACCCGCCTTCGCCCCGGACGCGCCGCCGGACGTCACCGCTAAAGCCTGCCAGGTGGGAGGAGGGGACACGTCTGGGTCTTCTCTGGACCTCCGTTTCATTCTACCATCAGTGTGCCCTCTGAAGAGATGGGGCAGTGTGACTTCATATGGTCCCTGAACACCTGTGTCTGGTCGGGTGTTCAGGGCTGAGTAACCTGTGTCTGGGTCCGTGGTCAGGTGTTCAGTGCTGTGTTAACCTGTGTCTGTGGTTAGGTGTTCAGTGCTATGCTAACCTGTTCTCTGTATCTGTGGTCAGGCGTTCAGTGCTGTGTTAACCTCTGTCTGTGGTCAGGTGTTCAGTGCTGTGTTAACCTGTGTCTGTGGTTAGGTGTTCAGTGCTATGCTAACCTGTTCTCTGTGTCTGTGGTCAGGCGTTCAGTGCTGTGTTAACCTCTGTCTGTGGTCAGGTGTTCAGTGCTGTGTTAACCTGTGTCTGTGGTCAGGTGTTCAGTGCTATGCTAACCTGTTCTCCGTGTCTGTGGTCAGGTGTTCAGTGCTATGTTAACCTGTGTCTGTGGTCAGGTGTTCAGTGCTGTGTTAACCTGTGACTGTGTTCAGTGCTATGCTAACCTGTTCTCTGTGTCTGTGGTCAGGCGTTCAGTGCTGTGTTAACCTGTGTCTGTGGTCAGGTGTTCAGTGCTGTGTTAACCTGTGTCTGTGGTCAGGTGTTCAGTGCTGTGTTAACCTGTGTCTGTGGTCAGGTGTTCAGTGCTGTGTTAACCTGTGTCTGTGTTCAGGTGTGCAGTGCGTGGATCTCCAGCGGGGTGGTGAGTGACCTGAGGGACCTGCGTCGTGTGCACCAGCTGCTGGCCTCCTCGCTGGTCAAGGTGCAGGCTGGGAAGGACACGCCCAGCCAGCTGTACAACGAGGCCACCGCTACCATGGAGACGCTGGCCGTGCTCAAGGCCTGGGCAGAGGTACAGGGATGGGAGGGGGGGGGGGGGGTTGTTAGATAGATGGGGTGGATGTTGGATGCATAGATGATGAATTGATGATGTTGGTGAGTAGATGGATGGATGGATAGATGGACGATGGGTAGATGGCTGGATAGATGGAGGATGATGGGTAGATGGATGGACGGATAGATGGACGATGGGTAGATGGCTGGATAGATGGAGGATGATGGGTAGATGGATGGATGGATAGATAGAGGATGATGGGTAGAGGGATGGATGGATAGATGGACGATGGGTAGATGGCTGGATAGATAGAGGATGATGGGTAGATGGATGGATGGATAGATGGTGGATGATGGGTAGATGGATGGATGGATAGATGGAGGATGATGGGTAGATGGATGGATGGATAGATGGGGGATGATGGGTAGATAGATGGATGGATAGATGGAGGATGATGGGTAGATGGATGGATGGATAGATGGAGGATGATGGGTAGATGGATGGATGGATGGTGGATGATGGGTAGATGGATGGATGGATGGATAGATGGAGGATGATGGGTAGATAGATGGATGGATAGATGGTGGATGATGGGTAGATGGATGGATGGATAGATGGAGGATGATGGGTAGATGGATGGATGGAAAGATGGTGGATGATGGGTAGATGGATGGATGGATGGATAGATGGGGGATGATGGGTAGATGGATGGATGGATGGTGGATGATGGGTAGATGGATGGATGGATGGGTAGATGGAGGATGATGGGTAGATGGGTGGATGGTGGATGGGTGGAGTGATGAATGATGGGATGGTAGGCACCCCCAGCCTTAGCCAGAGTAGGACCCCTGACGTCCCGTCTAGATCATGTCCTCTCCTGTCCTCTTCTTTCCCAGGTGTACATCGTAGCTGTGCAGACCAGCGGACCGAAAGAGAGTCCTGCTGGGCTGGCTGACCCCACTGGACCCGCTCCGTCCAATGAGGGCTCAGGGTCCGAAGCCGGAGGGGCGGGGTTACTGAAGCTGGTCCAATCAGACTTGGGCACGCTGAGCCGCCTGTGGTTGGCTGCCCTACAAGATTACGCCCTGCTGACCCTTCCCCAGGACTACAACACCCAGCTTCCTGCTGCCGGTAAGCTCCTCCCCTTCCTACCAACACCACCACACAGCTCCTTCCACCAACACCATCAACCAGCTATCACCAATCATAGAAATCCTATATATCCTTTACACTGAACACATCTCATTTAAGCAACATGAAGCTGTGCCTTCAGTAACTCATAATACTGATGATCTCGTCGTGTGTGTGTGCGTGTGTGCGTGCGTGTGTGTGTTGATGTATCCGTCCCTCCCCTGCCAGGAGGGTGCTTCTACACAGCGGAGACGGTGGAGCAGGCCCGCCCCCACTACAGCAGCTCGTGGGCGCCTCTGCTCCACGCCACGGCGCTCTGGCTCCACAGCACGGGCTTCGTAATGGCGGACGAGGGCCCCGCCAACCTGTCCAGACCCGTCACACCCACATCCATGGGCCAGTCCACATCCCTGGCCAGCGTCAAGTCCCCGGAGGACGTCAGCGCAGACCGCCTGCACCTCATACTGGGTATGACACCTCCCCTTTAACTCATACTGGGTAGGACACCTCCCCTTTAACTCATACTGGGTAGGACACCTCCCCTTTAACTCATACTGGGTATGACACCGCCCCTTTAACTCATACCCTTTCACTCTTACTGGATGTGACTGCCAAACCTCCCCTTTAAGACTAGTCCCCATCAGCGCAGCCCACATGCTGTCGGGTCTCTATATGCATGCATGATTGTGTCTCTCTCTGTCTTCCCACAGGTATCAGTGTGGAGTTCCTGTGCTCGCCTCACTCCCAGAACCAGATGGAGAACATCACTTCCTGTTTGCTGGCCCTGCAGACTCTGCTGGACGTGTCCTGGCCCCGGGCTAAGATCGGCAGTGACCAGGTGGGATGATACATGCACCGTACCTTAACAGATAGTCTAACAGATAGTCAGCAACCCACACTTCAAGACCATGACCTGCTCATACAGTACAGAACAATTTGAGGTTGACCCTCATCCTGACGGCTCAGAAGAGCCAAGTTGGGGGTTAGGGCTCAGGTTGGGGTTAGGGTTAGGGTAGTGTTGGTGCCCCAGACTCTTGCTTGCACATGGGAAGTCTTGGAAACCAGCTTTACAAAAGTGGCGTACACTGATTACACCTATGGGGCAGCGGGAAAATATCCCCCCGCATAGTGATTGGTTCATCTCAGTGTCTGTCTTCTAACCAGCGACAACCATGAGACAAAAGACACTCAACGCAGATCACTCCCTCTGCCTTCCTCCTGAACCTCGTGACATGAAACAGCGGTTTCTCCTGTTAAAAAATGATCGGTCCAATGAGTGCCGTGGAGGGACTTAACGATCAACCAATCAGCGCCAGAGGCGGGACTAGCGCCGTTGTCAGTCTTTGGTCTCTGTCGTGATTGGTTAGGGAAAATTAAATCTCCCTCCCCCACTGAAATCGGATACAGTGGAGGCAACGTCAGACTAAAAATCTCCACGGAGTGTAACGAGTTGACAATTCTGTCTGATATCAGACGATTGTTCCTGTAGAAGTGCTTCATTCCGGTATTGTGTGTAGGGACCTATGAAGGAACACGCCTCCAGTTTAAGGCACGTCCTTGCTGTTGTGTGAATAGCCAAATTTCAATGACTGAAGAAAAAAAACACTGCTCAGGAAGTTGCCCTGTGATCTCTGACCCCCATGTGGCGCTCTCTCCTCCTCCAGGCCCTGAGCGTGGAGCTGCTGAGCGTGCTCCACAGACTGATGGTGACCCGGGAAGGTCCAGAGGTCCAGCTGCCCGTCCTGGAGCTGGTCAGACAGGTGGTCACCGCCCAGCAAGAACATGTCAAGGAGAAACGCCACAGCGCAGAGGGTGAGCTACACTACAGTAGCTAGTTAGTTAGGTAGTTAGGTAGTTAGTTGATTAGTTAGCTTGTTAGATATTTAGTTAGATAGTTAGCTTGTCAGGTAGCTTGGCAGTTTGTTGGTTCGTTAGCTCTGGTCAGACAGGTGGACACCACCTAAAGAAGCACTTCAGGGAGAAACGCCAGTCGAGGGGAGGGAGGGAGGGACTGATAAGATTGATTGGTTGTTGGAGCTGCTCAGATAGATAGTCAGTCAGTCATAACCAGGGTTGGTTAAAATCCTACTGCTCATGTCATTCTCATCCCTCGTCTGTCGTGTCTCAGTGGATGATGGCGCAGAGGAGAAGGAGACCGTGCCGGAGTTCGGCGAGGGGCGGGACACGGGCGGGCTGGTCCCGGGCCAGTCGCTGGTGTTCGGAGCTCTGGAGGTGTGTCTGTGTGTCCTGGTCCGGAAGCTGCCCCAGCTCAGCCCCAGGCTGGCTGGTACCAGCCACTCAGGGTCCGGAGGCCTGGTCTGGAACATGATGGACAGCGACTGTCGCCTTGTGATCTCTGCCCTCAGCATACTGTCTGACCTGCCCTCTATCTGCTCCCCTGAGGGTAGGGGTGCCACACACGCACATGCACGCACACACACACACACACACACACACACACACACACGCACACACACACACACACACAAAACACCCACATACACACAAACAAACAAACAAACATACACATACATATATACACATAAATACACACACACACACACACACACACACACACACACACAGGTATGTGCACAGAGGTGTACACACACCTCGCACATTCCCCTAAACATACACACACACACAGACACACATATATGCAAACAAACACATACCTTTGGTTGAAACTGCACAGCCTTAATGTAAACAACTCTGATGGATTAGAGAGTTGGTTGATTGAATGATGCTGATCATAGTTTAAAACTCCCATTCCCAAACTCATTAGCAATGACCAGAAACACCTGATTGATTATAGGAATGAAGATCACACACATCCTGATTCTCTCACAACTTTCTCAGTTTAGAATCATCATCACCACTTCTCATGTCTTAGAACTTTACTCATGATTAATGACTGTCCTCGCCTTCCCCCACTCTCTCTCCCCCTCCTTCTCTCACTATGTCTTTCTCCCTCCTTCCCTCCCTCTCTCTCCCTCCCTCTTTCTTTCTCCCTCCCTCCCTCTCTCTCTCTCTCTCTCCACCTCTCTCTCTCTCTCCCCTCCTTCCCTCACCCCCCCCCTCCACCCCAGGGAGTGTGTCCATCCTGCCCACGGTTCTCTACCTGCTGATGGGGGTGTTGAGGGAGCTGGTGCAGCAGCCTGGAGCAGGTGTGGGTGGAGGGGCTCTGGGCCTGGCTCTGGCTCTGTCTGGGGGAAAGCAGGCCTATCCTGGGTCTGGAGGTCTGGGCCTGGTGCTCCAGGGGGCTCTGCAGGCCCTGAAGGCTGTTCTCTCCTCCCCAATGAGCCGGGCGGAGAAGAGCCGGAGGGCTTGGAGCCACCTGCTGCGCTGTGCCCTCAGCACACTGCTGGACTGCTGGGACTCGGGTAAAACACACACACACACACAAACATGCAAGCACACACACACACACACAGACACAAACATGCAAGCACACACACGCACACACACACACCCTCTCAATCCCCAGATGCACATTACAGGGCTTCTAACCTTGTCCACTGGTGGCCTTTAGTGCCAAACAATACACTACTTTACCTTTTTTCATACTGGAGAGACCAGATATTTCTATGAACTTGCTTTGAAATCAAATGACATCAACTGTTTGTAAGCAGATATGGTGCAAAAGCTACTTTTAATAAACATTTCTTGACTTGGTTATCTACAGTCCACACACACAGCTAGTCGCACTAGACGCAGAAAAACTCTGGAGTAGAGGCCTTCAGGGGTCCACCCGAACCCGAAAACCTGACGTGCTCACCGAGACCCAAGCGGGTCGGGTCCAAAATATTGAAGTATACATTGCCACGGGTCTCGGGTAAACACATTGGAAATGTATTTACCCGTATGGACCCATGAGGACCCGATCATCTTTTTTTTCCATATCAAATTTAATCTTCGGTTAAATTGTTCTTAGCCTTGAGTACTTTTTTGAAAGTGAGAATTCACTATACCATGACTGTGTGTGTGCGTGTTCCCAGACAAGCCAGGGCGCGTTGTGGACGAGGTCAGTCTGTTGACGGCCCTGACCATCTTCCTGCTGTCGGCCAGCCCCGAGGTGACCATGGTCCAGCCACTCCACGCACGCTGCGTCCACCGCTTCAGAGCCTGCCTGGAGGCCAAGGACGCCACAGTAGGTCCACCGTGGGGTGTGCTTGATTTTAGTTTGCACAATACAATCAAACCAATGGAATAGTCCAAAGTGCTCTCTCTCTCTCTCTCGCTCAACTCTTGCGTAAATCAAACGCACCTCAAATCCCCTACTCTGGCGTATTTGACCTGTGTTTTTGACCCACCCCTGGGGAGGTCAGTGGTGTTACAGAATTTCTCATACAATAAGGGTCAAGAAGTCAAGACACTGTTCTACAGAGTTAAGAGAATGTTTTACTAGAGATGGGTATCGGGAACCGGTATTTTTTGGTACCGGTACGTCAATACTGGGTCAATACTGAAATATTGATAAGCTCATGGACAAACGGTGCAGCTATCAGTATTTAACGCATTTGCTTCAAAAATCCATGGAGCTACATTCGTATCATGAATCAGCCAACAGCTGGCATGCGTCCCCTAATCATGACCAGGCTGCTGGTGACGGGCGATGATGTTTCATTGTTTGTCTCTCAAGGAAGTAGGCATGGTGGCGGGCAGGGCAAAACGGTACTTTACCAAATCTACTGACGGTGTTGAATGCAATTTAGGTAAAAAGTTAGTTCTGTCCAAAGGGGGTAACACCAGCAACCTCATGAAACACTTACAAGTTTCATTCGGTAAATGTGAAGCAGTGCAGTGTGTCTGACTGCTTTAGCGAAGTGGCCAATGCTAACGCTGATAGAAGCAGATGAGCCAGGCAAAAGATGCAGCTAGGCCTAAGACTCATTATCATTATTATAAATAAGTCTGTACAGTGTATCCCCTATTATTGCCTTGGAGGGGCGGCCCGCCCCCCACTAACAGGACCTCCTGAAAGACCCCGTCCCCGTCCCAAATTAATCCCAACAATCGCAGACTTTTAGATCACTAACGTTTTTAACATAAGTCAATGGAGTTTAACATATCGTAAATGAGCATCGCGCTTAGTGGGCGAGAGGTGATTAAATGAAAATATCCGGTTGCTACAAGTAATGTAACCACAATTTAGTATGTCTTCTGATGTTAGTAACTGTTACTGTTAACAGTTACTGTTAACTGTTGTTATTGTAGGACAGGGGTGCCCACACTTTTTGGGCCTGTGAGCTACTTTTAACATGCTCGCTTGACCACCCACACTCCTCCCCACCGGCAGGCCCTCTCACGCCCCCGGAACCCCCGCCCTTCTGTCACTTGTCACTTAAAATGGCTAGGTTTTAATTCATGTGTCATTAAAGTCATATCTTAAAGAATCCCATTGCTGAAAACCCATTAAAAAAAGAACAACATATTACCGAAATAACAACATATGGCTACTGTTTCAAAATCAATTATTATTAATTATTAATCAAGCTACCAATTAGGCTACTTCTCACTGGAAGTGGAATGTTAACTTTGTTGTATATTTGCCTTGCACAATCTTAACAGGTAACAGTCAGCTTGGTTGTCAGAACAGAGTGTCTTTAGCATACTTAAATGACTCAGTCACACAGCACAATACACTCTGATGACTTGCACTGAATGGATCAGTCAGGGCTGCATAATCCTGACTTTTTTGGAGTTTCTGATTGATTTTGCCGGGTTACTATCAGCTTCTTCGTCGTTTGGGTGAGTTGGTACGTCCTCTCCCCCCAGGCTCGAGGCCGAGGGACTATCCTTTTACCACCCCGATATACAACATAGCAGGAGGAAAAAGCTGCTCATTTGGAAAACGATAGATGACATGACTGCTTGCCTCCTCACACGCAACTTCAACGCGTGGCTTTTCTTTTGAATGGCTTGAAATCTACCACCATACTGTAGCTTCTCAGCCTACTGTTTGATAGCAAACAATGTATTGGGCACCCCTGCTGTAGGGAGATGACCACAGCCCTTGACCCCAGTTCCCACCCCCCTTCCAGAGGCACATTATCAGACACCCTCACACCTGCTTAGCATGCTGTTAAAAAGAGAATCATCATAGCTGAGCTTGCCAATGTGTAAGAAGTAGCCATAACCAGCAATGACTGGACAAGTATCACACAGGATCACTATATTACAGTTACAGTCCACTATGTAAATGAAGGCCAACTGAGACAGAAACATCGACCCAGGCAGTGTATGAGTCCCATAGTGGTAGAGTAGTATTGATAAGTATCGGTATCAATAAGCAATATCGGCACCGATACCGGTATCGATAAAATCCTAACAATACCCATCACTATTTTTTACCCAAAGAAAGTACAAGTACAACACCTGGGGTTGGATCTCAAGCAGCCAGCGTGCTCTAAGGCAGTCAGGGTGAAGAGAAGTGATAGGTTTTCACACTGCCTGTGAAAACAGGAACGACCTTCTTCACATTGTGTGCAGAAAAGTGCATTTTCAGGGCCAGGTGTTCAAGATAACATTTAAAGAACCGTTCTGACCACAACCGTTGTCTGCTAAGGTTTTTCCCCTTTTCAGCAGACAGACAGACGGACAGACAGACAGACAGACAGATGTGACCTTTTGACCTGTCTTCACAAACGCCAAGTTTCACACAATATCTCAAACACATATCACACATCATTAAACTATTTTCCCTTACAGTGATCAGGCCAGCTAGGCAGGATTCTTCAGCGACTGTCCCCTGGGCTCAAAGTAACTGAGAAAGACTTGAACTAACATGTTTTCAAGTTTTTTTTGTTCATGTTTACAAGTCTTGTAGCCAGGTCTCTCTTTTGTTGCAAAGAGGCTTCTCCCATGTAAGTGCATTTTGGAGGGTGTATAGTATGATCACGTTCCAAAGCACAAAGACACATGGAACCAGCTCTCTGCTAATTCGCTCTCTTTCTCTAACTAACTCGCTCTCTCTTTCTCTGTTGACTCGCACTCTCTTTCTCTCCCTCTCTTCCTTCCCTTTCTGTGTCCCTCTCTCCCCCCTTCCCCAGTTGCAGAGTCGTAGCTACCAGCTGCTGACCTCTGTGTTCCAGAGCCCCGGGGAGGTGGGGGTGGCCTACATCCAGGCGCTGGGGGGCTGCGTGGGGCGCCAGCTGCAGGGCGTGGAGAGGCGGAGGCCCCAGAGCCCCCAGGAGTTGCTGGTCGTCCAGGAGGGGGTCCGGGCCATGGAGGCCCTGGTGCTGGCTGCTGATGACGCACACCGTGAGTAACACACGCACACCACGCACCACACACACACACACACACACACACACACTCAAAAGTTAGTTTACTTTAAGTAGTTTACAGTTACTTTAGCGAGTAGTTAAGTAACTTCTACCTCTGCAGTGCCACTCATCTCTCCCTCGCGTGTGTAAACCTCCAGGTCCTCAGCTGGTGGCCATCTTGCTGCCCATCCTCATCTCCTTCCTGCTGGATGAGAACACACTAGGTTCCGCCCCGACGCCGGCCCGCTCCCTCCACGAGGGTTCCCTGCAGGACCTGATGCGCCTGGGCCCCCAGCACCCCGCTGTATTCAAGGCCCTCATGGCCTCCTCGCCGCACCTCAAGGCCCGTCTGGAGGCCGCCGTCAAGGGCAACCAGGAGAGCCTCCACGCCAAGGCCTCCAGCACGCCGTACGTCCCCAGCAAGACCTCCCCCAGCATCCAGCTCAAAACCAACTTCCTGTGAACATAGAAGGGAACAGAGCTGACCCTGAATCCCAAATCAAGTCGCCCTAGCCCAGCCCACCCCACCCCACCCCAGCCCAGCCCAGCCCAGCCCAGCCCAGCCCAGCCCAGCCCAGCCCAGCCCAGCCCAGCCCAGCCCAGCCCAGCCCAGCCCAGCCCAGCCCAGCCCAGCCCAGCCCAGCAGACCAAAATCTCTACCCTGATGCAACAAATTTCAGAGATTGGAAGCGAGAGGCTAGTGTAGATCTGACAGGATTGAATTGGTGTAAGTAAACAGTCCTGGGTGAGTGAGCTCTACCAGGACCGACTGGGCTTCAGAGGGTGACTAATGGGGCAGAGGTCAGATTCGGGATCCAGGGGTCAGTCAGGAAGTCGGGGAACCCTCGCCTCACTGACCTGTCACTTTATCACAGTAGGACTTTGCATTAAGACATATCACCAGTGGCCCAGATCAAACACTGCAGTATTTCATGTCGTATGTAGTCAAGTATAGCTAATGTATAGTTTAACCTCATGGGGCAGTTAGTTATAGGGTTCATTTTAACTGTTTAACCTCTGTGAGGGAACGAAAACCAGGTAAAGACTGTTTCATCGTCATTCACAGGTTAACTTAAGTATCTCTGTCATATTCCCACTTAAGTCTCTCAGATGCCTTCACCAATGGAGAGGCTGAGATAATCAGGCATAACTATCAGCCGTTATGTTGCTAACTGACAGCACATTGGCAGCGCAGCAATAACAAGGTTTTTCTCAAGCTTCACAAACACACACACACAAACACACACATACACGTGCATGTCAATTGACTCGCATACATTATAGAACTATGCAGTATTATGTATTCCGATGCAGTTATAGCAACGCTAACCACAGTACCAGAAAACTGACATGTATCAGTGGTTGTTTTGTTTTGTTTACTTCTGACCAACAACTCACTCTAAAACAGTGTGTCCAACCATAGAACAGAACCATTTCAGACTACGTGAGTAGAGTGTACTGATGTGTTTGGTACTGGCACTTATCATACTCTCTCATGTTGGTCACTATCCTCTCTAGCCGTTATCTGACCTTAATGACACTTCAACATGATCAGATTCAGAATTATTTAATGAATTATAATAATGGTGGTTCAATTTCCGTAGGCTGCAGAGGGCCACCTAGGGAGGATGGGCTCACTAAAGCAGCATTAAGCTCTTATCATCCCCATCCTTTCAGTTTGGTCAGTTATTTCATTGTTTTGTAGCAACACCTTTAATTCTAGATGGCTGAGATGGAAAGAATGTACTATATGTATGAATCCTCGAGTCTAAAGGGACAAAAGCCTTGATTGTGGAATGTATGGATCTGTCCTCAAAATGTCAATGTCAAGATGGTAGCGGGTTACCATTGGAAGACGGTACAGTCAGCAAAGTTAACACTACAGCGTATGTATCTGCAATAAGAAGCATCATAGTACTAAATGCATGGTCCTGCTGTCAGCCTTAGCATTGGCTGTTCAGCTCTTCCATCAATGATGTATAAGTACTAAGCCTGTGTATCCTGATGGTACCTGCTCATCTGTTTTGTAAACTGTACAAATTAAAATCCTGGGTGGATATTAACACTTTATTTTCTAAAGGCAGGAGGTGAATAAAGACTAATTTCTTTTAATCGCTGGCTTCATCGTCTTCAGTCTTTGTAAAACAGACAGACACACACACACACACACACACAATGCTGTGTCATTTGGTAGACATGTGGTAGGTAGAGCATATGATATGCCATAACTGCCATGAATATATTATCTTGCACAATTATAATTGTATAAAAGGTAATATAGATGATAGATGGGCATAAGATAATATCAATACCAAAGGGCCATGTCCGTCTGGCGCTATGGTTCTGTAGACGGTAGCGCCCCCTGCCAAACAGCCGCATTGCTGTCAACCACCCGGTTGCCAGGTTAGCTAGAAACACTCATTTATGTATTTTTCTCGTTCATGTGATTGATGGTTTGGAACATGTATTTATATGGGACTGCAATATGAAAGTGAATATTTATGGTTGAGCTTAATGAGGCTAAGCCTTTATATTGTTTGAGAATTATTGAACAAATTGGTTGAAACAGCGGAAAAAGTGCATGATCATTACTTAAACTGTCTAAGCTTGTGATCCATTCCAGACTTAGACAAAAGTTGTCAAATGCTTGAAGGTGTAGGTAGCTTAGTTGAATTATACATGTCGAGAAAGTCGTGAGAAAAAAGAAAAGAAAGAAAGCTCAACATATTCAACCACTTCGGGGAATGATGCGTTGGAACATGGCAACCCTGAGGAGAGCCAGCTCAGTTAGTTTGCCTCGCTGCTGCTCTCCATTTCGGTAGGATTTGTGTAACATTATTGCGTTACTGTCCACTTTGACCTTTACGTCTCGATAAAAAGAAATGGGAATACAGCTGTTACCCTCTTAGATTTGCCTGTTCCCTGCCGCACTATTTAATTCGATCGACCATCGGTTTCTTCTCGTCGTCGGCGGATAGACGGTAGGTGTTTGTGCTGTTTCAGCTGAGCGAGGCGGGTCTCGTAGGAGGGGAGACCGACGGAGGGGCCGAGGCCCCGGGATCTCCTAGAACTCAAGCTCCGCGGTCTTCAGGCCGTGTTTATACAGCTAGCATTCACATATATTATATGACACATGTCAGGCTCTTTTGGGATTGGCTGTCTTTGTACATCCCAAGGTATTTGCTATTAAGAATCATTAGCTTGTAAGAAAAGGATTCGTAGATTTTCGGACCTGTTCGAAGCTGTCTACTAGCCAGCGACACAGCTAGCTAATGCTAACGTAGCTAGCTAACTTTAGCTAGTTCAACATTGTGACAAGCTCAGCTGTATTTCTCCAGCTAACGTTACCTTGTTGCTGTATTTATTGTTTTGTAGTTGTGCTCATATCCATCTATAGCTTGCGATGTCACAATAATAATTGCAACTCAAGTTAAGCTGGCTTGAAATGTGTAGCTAGTTATAGCTACTTATCTTTGTAACAATACGTTAGCTAAACGTTAGCTTAGCTAGTGGGCTAAGGAGCGTAGCTAGTAGGCTAATGTTAGTAGCTTGTTAACAGGCTCACAGAACAAGTAGCTAGCTATTTTTCATTGTCATGTCTATGTAAATTGTCCCCATCACACGTATATATAGGTAACACTAGTCTTTTGACAATAAATTTGCTTTTTTCGGACAGGCTGGGCTGTTAGCTAACCAACGTTATGCAGTTAGGCCTGCGCACAAATTCTGACATTATTTTCCTATTAATTTTCTACACGACACTTTTAGGGCCCTGTATTTCCCCTGGCTACGACAAGGTAATGTCCCCTTCAATTGTAAAGGGATAGTTTCATATAGCTGTTTTACATCAACAGCCTACTCACTAGTAACTGACACGACGTATGTGCGCGTACTGTTTGGATGAGATGCTCCTCCCCAATTTAGTTCAACTTCTAGTACACATTTGATATATTTTCTGAAAGAAATCTAAGCCCAAATTCTAGCCCTAAGAGCCAAAGACAACCTTCCTGGAAGCAAGTCAAGTGGCAGAGAAGCCAGAAAGGCTGCCTGGCAATTTGTGATTAATCTGTTGATAAGAGGATCTGTCCCTGGCCTGTTTATAGTCAGCTGGGCCCTAACAAAGGACACTGCTGGCCTGGGGTTTCAAATGAGCCCTAATCAGGTTAGCGGATGCTACCATGGGGCTTTCTTCGTCTGTACCCCAATAACTGAAACTATTCAACCTGTTGTGTAGTGGAGGTAGTTGATGTGACAGACAGGCAGCCGTATACCTGAGGCTCTTAATTATGGAGCTGGAGAACTGGTTTGATGCCCCACTTTTCCTCCTATCTTCCTTGGACCCAGTTTCTGTTGGTTTTGTATGATATTACCAGTTATCTTTTATTCTCTCTGTAACTTACAATCTGAGAATGATTGTTGTTGTTCTGGCATGCTAAAAGTAACTCCTTACCACTTCTGTTAGGCTACTCCCCTTATGAAGGCTTTGATTGGTTAATTTATCATACACCTACATGCTTTGGAACAGTGGAACAGCAGTGCACTCCTCAAGTCTGGTGTCGCGAGACTATGCTCCCCATAACTTTGGATCTTTGGCTCCCCCACCTTACATAGATGTTTGGTTTCTACTGGGCTAGATTATTGTGCTGCCATACTACTGAATACATCTAGGGGGTACTAATCAAATCTTCACACTGATCTCAAGAGGATGAATAGCTTCATTTTCGAGTGCTGAGGTTCATATCCTGTTTGGTCCCAATGAGGCACATGGATAATACAGGCTCCTACATGTATTGACATGTCAATAAAGAATACCTGATCCCCTTCTCCAATGACCTCTCCACCATGTAACTCAGTGCTTTCTCACCGTGACAGAATCTTACTTGGGTGTGTGTGTAATGCCCCACCATATTCCTTACCCTAATCTGCGTGTGTTAAATCCACTCGGCAGAGTCCCTTGCCCAACCCCTAACCCTCACATCATTTATAGGATCTAGCACTGTGACTGCTGGTCTCGCGTGTTCTTACTGACCATGACTGGGATATACAGTCAGTTCACTTACTCTTCTAGACAGGTGTACTTATTGTAAGTCGCTTTGCACAAAAGCGTCTGCTAATGACTAAAGTGTAAATGTTATGTAAATCAATGAAAGCCAGTCCTGGTGCTCTGGCATGTGTCAAGGTAGCAGGTAACTAACATGTTTTTTTCCCCCGGCTTTCCTCCATCTCCCACCCCCCTAGGCTAGAAGACTACATGCCCCATCAGGCTGTGTGGCAGTAATCCTCCTCCCATCAGTGTTTCTCCGTCCGGCGGATGAGTCCCCAGAATCCCGGACTGTGATTGGGCGAAGAGCCAGTTAAGGGGTGGCCAGGCAGGTGAGGCCAAGTGGTCAGAGCACTGCCTGCCACTTTCTGAACTTATAGTTGGACCTTCTATTGATATCATCACTAATGTTTAACAGAGAGATGCCAATACATTTAGACATGTGCCTAGCTAAAACGCAATAATTCCGTTCTGGTATTGCGTTGTGGTGTAATTGTCTGTGTGTACTTTGGTGGCAGTCTACTCTGTAGTGTTCTTGAATGCTGTAAGGCTTGTATATCCTGTGTGTGATGATGTTAACTTTTTGGGGTGAGGCCAAAGATTTGCCATTTTGCTGAACAATCAAGCGATTGTATTCTATTCTATTATGTTTGAGGATGTGATTTGTGTGTGATTGTCCGTCGGAAAATTCAATAATCACTTGTATGCAGGGTCCAAAACTAACTAACTTTTTGGCTTACCAGCCAACTGGAAGGTAAATGGAAAAAATACAGCCAGACAGATTTTTTCCACCTGTCACTGGCTATTAAATAGTTATTTTTTTCTGCTTGTATGTTACTGAAAATACAATGAAGTTGATTGTGGTATGGCTTTGGTGGTATTGTCATTATTGTTAAAGACGCACGCTCAAATTAATGTCATTTTGGCTTTAATAAATAAAGTGTGTGGTGTGTGTTTTTGCCCAGGGACCAGGATGGCGGACGTGGACCCAGACACGCTGCTGGAGTGGCTCCAGATGGGCCAGGGGGACGAGAGGGACATGCAGCTCATCGCTCTGGAGCAGCTCTGCATGCTGCTGCTCATGTCCGACAACGTGGACCGCTGCTTCGAGACGTGAGGCCCTCCGCCAACCACCCCTACCGGTTCCCAAACCTTTTCGGTTCACGCCGCCCCCTTTTGAGTTCTGAAAATGTTTCTGACCCCACCCGTTGTATGATAGTAATGTACATTAGTTAACAGTGCATATTTGCCTTTGTTTGAGGCTCTAGCAGTCCAAGTTATCTCAGTATGACATAAGCATTCATTTGAACTCGCTGCATCTATTGGTCTTTTCATACTTTACCCTCTTGATGGCTAGATTATGAGTGTTGTGCATGTCTGTATGTATGTGCGTGTGTGTGAGCCACACAGAGGTCTGAATGAGGAGGTTACCATTTTTCGATACCGAGTATGAGACAAGTACATGGCTGCCATATCCGCCCGATACCGTGGTGCTTACACTATCAGAGCATCCCTAGTTTGATCTGACCCCAAGTCTGTCTCAGAATGGATTAATCTTTAGTCTCCTCCCATCCCTTTCTCTCCTCCCCCATTCACTCCCCCTCACCCCCACCTACCCACAGGTGTCCCCCTCGTACCTTCCTCCCAGCACTCTGTAAGATCTTCCTGGATGAGAGCGCCCCCGACAACGTGCTGGAGGTGACGGCCAGAGCCATCACCTACTACCTGGACGTGTCGGCCGAGTGCACCCGCAGGATCGTGGGCGTGGACGGGGCCATCAAGGCCCTCTGCAACCGTCTGGTGGTGGTGGAGCTCAACAACAGGACCAGCAGGGATCTGGCTGAGCAGTGTGTTAAGGTAGGGACCTGCCTCAGCAGTGTGGTAAGGTAGGGACCTGCCTCAGCAGTGTGGTAAGGTAGGAACCTGCCTCAGCAGTGTGGTAAGGTAGGGACCTGCCTCAGCAGTGTGGTAAGGTAGGAACCTGCCTCAGCAGTGTGGTAAGGTAGGGATCTGCCTCAGCAGTGTGTTAAGGTAGGGACCTGGCTCAGCAGTGTGTTAAGGTAGGGACCTGGCTCAGCAGTGTGTTAAGGTAGGGACCTGCCTCAGCAGTGTGGTAAGGTAGGGACCTGGCTCAGCAGTGTGTTAAGGTAGGGACCTGGCCCAGCAGTGTGTTAAGGTAGGGATATAGCTGGCCCAGGAGTGTGTTAAGGTAGGGACCTGGCTCAGCAGTGTGTTTAGGTAGGGATATAGCTGGCCCAGGAGTGTGTTATGGTAGGGACCTGGCTCAGCAGTGTGTTTAGGTAGGGATATAGCTGACCCAGGAGTGTGTTAAGGTAGTGCCCTGCCTCAGCACTGTGTTATGGTAGGGACCTGGTCCAGCAGTGTGTTAAGGTAGGGACCTGGTCCAGCAGTGTGTTAAGGTAGGGACCTGGTCCAGCAGTGTGTTAAAGGACAGGTTCAGAATTTAGCATTATATGCCATGTTATAATGGGATGTGGATGAATCTACACCTCTGGCTTTGTTGTCAATACAAATCAAACATGATCAATAAAACCTGATCGGAAGCATACTTTGTAAAGATTTTGCCAGAACGATATAAAAAAAAGAATAAGGGCACAACGGTAGGCAATGGTGGCCAAGTGGCCTAGCGGTCCCTGGTCAGGTGCTCTAACTCCTGGGCCACCCTCCGCCTGTTTGTACCAGATGTTTTCTTATATTGGATGCTGATAAAGGCCCCATAATTAAAACGTGTCCAATTGAATACTTCTGCAAATAAAGTGATTCTGGAACAGGATCCAGTGTGTTGTCCATCTGTTCACTCTGTTGTTGTTGTTGTTGTTGTTGTGTTCCAGGTGCTGGAGCTCATCTGTACCCGGGAGTCTGGTGCTGTGTTCGAGGCCGGCGGCCTGAACTGCGTCCTCAGCTTCATCCGAGACAGCGGCCATCTTGTCCACAAGGACACGCTGCACTCTGCCATGGCTGTGGTGTCGCGCCTCTGCAGCAAGATGGAGCCCCAGGACGCCTCGCTCGAGACCTGCGTGGAGTCCCTGTCCAGCCTGCTCCAACACGAGGACCACCAGGTGTGGAAGACAAGGACACACACACACTCACACACCCCTGGTGGCGGGGTTGTTGTGGATCAGAGGTATTGATGAGCGACATGCCTCCTGCTCCCCAGGTGTCTGACGGAGCCCTGCGCTGCTTCGCCTCGCTGGCGGACCGCTTCACGCGCCGCGGTGTGGACCCCGCCCCCCTGGCCAAGCACGGCCTGACGGAGGAGCTGCTGTCCCGCATGGCGGCCGCTGGCGGCACCGTCTCCGGCCCCTCCTCCACCTGCAAGCCCGGCCGCACCCCCACGGGCGCCGCTCCCACCGCCGCCGACTCCAAACTCAGCAACCAGGTGTCGACCATCGTCAGCCTGCTGTCCACGCTCTGCCGCGGCTCTCCCCTGGTCACACATGTAAGGAACCGGCTCCTCCTACTACCGCTGTATTTCTCTGTAGCTTACCTGGACTGTGTGTTGTCTGCAGTCAGTGTCGGCCTCTTGAGCTGTGCAGGAGGCATGTGGCACCTGTGTTTCTCTTTCTCCACCAGTTATTATAGTTAACACATGATATATATTACTGTTTTGTTTTGCGCTGAATTACTAATAACTGCACATTCAAAGTAATATCCATGTGAAAGTGAATGACGTTGACCTCCTATAGACAATAGTGCATGTTTATTCTAACCTCCTCTCCCCTCTCCTCCACCCACCCCTCTCCTCCCCTTTCCCCTCCTCTCCTCTTCTCCCCTCCTCTCCTCCTCCTCCCCCCCAGGACCTCCTGCGCTCGGCTCTCCCAGCCTCCATGGAGTCTGCCCTGCAGGGTGATGAGCGCTGTGTTCTGGACACCATGCGTCTGGTGGACCTGCTGCTGGTGCTGCTGTTCGAGGGCCGCAAGGCGTTGCCCAGGTCGACGGCGGGCTCCGCGGGCCGCGTCCCGGGCCTGAGGAGGCTGGACAGCTCCGGGGAGAGGTCCCACCGACAGCTCATCGACTGTATTCGCAGCAAGGACACGGACGCACTCATAGACGCCATCGACACCGGAGGTAAAGGGGTGGGGGGGGGTGATGATGGTGTTGAGGATGATGATGACACTTGACCTCCATCGTCACTTCATCAATGTTTAACTTTGACACTTACGGTAGATGGTGTTTGTGTGTGCGCGCGTGTGCTTGTGTGTGCGCACATGTGTGTGTGTGTCTTTTTGTGCGTGAGCAGGTGCTAGTCCACTTTTGTAATAAGATTTGTTTTCATGTGTATTCAGTGTTTTGGCTGCTTCTATCTAAGCAGACAGTGCTGCGTGTCATCATGGTGACTAAGTGTTCTGGATAATTTTTGTCTCTACAGCTTTTGAGGTGAATTTCATGGATGACGTGGGTCAGACTCTTCTCAACTGGGCCTCTGCGTTCGGAACACAGGAGATGGTAAGCCGGTAGACAAACATACTCCTGGAGCTTGCTCGATCGCCTTGTTGAGAGGGGTCAGGGAAGAATTTTTACAGCTCACTTATCTTTTATCTTTATCTCTATCTTTATCTCTATCTTGATTACTGTTTTTTTTGCTTCCCTCTGGAATATGTAGAGAGTGGGTCATATGCCCACCTCCCTTGTTCTCTGTAAAGCGCATTGTGTTGCCTCTGGGTATGAAATGCGCTATACAAATAAAGCTTTGATTGATTGATTGATGATTGAAAAGGCTTCAGTATTCCTAACCCAGGATTCTCTCCAGCTCTTTAATAACGAGCTGCTGTTGGGCCAGTTGGTTCAGTCTTGTAACAACGTGATTACACAGTCCATCATGTTGGTGATTATGGTGCTGGGGACAAAATAGAATGGCCCATTGTTGCCTGGGTATTAGGGCTAAAGCTAAGACTAGCATCTCCTTCATTGTGTATTGTAGTTGTGGCTAAGGCTAGCACCAGGCCTTTTGTTGGATGGTGATTGGCTGATGAAAAGCGGGAAGTGTTCTACAGCTTTCAAAGTTATGTCCACGTGGGAACATGGCAACCAGCCAGCCAAACACGAAAGCTGTTCTGTCATTTCCAATAAATCTGGTTGTAATTCTGTGTTATGGGCTGGCTGTGGGGTTGATAACAGCTTGTTAGTCTATTTATATTATCAGAGCTACGCCTCGTAATCGCACCTAGCTACAGGAGACGGGCAGAAAGACACGAGAAAGTTAGTCATGGGGGTCAAAACAGCTCTACCAGGGCAGTTGTTAACAGTGTTTACTACAGTCAATTGGCAGCCCAGCTCTGCCTGTAGTGGACAGTAGTATAGCTTTAATGTGCTGTGGTGACCCGTCCCCTCTACATCTCTGTGCTGTGATTGGTGCAGGTGGAGTTCCTGTGTGAGAGAGGAGCTGATGTCAACAGAGGTCAGAGGTCGTCCTCCCTCCACTACGCAGCCTGCTTCGGTCGACCTCAAGTAGCAAAGGTACTCTGTCTCTCTCCATCTCATCTCTCAGACTTTCTCTCTCTCTCTTTCTCATTTCTTTGTTTCTCTCTCTCAGTCACTCTGTCTAGTTGTCTGTGTGTTTCCTACCACAGTTTGTTCCTCCGCTGATGCTGCTGTTGTCTCTGTCTCCAGACTCTCCTGCGGCACGGTGCCAACCCAGACCTGAGGGACGAGGATGGGAAGACCCCCCTGGACAAGGCCCGCGAGAGGGGCCACAGCGAGGTGGTGGCCATCCTCCAGTCCCCAGGTGCGGACAGCACCTCTCTCACGCGCGCTCACGCACACACAAATACGCACACACACATACGCACACACACCGCTCCTGGTCACAAACGCACACACACGCCCGGCTCTCGCACACAATATATCATACAAAACAGCTTATGCATTGAAATCTTCTGTGTGTGTGCGTGTGTGTGTGCATGTGTGTGTGACAGGAGACTGGATGTGCCCTGTGAATAAAGGGGACGATAAGAAGAAGAAGGAGCTGAACAAGGAGGAGGAGGAGGGGAGCGAGCCCAGAGGAGACCCAGAGATGGCCCCCATCTACCTGAAGAGGCTGCTGCCTGTCTTTGCACAAACCTTCCAGCAAACCATGCTGCCTTCTATTAGGTAACCAACCACACACACATACTTGAATTCTTTATTTAGGTCTGCATTTTTAAATTGCAGGGGTCCAAATATAGTTCTGTTGCCATCATGTTGATGGGTCGTTTAACAAGTGTCACATTTTAGACAATAGATACGAGCAAGCATCTAGGATGTACACAATATGCTTACATGCACATACATACATAAACACACATGCATATATCTTGATGGTATAATATACATAATAATGATGTACAGTAAGCATACAGAAAATACCACTCAGACCAAACCAAATGCAGCGGCTGCCAATAATGGAGGAGATCGAGCAATATTTCAGCAGTCTGCTTTGCTTCACACTTGGTCAACCCCATAATCCTCAGGCTTCTGACTACTAACCTATGGACATGGCTCAGGCGGCCAAATATAAACACAATTAGCTGACACTTTTTTAGCCTAGCTGTATAATGGCTTGTACCAGTGGCTGGTACTTAAGCTGTTTAGTGAGAAACGCCTCTTCTAAACTAGAAACAAAAGTACACCTCACTGTGGTCCTCATCAATCACAATGACATCCGGTGAATTAGCGTGTACATTTGAAAATACATGGGTGTCACTGTGTTGTAAGCGATAGTGATGAATTGTTTTGTCAATATGAAATTGTTCATCAAAGTCTTGGTTATGTAATGATATAAAAATTATTATATATATATAATATAATATTTTATATATATATATATATATATTAGATCTAAATAGCCAGAAAAGGGTTTAGTCACAACAGTTCCCAAATTTAGCAGGCTAATTAGCAGGCTATCAGAATATTCATTACCCACACCACACCCCTACCACACCCCATGATCTTTCACAATGGGCCATCATCTTGGACAAAGGACAGTAACAGCCTGTCGCCTGTCTGCCTGTGACTCAGACACACTCAGCCATGCAGAAGACAGAAATAAAATGTTTTATTTATCTCAAAATTAAAAAAATATAACCACTGTTGTCCATCTAGTGGATGTATTTGTCAATGTATTTGGTACACAAACGGTTAACAGGTCTCGTTGTAGGCTATTTGCCCAGGCACAATGCACAGGATATGCAAGCACAAACTTTGATAAAATCTGATAAACTCTAGCTAGAAGTATAAATATAATCTGTTGTCATTTTGTCCTGAGGGGGTTAAGCATGTTCAGTAAATGGGAGAGGCGTGTAGATGTATATATCCATTCAAAGTCCGGTACCCCTAACCCTTCCTCACGTTGACTGGAATATGATGTCACAGGTTGTGTGAGTGCTCAGGCGAAAACACACACACACACACACACACACACCTAATCGGTACTAACCATATTGTTATAGAGGGCTTTGTCTGACCTGACCCCCCCCCCCCTTCCACCCTCCTCCAGGAAAGCTAGTCTGGCCCTGATCAGGAAGATGGTTCACTACAGCTCCGAACTGCTGCTGAAGGAGGTGTGTGATTCCGACGCTGGTCACAACCTGCCTACGACTCTGGTGGAGATTACTGCTACAGTCCTGGACCAGGAGGTACACAAGCACACACACACACACACAGACCCCTACCTCCCCTCCTCAACAGCACTATTTACACCCTACTGGTGCAGCAGTGTTTTGTGAGCAGACTGTGCGTGATGCCATCCCTCTCCCCCAGGACGACGATGACGGCCACCTGCTGGCTCTGCAGATCATCAGGGACTTGGTGGACCAGGGGGGTGATGTGTTCCTGGACCAGCTGGCCCGACTGGGCGTCATCAACAAGGTCTCCACGCTGGCCGGACCCTCTTCCGACGACGAGAACGAGGAGGAGGCCAAACCAGAGAAGGTACCGCACACACACACACACACAGAGAACATGGAAATAAACACACTAGGAAATAAACACACTAGAACACATGCTCTTACACACACACACACACACACACTCACTTACTCGCAGAACATGAAAATACACACACTGAAACGCACTAGAACACACACACACACACACTAGGCTTGTCACGGTTGTCGGTGTTAGCGGTGTTACTCAGTGTTTGGGCATACAGCGTGTATTCATCGAGCCATTATTTTAACCGCCCACCGTTGTTTTCTGCCCCAACTGTAGTTTTACCTATTTAGTTAATTTTCACATATCAGCGTCCTCTCATCAAACTCAGACAAGTGTCTGTGATCTGCCCCTCCGCGTGCGCAGGGAGTCTAGAGGAATCATATTGCAGTTCACGTGAAGAGAGGAGGGGAGGGGAGGAAAAGGGGGGGTTATGGCTAATACCCTCTTGTGACTAGCTAGCCTAGCTAACGTTCAGCTAACTTAGCTACCTATTGGCTGTTAAGCTAACCTAACCTAGTGGCTGTTGCCATTAGCTAGCTGGCTAGTTTATTCTAGGAGCCTATTCTCTCGCCTATTCTAGCAGCATTCCGTTCATAAAACAGATTTGCGGAGGCAGTTTGGCGTTGTATGCCTCCAATTTGCCATTTGCCTGCAAATGTGCGATCATAGTCAGAATAAGGTGAACATTACACTCGGTCCTGTGCTTTATGATCAGAATCAGAATTAGTTTGTCTTGTAGTTTTTCAACATACTAGGAATTTGCTTCAGACATGGTGCATATTCCTAGTAGACTATGAAAACTGCATGGCAATAAACAAATTCTGATTATAAAGAATCACAAGACTGAGTAACGTTTATCTTTCCTTACTCTGATCATGCATTTGCAGGCAAGCCGGGGAAGCATACAATACCAAATTCAAATAGGCTACACAACAGTGCTGTTCAACGTAGGGTCTAACGTTAAAGATGAAAGTAAGCACTCTTATTGTAGGCTAGTCTGTGTTACCAGTGTTGCCATGAGTTTATTAGTCGGTGTGAAAAAATCCACACCGTGCCATCCCCCCCCCACACACACACTTTATAGCACCTCATAGTCTCCACACTCTTCTATCCACGATTGAGTTCCATAGTTTTTTGAAGCGGTCCAGCCGCTTCTTTGTGACGTGTGTGTCCGTCCATTCGTAGCCTGAGATTTACACCAACCAACCAGCAGAGGGCAGTTAGAGACTGCTCATAAACCGCTTACTTCACCACCTGGGTGTGCTGTTTTGCCCCCCAGGAGGACGAGCACCAGGAGGACGCCAAGGAGGTGCAGCAGGGGAAGCCGTACCACTGGAGGGACTGGTCCATCATCCGCGGCCGCGACTGCCTGTACATCTGGAGCGACGCCGCAGCCCTGGAGCTCTCCAACGGCTCCAACGGCTGGTTCAGGTTCATCCTGGATGGCAAGCTGGCCACCATGTACTCCAGCGGCAGCCCTGAGGGAGGCTCCGACAGCTCTGGTAGGAGGGTCGTACGCACTCGCACACACACGCGCACACATCCATCCATGCATACACACACACGCGTGCGCACATGTACACACACACTCATGCACCTGCACACACACTCGTGGATATACACACACAATCACTCATGCACATACACACATGTGCACACATGCACACATGCGCCCACACACACACACACACACACACACACAGCCCCACTGGAATGATTAGCTAGACCTAGATCACAGCCCACAGCTGTTGGATTGCTGATATCAGACATTGAAATTACATTTCAGGAGTTCTGAATCTCTCTCTCTCTCTCTCTCTCTTTTCTCTCTTCCTTTCCCCTCCCCCCCTCCCTCCCTCCGTCCCTCCCTCCAGAGAGTCGTAGTGAGTTCCTGGAGAAGCTCCAGAGGGCGAGGAGCCAGGTGAAGCCGGTGACGGCCAGCCAGCCCATCCTGTCGTCCCTGGGCCCCACCAAGCTGACGGTGGGGAACTGGTCCCTGACCTGCCTGAAGGAGGGCGAGATCGCCATCCACAACTCAGACGGCCAGCAGGCCACCATCCTGAAGGAGGACCTGCCCGGCTTCGTGTTCGAGTCCAACAGAGGAACCAAGCACTCCTTCACCGCCGAGACGTCTCTGGGTGAGTTATACCCACACACACGCGCACACACAAACACACACACACAGACAAACATGCAGAAACACGTGCACACACACACACACACACACATGCACGCGCACACACGCGCATACGCACGCACAAACATGCATGCACACACACTTTCACAAACAGGATGATCAAGTACTCCGTCAGAGGCCTTCTGGGTGAGTTAGTTAAGAGGCTTAGATCAGTGTGTTTGATATAGCTCCCCTGGTGTAGTAGACTACATTAGGGTCTATTAATCTGTGCCTGTTTGGCAAATCAAACGCACCTCGCCCTCACAGTATGACTGATTTTAAGCGTCTGATTGGTCCATGCTCTGTAACGCTCTTGTCTCTCTCTTTCGGTGTTGCAGGGTCGGAGTTTGTGACTGGCTGGACCGGGAAGAGAGGTCGGAAGCTCAAGTCCAAACTGGAGAAAACCAAACAGAAGGTGGGGGTTAGTTAACCCTCACACAGTAGTCCTGACCTCCACACTGTTAACCCTCACAGTAGAGTCTGTCTGTCTGTAGCGTACCGAACACTAACCCTAAACTCCATTTCACTGACTCCTATGAATTATTGGCGGTCAGCTGATATGATGGTGACAAAATTCGTATCAGTTTCCTAGACACAGATGAAGCTTGGAGTCCCAGATCTAGTTTAGCGTCTGCCTAGTCTTGCGATGTCAGACTTTTGAGGTCTTCCTCTGAAGGTCTGGAGACATCTCCATTGAAAGCTGTTACTAGAACAGCGCCAAAAACCGGCGCTACCAATCAGAGCCACTTCCTACATCTCCAATAGGGTGAAGGACCCACCTTACCGGAAATTGTCCTCCAAACAAACTAGAGTGGCGAATCAAAACAAAACATTCACCACCCCATTAGGAAGGACTGCCCTAAAGGCGTTGGATTGGTTCTGCAATGCAGTTTGTTTTTTTCAATCTCATAGTTTCCACCCACTTTTAGTGACGAAATTTAGATGAATGTCTTCAGTCTATAGTTGAGCGCAGTGTTTTAGAGACTGACTCGTGAGTCTAGCACCTGTCAAGCCTACTGAGTCCTCCTCTCAAAGTGTGTCCAGGCTGTAACCTTGCCCCCTGCCCCCCAGGTGAAGACTATGGCCCGGGACCTGTATGACGACCACTTCAAGGCGGTGGAGAGCATGCCCAGGGGGGTGGTGGTCACCCTCAGAAACATCGCCACTCAGCTGGAGTCTGCCTGGGAGCTGCACACCAACAGACAGGTATACACCTGACCTCTGACCCTTACTAACATACTTTTATCAGACACTTTATTAGGTACACCTGCTCAATCAGCCAGTCATGTGGCTGCAACATAAAGCATGCAGACATGGTGAAGAGGTTTAGTTGTTGTTTGGACAGACATTAGAATGGGCAAGACGCGTGATCAAAGTGACTTGACCGTGATATGATCATTGGTGCCAGATGTGGTGGCTCTACAATACGTTAGTCATTTAGCAGACACTTTTATCCAAAGCGACATACAATAATTGCATTTAACATGGGTAGTCAGTGTACTATTACTTGCCAGAACTCACAAGTGCATCTCCTTTCTAAAACAAGTGATTAAGAGCATAACCTAGTGCTGAAGGCAAAGTGAAGAATGGCAAACTAAAAATACAATGGGTGCTTAAGAGGGAGGATCCTGGTAGTACTTGTTGAAGAGGTGAGTTTTGAGCCTGGCTCTAGCATCTCGGAAACGGCTACCTTCCTGGGATTTTCAGGCACTACAGTCTCTAAACTAGAGGCTGGTGAGAATGAGAATTGTTTTGATGAACAGAAAACATCCAGTGAGCGTCAGTTCTGTGGAAAAAAACACTTTGTTAGTGAGGCAGGTCAGAGGAGAATGTCGAGACTTGTTAAAGAAAGGACACATGCTCAAATAATATCTGTTTACAACAGTGTTAACAGTGTTGTGCAGAAGGGCAGCTTGTTGAATTCAGGCCATGAAGAATTCAGACTGTTCTGGAGGCAAAAGGGGTACTAGATGGGTTTACCTCATGAAGTGTCCACTGAGTGTGTATTTTTAGACGTTGGGCGTGATCAGGTGTGTATGACTGAGATGGAAAGATTATTTACGTACTGGCAGTGTGAAGTCTGGTGGTGGTGTCTGCCTGCCCGGGTTCCTGCGTTCCTGTGTTCTAGTGTATTCAGTGATTGTTGATTGTTGTGTTCTAATGATTTCCAGTGTATGGAGGGGGAGAACACGTGGAGAGACCTGATGAAGACAGCTCTGGAGAACCTGATTGTGGTTCTGAAGGACGAGAACACCATCTCCCCCTATGAGATGTGCAGCAGTGGACTCGTCCAAGCACTTTTTACTGTCCTTAATAATGTATGTTACCAACAGATGAACCATCTGTTGATTTATTTGATCCATTCAACCATTTCGTCATTGTTTCATCCACTCATCCATCTATTCATAAGCCCAGAAGCCAGCTCACTCACCTGTGTCCATCCATATCTAGTCAGTCTCCAGGTCACTCAGACTGTCTGTCATCTGGTCTGTTTCAGAGTGTGGAGCTCGACCTGAAGCATGATTGTAAGCCATTAATGGAGAGGATAAATGTATTTAAAACTGCATTCAGTGAAAACGAAGATCATGAAAGGTGAGCTGGTGCTTTTCTTGTGATTGATATGATTTCATTATGTTAAGGGCTTGGTTTTCATGTACAGATTCTTTTTTTGTGGTCTCGCTCACAACCTGTCTCTCTCTCTTCCTCCCTCCCTCCATCCATCCCTCCCTCCCTCCTGTAGCAGACCAGCAGTTGCCTTAATCCGTAAACTCCTAGCAGTCCTGGAGTCCATAGAACGGCTCCCTCTGCATCTGTACGACACCCCAGGATCCACCTACAACCTGCAGGTCAGTCTACCTCAAGCGCACGCACGCACACACGCGCACACACACACACACACACATACACACACACTTAATAGCCACTGTCCAACTTTAGTCACTTGAATCTGTTGGATGAGAGCTGTTCCTGACTAGTGATGTGTATTTGTGTGGTGTCTGCATGCGCGTGTGTGTGTGTGTGCGCGTATGTGTGTGTGTAGATTCTCACGAGGAGGCTGCGTTTCCGTCTGGAGCGAGCCCCTGGTGAGACCGCTCTGATCGACCGGACCGGTCGCATGCTGAAGATGGAGCCTCTGGCCACGGTGGAGTCTCTGGAACAGTACCTCCTCAAGATGGTGAGATTTACATCCTCTCGTCTCTACCTCCTTTCATCTCTCTACCTCCTTTCATCTCTCTACCTCCTCTCCTCTCTACCTCCTCTCCTCTCTCTACCTCCTCTCCTCTCTCTACATCCTCTCCTCTACTTTCTACCTCCTCTCCTCTCTACCTCCTCTCCTCTCTCTACCTCCTCTCTTCTCTACCTCCTCTCCTCTCTCTACCTCCTCTCCTCTCTACCTCCTCCTCTCTACCTCCTCCTCTCTACCTCCTCTCTTCTCTACCTCCTCTCCTCTCTACCTCATCTCTAGCTCCTCTCTTCTCTACCTCCTCTCCTCTCTACCTCCTCTCCTCTCTACCTCCTCTCCTCTCTACCTCCTCTTCTCTCTACCTCCTCTCCTCTCCTCTCTACCTCCTCTCCTCTCTACCTCCTCTCCTCTCTCTACCTCCTCTCCTCTCTACCTCCTCTCCTCTCTCTACCTCCTCTCCTCTCTCTACCTCCTCTCCTCTCTCTACCTCCTCTCCTCTCTACCTCCTCTCCTCTCTCTACCTCCTCTCTTCTCTACCTCCTCTCTTCTCTACCTCCTCTCTTCTCTACCTCCTCTCCTCTCTCTACCTCCTCTCCTCTCTACCTCCTCTCCTCTCTACATCCTCTCCTCTCTCTACCTCCTCTCCTCTCTACATTCTCTTCTCTCTACCTTCTCATCTCTCTACCTCCTCATCTCTCTACCTCTTCTCCTCTCTACCTCCTCTCATCTCTACCTCTTCTCTCTCTACCTCCTCATCTCTACCTCTTCTCTCTCTACCTCCTCATCTCTCTCCCTCCTCATCTCTCTACCTCCTCTCCTCTCTACCTCCTCTCCTCTCTACCTCCTCTCCTCTCTACATTCTCATCTCTCTACCTCCTCTCCTCTCTACCTCCTCATCTCTATCTCCTCATCTCTCTACCTCTTCTCTCTCTACCTCTTCTCTCTCTACCTCCTCTCCTCTCTCTACCTCCTCTCCTCTCTACCTCCTCTCCTCTCTACCTCCTCTCCTCTCTACATTCTCTTCTCTCTACCTTCTCATCTCTCTACCTCCTCATCTCTACCTCCTCTCATCTCTACCTCTTCTCTCTCTACCTCCTCATCTCTCTACCTCTTCTCTCTACCTCCTCATCTCTCTACCTCCTCTCCTCTCTACCTCCTCTCCTCTCTACCTCCTCTCCTCTCTACATTCTCATCTCTCTACCTCTCCTCTCTACATTCTCTTCTCCTCTCCTCTCCCTCCTCTCCTCTCTACCTCCTCTCCTCTCTACATTCTCTTCTCTCTACCTTCTCATCTCTCTACCTCCTCATCTCTACCTCCTCTCATCTCTACCTCTTCTCTCTCTACCTCCTCATCTCTCTACCTCTTCTCTCTCTACCTCCTCATCTCTCTACCTCCTCTCCTCTCTACCTCCTCTCCTCTCTACCTCCTCTCCTCTCTACATTCTCATCTCTCTACCTCTCCTCTCTACATTCTCTTCTCTCTACCTTCTCATCTCTCTACCTCCTCATCTCTACCTCCTCTCATCTCTCTACCTCTTCTCTCTCTACCTCCTCTCATCTCTCTACCTCTTCTCTCTCTACCTCCTGATCTCTCTACCTCCTCTCTACCTCCTCTCCTCTCTACATTCTCATCTCTCTACCTCCTCTCCTCTCTACATTCTCTTCTCTCTACCTTCTCTTATCTCTCTACCTCCTCTCATCTCTCTACCTCCTCCTCTCTACCTCATCTTTCTACATCCTCCCATCTCTCCCTCCTCTCATCTCTTTACATCTTGTCCTCTCCTCTCTTGTTCCCATCCTGAAGAGCTTGTCTAACCTCGCCCCCCTCCTCCAGGTGGCCAAGCAGTGGTATGACTTTGACCGCGCCTCCTTCATCTTTGTGAGGAAGCTGAGGGAGGGGCAGACCTTCACCTTCAGACACCAGCACGACTTCGATGAGAACGGCATCGTCTACTGGATCGGAACCAATGCCAAGTAAGACCCCATCCATGTCGATTAAAGACCCACTGAGAATATGAGGATCCCAGAACCTTAAAGCTGCAGTATGTGCGATTTTCATAAGAATGTATTCATTTAAATATTGCCATGATAAATAGAAAGGGATAAGTGATTGGGCTCCTCAGTGAAAACCGCGTCTTTGTAAACTGCTGTTTCGCTCTGCTGCAATTTGGTGTCTTGTTGACACCAGAGAATTAAAATAAAAGAAGCTTGAAGGCGTGGCCACACCTGCATGCTGAGACCGAGTCAGCAACACGCTGAATACTTCATGGGTAACCAAAACCCACAAACCGTGAGATTGAAGCAGACTGAAATGAACGTGGCAGATGGAATTTTCCAGTTCATAACCAGATAACTTCTGCACTATCTATACATTTCAAACCACTAGCCCAAACTCATATTAATACAATTGGTTTTGAACTGTACCTTAACCCCATTGTTTTAGAACCAGGCCTGAACCCCACTGGCTTATTGAATTCTGATCTGATTAAAGCTGATTGGTTGCCCCCCTCCCTAGGACCGCCTACGAGTGGGTGAACCCCGCCGCCTACGGCCTGGTGGTCGTGACGTCATCGGAGGGGCGGAACCTCCCGTACGGCCGGCTGGAGGACATCCTCAGCCGGGACAGCTCCGCCCTCAACTGTCACACCAACGACGACAAGAACGCCTGGTTCGCCATGGACCTGGGGCTGTGGGTGATCCCCTCGGCCTACACGCTGCGCCACGCCCGCGGCTACGGGCGCTCCGCCCTCCGCAACTGGGTGTTCCAGGTGTCCAAGGACGGCCAGAACTGGATGACCCTCTACACACATGTGGACGACTGCAGCCTCAACGAGCCTGGGTGGGTGGTGTGAGGGATGCGCACACATATGAACACGTGCGTGCACACACACACACACACACACACACTAGATCTGTGCAATAAAATCAATACAGCAATACATTGCGATATTTGAGGGTATATTTTCACTTGGGTGTCGTTTGTTTCGTTCGTGCACAAAGCAGGATTATACAAAAACTACCAGACTGATTTTCACGAAACTCGGTGGAGGGGTGTAGGATGGGCCAATTTAGAACCCATTACATTTTGGAGCAGATCAGAATCACTGGGCGGATCAGATATACTGTAACACCTGATTAGTATATGGGCTATAACTTTGTGTGTGTCTTTGTGCATGTCCTGGTGTGTTTCTGCCCGTATCCTGGTGTGTCCATAACCGTGTGTGTGTGTGTCCGTGTGTCCTGTTGTGCTGCAGCTCCACGGCTACGTGGCCTCTGGACCCGTCCAGGGAGGAGAAGCAGGGCTGGAGACACGTCCGCATCAAGCAGATGGGGAAGAACGCCAGCGGTCAGACTCACTACCTGTCCCTGTCCGGCCTGGAGATCTACGGCACCGTCAGCGGCGTCTGTGAGGACCAGCTGGGTAAGACCCTGGCCAGGCGGCCTTTACTGACAGGACAGATCAGATGTCACATGTGAGGACCAGCTGGGTAAGCCCCGCCCCACCGCTGCTGGTCGGCCAGGCGACATTTACTGACAGGACAGATCAGAGGTCACATGCAGCGCAACACCCGAGAACAGACGCTCATTTAACCACGTCCGTCTCGCTGTACTCCAGTCAGCACTGTGTGTTTATCGAACAAGTTCCCCATCGGCGCCAGGTCTGTTCCAATATATCTGAGCTGCCCTGTCCCTCTCCTCTCTCCCTCCCTCCCTCCCCCAGGTAAGGCCGTGAAGGAGGCGGAGGCGAACCTGCGGCGCCAGCGGCGTCTGTTCCGCTCCCAGGTGATGAAGTACATCGTGCCCGGGGCGCGCGTGGTGCGCGGCATCGACTGGAAGTGGCGCGACCAGGACGGAAACCCTGCTGGGGAGGGAACCGTGACTGGGGAGGCCCACAACGGTGAGCCCCCCGGCCCTTAACACACACATACAGGCCTCACGCAGAACATACACACACACACACACACTTACATACGGCCCCCTGCCTGGCTGTGTCTGGGGTCTGGAGCTGGAGCTCAGCTCAATTCAGCTCAGCACAGTGCCTGCTTCGAGAGTCTCTGGCCCTGTTTGAATACTCAGAAGAAGCATCCTCCTCTCTTCTCTTCCTTGGGGTAACCTCTGATCTAACATGATTGGATAGGTGAAGACCTGTTCCTCAACACAGCTGTTTCCAAGCTGCTTTTTTCTGAATCTTTCAAAAAATGTCCTAAGTCTCAACTAGGAAATCACAAACCGCATACAGCACCTTTTAAAGGGGCACATTACTCAAAATAAATGTTTTGATGTTTTCCATTAATCCACCCTTGTATAGGTTGTAAAAGTATCATTATTAGGTGGGTAAAAACTGGATGGATTTGGCTGTTTCTGAAACTCCCTCAGAAGTGTGATTATGTGCTAGCTCATTGGTATGTCATTTGTATGCACATCACACTTCTAGGGTGGCAGAAGCAGTTTTGTCTATCATGTTCTAACCCACCAAATAATGCATGTTTTATATAATGCATGTTGGCTTCTTGGAAAACATACAAAACACTTTGAGTAAAGTCCCCTTTACTTACCATAGGGGAGTGTCCAGGACAGGGAATACACATTTACCGTTTTAAACATGGGTTGAAATACTATTTGAAATACTTTCATTCACTGTCATGTTTTACTAAAGTTTGCTTGGAGGGTCACATGGATGGCATTTGCATATTTGAAACAAATTGGGTAATTTGTGCCAGACGAGCAATCATGTAAAGAAAAGTGCATAACATTTTTTTAAATAGTATTTAGACCCCGGCTTTTTCAACACACACCTGCTCTGATATTATTACTTTAACTAGTGAGCACCTAAATGGAGTCATTGGATTAAAACATGCTAAATGGAAACAAATTGTGAACATCAAGTGCATTTAAATGCTTTGAGGAGGCTGTTAGTTGTGTAGCTCTATACCTTTTTTTCACTAACACTTTTTTGTGTAAAGTCAGGAAGTAAAAAGTGACCAGTTGTGTATGAGATGTCATACTACTGTGTGTTTGTGCTAACATGATGATCTGGTGAGGGCTGGATAGACATGATCGGGGTGGTGGTGGTGCTCGATCTCAATTTCCATCTTGGCTAGGGTTGCAAAATTACAACTACCCAAAATTCACAACAGGAATTGATGGCAAATAACGGGAATAAATTCTGTTTACTAATCAAACCAAAATACCTCAGAGTGTACCCCAAAATACAAAAGTGCTACAAACTACCACATTATGCTTATTGAACAGAACAGCACACACCTACAGACCATGCAGGGACTCGCTCTTCTTATCAAAAGGAACAATGACAATGAGCAGCACTTCTTTTTTCCCCGAATGTCCTTGTTTTAAACAAACACTTTTTCCTATTCTATTGAAAAGATTACTTTTGTATTTGAAATTATCAAGCATGTGCATCTGCACTGTGTGCACGTGTGTCACTATGCAGAAGCCTGGAACAAAATAATGTGCAGGCGCCAATGACAGAACATAAGAAAAAACTGTTATACTTTCAGAATTAACTATTAAACTTTGGATTACTTTGGGGATATTTTTTGGGTACTTTTAATTATGTTTGGGTACTTTGGGGTACCTTTTTTGGGTACTTTGAGGTGTATTTTGGCAGTACTCTGGGGTATTTTGGGGTATTCTTAGTGGTGATTGGTAGGATCCTTCCAAATTTATTCCAGTTAATTCCCATAAATTCCTGTTAATTTTTCAACTCTAATCTCGGCTCAGACTGACCTCTCTCTGGCTCTAGACCCAGCTTTGTCACCTGTTTTCAAACTCGCTTTGCTCTTTAACTCCTCCTAATGTATCAACGGTCTATAATGGTTTTATAACCACGCAGGAGCTCCAGGGCCATATGAGATGATCTGAGCACTGCCCCCACAGGGGCAGATATGTTCACATCTGAGTCAGAGGCTCCAGTGTGATCACATGCTGTGGCGCTCCAGCCTCATGTCCTTCCCATGCATGGCTGGAATATGATCCACCCATCTCTGAATGCCAGTTTCAGATTGAAACCCCTATTATATACACTATACAGATGGGTGACAAATGACAGGACAAACGTGAATAAATGAGTGAAACATAATGAATGCAGATGCTTCCATACAGGTGTACTGCATGATACAGTTAAGCAGCGAGCATCCTATCATAAATGCTGAGCAGGCCCAGCCGACCTCAACTTTGGATCAAGATAAGGAAAAGATGGAAATCTTCCTTTGGTCCATACTGCCCTGTACAATACAATAGAACAGCTGTCTCCTGTTTGTTTGCCCTGTAGCCCCTTTCCCCAGGCCTTAAAAGGACAGGTTCAGAATTAACATCAGAATCTACTTCCATACTATATCTCGAGAGTGCACCGTTTGACGAAACGTTAATATTGGCCGTTGTATATGATCATAAATAACCTTATAACATGGCTTATAATGCTAAATTCCGAACCTGTCAGGACACAACAGCAGGACACCCCCCTTCCCCCAGGGGTCCGCTGTTGACGCTCAGAACTAGCCTCCTCTCATATAATTGGTTAGGGAAGTTTGGATTATCTTTTGATAGAATGGTGTGCCATCCCTCCAGAGACTTGTACAATCTATGCCAGGGTGCATTGAAGCTGTTCTGACGGCTCATGGTGGCCCAACACTTTACTAAGATACTCTATGTTGGCTTTTCCTTTAATTTATCACCCATCTGTGTGTGTGTGTGTATGTAATATGTATATATATATATATTATATATATATATATATATTTATTATATACACTATTATATATAATATATATGGCTGTCACCCATACCTAACTCTGTGGTTAGCTTGCTATGTGGAAGAGCTCCCACCACCCTCCCTCGTCTCCCCCACCTCCCCTCTCCCCCAAGATAACAGGTAACCTTCATGCTTTGAACCAGCATCCTCTCTGCCCTGCCTCCTGCCAGTCCCCTGGCCAACCATGTTTTCTCAGTGTGTTGATCCAGATATTACGTCTTTCAACTAATCATCTCCATAAATCAAACTAAGTGCATGTTGATGTCACAATTTGCAAGCCCAAATGGACTCCATTGCCAAGCGTGTTGTGTTATTATGATTATGTGTTTTATTTTGTTTACATCGACACAGGAAAAAAAAAATCTGCAGTTCCTTTTGTTCCTCAAGTGGCTTTTAAGCTTTGCGTTTGCTCAAAAAGAAATTCTACTTTGGCTTTTTTTTTGGCTTTTTCTGTAACTCATGTTCTCTCGCCTAGCTTCACCTGGACCAGATTGAACCACAGTAGATCAATAGCAACGTCTTTAACAATAAACCATAGATCAATAACGACACTACCTGACATTCAGTTTAGTATTAGAATCAAAATACATATAGTTGATTAAGACATTTGCCTTGAACATCTCATCACATTACAATTGACCTCCATGCATCCTATGCTAACATTGAGTAAGCTGGGTGAAGTGTAGTTCTTGTCCAGTGTGGAGCATGGAGCTGCTGTCTGACTATGCTGCTGTGTTTCTCTCTCTCTCTCTCTCTCTCTCTCTCTCTCTCTGCCGGGCCTCTCTCTCACACCGTTCATATCCCTTTCCAGGCTGGATTGATGTCACCTGGGATGCCGGTGGCTCAAACTCTTACCGTATGGGTGCTGAAGGGAAGTTTGACCTCAAGCTTGCGCCAGGGTACGACCCTGAGTCTGCGCCGTCACCCAAACCTGTCTCATCCACTGTTTCAGGCCCGGCGGCCGCGCAGCCCTGGAGCAGCCTGGTGAAAAATAACTGTCCGGACAAGGGCGGCTCGTCCTCGGCCGCGCCCCCCGGGTCCTCCAGCAGGAAGGGCAGTAGCAGTTCGGTGTGTAGCGTGGCCAGCAGCAGCGACATCAGCCTGGGCTCCGCGCGCCTGGAGCGCCTGGAGCGCCGGGCCGAGGGGCTGCTGCTGGAGCAGGGGGGGGCGCTGGGAGGAGGGGGAGGGGCCGCCGGGGCGGAGGGGCAGGAGCCGATCGTGGTGCTGTCGTCGGCGGAGGCGGGTTCCGGATCCGCCTCCAGCACCAGCACGTTGACTGCGGACGCAGCGAGCGAGGATAGGAAGCAGCAGCCGGGCACGGACAGCACCTCGCGGCAGGGCGGAGGAGCCCCCACGCCGGCCGACGCCGCCATCTCCATGGGGCTGGTCAGCGTCAGCTCCCCGGACGTCAGCTCCGTGTCTGAGTCCTCCAGCAAGGACGCGCCGTCCCAGAGGCCCCTCTGTTCGGCCGCCAGCGCACGGCTGTCCGTCAGCTCCCTCCTGGCGGCCGGGGCGCCCATGAGCTCCAGCGCAAGCGTGCCCAACCTGTCGTCCCGCGAGGCCAGCCTCATGGAGTCGTTCGTCAGGCGGGCGCCCAACATGTCGCGCACCAACGCCACCAACAACATGAACCTGAGCCGCAGCAGCAGCGACAACAACACCAACACCCTGGGACGAAACGTGATGAGCAGCGCTAGTGAGTAGCTCTACTGCAGCAGTACTGGAACTACACTACTACTAATAATCCATCAGGTTTATAACGCTCTTCTCATTGTGAGACAGTCTCAAAAGTGCTGAAAAGTGGTTCGGCTAGGGTTGCCTCCTTCACAAATGCGTTAGCTAACGTTACTTCGATTCCCAAACTTAGTTTAGCCTAACCCAACCCAGCTTAACGTTAGCGTTAGCCTAACCTAATTTAGCTAAACCTAGCTTCAGTAAACTATAACTTGGCTTCTGTAGTAGCAGCAGCAGTAGTGGCTGTAGTGGCCCTGCAGTAGTAGTAATTCACCAGTAGTTGCCGACACCGTAGCAGTTGGGATGCGCAGGTAGAGCAGGTGATAGCGGCAGGTAGGTCGCAGGCTATGGCTGGTAGCTACACTTGGGCATAAACCAATTTAGTACAGCATCAGTAGCTCAGCTAGTGAGTAACAGTACTACAGTAGTATTGTAGTAATACAGATCATAGCGAGTATCTCCATTGCAGTAGCATTGCCTAGTTCATACTAGTAATACAGCAGCATGGCACTGTAACGCACAGGCGTTATACTGTTAAGTAGAGAGTCATTGGCGCAGCCTGCTATACTGTAGTAATACGGTAATGTACATTATCAGCTCCACCAGAGGGTAGCAGTACTTTAGCAGAACATGACTGTAGAGCATAGCAGGTGGATTCTGAACGGAGCGTGGAGTGTGTTTTCAAAAGGTCGGAGTGTCGGCCTTCTTTCCCTGCTCCAGTTTCTCTCCGGCCCACACCGCGAGTTTAAGAATCCTGAAGTTTGAGTTGAGTTCAAGTTTTTTTTTGTATTGGTGAGATGATGTAAAATGAAGGTGCAGCAAAATACAACAAGGCATCTTTTTGTCCTTTTGTGGAGCGATGAGCGGTGTTGAGCAGAGTGGGAGAGAGGGAGTGTCTTTAATCCATGTAGCAAAACAGAACTTGAGCTCCCAAGATGGAAAAGGACAATATGAAGCCTCACACAGTCCGCTGACTTGCTTTGGTTTTGCTTTTGGTCATTGGGGTTTAGTTTGGTTTTAACAAGCTGAGATGTATAGTTAATCTTAAGCGGTCCACCCTCATACGTCCTCCAGCAAGGGCTTCTTGTGTGACACTAATAAAAACAAAGTAAAATATTTGTAGTGTTTGAGTTGTCGGATTCAGAAGTGTTCTCTCCACCCAGCACTGCTGACTGGCTGAAGGTGCTGGAGTGTGTTGAGCATGTAGTAGAGGTATCTAGCTAGCAGATCCAGCTCAGCTCTAATACTACCACCTGCTTTATCTTTCAGTTTGAAAACTAACCAGCCCTTTGTTTGTTTGTTTGCAGCTTCTCCTCTCATGGGTGCGCAGAGCTTTCCTAACCTCACAACCACCGGCACCACCTCAACCGTTACCATGTCAACATCTATAGTAACCAGCAGCAATAACGTAGCCACGGCAACCACAGGTTTGTCGGTGGGCCAGTTGCTCAGCAACACGCTGACAACCAGCCTGACCTCCACGTCTAGCGAGAGCGACACAGGGCAGGAGGCGGAGTTCTCCCTCTATGGTAGGACATCCCATAATACTGTTACCCCTCTCCCTCTATGGTAGGACATCCCATAATACTGTTACCCCTGTCTAGGGTAGGACATTCCCAGAGTTATGTTACCCTCTCTCTCTCTGTGGTAGGACATCCCATAATACTGTTACCCCTGTCTAGGGTAGGACATCCCAGAGTTCTGTTACCCTCTCTGTCAATGGTAGGACATCCCATGATACCCCTCTATGATAGGACACCCTCCTAGGGATAACACTAGATTACTACTTCACTATGTCTTGGTACTACAAAAGCACGCTCACACACGCACACGCACACACACACACACACACACACACACACACACACACACACACACAGATAGACATACATACATACTCACTCACACCCACACTTTCTCCTAGCCTTCCTGGGAGTAACAGTGGCTAGTTAGTGAGGCCAGTGTTCTTTGGGGTTCTTACTTCTTGGGGACTGAGGGAGGAAGAACACAAGTATTCAACCAGGGCTAATATCTGAATTACATCAAGACCTCTTTCTCCCCTCCTGGAAAGCTTTGTGATTGGCTCTCCCTCTTTCCCGCAGACTTCCTGGACAGCTGTCGCGCCAACACCCTATTGGCTGAGCTGGACGACGAGGAGGACCTGCCGGAGCCCGACGATGACGACGACGAGAATGAGGATGATAACCAGGAGGACCAGGAGTATGAGGAAGTTCTGGTACGCTCCAGGGTAAACCTGGGTTTCCACATACACTTACATAGGGTAAACCCTGCTGCTCTTTCTACTCCTACCAACCCCTCTAGACCTAGAGCAGACGCATGCCTCCCTGCTACACTCCTAACGGCTGCCTGGTTTCCTCAGACACAGACCAAGCCTAGTTCTCGCACAAAGGAACTTGGTTCTATAGTAAATTCCTAGTTCTAGACTTGGGAATCTGAGTCTTGGAAACCGGCCCCCTTTTACACCTCCGTTTTGAAACTGGACTCGTTGTCTTTTTGTTGTGGATGTCTTGTGAGAGGCTTGCCTCATTTGTGATCTTGGTTTCTATGAGATTAGGGACGCTTGATTTAGAGCACCTGGTGCCCAGCCTGGGTGGGGTTTTTGCTCCTCGAACAACTTAAAATGTCAAGTCCAAACTTAGCCCACCTGATGATGTGCTCTTGTCAGCTAGTAGAAGCAGTCCCGGCACTCACAAATTAATATAAAAATATAAACTTTATTGGGCAACAAGTGGGACGTTTTGGCTTCATGCCTTAAAGGAGTAGTAAAGGGAAAATGCATGTTTAGCCTGTTTTTAAGGTTACTTATGATCATATACAATGGTTCAGATCAAAACGTTGACAAAACGTTTGAGAGTCTGATAATTGCTCTACCACCGTTTTGGTCATACAATGGATGTGGGTGGGCACCGTGAAAAATCATTAAAAAAACATATTAAACTCTCAATTTCAAAGAAAAGAAACTCACCGAGGTGTTAGTTGGCGTTCTGACATAATTCGCTATAAAGTAAGATTCTAGTTCATCTGGAAAGGCTTTTTTAAACATTTAGCATAGAACTATTTAGTCGCAGCACATACGTGTGTAATCTTCCGCAAACTAGGTAACCTAGCAACTTAAACAATAACAATAGCTACCGTAAGTAGTTCCGCTTCCTGAATCCCCTCTGCGGATTGATCTACACCTACAACGGTCGCTTCAATACAAGTCAATGGATTTCATAAAATGATCAATAAAACTCTACAGGATTCATACTTTAAGGCGAATTTGATGTCAGAACACCAACGGATACCAATTACCCCCTCGGTGAGCTTCTTGTCTTTGAAATCGCGAGTTTAACATGTTTTTGAAAGATTTTTCAAGGTGTCCACCCACATCCATTGCATCACCAAAACGGTGGTAGAGCAATTATCAGACTTTCTCAAAAGTGCTAGTTTTGTCAACGTTTTGATCAGAACCATTGTATATGATCATAAGTAACCTTAAAACAGGGCTAAACATGCATTTTCCCTTTACTACTCCTTTAATCAGCATATATAAATGACTTGTCAGCTAAATCAAATGAATTTCAACTTTGTTCTGTCAACTAGATATCTCTGTATCCATGGGCTGGTGTTGACTGAACACAAATTAAGACCTAGTACTAAAAAACAAATCCCAAAAACGAAGTTCTTGGTTGCATGCTTAATCTGTGTTCAGAGAACCCGGCCTGTATGTGTGATATTTATTCACCTAGCTGTGGGCCTCTGCTCCGAGATCTAAAAGGCATGTTGTTCCTGTTGTGAGTTTCAGGAGGAGGAGGAGTACGAAACCAAAGGAGGTCGGCGCCGGACCTGGGACGACGACTTCGTCCTGAAGCGCCAGTTCTCTGCCCTGGTCCCAGCCTTCGACCCCCGGCCCGGACGCACCAACGTACAGCAGACCACGGACCTGGAGATCCCCCCACCAGGTACACACACACACACACACACACTCTCTGTATGCCTCTTTTCTCTCTCTCTCTCTCTCTCTCTCTCTCTCAAATACACACACACACTTGCATAGAAACACAGGCAGGCATTAGGTTTTACTTGTGGTTTCCGTATCCCCCCTGCAGGCACCCCGCGGTCCGAGGTCCAGGAAGAGGTGGAGTGCGCCCCGTCGCCCCACCTGGCCCTGGTCCTGAAGGTGGCTGGCCTGGGCACCAACCGGGAGGTGGAGCTGCCCCTGTCCCACTACAGGTCCACCATCTTCTACTACGTCCAGAAGCTGCTGCAGCTCTCCTGCAACGGCAGCATCAAGTCCGACAAGCTGCGGCGCATCTGGGAGCCCACCTACACGTAAGAACACCACGAACGCCAGGGGACAACCTCAGCTCTCTAACCGCAAAGAACGGACAAGCCCTTTGGATCGTGAAATCACACAGATTAAGCCTAGCTCTAGGTTTAAAAATGTGTCACTGGAGTTGTTGTTTTTTATCGAAAAAGCTGTTTTAGTCCAGATAGACGAGAAGAATAGAGCCTTTTCCTTTTATCCTGACCTGCCCCTCATTTAAAATCTAGAGTTTAAGCTATGAAGGTTTTTTCCCCCCTGGGACAGGTGTTTTTCTAACGAGCTGTGGTTTTGTTCCCTCAGGATCATGTACAGAGAGATGAAGGACTCTGACAAGGAGAAGGAGAGTGGGAAGATGGTAACAACCTCCTTTCACACCCCCCTCCTCTGTTCTCCTCTGCCCATTACAATCTTGGCTGTGAATACCTGTGGCTGTTACCAATGTGTTTAAATATTACCACTGGCTAGACAGGCAGTCAGAGATCACTAACTGTTAGAACCAAGGAGAGACTGTGAAAGCCAGTAGTCATTCTATGTGTGGTAGCTACTGTAACTGCACGGGCGCCACCTAGTGGCTCAGCTGCTGTACTGCATGTGTGTTGCGACCTGTGGGTCCCAGTCAGGAAAGACCAACGTTTGGTTTTTCCTGTTGTAGGGCTGCTGGTCTGTAGAGCATGTGGAACAGTTCCTTGGCACAGATGAGTTACCAAAGAATGACTTGATAACGTTCCTGCAGAAGAATGCAGACTCACCTTTCCTGCGCCACTGGAAATTAACCGGCTCTAAAAAAAGTATTAGGAAAAACAGAAATTGTTCTCAGCTCATAGCCGCGTACAAGGTATAGAATGGCACCGGATAATATATCTATTATTATTATTATTATATTTGCATTTTTCTTTACCCCTTCTTCACTGTTGTTTGTATTGTTATGTGTTTGTTTTCTTCCTTGCTGTCACATGTGTAGCTTCCTGTTAGACCAGTAACTGTCGCTGTCGCTTTTAATTAACCTTCATGTCTTAATGTCTGGCTTTTATGTAAAAACATATTTCTATTATTATTACCATGATTTTAGACCAACCCCATTGTGAATCTGTTGTTTCATTGTCATGGATGTCATATATGTACATATGTTGTGAGATATATGTATATATTAGATATATTGTGATGGATAGATTGTGATGATGCACTAGGTTGATATGAGGTAGTCATAATGTCACGAGTCCCAGTCTAGAGCCAGGATGCTTCAGGAGGGGGCAACACGCTGGCACATCCCATATACAGATACTATGACTACGTATGAGTGGACATGCCTCCACATGACTCTCAATTAGACATCATGGTCTGTTTCCTAAACACAGATTAAGCCTAGCTCTAGATTTAAAATATGTAAGTGACATTTTTATTTTATTGAAAAGGCTGTTTTAGTCCCTCTAGATGTAATCTGTGTCTGGTAAACTCACCACACATCTGATCAGAATCAGAATACACTTTGTCTCACAAAGTGAGAAATTTGTCTTGGGCACACATGCTGTAGTAGACAGTCAACACACTGTTGTTATTGAGGAGCCACATAGCACCAACAAATAAATAATAATAACCATAAATATGCATCTGTTCTGATCCATCTCTGAGTGTTCCGCGACGTTGCCCTCTACTGAACCCCAACCACAGTATTCCACCTGACTGTTTGTCCACTCTGGGGGTGTCAAAACCCTGAACCCTGACCTTTAACCCTTGACCTGTGACCTTCGCCAGGACTTCTGCGAGCAGGGCGGCGGGCTGAACCCTGGCTCGCTGGGCGCCCTGCAGAGCTGTGACATCCTGGGTGGATCCAGGGAGCCAGCGCAGGCCAGGGCGGGCTGCAGCCAGAGCGCCTCTTGTGGCGTGGAGGACGTCCTGCAGCTGCTGCGCATCCTCTTCATCATCGGGGGGGACCCCGCCTCCGCGCGCACTCTGCAGGAAGGTACGTCACTCCAAAACGTCCCCTTAGTAAACATGCTGCAGGAATGTCACCTTAAAATATCCCCCTAGAACCATGCCACAGGGAGGTATGTTTCCCCAGAACCACTTTCAGACATACACATAGCCAGGTGGCAGACTGCGATAGGAGTGCAATACACTTAGCTATAGAACGGCTACTTAATAAGTAGATGGCCTTCATATTGCTAATGCATGTGGTGTTTTAAATGACCTGTTTTGCTGTTGTCTATGTTTTAGTCGATGCTTTAGCGCCTAGGCCTCGCCTCCAAAATACATCCCCCAGAGACGGTCATCTGTCACAATGGTAGTGCACTACAGTTAGCAACTGAGAGTCTTTTTAATGACGGCCTGTTCTGTCTAGATGTGGAGGACCTCCAGTTCAACGCTTCCCCTGAGGAGTTCACCAGCAAGAAGGTGACCACCAAGATCCTGCAGCAGATCGAGGAGCCCCTGGCGCTGGCGAGCGGGGCGCTGCCCGACTGGTGTGAGCAGCTGACCAGCAAGTGTCCTTTCCTCATCCCCTTTGAGACCAGGCAGCTCTACTTCACCTGCACGGCCTTCGGCGCCTCCAGGTCTGGATTGCTGCTTTTTAAAAATTGAATGCAACCTAGGGCTGCTCGATTATGGCAAAAATCATAATCACGATTATTTTGATTGATATTGAGATCACGATTATTTAACACGATTATTCATAGAATATTTTTTTTTAATCAAAAGTTAACATTTTCTTAACAAATCAAATTATTGACTTTGATAACAATTAATTTATTAAATGTTGACAGTGGCTTTTCTTTTTAACAATGTTCTTTGGATTAGATACATTTCTCCCATGGGAGACAAATAGTGAACCTTGACCTCGATAAATAAATTAATAAAAGTGCCAAAACTGATAAATAAAGAAGCTTCAAAGCACCGCCACCACCACAGAAGAAGACTACCTCGGAAAAATAATTTCACTAGGACAGAACGCGTCTAAATAAGTTTATTTAATGGTTGCGCCGAGGCTTCAAAACCCAGCATTTGTTAAAATAGACCCTTTTGCTTAGGTAAGTGACGTTTCATGTTTATCTGACACTTAATAAATATGAGCGCCTCTCCTAAATAGGTCGACACCGATTTATTTTGACGGCAAAGTGAATGGACCGGCAAAGGAGTGTTGTCTGGCATGAACGAGCGGAATGCGACAACGGGACTGAGAAGGGCTACTTTGAGGGGCAGCTACGACTGCGTAGCAAATTTTACACACCGTGTCAACTTGGTCCAAATCTGTCTCTGCGAACCCATAGTGTTTCCACACCACTGACATTGTTTTAGCTCTCTTGTCCACCTCTCGTTCTGCTGCCATAATCTTCTTCTTGTCATGTTTTGTTCGAGAGGAGCATGCGTGCGCCTCGCTTGACAACTCGTCTCGCTTTGAACTAAAGTGTTTGTTTTGGGGCTTTGGGGGGTGGGGGAGGGGTCAAGCACAGTATAGCTCTGCAGTGTAGGGTGCACTTGGATTTATGCAAAATCGTTTTATGGCGATTATTTATTTTTAATGATCGTTGACAGCCCAAATCTTAATCTAGATTAAAATCCGATTAATCGAGCAGCCCTAATGCAACCTCAGAAGGGATGGATGGTAGTGGCCTGGATGGTATTGGTCTAGATGGTAGTGGTCTGGATGGTAGTGGTCTAGATGATACTGGTCTGGATGGTAGTGGTCTGTATTGTAGTGGTCTGGATGGTAATGGTCTAGATGGTAGTGGTCTGGATGGTAGTGGTCTAGATGATACTGGTCTGGATGGTAGTGGTCTGTATTGTAGTGGTCTGGATGGTAATGGTCTAGATGGTAGTGGTCTAGATGGTAGTGGTCTAGATGGTAATGGTCTGGCTCAAAATTATAGCTGGAAACTGAAATTCATGTCCAAATCCCACATTTGTGTCCATACTGACCGCGCCTCTGTGTCCCGCGTGTCCGTCAGGGCGATCGTGTGGCTGCAGAACCGACGCGAGGCGACCATGGAGCGCTCCCGGCCGTCGACCACGGTGCGGAGGGACGACCCAGGGGAGTTCCGTGTGGGCCGGCTCAAACACGAACGGGTGAAGGTGCCACGCGGGGAGAGCATGATGGATTGGGCGGAGAGTGTCATGCAGATCCATGCTGACAGGAAGTCCGTCCTGGAGGTGAGAGGTCACGCTGAGACGCTACACTGTTCTTTATTCATGTCCGGGCTCGTCATTCTCAACAAATCCTTATTTACAATGAGGGCCTGACCAGTATGTTAGAACACACGACAGGCTGTCACAGTTCTGACTGCAGATGGTACTTCAGCCGCTAAAAGCAACATCTATGCACTGTGGCGATCATCCCCTGGCACCAAGAGCAACCTACTGTTATCTTCCATGCAGGGTACAGATGGACCGGCAGTGGGAGATACGCTGCTGTCCGTCAGTTTGAGGCTACAGCGATTCAGATGTTGATACTAAACATGATGTCTGTCTGTCTTTCTCCTGTCTCTCTCTCGTCGGTATTGTCTGTCTCCCATCGCAGGTGGAGTTCCAGGGGGAGGAGGGGACCGGGTTGGGCCCCACCCTGGAGTTCTACGCTCTGGTGGCAGCGGAGTTCCAGAGGACGTCCCTGGGCATCTGGCTGTGTGATGATGACTTCCCCGACGACGAGTCCAGACAGGTAACACATACTGTATACTGGTGTTATACTGTAACACATACTGTATACGGGTGTTATGCTGTAACACATACTGTATATTGGTGGTATACTGTAACACATACTGTATACTGGTGCTACATTCACACACATGATACATGGACACTCTAATACAAAAAACTTTAAAAATTCTCTGTGTGTGCGTGCGTGTGTTTCCAGGTGGACCTGGGTGGGGGTCTGAAGCCCCCTGGCTACTACGTCCAGCGCTCCTGCGGCCTGTTCCCCGCCCCCTTCCCTCAGGACAGTGACGAGCTGGAACGCCTCACCAAGCTCTTCCTCTTCCTGGGCGTGTTCCTGGCCAAGTGCATCCAGGACAACCGGTTGGTGGACCTGCCCATCTCCCGCCCCTTTTTCAAGCTGCTGTGCATGGGCGACATCAAGTCCAACATGAGCAAGCTGCTCTACCAATCACGCACCGGCCCTCACGGCGGACCGCACCTTTACGACCCCGACCGACACTTCTTCTCTGAGATCCAATCAGAGGCCTCGACGGAGGAGAGCCAGGATACGTACTCTGTGGGCAGCTTTGACGAGGACTCCAAGTCCGAGTTCATCCTGGACCCGCCCAAGCCCAAACCCCCCGCCTGGTACCACGGCATACTGACCTGGGAGGACTTTGAGCTGGTCAACCCTCACAGGTACACACACACACACGCACACACATAAACTAAACCCTAACAGGTACTGGACAAACACACACACTCACTACATCTTATTTTGTTTACATGATTTCCAGAATCTCCTTGGCTGTAAAATTACATATTGTTTCTATCGGCCTCTTACGATCTTTGTCTCCTCCTCCTGCCCCTCCTCGCCCAGGGCTGGTTTCCTGAAGGAGGTGAAGGAGCTGGCTGTGAAGAGGAGGCAGATCCTGGGTAACAAGAGTCTGTCTGAGGATGAGAAGAACACGCGCCTGCAGGACCTCATGCTCAAAAATCCCATGGGCTCCGGACCGCCCCTGAGCATAGACGACCTGGGGTAAGACACCACACACACACCACTGCCCCTACACCCTCTCCTGAGCATAGATGACCTGGGGTAAGACTGACACTGCCCCCTTCACACACTCCTACAAACACAACCACTCTTACACCCTCCCCTGGGCTCAGGACACCCCAGTAACGATGCTCTATCTGACTGACTCCGCCTCAAAGCCCCTAAAAACGTAGAGACTTCACCACTGAAGAGGGTGGATGTTAAACAATGTTTTCCATAGCCTAAATTAGGGTTGGGCGATTTGATAATAGTCTCCTCAACTGCGCATTTGAAAGCGTGTGCGAAGAGGATCATGTGTTGGGCAGCAGTCAAGGCAAGTTTATTTGTATAGCACATTTCAGCAACAAGGCAATTCAAAGTGTTTTACCTGAGACATTAAAAGCATCAAGACGAAGTGCAAGAAACACATAAGGTCATATAAAACGAAATGCAAAAAAGGACATTTAAAACAAAATGCAGGAAAAATAAAATACAGGAATAAAAGCTATAGTGCAGTGTATAAATGAATAATTATTTGATTTAATAAAAAGCAGCGGCAAAAATATGTCTTCAGTCTTGATTTAAAAGAACAGAGTTGCAGCAGACCTGCAGTTTTCTGGAAATTTGTTCCAGCTATGTGGAGCATAAAAACTGAACGCTGCTTCTCCATGTTTTGTTTTAACTCGGGACAGAAAGCAGGCCTGTGCCAGACGACCTGAGAGGTCCGGATGGTTCATAAAGCAGATCAGAAATATATTTTGGCCCTAAACCATTCAGTGCTTTATAAACCAACAACAGTATTTTAAAGTCAAGTCTTTGACAGACAGGAAGCCAGTGTAAAGACCTTCGAAATGGAGTGATGTGATCCACTTAGTCTTAGTGAGGACGTTGTGAATCAGCTGCAGCTGTCTGATCGATTTTTTTTTTTTTTTTAGAGAGACCTGTAAACACACTGTTACAGTAGTTGAGTCTACTGAAGATAAACGCATGAACACATTTTTCCAGATCCTGCTGAGACACATTCTTTAATCCTTGATATATTCTTCAGGTGATTGTAGGCTGACTTTGTAATTGTCTTAATATAACTGTTAAAATTCAGGTGACTACATGACTACACCAAGATTTCTGGCTTCGTTTGTGGTTTTTAGCATTACTGATAGGAGCTGAGCGCTCATTTTTAATCGTTCTTCTTTGGCTCCACAGACAATTACTTCAGTTTTATTTTTGTTTAGTTGATGGAGTTCTGGCACATCCAATCGTTGATTGGTTCAATGCTCTTACTCAGCGCTTGTATGGGATTATAGTCCCCTGGTGATATGGTTATATAAATCTTCGTTGCTATGGTAACATTTTGTTGTTATCCATAATTTGAGCTAGTGGGAGCATGTACATGTACACCCCAGAATGGAGCCTTGGGGAACTCCACAGGTCATTTTTGTCTGCTCGTATTTTATAATTGCCTATAGACACAAAGTAGTCCCTGTCCTTCAAGTAGGATTCAAACCAGTCTAGCTCTGTGCCAGAAATTCCCGGCCAGTTTTCCAGTCAGCCTAGTAATATGTTGTGGTCAACCGTGTCGAACAGAAAACAAAGAAATGTTTTGGCTGTCACTAAAACATTTTTGTGGGCATTAGAGCTTAATCTGTCTATGGGAAAATATTTTTCCAGTGAATATCTTAGTTAATACAAGAAGATTGATCTAGGAAAGCAGTTTTGTGTTGTGATATTCCGCTTGGGAAATGGACCGAAATGGACGAAAAACGACTGCTCTACTTCAAGAATCTGTCGACGTAAGGGTCTCCAACTGATGATTCGACTTGTCGACTTTCAGGGGGCAGCCCTAATATATATATATTTATTTATTTATTTTTAGCTCTGAAATTAACCAAACTCAATTATGTGCAAACAAGGACTAAGACCAATCACGTACAGTTTTATTGGGTTTAAGAAACGCGGGGAAAAAAGGAGGTACCACAATGGTAGACCAGGTCCTCGCCCCGCACTACGGCAAACAAAGGCGAAAGAGAGTTGGCGTCCTCTTGTGACTACAGCGGCGTGCGACCAGACCGCCACTGCCTTCCATTCTTCTGGTGAATTTTCAATTACTGAACAACAAAATGGACAAGTGCTGACCCTTACCACAACGAGACACCAGAGACATCTCAGCACTTACACTGAATCCTGGCTAGACTGAGACACTTGTGACACTGCCATCTCTCTGCTTCTCTGTTCACCAGTAGGATAGAACAATGGTGTCGGGGAAAATGTGCGGAGGAGGCAGGTGTCTCATACTGTAGTTTACATCGCGTGGAGTCAGGACATACGGCCTTTGTCTAGTTAATGTTCAAAGAATTTGGAATACTTGACCATGAAATGCAGACCATTTTATTCACCTAGGGAGTTTGCTGCTTCAGTCATGCTTACAGCTGTTAACATCCACCTGCAAGCTGATGCAACTTCTCTTTACGTGAACTACAGGAAGCCATAGCCAGACATGAGTCTCCCTACTCTGATGCTGTGTATGTTGTGGCTAGGGACTTCCATCACTGCAACCTCGAGAAAGGGCTACCAAATACTTTCAACACAGGAAAGACTATTTGGAATCATGGAAACGACCCACTGGGGCTACTTCAAAACATCCACCACAGACCTGAATGGATATGCAAAATCTACCACCAACCAGATCAGGAACTGCATCAGCAGCTGCATTCCCACCAGAACAATCGAGGTACCCAGGACTCCAGGAGCATGTGGTAGGGTCTGCAGACCATCACCAACTACAACGCAAGGCCTGCGGTCCTCTATCCGAGGCTGAGGTGCGCCGGACCTTCAAGAAGATGAACTCTCTTAAAGCTCCTGGTCCCAACGGTATACCACTCCCGAGTCATCAAAAGCTATGCTACACAGCTGGCTCCTGTCATGTCCTGTTCAGATGACATCTACGCATCATTGACACAGACATCCCCATGTGCTTCAAGATGACTACGATAGTGCCCAAGAAAACCAGGGTCACCAGTCTGAATGACTACTTTCCTGTGGCACTCATTCCAGTTGTCAAGAAGTGCGTGGAGAGCTGAGTGATGGGACATATCAACACATGCCAGACTCACTGGACCCACACCAGTTTGCTTACAGAGCTAACAGGAGTGACATATCAACACCGTCATACCAGAGGTCCTACCCCTACATATTCCAGGGGGAAGCAAAAATACAGTTCACCCAATAGTCAGCTGCTTCAGATTCCTGGGGATGCACATCTCTGATGACCTAGCCTGGACCCACAACACAGAAGCCATCCTGAAGGAGGCACAACAACGCCTTTACTTTTTGAGGAGCCTGTGGAGATGGGGCATGAGCACAGAAACGCTTGTGAACTTCTACTGCAGCGTCATTGAAAGTGTCCTGACTGGAGGCATCACAGCCTGGTATGGCAACACCACTTCCCTAAGGACGAGGCAGACACCTTCTCGTGGTGCCCCCCATCAGTAGCTGGTCACAACTCCTAGCGGCAGAAAGATCTCCTGTGAATTCACACTGGAGGAGTTCACTGCTGCCCTCCAGCATGTGAATCCAGGGAACGCCCCGGGGCCTGATTCTATCTGCCCGGAGCTTATACTCCATGCCGTGCCTGCCTTGAAGTCCTGGTTAAGAGCGTTCCTCTCTTCCTGCTTGCGCCAACTCAAGATCCCCAAAATCTGGAGAAGAGCCCTAGTTGTCGCGATCCCTAAACCGAACAAGCCTTGACCCTAAGAGTTACTGCCCCATCTCTCTCTTATGCATCTTCTTCAAGATCCTCGAGTGTCTCATCTCACTGAGGCAGGACATACAGACATACACCCCTCACCCAGGCTCGGGGTGGTAAAAGGATGGCCCCGAGCCTGGGGAGGAGAGGACACAACACCTAACTTGCACGACGAAGAAGAAGACCACTGCCCAGGGGCCTCATTTATAAAGCTTGAGTACGCACAAAAGAATGCGTACGCCAATCATGAGCAAACTTTGGGATTTATAAAAAAAAAACTTGACGGGAGAATGGCGGAGAATGTGCTCACCTCCAAGCACACACTCACCCATGCGTACGCACATTTCTGGCAAAATTAGAAACTGCGATCCTAATGGCAGAAAAGTGAAACCCGAGAAATGCTTTGAAATTGACACCATTGTGAACAATAAATATATCCGATATTGCAAAATAACCCCTCATATGTTGCACAGTCCAACCGGGAATCATAATCAACTGGATCTGTCATCGCTTAACAATTGATTCATTTATTTATTCTCATAAATGTTTCCTTTATTTATTGTCGTAAATAATCATGTGGACAGCTTAGACTGCTCAAAGCAATCACTATAATTCAAATACTGTTGTGAATGACTTGTGAAAGCCTTCATATTTACACTGATGTGAATCCCAATTTTGGTAGAACAACAATCACTCTAGTCGTAGAGAACGCCCTCTCACTGCGGGGAAAATGACAGACACGCAGCAATTGCCTTCCGCAACAAGAAATAAGTGTGCACTGTTTTGCATGACATTTACTCAGGCAATGTGTAGGCTAATATATTATGATGATTTATGATTCACTGTAAGCTGTGTTACACTGAAATAGGCTGTTTGTTGGTTTCATTGCCTCGTTGATTGACTTGGGAATCCACATTCATAGGGCGCCCATCATTATAAGTTATTAAGCCTATTTAGAAATCGGCATACATATTTGATGAATGAAATAGGCTAAACTGATCCTGTGTTCGATGCCTCAGTTGTGCAGATAAGAATGCTGTTACAGTAATTGTCTTAGATGTTATGGATATTATGTGCCATCGGCTGTTCTGTTTTCATGACATCCAGCATTGTCGGAAATAAGTGCCCTCGCCTCTTACATGTCATCCCTGTATCGTCTCCTATACCCAGAAATGAAATCAAACAATCAAACAATGGTTCATATATTGTCAATGACAATCGCACCTGTTCCATAGCCTATAATCATGTCCGTGGGTGGGTATAAAAAGGCATGCAATTCCAATGCGTAATGACGCACAATTGCTGCTTTATATGTAGGCCTACTGCTGTTTGATGTGGATGAAGGAATTCGGAGAGAGCGAGTCCATCAGGGACCGGCAAAACCTACTGGCCAATGACAAGTGGCTCATGAGCCGCTTCCGCTTCTTTGCTGCCACGTTTGCGTGCCACGTCATGTTAGATTTGGGCTGTATCGATTTCTGTGAATTGGAGGCATTTCACTGGCCATCACAAAACACACGTTCACGTGCGCCAAGTTTAGAGGTGATTGAGATTTATAATGGGGAACCGGCGTGGGACGTGCGTGCGCACTTCGTTATAAATCGGAAAATCGTTGGGCGTACCTTTTGGAACTTGCGGATGTCCGCAACCCTTAGTACGCGAATCCTGAGCAAGGTTTTATAAATGAGGCCCCAGGACAGGAAGGTCGTCCAGAGGGTTGTGAAAACAGGGCAGAAGATCATGGGAGTGGAGCTACCGGCTATCAGCAACCTCTACATCTTACGCTGCCGCAGTAGAGCTGTCTCCATTACGAAACAGACTAACCATCCCAGCTGTCCTCTGTTCCATCATGAAGGACACTAACCACCCCAGCTGTCCTCTGTTCCATCATGAAGGACACTAACCACCCCAGCTGTCCTCTGTTCCATCATGAAGGACACTAGCCACCCCAGCTATGTTCCGCCGCCTACTGTCCAGAGACTCCAGATGGCAGAGCATCATGACCAGAACAAACAGGTTCCATGACAGCATTTTCCCCCAGGCGGTGACATGCTCACCAACCTTCAGCAGTAGACCTGCAACCCCTGCTGGACTATTACCCCCCCCCCCCCCCCCCAAACATCAGCAGTAGGCCACCTGCTACCCCTGCTGGATTATTATTAGTCAGGAGCTGATAAGCAACTGTCGAGAGGAGCCGGATCAATAATTCCAATGTACCTGTACTTGTTGCATATGGCAATTAAAACTTGAAACTAAAAACCCACCACCTCCTATCTAGTTCTGCTCTGTACAGTACATGCATGGTGCCAGTGAACGTGAACTAACGTGATCCTCCATCTCTGAAGGTTGAACTTCCAGTTCTGCCCATCCTCCAAGGTGCACGGCTTCTCTGCTGTGGACCTGAAGCCCAACGGAGATGACGAGGTAAAACAGGAGAAACCTTACCATACAACACAATAGAACTTTCTCCAGTCCCTTTTGCAATGGATGTTCATCTCTGTTCAGTTCAACATTACATTTTCATCTACTGGGAGACGGTAGAGTGCATAAGACGCATATGACATCACTCTAATAACTCTGTAAAAACCTCTCTCCTACCCTTCCCCTCCAGATGGTGACCATGGAGAATGCTGAGGAGTATGTTGAACTGATGTTTGACTTCTGCATGCACACTGGCATCCAGAAACAAATGGAGGCCTTCAGAGGTAAAACCTTTACCTTCAGACTGTTTGATACTTGTCTCATATAGTCAGTCCAAGCTGAAATCCATCAAAACCATGGGCATTGCCAGTGGCTATCATTATTCAAACCACAAGCACCCCTCCTTTCTCCTCCTCTTCCTCCATGTCCTCCTTCACCCCTCCCTCCTGCTCTCTTCCTCCCCCCAGAGGGTTTTAACAGAGTGTTCCCCATGGAGAAGCTGAGCTCCTTCAGCCATAAGGAGGTGCAGATGATCCTGTGTGGGAACCAGTCTCCCTCCTGGACCTCGGAGGACATCGTCAACTACACCGAGCCCAAGCTAGGCTACACACGAGACAGGTACAGAGAGAACTCTGCACTAGTTCTGTTACACTGTTACACTGTAATATAGTCACCACCAAGGTACAGAGAGACACCACAGTCTACTGAAAACAGGCCTGTGTGGATTCATTCTTATTGTGCTTTGCTTGTGAAATGGGGGAAATACAAACATTTTCATTTTGTAATATTTTGTAAAATGTGCCCCCATTACATTTCAAACCTGTTCATTATTGTAATTGTTAATAATATACAATACTTTTCCTTTAAAAGGCTTCAAATGTGTAGATGGTTATAGCATTGTGTGCTTGGATGCTGTATTCCCTGGACAATGAATCCACTCCTTTGTCTGTTTTGATTTGATAATGCATATATAAGAAGTTATTTTCCTGCCCGTGATCTGAGTACATCTCCAATGGTACTTGGAAAGTTGTGATTCCCAAGTTTGATGTCAAATCATCATCAAATACGTCACCTGAACTCAGTTTTCCGCCATTTTACTCAGGGTAAAAAATTTATCCTGACTTCGTCAGCTGCTGACCTGCACTCTTCCTCCCCCTCTCCTCCTCCTCTCCCCAGCCCGGGGTTCCTGCGCTTCGTCAGGGTTCTGTGTGGCATGTCATCAGACGAGAGGAAAGCCTTCCTCCAGTTTACCACTGGCTGCTCCACGCTGCCCCCTGGGGGCCTGGCCAACCTGCACCCGCGACTCACCATCGTCCGCAAGGTAATGCCTCACACACACACACACACACACACACTTACTGACTGATTGGTAGCCTGTATCGTTGAGTCATAGGCAAGGGAGGGCAGTGCAGACGGTGGTTGACAAGGCCTCACAGCCTTAGCCAAGCTCTCACTCAGGACTGACTCTACACAAGCTTTTATACTGTAAGTGTTATTACAGTGTACTCTTACTAAACCCACCATGTGTTTGTGTTGCGTGGTTCAGGTGGACGCCACAGACTCCAGCTACCCGTCGGTCAACACGTGTGTGCACTACCTGAAGCTGCCTGAGTACTCCTCGGAGGACATCATGAGAGAGCGCCTCCTGGCGGCTACCATGGAGAAGGGCTTCCACCTCAACTGAGCATGCTCCGTCTCCTCCCTCACCTGACTGACCACCCAACCAACCAAGTAGCCATCGCCCTCTGGTGGTGAAGACGAAGCCTGTCATGTTTTTGTTGCAGAAAAAAAGAAACAAAGCCGTGCCCCCCCCCCCTCCCTCCCCCGTTAGAAAAACAGTCCAATGACGACTCTACTAGCTACTGATACAGAGAAGGGTCAACCCCCTCCCCCATGTTCCCTCCCCTGGACACTACTGCTTTAAGGGCTTCAGCGATGGGGAGCGTGTGTGTTTACTCTCCTCACCCGTCACTCTGGCTGCGCTGCATCTGTGTACAAGTTCTCTATACTACTTTTGGTTTCCAGACGCCACCTCTCTCTCCACACCGTTGACCCCCTCCACCCCAGTCTGAGGGAGAACATCCACCTGCTTCTGTAGTTAACTGCCGTAGAGTGTTTGGCCATCCTCCATACCTTACCCCCCCACCCCCCTGGTTTTAAGTTTTACTAGTGCCTGCATTGTTTGAATATTAGGATTTATTTTGTTTCCTTCCTTTTACTTAATCCTTACTGCATACAATCATGCACATGCTTATCATTTTCCTCTCCTCTTCATTTACCTTTTGGTTACTGTGTGAGTATGACGTCCATCGGTATGTTTTGATTGTCCATCGCCCTGCTATAAGGATCACATGATCAAAGTCCCAGAGTGCATCTGTGTCATTTTACAATGAAGCTATAGAGAGAAAAACACTGGTTCTGTGTGCAAGGCACATTTAAGAAAAAAAAGAAGCAAGCTATGCTTTCCCTTGTATTTTCTTTGTATATTATAAACATTTATTTAACTCAAGTTGCAGTTTGAAGTAAACAGATATTTTCAAATGTGTATGCTCCAAAAAATAATCATTAAAATGTTTGCAAAGTATGAATTGTGTTGTCACCTCTTGTTTATTTAGATAATAGCAACATCCCGCAAACAGAAATGAACTATGGTAGACCCAGTGGATCAGGTGCTTTTTCTACAGATTACATTCTCAAAGAGTCACTGTTGATCATCAATAGAACTATGAAGTTCATGATTTGATGGTCTATTGATGGAAGTATCAGTCCATTTTTACACAGGCAGAATGTGGTCAGGGCCACTAAACAAAACATCCGAGTAGGTTTCACTGTATACTGTATATAACTACTCAAAAGGCACAACTGAATGGTAGATCAGCACTACTCTGAGATGTGTATAACCCCTCCTGGGCTTGAGCAGCACACTGAACCCTCTTCGCTGCATCCGGACCGAGGAGAAGCCTCAAGAGTCGACCATCTTGTCCAGCGCCAGCAGGGGGGCCAGGATGCGGTTCTTGTTGGTCTCGACCACGTGGCCGTTCTGGATCATCTCATCCAGGATGATGTGCACCTTGTCTAGGTTGAACATGATCTGGACAGCAGCTCAGGGAAAACAGCCTAGATAGCTGTAGTGGTTTTTTTCATTTTGCTAGTGTTTTTGTTGCTGTATAGTTTTTGTTTGTGTATATTTATTGCAATGTGGCCTTTGTGTTTTTACTACATGCTGTAAACTACATTGGCCCACCAAGGATAATTAAGACTAATCTAGCCTGCTTTTAAAGATACACTAGACACAGATAGATGGACGTGTTCACACACAGATAGATGGACATTTTCACACAGATAGATGGACGTGTTCACACACACAGGGAAGTTATACACATGGACAAAGCACTGCCTGCTTTCCCTCCAAGCAAGGTCACAACAAGACAACTGGTGGTCTTTGATAAAGGATACATCCAGCTCACTCTGTCAGGGATAAGAAAACGCCATTTAAATGCTGGACTGATTATTTAATACTAACTACTGTACTGAGAAATTACCAACCAAACACTGGCCTGGACTCACCACGCGACTGAAGTACTTATCAAGAACCTCCACAAAGTTGTGCATCAGTTCGTAGATGGACAGCTCATTCTGTGGGAGAGAAGGATATTCCATAGTGTAACTTTTCTCCCCATGCCTCACATTAATCTGGCCCAAAAATCACACCACAGAGATTACATATTATAGGCTATTGTAAATACTGTATTAATCTGGATTACAGCTCATTCTCCTTCCTGGCAGACCCCTCACCTCTGTGTCACTGATGCCCACCACTATGAAGAGAGCAGCATACTGGCGGTACACCAGCTTGAAGTCCTTGTATTCGACAAAGGAGCACTGGCAAGACAACAGACTCACATCAGGGTCCGGACATTACAAACACATACCAGATTTAGGGTCAGTACAATACACTAACACTAACACAGCCACGTCTGAGGTCAGATTACACCTTCATAGAAATGAAAGCTTGACAGTAGGCTATAAAATAAAGTGATAGGTAAACAGCAGTCAAGACAGTATGTATCTATTCAAACACTGTCCAATGTACCCTTATACAGTAGGCTATATGTAATACAGTAGGCTATATGCAACTGCTGAAAGGGATGTGCTGGAGAGACTGCCAGACCAGACCTCCTCCTTCTTGCGTGACAGACATCCCCTGACCACCTCGGCCTCCAGGGGCACTCGCCTAGACACCTCCACCGCCTCATAGTACTTGGACAGCCGTGTCTGGCCCTGCTTATTAACCATCAGCAGGAACTTGATCATGCTGGACACCTGGAGGAGAGGAGGGAGGACATGCAAAGTTTAATCTGATAATATACTGTTATACTGTAAATAAAGTATTTTCAGTAGTATTTTTGGTTGACAGACACCCTCCACAGCATCTGCAAATATCTGTGTGTGTACAGTAAGGCTCCTTTCCAAAAACATTACTCACCACTGGATCAGCAATGTGTAGCTAGATACTGTAGCTAAAACAAGCTTCTTCTGAGTGATTAGGCCTAATCAGACAACATATTGTAGTCATAGAAAATGTCAACGATGGGTGTCCTGTCCATAGTGGCGGTGTCTGACTCCATACAGAGTTCAAAGGCATACATTAATAGCTTATGGTTTCAATAAAAATAAATGTTTCTTTGTCCAGTCTCCCAGGAAGCGAAGGACAGTAGACCGCAACACGCATGCTCGGGAATGTCATTTACAGTAGCTGGATGACAGGGAAAAGGCTGAATATGTCCCGTCATGCAATGCGACACAATTTTCCCTCACCCCGCAGTAAGGAAACTCATCCAGAGACTCATCCAGGGAGCCTCATCCAGGGAAAGGAGTAATGGCGACCGGCAAATCTGTGCGCTGACACCGAATCCAAAACAGACTCGCCACCGCCACCGAGGCATTTCAGAGTCAGTAGCGGCCAAACACAGACACCGATACTGAGCTGAGACGGGGGGAGAGGAGACGAAATCCAACAGCAAATTCTGCTGGGAGCTTGCTCGTCTTAAAGATGGATGAACACCCTGGCGGAGGAGGAGTTGGAATGGCCGCCCCGAGACAGCAGCCGCCGCCGCAGCAAGGGAACAACAACACCGTTAATCCCGGGACCGGCGGCGGCAGCGGGGTGATGGTGGTGCAACAGCCGGACGAGATGCCTCGGCCGCAGCAGTACACCATCCCCGGTATCCTACACTACATCCAACACGAATGGGCCCGATTTGAGATGGAAAGGGCTCATTGGGAAGTGGAGAGGGCCGAACTTCAGGTACTAATATTAGCTACTTTAGCTTAGCCATGCTAGCTAATGTTAGCCAACTAGGTTAGCTAGCTCTCTGTTGTTGTGGTGTGTACCTAGCTAGCTAAATTATACTACAGTGGATTGGCACGAATGTGCTAATTTAGCCAAATATACATTTCATATACAACATTTTTACTAATGATGATCTTACGTTAGCCAGCTATTCGAAGCGAGAGGTCGTGCGTTGTGATGGCTAGTGTTAGCTAGCTAACGTTTGCTATCGTGTTCTCCGCCTATTTGCTTAGCTAGCTAGGCTACAAGCTAACGTTATCTATGTCTTTGACAATGTCGTGTTAGTTGCAGATCTTACCCTTTGATCTGGAATACAATTAAACTCCCGTCGTTGTCACTCTTATAGTGTCTGGATTTGGTACTCAAACATGACTTGATTTGGAAAGAGAGATAAACCAAATTCAGCTAGCAATCAACTAGTCCGTGAATGCAGCCATTTTGGTGTGGTCATTATGGCGTCGTTCTGGCTGGATCCTTGTCAGACACCATCAGGCTAACGTTAGTTTTAGCCACAAACTGTATAACTAATACACATTCAGTCTGTGAAACATGTTTGTTAAAACTACCTATGTAGTTTTAGTAGCCCTCCAGCAGCGACCGACTGTCAAAATATGCGAACTGTCACAATTCTTTGGCTATCTGGCCACAGTGTCCATGCGGGCCTGTCTCTTATTTGGTAGCTGCATAACACTGCAATTCTTTCGGGGACACCCGCATTAAAGAGAACGATGGCTGTTCCCTTGTGGTGGTTCAGTGTTAGAGGTGTTGAGATGCTACCGATAGAAGAACCCTGCTTTGTTCCAACACAGTCCACAGCAGGCCGTGTGAAGTAGTGGAGTCTGGATGGCAGGCTCACGTCGAGGCAGCTACATGTTTGTTTGAGTGCCCTGTGCTGACTTGCTCAGCGACACATACCTCTAGCATGACTCCATCTCTGACCAAGCTGATAGCCTACACAAGCTGTCTGTCAGGGGATTGGAATGGATATAGGCAGTCTTCCGCATAGCCTCCCATCTCTGCTCCACTAGATACACAGCCTCTGTCTAAGTTGTCTCAGAATATGTCCTGATTCAGAATAACTGAAGAACACTTGTTTAATGTTAGGATTTAGCTTGCATTGATGGTCTACCAGATTCTCCATCCTCTCTGAGTAAGAAGAAGGCTTAGGCTAAATGATCTTTGTTTTTCTGCGGTGCGGTAACTGGGCAAAGTCAATTAGCCATCTATTAGTACCTGAAATTTGAACTTTTGTCCTTGTTTGTTACTGGATGGTGTGTGCAGGGAGGAATCAGACATATTTAACAGCTATTAAAGCTAACTCTATCGTGCCAACAGCTTTGCCATCTACACACCAGACCATGTTGCCCTGGTAGCTAACCCCAATCACTCCAATATCAGCAGTGTCACATCAGGCTTGGAAATAGCCTCGCCAGCAACTATCTAGGTTAAATCTGATTTTCCAGGTCACTGGGACTGGCGGGCAAGAGGCAAGTAATACGTCATACTCTTGCGCACTCTCCCCACAGCCTCCTAACCAGTATGGCCTCTCCCATGGACAAGACAGACTAATGACTGACTTGGCCAATTTCATTTCCCATGAAGGTTAGGAAGTGAAGAATATGATTGCAGAGGCCAAGATGTTTAAGGGTTTTGTTTGAATATGCCACTTAGTATTTTGTGGAATTGTGGGTCAAATATTGTTTATCTAGTTTGAATGAAGCTATGCGAAATCAACTCAGTTCCTTTCTTCAAACGTCCCAGGTGACAGTCTGTCAAATAGTGGGTGTGCCACTGTGACAGGGTGTAGTTAGTTTGAGGTCATCCCTGTTCAGAGTGAGGAGGTGATGGGTGAGGTCATGATGGAAGAACCCAGGTGTTACCTGTCTCTCTGCCTCTCTCTCTCTTTCTCTCTCTCTGTCTCAGCCAGCTGGCTTACACTGTCTGCTATGCCTTCTCTCTTTCTAACCAGCATGTTTAATACACCCCCGTCTCTCTAACACATGTCTCTTAACAATCTTTCCAGCTCTTTCTTTCTAATGTTCTCGTGCCTCTCTCTGACCCCCCCCCCCCCCCCTCCAAAGCTCTGGGTTGTTGCCTGGCTGGCTGATAGTCATAAGTAGGCTCAGAATAGCTTCTGCTCCACATCGTCCACTTGGGATGAGTTCAGCTGTGGAAGGAGGAGAGGGACTGACTTTTAGCATCTTGGGTGGCCAGGGTTTGGTGGTGAGAACATGTTTATTGTGGAAATAAATGATTTCAGATTAATAGGCTATTGGCACCATTCCAAATATGACAAGGCTATAGGCTACCCTACTGTGCATAGCTTTGTAGACCTATGTGGGTTTCACCAGTATCATTAGTGTACCTTTGTAGACCTGTATGGGTATATGAATAGTGTAAACCTTAAGCATCTTAAGTGTACCTTGTTTTACAGTGAAGTGGTGTGATTGATCGGTCTCTCCAGATCTGGGTGAGTCAGCCATTATTTGCGTCTCCGTTAGGAGGGAGGCAGCTGTTCACTGGAATGCTGTGAGGAGTTAGTTGCTTAGGTAGCCATGGCCGCTCCTGCTCTTAACAGCCCATAATACTCCTCTGTCAGCCCGCTGGTTTGGCCAGTGAGCTCACCGTGTCCCCAGCCCGACCGGTAGGATTACAGCTCACTGCTGCTGTCATTGACCTCAATCTCACACTAGGTACACACACACACCAGCTCTTTATCATGACCCCCAAACCCTGCTCACCTGGGGCATGCAAGTTACGTTACGTACTTGTTTACTTGTTTTTCAGACTTTTTTTTGCATGGGCAGTTAGGGTATGGCATTCTTCCAGGAGAATTCCTCTGAGAGGTTTGAGCAGTAACTGAGATTCTATCAGTACCTGATCACCTGTCATATGTTCCTTGCCCAGGGCCCCTAGCCTACCACAGCCATGAAGAGGGTCCCTAGCCTACCACAGTCACGCAGAGGGTCCCTAGCCTATCACAGTCATGCAGAAGGCCCCTAGCCTATCACAGTCATGCAGAAGGCCCCTAGCCTATCACAGTCATGCAGAAGGCCCCTAGCCTATCACAGTCACGCAGAGGGTCCCTAGCCTACCACAGCCATGCAGAGAGATCCTGTTTGTTTATTTGGATCTCTGTTACATTGTTACCACAGCAACCGCATGCCAGAGTGACAGTAAAGTGGCGTGTTTCCTGTGAGATAGAGGCAGGAATGAAACCTGAGGGTCCTGGAGCTGACCTGGGCACCAGAGAGGCAGGCTGCTAGGGCAGGGCCAGCAGCCCAGGGGCACGGCAGGGTACCAGAAAGGCCAGAAGGGTAGGGGCAGGGTAGGGGCAGTGAGGTATACTAGGGGGTAGGGGCAATAAGGTATATTAGGGGGTAAGAACAGGGTAGGGTACGGGCAGTGATATTAGGGTGTAGGAGCAGTCCAGTTGGGCGCCTGGTTGGTTGGTTAGCTGAGCTGGTTCCAGAGTGTCCACAACTAAAAGACAAATGGGGACAGCTGTTGTGGTTTGCTGCCAGTGTCCTCCCCCCTCCCTCCCCCACCAGAGGGCTTTTCTGCATGTAGTTGTTGAGGTCTGGTCTGTTTGCTATGGAGGGAGATCCGCTGCTTCTTCAATGAGGACAATCTGAATTACTGGATATCTATATCTAGTTGCCGGAATAATCCAGCTCCATTATTAGATCACCAGTGTATTCTCTCTCTTTCTCTCTCTCTCTCTCTCTCTCTCTCTCTCTCTCTCTCTCTCTCTCTCTCTCTCTCTCTCTCAACCCCTCTTCAGGTCCAGAGCTGTCTGTCTGTTAGCGGTGTGTTACGTAAGGCCGGTGAGCTCAGATGTAGAGTCACTGTGTCAGGGGCACCCCACTTTCCCTGTCTCCATGACGACGCCAGGCCAAGTCAACCCCCAGTTTACCTGACACAGCCCAGGCACTATGATGGCTCCCTCCTCCTTAGATCTAGGAGTTCTGATGGGGGGCAGCTATAAATACCCCTCTGACTTCCCAGTACCCTGTTTGCCCCCCCCACCCCGCCTGCCTCTCAGCCTTCTGGCCTTCAAACAGTGTAGGGTTACACACCCAGCTGCTCAGAGCAACAGAGAGTCAGGCCTGGGTTACACGGCGCCGTTTCAAGAAGGAGAATGACAATGAGAACGAGAATGACGTCCAAGTTACACACAAAGTTTCATCAGCGTTGCTAGAAGTTATCAGGGTTAGGTGGAAACGCTATCGCAGCACCATTCGCAACACTGAGCATGAGCGTGCCTGTTGTAAACAGACCCTGACAGTTATCTATTAAAATAATTTATTTCGAATGCATTTATTTAGAGCTGCCTGTCTTCAACCAAAGGACATCTTGGCCAGCCTGTTCTCAGGCCTACATTTCCAAATTAGCGTATTCCTTAGGTAGGTAGTAGGCCTAATTTGTCACTCAGCATTAATTGTATTATTACTATTTTATTGTTGTAGGCCTGCTAGACCAGGCTCTTCCACCTCATATTCCATAATAACCTCTCATTTTGTCCATCCGAGTCCGATCATGCTCCCCGTTTGAGGTGGCAATCCGAGTCTTAAATCAGTCTTTTTCTCTTGAAGTTCTAGTAAAATCAAACTTGTTTAATATTATCTGAAGTTTTTAGTCTTAATGCAAATTACCTGCATGATCCCAGTCTTTGCAAAATCGTATAGTCTGTGACTAAAAACTCCACGTCTAGATGTTATGTTCTGTCTAGTGTTTGGAGATTGCAGTTTGTCTAAATTATATAATGCTGCTGCGTCTTTGGAGATTGCGTTTTGACTATTATAATGCATAAAAGAATAACAGAACAGATTAGAATAGCAGAACATTATCAAATCAAATAGAATTTGATCCTAACAAAATGAAATAAAGATTGGCCCACTGTTTACAATACGCAACCATGCATTTTAAGACTTTTGTCAGCAGCACCCTGCTCAAAATATGCTCCCGTGGCTATGTATGGAACTAAATCAGTCATCAGTCTTAACATAAATCATATAATTAGGAAACTCGTAGGCTATTTTATTAATGTTATACAGCCTATAGCCAGTTTTTTGTCTAACAAGTGCTCGACTAATAGATCTATATAGAATCTTGGTCGGACAAGAGTAGCCTATTTCGACGAAGCAATCACATTGAATCCTACAATCATATTCTGGGCTTTAAGATGATGTTGTGTTATAATTTAACTGTACAATAGCCGAACGTCCTTCATCGTTATCAAAACGAGATCGCCTTCGCCTGTTTACACAAGGGTGGAATCCAGGAAAATGAGAACGAAAACACCCCTGGTAGTGTTCTCGAAATTTTCACGGCTTTTCAAAACGCTAACACCGTGTTTGTGTAACTGCCAGGTGCAAACGGGAACTGAAAGTCCCGTAAACGGGGTCAAACGTTGCTGTGTAACCCAGGCAGGAGAGAGGGAGGGAGGGAGGGAGTGGGATGTAGAGATGGAGGGAGAGAGGGAGAGAGAAAGGGCGATAGTATAATTATATACTGTCTTTATGTCTTCCTCTCTCGCTCTCCCTCTATCCACTCGCTCTCCATCTCTCTCTCTCTAGAAGGTCTCTACAGGGAGAGAGAGAGGGATAGAGAGAGGGGGAGAAGCGGCCAGAGAGCCTCCCCAGGGCCAGGTAGTGCAGTGGTTCTACAGGCCTTGTTTCTGGTCTCAGCCCAGTCATACATGACCCTCTCTCCCCATAGCTGTGTGTGTGGCCCTGCTCGGACTGGTCCTGTTCACTGGGTCTCTATCACCCTTGGCTTGAGACGCCCCTCTCAGAAACGAACGGGCTAATGTAAATGTTGTCAGAGGTGCACTGTTGATGAGTTCACTTTCACCTGACGCAGAAGGAGAGAGTGCTTCAAATCAAAAGACACTGATACAGTCTGGTGGTCTTGTTCAGAAGTGTAAACATTAATTAATCTCTTGTTCTTTCTCTCTCTCTCTCTCTCCCCTTCCAGGCCCGGATAGCATTCCTTCAAGGAGAAAGGAAGGGTCAAGAAAATCTAAAGAATGATCTAGTAAGAAGAATAAAAATGTTAGAATATGCATTAAAGCAGGAAAGGTAAGTCCAGAACGTACATATCAATCTATCATCCAACTATTATTCAATCAGAAGTGTTTGTCCCACCTCTCTACATGCTAAGGGACCTCCTGTTGTGTCTGACTCCTCCAGAGCAAAATACCACAAGTTAAAATATGGAACCGAGTTGAACCAAGGCGAGGTGAAGATGCCAAGCTTTGAATCAGGTATGGACCTCGCTTCACCAGAACGGACACACTGATCTCTGCAGAGAGGGAAGGACTGTAGTTATCAGACTGTTACATAATTATTTTGCTTTGTATTCCCTTGTCTTACTGTGTGTGTGTGTCCTGTAGAAGAAACCAAAGACACAGAGGTCCCTGCTGTCCCTCAGAACAGCCAACTCACCTGGAAACAGGGACGACATCTCCTCAGACAGTGAGTACACGCACGCACACACACACACACACTTAAGCATGAGCTATCATCGTTTGGGACATTAATTGACAACATGCTTTGTGTGTGTGTGTGCGTGCACGTGTGTGTGTAGGTATCTTCAGGAAGTAGGCTACACGGACACGATACTGGACGTGCGGTCCCAGAGGGTGCGGTCCCTGCTGGGCCTGGCGGGCTCTGAGCAGAACGGCTCGGTGGAAACCAAGAACCTGGAGCAGATCCTCAACGGAGGGGAGTCGCCCACCAAGAGAAAGGGACAGGACCTCAAAAGGTGCACAAGCCGGCAGGGTGGGCAGATAAATCCAGGCTGGAGAACGGGTCATCACACAAACGCTACAGGAGCGCCTGAAACCGAGAGATTTTAGCCAGAACCAAAGGAAAATCACCAGTGCTAAAATGCAAAAAATTTAGAATAAATATAGCAATTAAAATCCTCTCCAAATGTGTTTGATAGCTTGTTTCAAGTGCAGCCCGTACCTTTTTCTTGCATTGTCCATGGTTTGGACCACTAGTAATCGAGATAATTAATAGACAGGTTATCAGTATCTTAAACATTTTGGCTTCATATCCATTTTGTGTCATGTCGGGAGACTTCCCGCGATTGTGAAAAGTGAGCTCAGTCAGAACGACGGCGAAAAGTATAGGCCTATACATGCTGGTAGGCTATCGGGCATAAAACGGAGGGTTCCCCCAAAGATTGTGTGCGCATCACCCCCAAAATACCTATTCTGAGCCAGGAAAAACCCCGCATTAAAGTCCTCATGTGTTTCATGATGAATGCATCGACGTAGAATTTAGGGGGGGACTACTGAATTGTCCTATATGCAATAATTTAACAATTTAATCTTAACTATTTGCAAGTGCACATGTTGGCTAAATGCATGATCATCAATTCAGGAGTTTAAAGAACCAGGCATCAGGATTATCACATCTGACTGTAGGTCAGTATGCTTTTATCTTATGTAGTGCAAAAAAAAATCTGGCTCACGCACTATGCACACTCACTTTTAATGTCCCCACCAAAGCTCAAATCAAAAATACGCCCTTGGATGGATGGATACTTTAATTGTTGTTGTCGTTGTTGTTGTCAGGAACCCGGGTGACGTCCTGGAGACGTTCAACTTCCTGGAGAATGCTGACGACAGCGATGAAGAGGAGGATGAGGAAGGAGACCTGATGGAGGAGGAGTCGGACCGAACGGACAAACATCGGATAAAAAAACACAAGGTCAAGGTGATGAAGAACGTGCGCACACACGCACACACACCACACCAAACACCGATTCCCGAGGAAGACTATGCTCGACCAGAGACATGATGTTGACTCCTCGTTGTGGCCATAGTAACCCTCTGATAGGACTTTCAGCTGTGGACAAGACCAACTAATGTTGTTGTACATGGCCTTCTCTCTCTCTCTCCTGTCTGTCTATTTCCAGGTGGGGAACGAGGGCCTGGCATCTGACCTTCCAGATGACCCCGACACAGAGGAGGCTCTGAAGGAGTTTGACTTCCTGGACGGAGAGGGAGCGGGGGAGAGCCGCAGCTGTGGAGACGGAACAGAGTGGGGTGAGAGAGAGAGAGAGAGAGAGATGGAACAGAGTGGGGAGAGATGGAACAGAGTGGGGTGAGAGAGAGAGAGAGAGAGAGAGAGATGGAACAGAGTGGGGAGAGAGAGAGAGAGATGGAACAGTGGGGTGAGAGAGAGAGATGAGAGAGAGAGATGGAACAGAGTGGGGAGAGAGAGAGAGATGGAACTGAGTGGGGTGAGAGAGAGAGAGATGGAACAGAGTGGGGAGAGAGAGAGAGATGGAACAAAGTGGGGTGAGAGAGAGAGAGATGGAACAGAGTGGGGTGAGAGAGAGAGATGGAACAGAGTGGGGTGAGAGAGAGAGAGATGGAATGAAGTAGTGATGTGCGCAGCGACTATCTATCCAGGTGCAATCGATATAGTGTGACAATAACTACATGCTGACTGAGGTGACTTTAATTATTTAAATCTTTTTATCAAATCTTTTTTTTTAATCAAATTCTATTATATTTAGTTTAGCTGACTAGTATTTCCTAAACGATTAGCAGAAGCTGCACCATAAAGTCAGATAAACGACTCTGCGCACATCCCTAGAACAGAGTGGGGTGAGAGAGACAGAGAGAGAGATGGAACAGAGTGGGATGTGAGAGAGAGATGGAACAGAGTGGGGGGAGAGAGAGAGAGAGATGGAACATAGTGGGGTGAGAGAGAGAGATGAGAGAGATGGAACAGAGTGGGGTGAGAGAGAGAGAGATGGCACAGAGTGGGGTGAGAGAGTGTGTGGTCTAGTGTACTAGTATAGTGAGGATCTGTGGAGTGTGTTCTAGTGAAGGTCTAGTGTACTAGAGTATAGTGAAGGTCTAGTGTACTAGTATAGTTAGGGCTGTCTTCAACTCAGGATTTGTGATTCGACTCAGACTTGGTGTTCAAAGCGACGCGTTGAATCGTCGATGTGTTTTTTCTCTTTCTCCTGGCTATCAGAAAATCACTTGACATCAAGTTTCTGTGATAATTTTGGTTAGGCCTATATTGGTAGCCTATAGAAAGAACCAATTGTTGCCGAGGCACATTTCTAAGTAGGCAAGGCTATTTAAAATAAACGAGAATGACACTTACATAATTACAGCATTTTTAAATAGCTAGAATAGCCTGGCTATCGGTTTGTGGAATAAGATGGAGGGATGCTTCACTTTGTTCAATCTTTTTCTGAACGAACTTTCGTCCATTTATGCTTGAATAGCCTTTATTGGGCTATTTTACCTTGATTGGTGTTTATTATTTTCCTTTCAACAAAAAACTAGAATAAAGTTTCAAAATAAATTGTCCATGGTTTGGACCACTAATAATCAAGATAATTAATAGACAGGTTATCAATATCCTAAACATTTTGTCTTCATTTTGTGTCATGTCTGGAGAATTCGTCCCCCCGTCCCCCCCCCCCCCCCCCCATAGGCTGGAGGGGACAGCTGTGAAATTTTAAACTCAAAATTGCAGGCTGCACAATAAAATACACCTGTTTTCTTGTTAGCGTGAATCATCTAGCATTGTCCATCTACTTCGGATGGTTCGCGTGTTTTTATACAGTTTCTCATAGCCTACATTAGGGTTGGGCAATTTGACGATAGTCTCCTCAACTGCGCATTTGAAAGCTTGCGCGAATAGGCTCATACGTTGGGCAGCAGTCAACAAAGAAATGTTTTGGCTGTCACTAAAGCATTTTCACAGACGTTAGAGCTCAAGCTGTCTATGAGTAACCCTATTTTTACCATTGGATATACAAGAAGATTGATCTAGGAAAGCAGTGTGTTGGGATATTCCATTTGGGAAATGCACGTGATGGCTGGCGCATAGTAGGCTAGACGCTTAGTGGAGAGGAGAGGGTCTCCCTGCCTTCTTCCCTCTGCTATATCAGTCTTAACTCTTCTTTTACAGCCCAACAAATAGCTACGGTAATAGCCTAGGTCTAAAACGAATGATTGGCCTGTCCTATATAAATCACAAGGCAGGTGAGTGATCTTAGTCCACCTCCTAGTCCTTGACAGTGGAGCAGAAAACGACTGCTCGACTTAAAGAATCTGTCGACTTAAAGGTCTCCGACTAATGATTCGACGCGTCGACTTTCAGGGGGCAGCCCTAAGTATAGTTAGGATCTGTGGAATGTGTTCTACTGAAGGTGTAGTTTACTAGTATAGTGATGATCTGTGGAGTGTTCTATTGAAGGTCTAGTGTACTAGTATAGTGAGGATCTGTGGAGTGGAATGGAGGTCTAGTGTAATACTAGAATAGTGTGGAGTGTATTCTCGTGAAGGTCTAATGTACTAGTATAGTGAGGATGTGTGATGTATTCTAGTGGTTTAGTGTATTAGTATAGTGAGGAGTGTGGAGTGTATTCTAGTGGTCTAGTGTACTAGTATAGTGAGGAGTGTATTCTAGTGGTCTAATGTACTAGTATAGTGAGGAGTGTGGAGTGTATTCTAGTGGTCTAGTGTACTAGTATAGTGAGGAGTGTGGAGTGTATTCTAGTGGTCTAGTGTACTAGTATAGTGAGGAGTGAGGAGTGTATTCTAGTGTACTAGTATAGTGATGAGTGTGGAGTGTATTCTAGTGTACTAATATAGTGAGGAGTGTGGTGTATTCTAGTATACTAGTATAGTGAGGAGTGTATTCTAGTGTACTAGTATAGTGAGGAGTGTGGAGTGTATTCTAGTGTACTAGTGTAGTAGTATAGTGAGGAGTGTGGAGTGTATTCTAGTGTACTAGTATAGTGAGGAGTGTGGAGTGTATTCTAGTGGTCCAGTGTAGTAGTTTTCCCGGTTGTATCGTTCCCCTGCGGAATACCGCTACCCGTTCGTGGAGCGCACGTAGCCGTGCCCTGACACAGAGCCGAAGGCTTTGCTATAGCTGTGGGCTCTGCCCTGACTGACATTAAGTCCCTACTGGCTCTTGGAGAACGGCTTTGCCCTCGTGGGCCGTGGCTAGCCTGGCTCAGCTCAGATCTGTGGAGTGTTCTATTGAAGGTCTAGTGTACTAGTATAGTGAGGATCTGTGGAGTGGAATGGAGGTCTAGTGTAATACTAGTATAGTGTGGAGTGTATTCTCGTGAAGGTCTAATGTACTAGTATAGTGAGGATGTGTGATGTATTCTAGTGGTCTAGTGTACTAGTATAGTGAGGAGTGTGGAGTGTATTCTAGTGGTTTAGTGTATTAGTATAGTGAGGAGTGTGGAGTGTATTCTAGTGGTCTAGTGTACTAGTATAGTGAGGAGTGTGGAGTGTATTCTAGTGGTTTAGTGTATTAGTATAGTGAGGAGTGTGGAGTGTATTCTAGTGGTCTAGTGTACTAGTATAGTGAGGAGTGTGGAGTGTATTCTAGTGGTCTAGTGTACTAGTATAGTGAGGAGTGTGGAGTGTATTCTAGTGGTCTAGTGTACTAGTATAGTGAGGAGTGTGGAGTGTATTCTAGTATACTAGTATAGTGAGGAGTGAGGAGTGTATTCTAGTGTACGAGTATAGTGAGGAGTGTGGAGTATATTCTAGTGTACTAGTATAGTGAGGAGTGTGGAGTGTATTCTAGTGTACTAGTATAGTGAGGAGTGTGGAGTGTATTCTAGTGTACTAGTATAGTGAGGAGTGTGGAGTGTATTCTAGTGGTCCAGTGTAGTAGTATAGTGAGGAGTGTGGAGTGTATTCTAGTATACTAGTATAGTGAGGAGCAAGGCTCTGAACCGGTTCAAGGAACGGAAACGAAAACGAACGGTATTTTACAAGGAACAGAAACGGGAACGAAAACGAAATGGTCTTTAATTGTTCCAGAACAGAAACGTTAATTTGAAATCTTTAAAACCGGTTAATAACGTTATTTTTTCGTTCTTTGTAGTAGGCCTATTTAACTTAAAAATAATTTTAAAAAAGAAGAAAGAAAAAAAAAGCTGAGCCTTTTCCCGGTTGTATCGTTCCCCTGCGGAATACCGCTACCCGTTCGTGGAGCGCACGTAGCCGTGCCCTGACACAGAGCCGAAGGCTTTGCTATAGCTGTGGGCTCTGCCCTGACTGACATTAAGTCCCTACTGGCTCTCGGAGAACGGCTTTGCCCTCGTGGGCCGTGGCTAGCCTGGCTCAGCTCGCAACAAGTGCGGAACGGTGAACGGAACGTTGTGTTTCGTTCTTAACCGGTTCAGGAGCGCTATGTTGGCGGCGGAACACAAGAACGGAAACGTTAAATATGCTGGTTCTGCTCGGAGCGAACCGATTGAAAAATAATTTTGTTTTTAAGCCCTGGTGAGGAGTGTGGAGTGTATTCTAGTGGTCTAGTGCATTGGTCCCCAACCACCGGGCTGCGGACCGGTACTGGGCCTCAGCACAGGTGCTACCGGGCCTTGGAAAGTATAGCCTAAAATTAATTCTGTTTTTTTTTTTTTGGGGGGGGTTGGTGGGGTAATACATTTACTGCGTTCAGTCTGTTGGTCATTTTTTCACCAGTAACCACTATCTGTGAAGCCCACAACCATTTACAGATTTTTTACTTCCGACCCGGAAGTTCCAAATAAAGGAGCACTTCCGAGTTAATCTTGAGCTAGCCACGTGAACTGTGTCTGTGTGTTGCCTGCCTTGGCGCTCTTAGCTAGCTAGCATGGAGATAATAATAATAAGAAGAAGAATAAGAATAATCTGTGGTGACACCAGAATAATATGCACTAAGAATGCTCAATGCACTTTAAACAGACGCCAACATGCACTTGAACATTGAAACAACAGAGACAACGATGGAAACAAGTCTTGGACTTTTTGTACTATCCCTGACATTGCACATTATGTTGATAATCTGAAATTTTTATGTTTTTTGTCAATAAATCAAATCAAATCAAAATGTTTTATATCAGTGTGTTAGGCCTACTTAAAACTTATTATTAGGCCTATAATAATAATAATAATAGTAATAATAATAATAATAATAATAATAGAAGACTAATATGTATTGACACCAAAATAATATGTATGTAATGTGTTTAAATCAGTGTGCTGTTAGGCCTACTTTAACTTATGAAAAAGCTACAACACTACAACCTAATAGGCTCAGAAAAAAAAACATGATAGGCTACCCCCCGGGCCTCGGAAAATTTGGCTATATGAAACCGGTCCTCGGTGCAAAAAAGGTTGGGGACCCCTGGTCTAGTGTACTAGTATAGTGAGGAGTGTGTTCTGGGACGTTACTGAGGCCTGCCCTGCCCTCTGGTATCTCTGTCAGGACCAGAGAGGGCTGTGTCAGCTTTCCTCCTCACTGCTACATGGGATATTCTGATATTCTGAGCATACACACACACACACACACACTCGGTGATGTTTCCAGGCTGTCTTGAGAGGTGTGTGTGTGTGCGTGCGTGTATGTGTGCCCAGGGCCCCTCAGTAGGAGTGACGGCTTGTTTACCAGGGCCTGTGTGTGTCTATGTTTAGCGGAGCCGCTGCCCTTCTCCTCCGGCGGGGGCAAGTCCTTCATCCTGGGCTCTGACGAGGCTCTTGAGAGCGTCCTGGGGCTGGGCGACCTCGCTGACCTCACCGTCTCCAACGACGAGGCCGACTACAGCTATGACGTAAGCTTGCCCTGGCATAGAGCACGCATGCACACACACACACACACACACACACACACACACACACACACACACACACACACACACACACACACACACACAGGTACACTATCCAGACAGACAGGCATATAGACCTGCATATTCTTCCTCCCTCTTTCTTTCTCTCCCTCCATCTCTTTCTTGATCTCATTCTCTGTTGCACTCCTTTGCATTTTCTCTCTTGTTCTCTCCCTCCCCCCTCTCCTCCTCCTCTACCACTTCACACCTCGCTGGGGGTGGACATCCCTCAAGAGAGAGGAGCTGCTGCTTTTCTGAAGCCCTCTACGGGGAGAGAGGCAGTCCTGTTGCTCGTCCTCCCCAGGGCAGGCACACACACACACACACACACACGCCCTTCATACCAGCCAGCCAGCCAGCCTGCTTTCAGCTCGCTCCACACCTGTCTAACCAGCTGTCTGTATGTCTCTATCTCTCCCCTGTCCTCCCTCCTGTCTCTCTCCTGACCCCTCTCAGCTGCCGGCCAACGACTCCTTCAGGAAGACGTGGAACCCCAAGTACACGCTACGCAGTCACTTTGACGGCGTGCGTGCTCTGGCCTTCCACCCCGTGGAGCCCGTGCTCGTCACCGTGTCCGAGGACCACACCCTCAAATTGTGGAACCTGCAGAAGACCGTCCCTGCCAAAAAGCAAGTGTTCTGATTGGCTATCTGTTTATTGTTTATTTAGCTGTTTCCATAAATATCATGTATCATACAGAGGCGTGACGGTAACCTGGGTTTGTGACAGTAACCTGGTCTGGGAGAATGCAGGGGATAATCTGTATTAATGGTCTGGGAGAATGGGGGGGAACCTATATTAACCTGGGTCTACATCTGGGAGAACGTGGAGTGAACCTGTAGTAGAGTCTGGGAGAACGTGGGGTGAACAGGTAGTGACCTGGGTCTGGAAGAACGCGGAGGAGAACCTGTAGTAACCTGGGTTTGTGAGAACGTGGGGTGAACCCGTATTAATGGTCTGGGTCTGTGAGAACGTGGTGGGGCACCTGTATTAATGCTGTTTTCTCTGCTCCCTGGTCTGTAGAAGTGCCTCTTTCGATGTGGAGCCCATCTACACATTCAGAGCTCATGTGTAAGTACTCTTCACACTATCTAACACTGTAATTCTAGTTAATAAGTACTCTTACAGTATCTAACACTCTTAACACAGTAACGAATACATTATCTGATAGTATCTAATAGTTTTTTAGTAGCTAATAAGTAAATGGTATCTAATACTCCAATAGTAGCTAGTTGATAAGTACACTTGTAGTATCAAAATAGTATTCTGATGGGTACCATACATTTCATGTCAGAAATGTATGTTCTGAATAGCAGTAGAAAAAGCCTCTCTTCTCCTCGCCAGCGGTCCTGTGCTCTCGTTGGCTATGAGCTCCAGTGGCGAGCAGTGCTACAGCGGCGGGATCGACTCCACCATCCAGTGGTGGAACATCCCCAGCTCCAATGTAGACCCCTACGACACCTACGGTGAGAACACACTCCTCCTCTCTTCCTACAGTAAGATCACACACACCTGCATGGTGCGACCCCCCAAAAATTATAAACATATATTTTCAAAAATAATAATTTACCTGATTTTCAATCATTTAAAAAAGGTAGTGGACCAGCAGTGCACAGGGTGGACTAGTGTTTTGATGGTCGACTAGTCTATGAACACCCTAGTGAGCGCCTGAGCGGCAGTTCTGACGAGGTCAGAGGAGAGCAGCCAGACAGACTTGTTCAAGCTAACAGAAAGGCCACAAATGCTTAAATGACAGCGTTGTGCAGAAAGACGTTTTGTTAAACCCGGGCCATGAAGAATTCAGGCTGTTCTTGAGGCAAAAGCAGGTCTTACCCGGTCTAGAGAGGTGTACCTAAATAAAGTAGCCACTGAGTGTGTATAAAATATAACAGTTATATATGCTGACCTACTGTCCATATTATCCAATATCATTGCGCCTGCTTTGCGAGGCTGAGTGAGTGGAGAACCAGAGCGTGATCTCTCTGTGGAGCCACTGCTGACTCCTCCCCTTCCTCCCCCAGAGCCCAGTGTGCTGGCCGGCTCCTGGCTGGGCCACACGGACGCCGTGTGGGGGCTGGCCTTCAGCAGCATCAAGAACCGCCTGCTGTCCTGTTCTGCCGATGGAACCGTTAAGCTGTGGAACCCCCAGGAGAAGAACCCCTGCATCAGCACCTACAACGCAGACAAGGGTGAGAGAGGAGGAACAGAGAGGAGTATGGGGGAACAGAGGAGTTTGGAGGGGTATGGGGGAACAGAGAGGAGTATGGCGGAACAGAGAGGAGTATGGGGGAACAGAGAGGAGTATGGGGAAACAGAAGAGTATGGAGGAGTATGGGGGAACAGGAGTATGGATGGGGTATGGGGGAGCAGAGAGGAGTATTGGGGAGCAGGGAGGAGTATGGGGGAGCAGGGAGGAGTATGGGGGAGCAGGAGGAGTAGGGAGGAGTATGGGTGAGCAGAGAGGAGTATTGGGGAGCAGGGAGGAGTATGGGGGAGCAGGGAGGAGTATGGGGGAGCAGGAGGAGTAGGGAGGAGTATGGGTGAGCAGAGAGGAGTATGGGGGAACAGAGAGGAGTATGGGGGGAAAGAGAGGAGAGGGATGAATAATAAAACATTTCATATATTCATATTCATGAAGAAAATATCAGCTTTCCACTCCTGTTTGCTGTTGCATTCCATTCTTGTAGGGTTGAGTTAAGTCCTAGTAAGGATGTAGGGGATCTAGGGTGTATTGAGGTGGTCATAATGTTGTAGTGAAGTTGTTCTCCTGATGTGACCTGCAGAGCACGGCGTCCCCACAGCGGTGGACTTCAACGGCTGTGACCCCGCCCACATGGTGGCATCCTTCAACACGGGGAGCGTGGTGGTGTACGACCTGGAGACGTCTCAGCCTGCCGCGGTGCTGCCAGGCCAGGGGGAGAGCAGTGAGTCTCACACACACACACACACATGCACACGCACACCCCAAGGCCTACAACAATCCAGTCACCTTGCAGCCAGTAGTGGTAAGGTAACTATAGTAAGATAACTAGCTAACTTGGGTTAATCGGTGATGTGTTTCTGCTACAGGCTGATAATCAGGAAACAAGGAGTATCACTTCATGACCAATTTCATTCAACAGCTGTACATGATGACATACATCAGGGGTGGGGGATATGTATCACTTTAATGTTGGCTTTTCCTTTAATTTGTCACTCATCTGTATACTGTTCTCCCTCCCTCCCTCCCTCCCTCCCTCCCTCCCTCCCTCCCTCCCTCCCTCCCTCCCTCCCTCCTCAAGCCCTGCCAGCAGCCAATCACATCAACAAGGTGGTGAGCCACCCCACCCTGCCTGTCACCATCACCGCCCACGAGGACAGACACATCAAGTTCTTCGACAACAAATCAGGTAGCTAGACCAGACTGCCATGACCAGGACTACAGACTTGCGTGTCCTGTCCTGTCTGAATGTTAAGGCCTGGTGTCTTCTCTGTCTGTCTGTGTCTCGGTCTGATTGTTATTTGTGTCCATGACCTTCTTGACTGACTGTTCTCCCGGTTTGACTGATGGCGTGTGCGTGTGTGTGTGTGTCCTGTAGGTAAGCTGATCCATGCCATGGTGGCCCACTTGGATGCTGTGACTAGCCTGGCTGTGGACCCCAACGGCATCTACCTGATGTCTGGAAGTAAGTACTGCAGCTAAACAGCTCACTACTCAGAGCTACTGTACCACCCTGGGATTCAACCTAACAACCTAGTACCCACCAGAGCTAACCCTGGGATTCAACCTAACAACCTAGTACCCACCAGAGCAGACACTAGGATTCAATCCAACAATACCCAGAGCTAACCCTGGGATTCAACCTACCAGGAGCTAACATTAGGATTCAGCCTAACCACCTACCCAGAGCTAACACTAGGATTCAAACACATGTCTGATATCAGGACTCCATAGTCACATTGCTGATCCAGTTCTTGCGCTCCCTCTGTCCCGTTCCCCAGGTCACGACTGCTCCATCCGCCTGTGGAACCTGGACAGTAAGACGTGCGTCCAGGAGATCACCGCCCACCGGAAGAAGTCGGACGAGTCCATCTACGACGTGGCCTTCCACCCCTCCAAGGCCTACATCGCCAGCGCAGGGGCCGACGCCCTCGCCAAGGTCTTCGTCTAGGAGGAGAGCGCCCCCTAGTGGCCCAGAGGAGAACAGGGAGAGAGGACGAGGGGGGGGGTGGGGACAGACCCACTGCCTAGTGTTTAAAACTTGACAGACTGACTGACTGAGACTAGCTTATCGTACCTGATGATGACACTACATTGAACCCTCATCCCGCTGGGCTCACCCTGTGGTGGCGAGCAGACTCGACGCCAGGCGCGGGGGAGGAGCAGAGCAGAGTAGAGCGCAGCGCCCCACCGGTTTAATCTCACCTGTCAGACTAAAGTAACCTGTAACTGTAATTTACTGTAAGATTAAGCTGGGGAGAGATCCAACACATGTAGCCCTCTGACTGGGTTTGAGCTGAGCTGATATCTGTTCTGTAGCTATGCGTCAGTGGCCGCCGATTGGCTGTCATGTCCGTCAGTTGGCGTTGGGAGTCACAGGGCGGAGGACTGGGTCATGTGACCGCAGCCCCTGGTGGGCCAATTGGACCCCTGCGTCAATTCAGAGACCCCGCCCACCCAACATCTATGTAGCGTGAAAAGAATATGAGATATTCAAGTCAATCAGCTTCATACTTTAGCATTAGTTACCTATTGACGTTTTTGTGTAAAAAAAATAAATATAGTTTTTATAATCCTTTTTCTATAAATAAAGTCTGTCATAACAGCACTGAACATTAAGTAAAAAAAAAAAAAAAAAAAAAGGGAATAAATGATTCCCTTCTGATCCCTCCATCACAACTCATTGTGTTCCCGCCCATCAACGTCCTGTTTCCTGTCACTGAAGAGGCTTGGGGTGTGTCTCAACAGTCTAGAGTGGTGTCCTGCCCTCATCTCCTCCACTGGGAGAGAGAGCCTGACAGGTGGAGGCAGACTCCCTGCCGGCGTCCACACTCCGTACCCAGAGTGGTCAGACCAGCTGAGGAGTGAGGGGACCAGGAGGAGAGGAAGTGAGGCGCAGCCCTGGTGAAGCCTGTATCTCACAGATGCTGTCTCCTCCGTAGCTTAGCCACCTTAGAGATAAACAGGTCTAAATCTCCTGCGTGCCTGTGCTGCCCGCGGGAGTGAACACCACAGGGCCGGCAGACATGGTCCTTGTCTCCTCGGAGAGCGCTCCACTGTTGGATAATAAACTGCAGCATCCTATCACTATGTGATATTTTTGTACACCTTACTGTATTTGAGTTTATTTATCACAGGTTTTAGACAGCTGATATTTATTTCAGGTTCTGGTTGGTCTGGGCCTCCTGTGTGGGACTGAGGGGAGCTGATCAGACCAGGCCCCTCCAGTCTGAGCACAGGTCACCTGAGAACAGTGAACACCTGTCGCTTTGGTAGAAATGCTCTTTTAAATCAGTCTCTGGTCTGACCCCAAGGTCTCCTTCTGGCCTTGCCCTGCTAAATCAGTGCTTTGAAGCATGGGGAGTAACCGGTATGTTATTTTCTCCCATGTGTTGTTTTTGGGGGGTTGTTTTTAAGAAGGGATTTCGATGGAAAACAAGATAAAATCACGATTCAGAATTTTGTTTGTACTTATCCCTTTTATCCTGTAAAACGTATTTTATTTTCAAAAACATGATACAATTTATGATGTAACTAAAGACTTTTTGTTTGTGTAATGCATGATTAATACAATAAAGTATTTTTTCTAGTCTTCCAAAAAAAATAATTCTGATCGGTTTGCAAGTTTTGATGAGTTTTGTAAGGGTTTTGATTTACAAACTATGAATCAGCTGATTTTAAGGATTGTACCACATAGTAAAATACAACTGTTGAAAAGTAATGTATATAAAATGTCTATAATAAATATTAAATGGTGTACCTGTAGACTACCTCCCAGTTTGTGTTTGTTCTATATGGCTTATGTTTTTGGTAAACATTAACAAATAACAATTCGACACATTGTAAAAATACACTATTGTTTCACTCTTTATTGAAAGAAAACAAAAACAATAAATATGGAATGTGGAATCATCAAAACATTGAATCATAGAATCCCCCTTTTTCAGTTTAAAACAGTAATAGTTCGACATGCAAATGAACGTGTGGGCTAACCGCCTATGGAAAGCATGCTGGCACAGATACAGTAGAAGCAATATAATCACCAGGAGAAGTCAAGAATACATCGTACATTACCTTTATATCTGAGTAAAAGACACTTCAACTGACCTTTGTACAGTTAACTACACAGAACAGAACCACCATGCTGTGATCAGGAGACAGACAGACAGACTTGTGTCCTAGAATAAGTGCACGCATGATCAGATATTTACATTTCCACAGAAAGTGTTTAAAATGGCAGGAGTCCCATCTGTGTGATAGAACTGTCGGACCTGTGTTGAGTGAGTGTTCTTCCCGTGGCCCTAGTTGAATACTGCACAATGCATCCTTCTTTCCTTGCTAAGTTATCCCTGATCTAATATGATTGGGATGGTCAAAGTAACACTGCGCTGCAGTTACCCTGTTAGTTTGACCTTCAAGAAAATTTGGAAGGAAGGAAGTGATATATGAAGGATGCATTGTACTCTAACAGGATGCTTGGCTGCATTCCACTCAGGTAAGCTGCTCTCTCCCATGTGTCCTCGCTCACCTCACCTCTCCTCTCAGGTCTAACTGGCCTGGGCAGGTGTCAACAACAAGGTGGACACTAGGAGGAGCTGTGGAGACATGGAGGGAACAAGGGCACATAAAAGGGATTAACTGTTCAGGAATGGGACGCAGCCCAGTCGCTTCCGGCCCCCCGGGCTGGTGTGTCTGTTTGTGTGTGTGTGTATGTGTGTGTGTCTAGTTGGCTTCATTGTTGAAGTCTTGGCAGATTTGCTGCACCAGTGTGTGGGTGAACTTCTCAAGGCCGGTGAACTCCTTAGTGAAGAAGGTGTGGCTGTCCTTGGGCTCGGACGCCATGGCTCTGACATCCTCCAGCGGTGCCCAGGCCACGCCCACAGAGAACATGGTGATGCCTTTGAATGACAGGAGGGGAGGAGAGGGGAATAAGATTAGGATACACATGAACCTACTGTTGATAAAAATGTTTAAACACACACCAAGGTTATTATCGTTAATGAAAACGAACTACAAAAATGAAAAAACATTTTAGTTAACTGAACTAAAAATGAAAACTAGGCTTTACATGAACGCTAACTAACTACAACTGTATTGTGTGTTTGCAAAACTCACTAAAATAAAAAAAAATTAAAGAGAAAATGTCCTTAGTTGTAGTCTTTTTCATTTCATACATAAGCCTAGTATTTTGGGTGGATATGAAATCTATCTTCCATTTTTTTCTTGCTGTGCCCCTGCGCAGAAATAACGTAACATGCAACAGATGGTTTGTTTCACACGGAATGAGCTTGCGAGCTCAGGATAATCTCACGAGGCTAGCGCAGAAGAAAAAAAAACTAAAACTAGAAATGGTGCTCAGAGAGCTCAGACCTCCACCCCTGAATGCATTTTGTGGCCCTGTGTTCCCAACAATTGAATGGGTTCTAAATTGGCCCATGCTTCACCCCTTCACCGAGTTTCATGAAAATCCTAGTCCAAACCCCATGTCTCTAGCCCCCCATACAGGTAGCTGGCTTTGTTCTAAGTTTAGTTTTCATTCGTGGATCGGGCCTGTGATTCGGATCTGTTCCAAAATGTAATGGGTTCTAAGGTGACCCATGATACACCCCTTAACCGAGTTGCAAAAAAATCAGTTTGGTAGTTTTTGCGTAATCCTGGTTCAAAAAATGAATGGAGGTGAATGGCCGGCCGTGTTTGGGCAGCCCGTGGATGCGACCCGTGCTTTGGATCTGCTCCAAAATGTAATGAATTCTAAGGTGGGCCATGCTACACCCTTCCACCGAGATTTGTGAAAATCGGTCCAGTAGTTTTTGTGTAATCCTGCGAACAGACAAACACACGCACAAACAGACACACCACCGAAAACACTGTCGCTGTCGCTGGGGCGGAGTTACTAATGCTGAAACTAATAAAAACTCATCTAAAACTAAGCATTTTCAAAAAATACTAACTATACTAAACTAGCAAACCTGGTTTAAAGACTAATTAAAACAACTGAAATTGAAAACAAAAAGTTAAAATGATATATAGAAAAAACTAATGAAAAAAGAAAAACTATTATAACCTTGACACACACACACACACACACACACACATATTAACACACACACACTCACACACACACATAAACCCCTCCACACACACACCTTCCTTCTGGGCCGCCAGGGCAGGGCGTATGACGTCATCGTAGGACTGCCCGTCCGTGACCACGATCAGGAAGTTCTTCCAGCCCACCTTCCTGGGCTTGAAGAGCGTCTGGGCCGTGTAGGTGATGGCGTCTCCTGTGGCGGTGCCCCCAGCCATGTAGTGGATGCCCTGCAGGGCCCTGAAGGTGGCCTCCTTGGTCGGGTGGTCGTACAGGCCAAACTCTAACCTCTGGTCATACGTGAATTGGACAGCACCTGAGGAGGACAGGGCACAGGTCAAGGCACCCACACACACACACACACACACACACACACACACACACACACACACACACACACACACACACAGTCAGGCTCATAATTGTGCGAATGGTGTAATGACATCTGGCCACAGGGACAAGGGTTGAAAATTAGCCGTTAGGCTGACACTGGCACATTGACTCTGTGGTTGATTGATGTATCTCTGATCAAAAAATACATAAAACCCCCTCACACATGCACACGCACAGAGACATACACATACCCCCAAACCACACACACACACACACACACGCACACACGCACACACACACACACAGTACGCAGTGATCCAACCACACACTCCCACCTATATGTGTGCCCACGTCGGAGATGTCGAATCTCTTGGCGATGGCGGACAGGAAGTCGAGGACGATGCGGAAATTGCCGTAGCCCACACTGGAGGAGCCGTCGATGAGGAAGCCCAGGTTGATGGAGTTGTAGCAAGTCTTGCTGCAGAGCAGCAGGTCCTTGGAGCACAGGCGCTGGGAGAGCGGCTTCACGTGCTTGGTGGTGCTGAACCAGCTGGGCATGCTCAGGCTGAAGAAACCGTTGTCCCTACACACTGCCTGGCGACACACACACATATAGAGATGAATACACACACATGTTGTTTGACGGCCACCAGGGACCACCATGGAAATAAGTCCTGGACTTTATTGTGTCTGTCAGTGTCAAAGTTCAATATATTGCTACATTTTTTATCAATGTACTCTGCACTTTTTGACAAATAAATAAATAAATATTTATTTAAAAAAAATAAAAAAATAAAGAAAAATAAATATATTTAAATTATAAATAAATTAAATACATATTAAATACATGTGTTTAATAAGCAAGCAGACTAACTGTTTTTTTGCTTCCCTCTGGAATATGTAGAGAGTGGGTCGTATGCCCACCTCCCTTGTTCTCTGTAAAGCGCATTGTGTTGCCTCTGGGTATGAAATGCGCTATATAAATAAAGCTTTGATTGATTGATTGATTGATTGAACTGCTTACTCTACAGTAGATCAAGGATCTAGGCAGGCACTACCTTCTTAGAAGTCCTTGTCTGGAACCCTAGCTACCTTCTTAGTGAAGTCCTTGTCTGGAACCCTAGCTACCTTCTTAGTGAAGTCCTTGTCTGGAACCCTAGCTACCTTCTTAGTGAAGTCCTTGTCTGGAACCCTAGCTACCCTCTTAGTGAAGTCCTTGTCTGGAACCCTAGCTACCTTCTTAGTGAAGTCCTTGTCTGGAATGATGGCGAGCTCTTCAGGGGTGGGCCTGGCGGCGGACACCAGGAACACATTGATGCCCGCCTCTCTGGCCAGCGTGGCGGCCGCCCCCAGGTCGTCAGATGGCCAACCGTCCACCAGCGCCACGATGACCATCGGGTGACCCCGCCTCATGCCCGCTGCGGCGCTGAAGAACGACTCCACTGTGTGTCTGATGGCCTCACCTGCAGGGAGGGGCCAGCACAGTTACTTCACTACACATTTCATTCTTTCATCCATTCACTCACTCACTCACTCACTCACTCACTCACTCACTCACTCACTCACTCACTCACTCACTCACTCACTCACTCACTCACTCACTCACTCACTCACTCACCCATCCATCCATCTATCCATATATCCTCCATCTATGGTAAATGGACTGCACTTTTATCTAAAGCGCTTTACAATGGCCTCTCATTCATCCATTCACACACACATTTACACACCAATGGCATCAGCTGCCATGCAAGGTGCTAGCCTGCTCATTGGGAGAAATTTGGGGTTCAGTGTCTTGTCCAAGGACACTTCGACATGTGGACAGGAGGAGCCAGAATTCAAACCGCCGACCCTGCGGTCATTGGACGACCCGCTCTACCTCCTGAGCTACAGCCGCCTGTCATTCATTCATTGCTCCATCCATCCCTCCATGTATGCGAGGCTTCTGTGTTCAGGTGCAGCAGTGTGAGGCAGGTGTGACCTGTGTTGGTGTTGCCTCCCAGGTATCTGATCTCCTTGATGGCGAAGACCAGGTCTTTGGGCTGAGTGTAGTTGGTCAGGAAGATCTCTGTCCTGGGAGTGTCACTGCAGAGGTGAGAGTCTTGCTAATCATACTCTGAGGCAGGAGACTACACCAGGAGAGGAGAGGAAAGGAAAGGAAAGGAAAGGAAAGGAAATGAAAGGAAAGGAAAGGAAAGGAAAGGAAAGGAAAGGAAAGGAAAGGAAAGGAAAGGAAAGGAAAGGAAAGGAAAAGAAAGGAGAGGAGGGGAGAGGAGAGGAGAGGCGAGGAGAGGAGAGGACAGGACAGGACAGGACAGGACAGGACAGGACAGGAGAGGAGAGGAGAGGAGAGGAGAGGAGGGGAGAGGAGAGGAGAGGAGAGGAGAGGAGAGGAGAGGAGAGGAGAGGAGAGGAGAGGAGAGGAGAGGAGAGGAGAGGAGAGGAGAGGAGAGGAGAGGAGGGAGAGGAGAGAAGAGGAGAGAAGAGGAGGGGAGGGGAGGGGAGGGGAGAGAAGAGAAGAGAAGAGAAGAGAAGAGAAGAGAAGAGAAGAGAAGAGAAGAGAAGAGAAGAGAAGAGAAGAGAAGAGAAGAGAAGAGAAGAGAAGAGGAGGGGAGGGGAGAGGACAGGAGAGGAGAAGAGAGGAGAGGAAAGGAAAGGGGAGGAGGGGAGATAAGAGAGGAGAGGACAGGAAAGGAGAAAAAAGAGAGGAGAGGAGAGGAGAAGAGAGGAGAGGACAGGAAATGAGAAGGGAGGAGAGGAGAGGAGAAGAGAGGGGAAGAGAAGAGGACAGGAGAGGAGAAGAGAGGTGTGACCCACCTGGCCTGCACCACTCCCATGTGTGGTCCGTTGGGGCCAATCCGGAGCATCACGGCTAGCTTGCTGAGGAAGGTTTTCTGCAGGTTGAAGCGCCGCTGGCCAATGTTTTTACTGCTATCCAACAGCACCGCTATCTCCATCTGACAGTCTGGGACAGGAGAGACAAACATGGTTATCTTTCTTTCTTTCTTTCTTTCTTTCTTTCTATCAATCTATCTATCTATCTATCTATCTATCTATCTATCTATCTATCTATCTATCTATCTATCTATCTATCTATCTATATCTATCTGTCTGTCTGTCTGTCTGTCTGTCTGTCTGTCTGCCTGCCTGCCTGCCTGCCTGTCTGTCTCAGCAAGCTCCATCTAGCAGTCTGGACGGAGGACGACAGGAGAGAGACAGGTAGGAGAGAGACAGGCAGGGGAGAGACAGGTAAGAGAGAGACAGACAGGAGAAAGATAGAAAGGAGAGAGGGACAGACAGGAGAGAGACAGGGTTATAGCGGGATAGGATAGTTCTACACTATTAGATTATATTTACATAGGCCAGCCTCTCTGATCCTAGACTGAGTCTAAAAGTGCAGCGTCTCCATGTCACAGAGGAGGCTACAATGAACCATCAGGAGGAACTGTGATACTTCCTCAGAGACTAAAGCAGTTTAACAGGGACTGAACACACACACATACCTTTATTTCCCTCTGATGGGATTTTCTTAACTGGCTTCTTTAGCGGCGTCTCTGAGACACACACACACACACACACACACACACACACACACACACACACACACACACACACACACACACACACACACACACACAACACACACACACGTTCAGGTTACTGTATGGACTTCTCATTAGTGTTATGACGGTCGTAAAGCACCATGGTTAATGTGTCTGTGTCTGAAGACAGAGGAAATACTCTGTTGTGGCTTTGGAATCCCTGACACCGTTTACTTATGATGTGTTATTATCAACACTGCGTGAAAATTCCAGACTGGGGTTCAATCCCACATGTAGTCAGACTGGTTGGAGGACTAGGCTACCTGGTTCAGTAGCAGGGAGGGCAGTAGAGCGGGTCTTACTCGACAGCTCCAGCTGCACCTTAGCTGCACCTGGCCACACAGGGACAAATGGACTCAACAAAGCAGCACCGTAGTATAAATAAATATTTCATAGGCTAATGTCACTGGTTTTACTGTAGAAGTGGATACCATTGAAATACAGTCCTCTCTCCGACACATTATTTTAAGGCACGTCGAGTAGTTATTTGGTATGTGTCGCTACCTACTGGCCACGGTGAAGGATGCGGTCCACCTGGAAAGCGCCTGAGAGTAGACCCCGTGGGAGAAGGAGCTCGTGTAATTATGTTGGCCCTGCAGTTTGTGCACCTTCACCGGTCCCCCAGATGACTGGATCGCACCTCTGGCAGAATTGGGGACGGAGAAAGATTGTCAGCGAAAGTGACAAAGAGCTAATTGTCAAACTAGTGAAGCAACACCAGTGAGCACAAGATCCATCTGATTCCATCCCGGGGTTTTCCTACCTGTGCACCGCCGCGGTACATACACCGGATACGGCGGCATACACACCGGTACCGAACACCGATACCCTCAACTGTGTGCAGTTGGGCGGACACAAAACCACCTGCCGGTCCGCCGGTAGGTCCGCCCCACGGGTCGTACACGCAATCGGCGAGGGAACTGAGGAGGAAATGAATAGGCCAACTGAACTGCGATGGCATCTGTTTTCTGTCAAGTAAAGTAGCCAAATACTGTCAGTTTGGTGTGACCTCACAGAGCTACAGTGCCCGTAGTAAAACTGCCAGCAGGCTTCCAAGAAAGAGGAAAATTAGTTCATTTGCAAAAACCGCCGTTTTCATTAATTTTCATAAATCATTTTTCAGTCAAATATCAATATTAAATATGAATCAAACTGTAATTGGGTTGTTTTGATTAAGTCTTATTTACTTAATCAAAACAGCCAAATGCATGGATAGGAAAAATAAATATCAGTTTTGTTTGTTTGTCAGTTTTCATCCCTTTCCACAGCGACCAGAGACTATAGCCTAGTGGTAGGCTACTGCCCAATAATAACATCAGTACACTTTAGTAATGAAATAAATAGCCTATCAGGTGTTGTAGGTCAGTTTCTCTCCAGTAAAATACTAATTCACAAACCAAATTAAATTATACAATACTGAATGTCTCTAAGACATTCCACCTTGACTAGCAGTTCATTATAAGATTAGGGTAAATTTGATAGACTGCTAGTAAATCGCCAGATTGGGAACCTTGTGTACCAGGAACTGTAATGAGGAATTGATTGGTGCCGATAAGATTGTAAGGACAAGTGATTACAAGAATTCCAATGTGCCTGTACAGGTTATATATGGCGTATACACTTTTTATTATATTCTATTGTATTCTATTGTATTCTATTCTATATGATATATCATGTAGGCTAGGCTACAGAATACAGAATGAGTAGCTAGCTTTATCAACAGAAACATGCTTAAAGGAGTAGTAAAGGGAAAATCATGTTTAGCCCTGTTTTAAGGTTACTTATGATCATATACAATGGTTCAGATCAAAAAGTTGACAAAACTAGCACTTTTGAGAAAGTCTGATAATTGCTCTACCACCGTTTAGGTCATACACACCTGAATAATCATTTCATCCAATAGTGTAAGACAGGAAATAGAGAAGCATGTCTAATTTCAGGAAGTACTGGAGTTGTGCATACAACCCATTGGTGTCCGTTGGTGTTCTGACATCAAATTCGCCGCAAAGTATGAATCCTATAGGGTTTTATTGATCATTTTATGAAATCCATTGACTTGTATTGACGTGACCGTTGTAGATGTGTAGATCAATCCGGAGAGGGGATTCAGGAAGCGGAACTACTTATGGTAGCTATTGTTATTGTTTATGTTAGCTAGGCTAGCTAGTTTGCACACGTATGTGCTGCGACTAAATAGTTATATGCTAAATATTTAAAAAAGCCTTTCCAGATGAACTAGAATCTTACTTTATGACAAATTATATGTCAGAACGCCAACACAGTTTCTTGTCTTTGAAATTGAGAGTTTAACATGTTTTTTTAATGATTTTTCACGTTGCCCACCCACATCCATTGTATGACCAAAACGGTGGTAGAGCAATTATCAGACTCTCTCAAAAGTGCTAGTTTTGTCAACTTTTTGATCTGAACCATTGTATATGATCATAAGTAACCTTAAAGGAGTAGTAAAGGGAAAATGCATGTTTAGCCCTGTTTTAAGGTTACTTATGATCATATACAATGGTTCAGATCAAAATGTTGACCAAGCTAGCATTTTCGAGAAAGTTGATAATTGCTCTACCACCGTTTTGGTCATACAATGGATGTGGATGGGCATCTTGAAAAATCATTCAAAACATGTTAAACTCTCGATTTCAAAGACAAGAAGCTCACAGAGGGTGTAATTGGTGTCCGTTGGTGTTCTGACATCAAATTTGCAGCAAAGTATGAATCCTGTAGGGTTTTATTGATCATTTTATGAAATCCATTGACTTGTATTGAAGCGACCGTTGTAGATGTGTAGATCAGTCCGCAGAGGGGATTCAGGAAGCGGAACTACTTATGGTAGCTATTGTTATTGTTTATGTTGCTAGGCTACCTAGTTTGCGGACGTTTACACACGTATGTGCTGTGACTAAATAGTTCTATGCTAAATATTTAAAAAAGCCTTTCCAGATGAACTAGAATCTTACTTTATGTCAGAACGCCAACTAACACCTAGGTGAGTTTCTTGTCTTTGAAATCGAGAGTTTAACATGTTTTTGAATGATTTTTCAAGATGCCCATCCACATCCATTGTATGACCAAAACGGTGGTAGAGCAATTATCAACTTTCTCGAAAATGCTAGCTTTGTCAACGTTTTGATCTGAACCATTGTATATGATCATAAGTAACCTTAAAACAGGGCTAAACATGCATTTTCCCTTTACTACTCCTTTAAAACAAGGCTAAACATGATTTCCCCTTTACTACTCCTTTAATGACATGCGCATGCTTACTCTTCTGCTAATGATCACTTCCACAGCATCACATTTTCCCATGCAACAACACAGACACAACAGCGATGTCTGTCAATTTAAGATTAGAGTAGAACAGATTCATAGACACTCACCACTTGATTTAGATCCAGATGTTGTGCATATCAGAGAGAGGGCACCTGGAGGGACACAGAGCAGCCGTTGAGGTGGGGATTGACAGCCAGCTGCCAGGCAAGGGCTCTCAGCCAGGTACAGCACCAGGCAGGTTATGTTACAGTGGATCTGCACTACTGACTCCAACAAATACTCAGAGTGAAAAATGAATGGCTCACATTTGTCATGGTCAAGTTTTGCCTGAAAATGATCAGTCTTTTAAAAGGAAAACCATCAGTGAACATCTGTAATGTGATGTAATGTGACACGTGTTAACCACACTGTGGGCTCTCAAAGACCTATTTGCTCTCAATACAATGTTTAGTACAGGAAAAACGCTTTTCATCACCACAATGTCTCCTGTGATCACGTTTCACAGATTAACTTAAAGGTTTAGGGTTTTAAAAGCAGTTCAGTTTGATTTGGCAGATTTATAAACAGCATCGCCCAGTTCTTACCTAAAAGGTGCAGGACATTAAACAGCACTGACATGGTGGACCCAGACACCTACAACGATATCAGTCAATCTATCAATTTTATTTGTATAGCACCTTTCATAAAAAAGTGCTTTGCAACAAAGACATTTTTTTTGTGTGTTTCACATAAAAATAGATAAAATGAACATAAGAACAGGGAAAATAAGATGGAAGATAAAACCCAAGAAAGGTAAGACAAAAAGCAAAGTTATAAAAATAAAGTCAATCAATGAATCAACAGGTAATTACTTATTTCATAGACAGAAGGCTTGGAAGTAAATTAAATGAGGAAGTCATGGTTTTTTGGTCATCTGTCCCAGAGAGAAACATTCAACCAGGCTTCAGACGCTAGATATCTGCTGCTTGGACGGTTCTCAGTCATGCATTCACACACCAGAGCATCGAGGCTAAATTAAGAAATCAGGAAAAAAGACAAGAACAGTGACTAGTAAAAGTCAAGCTTACAGGTAATAAAAAGTTCATCAGATCTTGCTGTGGGAATGTGTGGGTATTCCTGTGAATGTTGCCGTATTCCTGGGATCACTTCTGGCCCAGCAGAGAGAGCGGAGCTCCTTAAATAATCTCCCCCAGTTTCCTAGTCATGTCATCCACACTGACATCAGCAGAGGTGGGAGGACCCAACCTGGGGGATGGGATGGCAGGGGGCATCTGAACCTGGCAACCTGAGAGATGAGGGGTACGAACCTGGCAAGGTGGATGATGAGAAGTCCTTAATGTGTCAGGACAGGTGGGAATATGAGATGAGAAAGGGAAGAATGATGTCATGATCTCAGTATGATCTCAGTATGTTGAGAGGCTCACCTCATCTGAGATACATACACACCTGTCATAATCAACCGGACAACATGGATAGTTACTTGAATGTTTGTTGATGGTTAGGCGATTGTTGATAGTTAGTTGAATTGATTTATTTTAAACTTAATATAAATTTTATATTAACACTATACGATGACTGCTATTTTGTTGTTGTTGTTGAGTGATGCGGTCGTATTCAGAGTTAAGATCTGTGTATGTACATACAGTAGGCTAATGTATGTATGTATATATATACTGTATGTATGTATGTATGTATGTATGTATGTATGTATGTATGTATGTATGTATGTATGTATGTATGTATGTATGTATGTGTATGTGTGCATGCATGCATGTGCGTGTTGGTGCATGCATGTGTGTGTGTATGTGTGTGTGTGTGTGCGCGTGCATGTACTGTATGTGCTCAGAGATGGTCACAAGCTTGGTGTGTCCTTAGCCACATCTTCAAGTGTTTGTTAAAAGTGTTTGTTAAAAGTAAGGTTTCCCTATCTGAAAGTGGTAAGCCATTCCACAAGGCGCTTCCTCTGACAAGACATTTTGAGCGAAAGTGGTGCATCTAATGGGTACTTCACAATCCCCTCTAACCGTGGCCCTTGTGACCCGAGAGGTGGATGTGCTTGTTTGTTGATAGTTAGTTGAATATCTGTTGATCGTTGAATGTTTGTTGATAGTTAGTTGAATGTTTGTTGATAGCTTGTTGACTATCATAGTTGAACTATCAAGTTAGTAGGCCATCTCTAAGGAGACCCTGTGTGACTCTCAAACAATGTTACATCTCTGTCTTAATAGTGACCCAGGCCAAAAAAAATCAACTTCCTGATGCTGAGTAACATCAACAGCATTTCAAAATATTATATATTTTCTGTCCCTCGGCAGATATCTTACATAACATATGAAATAACATATTGAATCACAGTTTCTCTCTGATCTGATAGGACTGGGTCTAGGTCAGTCAGATTTAATGGCTTGACAGTTTGTTATTGTTCTTATGTAACCCTCCTTAACAGAAGTTGAACAGCTGTTTTATGTGAAAGTGTTCTTTTATCAGATGGGGTTACTGCTTGAGGCTGGTCCAAAGGGGCCTCTATTCATCTGATGGGGCTTCAGTGGAGCATCCCTGTCTATCTCTGGCATGTCCGGCCCCTCAAAACAGCTTCAGTGGAGCATCTCTGTCTATCTCTGGCATGTCCAGTCCCTCTGAACAGCTTCACGTTATCCCACTCAGAATCAGAAGTTTTATTGCCTAGTAGGTTTTTGCTAGGAATTTGTTCTGGTCAGTTGCTGTTCATCGACTACAGTTCAGCATTCAATACCATATTCCCCCCCACCCTGGTCACGAAGATGAGGTCAATTAACATCAATACCAAGTTGTGCAAATGGGTGCAAAACTTACTCAGGGACCTGCCCCATGTGGTCAGTGGGTGGCCAGACGTCTGGATCACTAACCCTCAACACAGGGGCTCCTCAGGGGTGCGTCCTGAGCCCACTGTATAACATCTATACCCACAACTGCATAGCCACCGACAGCTCCACCTCCATCATCAAATTCGCAGACGACACTGTGTTGGTAGGTTTGATCTCTAAAAACGATGAACAGGCCTACCTAAATCAGGTAAACGTCCTAGCACAGTGGTGCCAGTCCAACAACCTGACCCTGAATGTCAGCCAGATTAAGGAACTGGTGGTGGACTTCAGGAGACAGCAGATCGGCGAATACGCCCCGCAGTGGAGAACCTGTGGAGAGGGTTTCCAGCTTCAAATACCTCGGTGTGCACATCACTGAGGACCTTACCTAGACTCTCCGCACCCAGAACATACTCAAAAAATCCAGGCAGAGGCTTTACTTCCTTCAAAGTCTCACCCTCCATCCTAAGAACCTTCTATTCCGCGGCTGTGGAGAGTGTCCTGACTGGCTGCGTCACCGTGGGAACTGCTCCTCCCGTGATCTACCTCTACTCCTCTTTTCACCTCTTTTATCCTTGTCTGCTGTTTCTTTGTTGTCCTATTGTATAGTTAACTGTTCTTATTAATCTTCTTACTGTTATGTTATTGTTTTCAGCACAATAATTTGAGCACCCTCCCCTCATTTCACTGCATGTTTTATTATCTCTGGGCACATGCTAAATACACTACCTTGAACCTTGAACCTTGGTGCACAACACTAATGGGTAGACAACATTAGACAGGGTGCAAGGACTAGACAGGACAGTGCAAAGACAGGTGTCAGATTAACATTCAGTCCCTCATCCTTCCTTCTGGGTGAATATAAACCAAGTTAGATGTCTAAACCAACTAAAGAGTATAGTTTTGTTCTCTCAGTCAACTAACCTGTTGAAAGAAACCAAAAGTATGTCTTAAACATCACAGTCTTAAACATCACAGTCTTTCAAGGTTTTAAACCTTATTGCATAGAATCATATCAACACTCCACAAGATACATTTAATCTGAATCCCACACTCTGAGTACCGGATCCCCCATAGTGAGGATAAGAAATGTTCTCTGCAGAGAGCCTACATGACAAAAGACCTAGTGAGTGTGTCACCTGATATCGGTGTCAGTGTCTCCACAGAACAAGTGGCTCATTGTCCAGAAACACCTCACAGCGTCTCGACACCCAGAATTCCTTGTAGTGAAGCCACAGTGTTGGGTGGTGTTGGTTGGTGTTGTTAGCAACGGGTGCTAACCCTTTACCTGAGGGAGTTGTGTGTGTGTGTGGGGGGGGGAACGTGAGTGGAGACCACAAACGCTGTGAGGTCACCTCCACAATGGTCTCTTTGGAAGCGTGAGCATGGCGCTCATGGCTGTAGTCGTCATGGACGCACGTTTCAGGTTTCTCTGGTGTTTCCTGTCAGCTCTGATGTGTCCTTACAGGCGGCGCTGGGCTGCGGGGAGAGGAACAATGGGCTGTGCTGCTCTCTATAACAGTAGGGTATCTTAACAGTGGCAGTTTGGTCTATTGTACTGTAACTCTGCTCTCTGCAGGAATAGAGGACCAGGCTAGATAGTCATTATATCTCCTTCATCCCCTGAGCCCTTTTCCTCTCCGACAGAAGAGAGGGATATAGGATGTCATGAATAGACAGGGTGTTTGTGCTCACCGTGATTGTGTTTTCCTCTAAACATTCACTCCATCATCATATCTCCTCAGATGAACTTGCTAGCTAAAAACAGGGCTCTTGGCTTTTTGGGTCTTGGCCCTGTTCTTTCCCAGTAAGCAGGTGATGGTAGGAACTCTTGGCCTGGCTCACTATTCTCCAAGCTAAAACCAAGCTAAAAGAGTGTGATGGAGTGTGTGTGTGTGCATGTGTGTGTGTGTGTGTGTGTGTGTTGAAGAGTTAGTTTGAACATATGTGTGTGGTGAGAAAGAGAGTGTGGGTGTGTTCATGGGAATATGAACATGTATTGTGTGTGTATGTGTGTGTGTGTTTGTAGTGAGAAAGGGTGTGTGTGTGTGTGTGTGTGTGTTGTGTCAGGAGGGACTGACTAGAAGTGACACAGCTGTTTCAGGCTAGGTCAAGCTAGATCCTTATAGGGCATCCTGTGCCCTAGCAATAGGGAATTAAGATAGATGATCTCTGATGCTTGGAGGAGCAACATGTCCCCTCAGAGGAATGTGCCCAGAGATGGACTACTGATCCTTCCCTTCAGAATTCAGAGGTCATTCTTTGACCTCATAAGGATCGATGCTAGCTAGAAGCACCTTGGGATTGCTGCCATTGTCACCAGAACACCTCAACTGTCAGAAGACTGTGCACTGAACTGCATGACTATGCAATAACAAAGCAATCATGTGATATTACAATGCTATTATACATAAACTATAATATTATAACACTAATATTAACCCCATATGTGTGTGTGTGTGTGTGTGTGTGTGTGTGTGTGTGAGAGAGAGAGAGAGAGAGAGAGAGAGAGAGAGAGAGAGTGAGAGTGTGTGTGTGTGTGTGTGTGTGTGGGGGGGGGGGGGGTGCTTGTGGCTGTGCTGTAGTGGAGTCAGTCCCAGGAACCTCCTAGAGGGGTATTGTCTGCCTGTCCTCCTCCATTAGCACTGCTGATATTCCTACCTGCGACCAGAGTACAGCAGAAACACAGCAGAGAAGCGCCTGGTCTATCAAAAGAAACACTACTACTACTACTACTACTACTAATAATAATAATACTACTAATACTAATAATAATAATACAACTCATGCTGAATAACGAATTAGACCTACTTTATTAACTAACTGAGGAATAGGATCACCTTGATTTGGAAATGTAGGCCTGAGAACAGGCTGACCAAGATTTCCTTTGGTTGAAGACAGGCAGCTCTAAATAAATGCATTCAAAACTAATTATTTTCATAGATAACTGTCAGGGTCTGGCTACAACAGGCACGTACATGCTCAGTGTTGCAATAGTGTTTCCATGTGACCTTGATAACTTAATGTTATCTTACTTAATTAATGAAAAAGGAAAAAATGATTTGATTGAGCAAATTGTTTCCAATGAGCAGGCTAGTACCTTGCATGGCAGCTTTCACCATTGGTGTGTGAATGTATGTGTGAATGGGTGAATGAGAGGCCATTGTAATGCGCTTTGGATAAAAGTGCTACAGTATATAAGTGCAGTGCATTTACCATTTGACTCTAATATAGCCCCATTGAGTTTTATAATCACTGAGAGAGGACAGGGACATTGTTCTTTGCAGGGACTTCATCTGGTCAGAACAGTTAGCTCCTTTAATGGTGTTTCCATGTTCTAATAATCTTGAACTGCAACCTCCCTCCCTTCCTCTAAACTCCAGGATCAAGCGTACTGTACAGTATGCCTGACTCAACTCAAAACACATCAATACTGAGCTCTACCATGCTCTCTGTGAGGGATCTCATGTCTGTCTGCTGTGCTGGCTGACTAACTGGCTGGTTGGCTATCTGGCTGGTTGGCTGACTTGACTGACTGGCTGGTTGCCTGGCTGGTAGGCTGACTGGCTGGCTGGTTGTCTGACTACTGACTAACTGACTGACTGACAGGCTGGCTGAGCGTTCCCCAAGCAACCCTTCAGGACCAGGGAGGGTCCAGATTAGCGAGTGCAGGTCAGTACAGAGCTGCTCTCCCCAACTCTACTGCTCATTATTGCCCCCCTCTCTCCCATTCCCTCCTCTCAAGCACTCTCTGGCCCTCAATCCCCTCCCCTCCCCCAAGTCCTCCTCTCCTCTCCTCTCTTCTCCTTTCCTCTCCTAAGCCCTCTCCTCTCTTGTCCCCTCCCAAGCCCTCCTCTCCTCTCCCCTCCCCTCCCCTCCTCCCCTGTTCCAATCTTGTGCCAATCCAGCCTCGTCTCTCAGCCTTAGAGGACCAGAGGAAGACTGTGGTTGAGCTCACCTGCTCAGCAGGTTGACCTTAAATGAGAATCACCGTCTATCTACCATGCTCCATACTACTGTCTACCTGCCACGCTCCATACTACTATCTATCTACCATACTCCATACTACTGTCTACCTGCCACGCTCCATACTACTGTCTATCTACCATACTCCATATTACTGTCTACCTGCCATGCTCCATACTACTGTCTACCTACCATGCTCCATACTACTGTCTGCCATACTCCATACTACTGTCTACCTACAGTACCATGCTCCATTATACTGTCTACCTGCCATACTCCATACTATTGTCTACCTGCCATGCTCCATACTACTGTCTACCTACCATACTTCATACTACTGTCTACCTACCATGCTCCATTATACTGTCTACCTACCATACTCCATACTACTGTCTACCTGCCATGTTCCATACTACTGTCTACCTGCCATATTCCATACTACTGTCTACCTACCATGCTCCATACTACTGTCTACCTACCACAATCCATACTATTGTCTACCTGCCATGCTCCATACTACTGTCTACCTACCATACTTCATACTACTGTCTACCTACAGTACCATGCTCCATTATACTGTCTACCTGCCATGCTCCATACTATTGTCTACCTGCCATGTTCCATACTACTGTCTACCTGCCATGTTCCATACTACTGTCTACCTGCCACTCTTTGCACTGTCCTGTCTCGCTACTGCACCCTGTCCAATGTTGTCTAAATGTTATGCACCTCATCGGAAAGCAAATTCCTTGCACGTTGTAAAGCTGCATGGCAATAAACGATTTCTGACTCTGATTCTGAGACAAACGACACAACATTTCTCTCCTTCTTTTATTAATGTCAATGGTCTGGTGCTAGGCCATGAAGGGTTTTATATATTAGGTTTATATATTTATATTATATATTAGGTTTTCCCAGCTCAGGAGATTGTACTTAGGAAGTATATTGCAATGATATGATTAAACTGTAATGTAATGTAATGATATGAGGTTTTGAGTTCAATATCCAGTACCTTAAAGGACAATGCTCGTTTTTGACAACCTGGACCTTATTTACGACATATTATAAGACGTTTGACTCACCGAGATCACTTTGGTGTAGTTTGGAGGCATGTAGAAGAAATTTAAAATCCAGCGCGAGCCAGTATATCCATGTAATGTCGGTGGTCGGGGCACTTAGAATGCAGTTTCTAAAAATCTATTTTCTGCCGCGAAACGGTTGTTTTCATCAATCTGTCTTGATGAATCGCTAGTTGTGCTAACATAGAGCATAGGCCTGTGGTGGGTTTTCACATGCCTCTGTAATATGATCTTTAGAAACGTCTTTCGAAACGAAATAGCTTCCTCGCACAGCGCGCAATCGTTGCTCCAGCACGCTGTGCGCATGCGTGCTGGAGCAAGTGAGGAAGCTATTTCGTTTTGAAAGATCACTGTTTTCTGCATGTACATATATTAGTCATCTGCGTACATTTGGTATGTCAGCCCCATGAATTCTACTTTCAAGATAGGATCTGAAGCAGCATAAGTTGTCGGGAGAAAATTTACATTTTGCCAGTTTTGTGATTAAAATTGAGGGATTTACTGTATCAAAGGCTTTCCTTAGATCTAGAACAGCTCCAACAGCTCCAGCCTTACTCAGTTTGTTTTTGACTTTTTCTTTCTGAAAGGATACGGTTACTGTAGCTGTCGCCGTGGAATGGTGGACTGTGAAATCAAAGTGTATGTCCAGATCAGCAATTAGTTGTTCTGCTATAAACCTCTCAGCGACCTTAGACAGAATGTGGAGAATGCTTATGGGACTGTTGACATTAAAGATGGGAGTGATTATGGGCGACTTCCAACCACAGAATATACAGTATCTTCTGATCAAACCTCAGGATATACAGTACCTTCTGATATACTGTACCTTCTGATATACAGTACATTCTGATCAAACCTCAGGATATACAGTACCTTCTGATATACAGTACCTCCTGATCAAAAGACATATTGATGTATGAACATCAAGGAAGGAAGGAATGAACATGAACATCGAGGAATTAACTCAGTCATTGTAAATGGACTGCACTCGCTCTATATAGCGCTTTTATCCAAAGTGCATAAGAATGGCCTCTCCTTCACCCATTCACATACACATTCACACACCAATGGCAGGAGCTGCCATGCAAGAATGGGAATAATTTGGGGTTCAGTGTCATGCCCAAGGACACTTCGACAGGAGGACAGGAAGAGCCAGGATTCGAACCGCCAACCCTACAATCATTGGGCGACCTGCTCTACCACTGAGCCATAGCCGCCCCATAATCCAGTTGAAACAGATTCAGATACCTTTATTGTTACAGTACGTCCTTTGTACAAGGGAGTAAAGCTCTTGGGTTCTGGCTCCTCAACCTCGCAGCAACGACATAAATAACAACACAAGATAGTGACAATAAAGAAGCCAGTATAATACAGCCTAATAATAATAAAAACAATAGCTACAATAGTAATGCAAAAAGTGCAATGTAGCGTAATAGAAAGTTATAGTGTGTGTAAAGTGTATGGTGTATTGGTTTTGTTGACGTTGAGAGAGAGATTGTTCTCCTGGCACAACTATGTCAGATTGTTGACTTTCTTGACTCTTGTAATGGAAATTACTGTTCTAGTAAAAAGGATTTACCAAGATTCGCTCAAAAGGTTAAGTCTGGTTTATTGTGAAAACATACGAGCGCAAGGACTTTCTGAACAACCTAACAGAGTGGTCTATCCAGACAAGTCCCGATTATGGGTTTTGCTGTGCCTTATATGCAATCAAAACAAAGGTACGGTGCTTCCAGGATGTGATTGGCTACTCCATTGTACGTCATATGAAATGGCAGGCGTGGCCAAGAGAACAGACATGTGACATGAGAAAAAGGCGGCAATTGGGGACAAAGGATGACAAAGGATGGTTATTCTGTTGTAGACAGATTCGGCCATTTTGTATGTTAGCACAGCTATGTGAATATTTGGGGGAGGTGATGAATTACAAAAGGAGAGAGAGGACAAAGGTTTAAGGTGTTTGGATGTAAATTCCACAACACTCTCTTGTAGGCCATCTCGTCATTGTCGGTAATCAGGCGTATTACCGTTGTGTCGTCAGTAAACCTGATCACTCTTGTGGAGCTGTGTGTGTGGCTACGCAGTCGAGTAGAAGAGAGAGCTCAGAACACAACCCCCAGGGGGGCCCTGTGATGAGGGTCAGAGGTGTTGGAGCCATCCTCACCACCTGGCGTTGGTCCGACAGGAAGTCCATGATCTGCACAGGCTAGGGTTGAGCCTCAGGTCCCAGAGCTTGGTGTCGGGTCGGGGTAGGTGTTAAACGCTGAACTGTATTCAATGAACAGCTTCCTCACATCGGTATTCCTCTTCTCCTGGTGGGTGACGATGGTGTGTGTTGTAGAAATGGCGTCGTCTGTTGATCTGTTTTGTCTGTATGTGAAAGGGTCTAGGGTGGGCAGTAACACGCTACAGATGTGGTCTTTAACTAACCTCTTGAAGCATTTGAGAGCTACAAGGCGCCAGTCATTTAAGCATGTTCCCATGTTTTTCTTTGGCGATTACGGATGACTTAAAGCAGGAGGGGACTCACAGAGAACACATCTGAGGTTTTTCATTACATTTCATAAGGAATCTATCAACTTCAATACAACTGTTTCTGATATATGTGTTAAGATAAGACTGGTTGTGTATCATCCACAGACATTCAACCCAGTGTTGACATTCTGGGTTAAGGACTTAATTTCACTTAATCAACAGAATGGAGCCTTTGGAGGGGGTGGGTTGAGTCTTGTGTTAAGTTGTCATTCAACTTAATGTGTTATTGGTCTTCTGCTTCAGCTTTCCCTGCCAGCATTTTCAGATTGTTTGAGATTAATTTAGGTTTACCCTTTACTTTACTACCCTGACCAGTTTTGAGTACATTATCCCTTTCTTTCATAAGTGTCCACATGTCACAGTCTTTTGATCATGTTTTGATTTTGAAATGTTTTGTAATCTATTTATTATAAACTGAATAGTGGATATCAAGACCTGGCTGTTTTCCTCAACATCAGTATCTTGTAGACAATCCCTCCAACTGATTTCTTTAATTGCATTCTCAAGTTTAGTTATATTACACCTAAGTATTCTGAGGCAATGTGGCTTTAATAACAGCGACTCAGACAAGGCTTTAAGCGAGGGAGGGGTTGAAGATTTTAGAGGGGCTGCTCAGCTATACAACATGCAAGAGCTGTGATTGAAGACTTCACCATCTTTAACTGGGCTCAGTCCCAGGCACCAGGACATGTATGGTAGGTCTTGGTCTGATCTAGGATCAGATTAGTCTAGAAGAGAAGAAAGTGAGAACTCACCCATCTCATCCCTCTCTCCCACAGAAACCCAGGTGACAGTAATGCCCACCTTGTGCGGAATTAATGTCTTTTAACTTTGTCATTATTTTTCTGTCCCTCCCTCCCTCCCTCCAGTCACAGGTGTTTCCCCAGCTCTGGGAGTGCTGAATCAGGCCAGTAGGTACTCTCTCCAGAGCCTATCTCAGTGATGTTCTCAGCCCAGCATAAAATCCTCCATTCCATCCTTCTTGAATATCTTCAAAGCTCTATCGGTCTCTCTGAGCAAGCTCTGAACTGAACTCTTATTTGTCAGAGACAGAATATGTCTTCCTATGGGCATCTAGGTCTCAGACATGCATGGTCACCTGTGGTGTCCCTCAAGGATCTGTTCTTGGCCCCATTCTGTTCATCCTCTATATGCTCCCCCTCGGTCATATCATCAGCAGGCATGAAATATCATTCCATTGCTATGCCTATGACACCCAGCTGTATTTGAAAACTGCCCCAAGTCCCCCGGCTGTCTGCTCACAGCTCAACACCTGCCTTGAGGAGACAAGGGCATGGGATGAAACAAAACTTCCTTTAACTACACAGCAGCAAAACAGAGGCTCTACTTGTCGGCACCCCTCACCAGGTCCAGCACTCTCTCATAACCAACCTCACCATTACAGGCCAAACCATCACTCTCTCCTCCTCAGTTACCAAACTCTCTCTAGGTCGTTCCCGGACGAGCCCTCCATCGGTGCTTCTAGTCATCATGATTCTTCATACATTTGGCTAGCTCGTCAGTACTTTTCGCTCCTGCATTTTTCTTGAGTATGTCCATGTATGTTAGTGTGGGATGCCCTTGTGACCAATGCCTGTGTGTTGGCACTGGCCATGCCATTCAGAGCCCTCCACGCAAGCTCCTTCCTTACTTTAAGGTTTTACTCAGATGAGTTGACCCATGAGCCCAGGTATTTGAAGTCACTGACTTCCCTCAGAGCAATGCCTCCTATTATTGTTTGAGGTGGATGGTCTAGGAGGATGTTATAAGGGATTACCTTGGTTTTCTTGACATTTAGCCGAAGGCCAACCTTGGCACACTCTGTCTCCACTCTGCACAGGAGCTCCTGTACTTGCTCTATGTGGTCGGAGGGCAGGCTGATGTCGTCCGCGTAGTGGAGGTCTGTTAGGACTATGGCGCGGTGTCATCTTGACCTCCTAGGTGTTATAGTGAGGCCAAGTTCATGCTCCCGTCCACTTGATGGCCTTCCTGAGTGCATAGTCCAGGACTATGATGAAGAGGAAGGGGGCAAAGGTGTCCCCTTGCAACACCCCCGCCAGGTTGTCAGATTTCTCACTGTTGCCGTCTTGAGGTCACCACCTTGGCTCTTGTATCCATGTACATGGCCTCTATTGCCCGGAGTAGACTGAGAGGGACACCGATTTCGTCAGAGCAGGGTTGCAAAACTCGAGGATGATGTCATCAAGATCAGAGTTCTCGTTGGTGTCAAGTTTGATCCCTCCCTGGCCTTTGACACCCACATCAAACATTTCTGTAAGATGTCATTCTACTACCTTCTACTAACATCTCTAAAACATCTCCTATGGCGATGCACTGTTTATTGGGATCCCTGGCAAGAACCTCCAAAAGCTCTAGTACATCCAGAACAGTGCTGCCAGGATCGATTGTGATGAGTGTGGAAATATAATTTACATTACATTAGTCATTTAGCAGATGCTTTTATCCAAAGTGATTAACAATAATTGCATTTAACGTTGGAAAAGCCAATGTACTACTAGTGCTGAAGGCAAAGTGCAACAATAGCAATCTAAAAGACAATAGGTGTTTAAGAAGGTGGATCGTTGTAGTACTTTTTGAAAAGCCCTTTTTGAGCGTTTTGTGTGTGTGCATTGTTAAGTGTAAGCTTATGCAGCCTACTAGCAAACAATTGCTCCATACACACATATATATATAATGTTTCACATTTCGTTTTAATGCTTTTAATGTCTAATTTGTAATGCTTTTAATGCCCCCCCCCCCCCCCGCAATTTGGTTTGGAAATGCTCCCTATTTCTGAGGTCCCAAGGTTGGTGAGTATGGCAAGCTATAAGCTATTAATACAAGCATACCGCTCAAAAAGGGCTTAATACATACAACAAACTGATCAGGCTAATCATTTTTTAATGAAAATGACCACAAGACAACCTCCTGTGCATAGTTGAAATGGTAGTGGGATACGGTGATAAACTGGAGTGATCATTTGACAGCAATTATTAGCCTTTTCCAGGAATGGACAGAAATGGGATATTTTTAGAATAACAGGAATTTATTCACATACAATGTAAAGGAGTTGATGTGTAGCATGAAGATGAAACGATACACTGAGTTTGGGTGTTTTCAGTCAACGTTGGCGTTGACCGCTTCCAGCTATCGAATGGCCGACTGGTGTAAGATGGATAGCCTAACGTTAGAGAGATAAATGTAGGCTATGGTTATGTTAATAAAGCTAACAATGATGTTGTAACATGCATGCAGCACTGCCGATCTGATCTGAACGATTGATTCATTATTACCATGGATCGGTATTGGGATTGATCAAGGGCGAATGTGAAATAGCAGCCACGAACTCAGCGGGTTTTCCGAGATGCGGTAGCCGCGGCCAGAGCTCCTGCTGGCGGGGAGTGAAGCTCTTCAACTCGCCGGTCACTGGCTCCCTGGAGGAATTTAGCCTGGCTGCAATAACGTTATCGCGAACGGAATGAATACCATCTACTAGCAAACAAAACATGTTCAATTATATTTAACCTGTTAAAACTAAGATGCCAGGATCAAAAAATAATTTCTCCAATTGATATATTTGACAAAAACAGGTTAATATGCAAGCCGGTTTTCATTGCTAAATCAAAGCGGGGAGAGCCGAGAGAGCCGGGAACGCGCGTCTACATTTCAGATAAATGTGAACTTTTTCGTGGACGCGCGTCGGCCAGAGAAGCTCAACTGCGCAAGTCAAAAGTCACCGGAAATAGCCAAGTGACTACAAATCTAGCCAAGATGGCGCGGTTCAATAGGCCTTCACTTTAGATTTCGAATCCTGGGGGCTTGGTCTGCAGCCACGACTCGCGGTAGAATGTCCGAGTAGCCTACACTAGAATGGTTTGAGTCTACAACCGCGGTGGCTCAAGCGCTCCCAAGAAATGTGCGAAGTCCCAAGGGACTGTCACCTGGAACCCCACGGGGTGACGTTGAAGGATATCGGCCGGAGACCAGTCGCAGTAAGGGAGATGTCAGGTCCAATGCAGTCGTCCACCAACGCAGACTCGTCCCTCCTCTCCAGGCAACGAAGGAGACCGCGCTATCGTTATAGCCCAAGGCTGAATGGCTAGCTGCGGGAAACACTGGAGCTAAGCTATAGCCGGTGTGGCTACCTAGCTAGCGAATGTACTGATACTCTACGCAATATTGATATTCTACAGGTACTCATGAACGAGTCGCCTGTCCTCTTCGTTCTTCTGTCGCACAATTCTATACTCCGTTTTCACTAATAAAACAACAAACTCGACTGTCCATCCCACGTCTTAGACTATACTCAACAAGTCGTAAAACGGAGAGCCGGTCCACGTTACACACCTTCTCACAGCATCCTTCTCGCACGCCTTTTTTAGTTCCGGTCTCGGCTCCTCTTCCGTAAGCCCCCCCCCTGGTCACCAGGCTGACACTCCGTTAGTCCGACAAAGAAAATAGGTCCAGGCAGAGTTCTACAAGACACTCTCAGTGTCTACATTTCCCCCTCCTTTAAGCTTGCAAAGTCCCACTGCAAGCAACATAAACCTCTCACATCAAGATTACAGAAATATGAAGTCACAGCTCTCTAACACAGGGCAACACATATCCAAGTTCCCACATGGGTTACATTGTCTTTTGCCTCATACAGATCCCGACACACGTTTCATTAAAGCCTTCAAGCACTGTTTACAAAATACACTCTGTAGCACATAATCGTGCCGATACCTAACAGGTAAACGACCTCTAGTAGTCCTCTGTGACCTGTCTGGCCTATCCTCTTCCTGTTCCGACCCCGCATCCGAGTCATCTGAACCTACAGACTGCTCATGGGTTGTAGACTCACTCTCACTGCCCACTGACTGTTCACAAACGCTAGGCTCGCTTTCACTGCTTACCCCACCCCCGCTGTATGGACTAGAACCCACCCCTCTCTCTGAGCCAGACATGACCCCTGTGTTAGCGTGAGGTGAGACTGGGAGAGCATGGGTACGACGGGGGTGGTTGTGAGGGACGTAAACAATGTGATGCCCTTCTGACTCTGAAGCGCATTGAGAGTGTTCTAATATCTTCTGTGGGATACACATGTGCTCTCTCTGTGTGGGGCTGGGAAACGTGCAAGGCTTGAGTTGGTCCCGATGGACTGTTTTCTCTGAGCCACCACCCTCCGGCGAAGACAGGCATTCCTTCCTGGTTCAGTGCCACGACCAGATATGGAGTGGACTCCCACTTGTATTGTATTTTGTTACGACCTCTGGGACGATGGTTCCTCAACAGGACCCAGTCTCCTGGCCTTAAAAGCGCACCTCTGGACTTTCTATCGTAGATCCGCTTACGTCGATGAGACGCATGCTTGGCCATGGCTCCGGCAGCCTCTGCCGCTGCCCTCAGTCGCTCGTGATGTCCTCGGACCCACTCATCCAGGTTCTCTGCCCCACTGTCCTCTACATCTTTGCCACTCAGCACATCCCTTGGCATCCTTGCATCTCTTCCGAAAAGCAGATAAAATGGGGAGTAACCCGTTGAAGAATTGACATGACAGTTGTATGTAAGGACCAACTCTGGCAGATGTTCCTTCCAGTTCCTCTTCTTGTCCACGGGCAGACTGCGTAGCATGTCGTGCATTGTCCGGTTGAATCGTTCGCACTGGGCGTTGCCCTGAGGGTGATATGGGGTCATTCGACTTTTGAAGATGTTGTAGAGCTTGCAGAGTTCCCTGATGACACTGGATTAAAAATTATGGCCTTGATCCGCGTGAAGTCTGGCAGGACAGTCATAGTACACAAACCAATATCGGACCAGAGCAGCCGCGGTCGTCTTGGCAGTTTGGTCCTTGGTTGGGACTGCGATGGTGAACCTTGTGAACATGTCTGTCAATACTAAGACATTCTCGTAGCCTCCAACTGAGGGTTCCAGTACTGTAAAATCCATGGCTAGGACCTCCATGGGAGCCGTCACGTTAGTACAAGTCATTGGAGCTTGAGCTTTGGGGAACACATCTCGAGCTAGGGCACACCGTTTACACTGCTGCACCCAACCGTTCACTTCTGCCTCCATACCCGACCAGTAATAGCCCCACCTCAACAAGTCTATAGTCCCTTGGCTGCCAAAGTGCCCCCCGTGATCGTGCTGGGTCTCGTAAATGTGTCGCCGGAGTCTCATGGGCACCACCAACTGACGAACCTCTTCTCCATCTCGAGGGTCACTGATACATCTAAACAGCACGACATTCACCAGTCGGTAGCCGGGGCCTTGGCCTGTTCCTCCCTCTGCTTAGGCCCCAGGCGGGCGCGGACTTCTTCTGCAGTGATCACCAGAAATTCCTTTTCTGTATCCACAACCTCTGGTTCCTGCCTCATCAGGATGCGAGACAGTGCATCTGCGTTTTGGTTCAACCGACCGGGTTTATACTGTACGATGAAGTCATATTCAGCCAACTGTGCAACCCAGCGCTGCTCTACTGCCCCCAAGTTGGCGGTGTCTAGGTAGCGCAGGGGGTTGTGATCGGTGACTACCGTGAACTGCGAGTAGAGCAGGAACTTCTCTGTGACCGCCCACTTCAGGGCGAGGAGCTCCAATTTGAAGTGTCTAAATAAAGATCATATTACAGAGGCAACAGACTAAGGATGTGAAAACCACAACAAGCCCTCGCTCTATGGAAGCACAACTAGCGATTTATAGAAATAGATTGATGAAAACAACCGTTTTGCGGAAGAAAATACATTTTCTAGAAGCTGCATTCTCGGTGCCCCGTCCGCCGCCATTACATGGATATAATTGGCTCGCACTGGATTTTAAATTTCTTCTACAGGCCTCCGAATTACACCAAAGTTATCTCGGTGAGTCAAACGTTTTATAATATGCCGTAAATAAGGTCCAGGTTGTGGAAAATGAGCCTACCCCTTTAACAAACTCCTCACTAAACCTCTCCTGCAGTCTTCGATCTGGAAGCTGCCTGCTTCTTCATAGCTCCAGGACTAAGTAACTCTCTCATGGGTTTTCTCAGTCTAGCAGACCAGCTGTAGTAATGTGTTCTCAGTCCAGCAGTACCAGCACAAAGATGTTGAAACACTAAGGTTTATTCAAAACACATTTACAGGCTGGAAAACAGAAGAGAGAGGTGTGTCTGTCTGGATATAGGTGAACTCCAATAACAAGGTGCTCTTTGGGAAGAGGTGAAGAGATTGATCCAAAAAAGCAGAAACCAAGGCACTCTTGTTGTAGGATGTTTTTTTTCCTACAAGAGTTTTTTCCTCCAACAAGAATGCCTTGATTTCTGCTTTTTTGGACATTACAAGCTGTAGATATTCCTATAAGCAAATAAATAATATGTGAGTATGTAACTAGAGATGAGGTTTTGAATGTCTTATCCACAATTCTGTAGGACTGTAGAAAAATATAAAAGTCCTCAGGCTTGATAGATGACATGCACAGCTCCTCTTGAGATTCATCAGCCTCTTGGAATCCAACATATTGTCCATGAAAGGATGTTCCTCCATCTAATGACACTGGCACCGCAGGCAAGGTGATCCAGTTGCCCGTTCCAAATCTTTGCCTGTAGCACCCATTCCAAGAGGTATTGTATGCGACCAGATGGTACGATTTGTGGGCTAACGACAACAACAACAACAACGGAGTCAAGCTAGTAAGCTACGGTAAAAGCAGTGACATACTGTAGCCATAGCTACAGTACTATGTTTCGTAGCTAGCCTAGCCCCTGCTAGTTTGGGCAGCATCTTCCAGTTGACTTTGGGGATCCCTCAGGGATATCTGCTACATGACTTCTGCTACAAGACTTCAGCCCTGTAGTAGAATTATAACAGAGAGCTACCTGTGTTATAATTCAATCTTCTCAATTTAAAATGTTTTTAATTCTCTTTTTACATTTTTTGTTTCGTATTTTCTATTCTCTTTTATCATATATTATCAGACCTGCTTTATTTTCTTATATTTTATACCATTTTCTAATAAACTTTTTGTCCTATTCTGTAAAGCACTGTGTGCTACATTTGCGTGTACGAACATATAATAAAATTATATAAATAAAATTGACTGACTTCCAAATGAGACCAACAGCTTTCATGCTTGGTGATACACAAGTGGAATTATTTGCCAAAATAAACACGCAACACAGCGATTCTTCTCCCGTTAGCATAGCAGGACAACAACTTCCGCTTCTCTGCCCTCCTCGGTGGGAGCAGCTGCCTCTGCCCCCTCTCTCTCTCTTTCTCAGTTTTTTGTTGCTGTACTCCAAGCTCGAAGATATACTGTATAGTTGGATATCACTTTCTAACAGGGTGTTGTCAGATAATTCATGCTCATCCTCTAAATCTGCCAACAAATGAAACATGAACAATTATTTATCTAAACCCTTTCCTGGCCAGAGTGGAGCTAAATAGGAGCAGCCTGCTTCATGAACTTAGGAAACAGAGAAGTAGATGATTCACATTCCCGTTCCCATTTGAGGTCCCGGGAGATAGTGGAGTCCAGGAGGCGGAAGGAGTCAACAGTGGACACTGGGGTGTCATTCAGTATGATAGGGGGGAGGGGGGCTGTTTTTTTTTTTAAGTCTACAATCATCTCCACTGTCTTGAGAGCATTGAGCTCCAGGTTGTTTTGGCCGCACCAAGACAGCAGCTGATCGATCTCCCACCTGTAGGCAGACTCGTCTCCCTCAGAGATGAGTCCGATGAGGGTGGTGTCGTCTGCAAACTTCAGAAGCTTGGCAGACTGGTGGCTGGAGGCAGGGGCAGACTGGGAGTGCAGCTGTTTGTGTACAGGGAGAAGAGTAGGGGGGAAGGACACAGCCCTGGGGGGAGCCGGTGCTGATGGACCTGGAGCCCGAGAGGTTTTTTTCCCATCTTCACATGCTGTTCCCTGTCGGACAGGAAGTCGGTGATCCACCTGCAGGTAAAGTCGGGAACATGCAGCTGGGAGAGATTGTACTCCAGTATGGGCGGGAGGATGGTGTTGAAGGCAGAGCTGAAATCCACAAACAGGATCCTGGTGTAGGTGCCTGCGTGTTGCAGATGCTGTAGAATGTAGTGAAGGGCCATGTTTACTGCATCGTCCACAGACCTGTTTGCTCTGTAGGCGAACTGCAGAGGGTCCAGGAGTGGGTCCGTGGTGGATTTCAGGGGCAGAAGAGCGTGCTCAAAGACCTTCAGTGTAGAGCGAATGTGTGTCTGTGTGTGTCATATACTGTAGAATGTGTTTGTGTCGATTTGTGTGCGTATACAGTATGTGTATACAATAGTGTGTGTATGCATATGTATTTGTCTGTGTATAGAGTGTGTATGCATATGTATTTGTCTGTAGTGTAGTGTGTGTGTAGAGTGTGTGTGTGTAGTGTAGTGTGTGTGTGTATGTGTATGTATAGAGTGTGCGTGCGTGTGTGTAGAGCATGTGTGTATAGTAGCCTGATCCACCTGTGTGATGCTATGCTCCATCTACCTGCCTCTTGCTGACCTCAGCCCCTCAGTTGGATCCGTGGGAGGGGCTAACGGTGTGGGGGATTGACACGTGGGAGACGACGATGATGATGATGACAGGTGTAACAGAGTGAAACGTGGAGTGGCTGGTGAAACTCACTCCTCAAAGGAGTGCTGACAGTTCCTCCAAGAAGGACGTCCCTATTGGCGCAACTGTCAGCATGTCCGCCTCCCAAGCGGGAGACCAGGGTTATAATCCTGCCCTGGGCATGCCGACGCGTATGGATTACACAAAAGAAGATACGAGATGTGAGCATGGACCCGGTCCATCTCACACCTACCATACCTACCAGTCTACCTAACACCTACCATACCTACCAGTCTACCTAACACCTACCATACCTACCAGTCTACCCAACACCTACCATACCTACCAGTCTACCTAACACCTACCATACCTACCAGTCTACCTAACACCTACCATACCTACCAGTCTACCTAACACCTACCATACCTACCAGTCTACCTAACACCTACCATACCTACCAGTCTACCCAACACCTACCATACCTACCAGTCTACCCAACACCTACCATACCTACCAGTCTACCTAACACCTACCCTACCTACCAGTCTACCCAAACTTACCATACCTACCAGTTTACCTAACACCTACCATACCTACCAGTCTACCTAACACCTACCATACCTACCAGTCTACCCAACACCTACCATACCTACCAGTCTACCTAACACCTACCATACCTACCAGTCTACCCAACACCTACCATACCTACCAGTCTACCTAACACCTACCATACCTACCAGTCTACCCAACACCTACCATACCTACCAGTCTACCTAACACCTACCATACCTACCAGTCTACCCAACACCTACCATACCTACCAGTCTACCTAACGCCTACCAACCAGTCTACCTAACACCTACCATACCTACCGGTCTACCTAACACCCACCAACCAGTCTAGCTATCACCTACCATACCTACCGGTCTACCTAACACCTACCAACCAGTCTAGCTGTCACCTACCATACCTACCGGTCTACCTAACACCCACCAACCAGTCTAGCTATCACCTACTGGTCTACCTAACACCTACCATAACTACCAGTCGACCTAACACCTACCAACCATTCTACCTAACACCTACTGTACCATACCTACCGGTCTACCTACTGTAACACCTACCATACCTACCAGCTGCAGCAGGGAGCAACAAGGGTTAGGGTTAGTTATGACCTATTGCCAGTATTCTTATTCTTTGAGAGAGAGAGAGAGAGAGAGAGAGAGAGAGAGAGAAAGAGAGAGACAGACAGACAGACAGACAGACAGATAGACAGACAGAGCGAATAAATGGAACCAGAGACACTTGACCAGAACAGGGCACCCAGCCACACTGCAGTGAGTGATCACCATGGCCACGTAGCGCCTGGTGACGAGCCGAGCTGGAGGGAGGAGAAGACGGGCTGTCAGTGGGCTGTCAGCAGGATGACATAGCTACATGATGATAAACACCAGTGACAAACATATGATGGAACGCAAATAGTTTCTTTAAGATAGCAAAGAATGTACATGACCTCATATGAACTATCTGGACGGGGCTGCTGTTCTCCTGAGAGAACAGTTCCAGCATCAGTTCCTCTGAGCCTCTACTGGCAGCTGAGGTGGGGATGTAGGGAGAGCAGGCAGATCTCAGACCTGCTGCCAATGGGTCAACAACACAAACTAACACCCTGAGCCCTGGTCTGATACAGACGGACAGACAGAGAATGACAGAAAGACCAGGGTAAGGAAATATGGTTCTCAATCCAGACCATATCAGATTGGCAGCCCCGTTGTCAGTAGGTTCAGATGGCTTGGTTGAATGTCTGTAGTTGACTCAGTGTCCTCCCACACACTAACCAGTCTTACTGGAGAATGCTGGCAGCAGGACACGACGGCTTTAGTATATTATTATTTATTTGTCAGGGACCATTTGCAAAAACATTAATCTCACACAAGGAGAAGAGATGCATTGTACCAGATTGACTACTAGCTAATTTCCATCTGCAGTTCTTTAAGCACAGTCCTCTCCAACGCTGGAATGTTCTGCGGTCTTTAGTGATTTCTTTTTTGTTACTCACATCTGGAACCTCGGGAACCCCGGTCGCCAGGCAACAGCGGTAAGAGACAGGTTGTTTCCTAAGGAACAGTGAGACTACTTTACTATTTTTTATTACTAAATATTCTTGATGCTAAGATACAAGATAGAAAAACAAAAACTCTGGATTGTAAAGAACACTTTTCAATTTAATTCTGAGGAACTCCGAAAAGTTTATTACAGACCATAGAAATATCTGGAGAGGGAGAGAGAAAGAAAGATGGAGAAAGAGAGTGAAATGGAAGAAACAGACTTGAGAAAAGAAGAGAGATAGGCAAAGAGACATATATACAGTATATGAGAGAGAGGGAGAGAGTGAGAGAGACTGTGTTGCTGTGTTCTTGTAGTAGCCTACCAGGTCCAGTGTTCTGATGAGCTGGCCATCATCGTTGAGAACATTGGAACACCTCCAGGATGCCTGTGAATACTGGCGATGTCTGCATCTGACATGGCCGAGTTAAAGGTCAGGAGGTCAGTGGGGTCCAGGTACTCTACTTGGTCATCGGGATCACCATACGACTGCCTATCCACCACAGCCAGGATCACCACAACATCACCTATCCACCACAGCCAGCCTGAACAACAACTTACCATTTATTCAAACTTAATAATAAACCATATCATACACAATAACTGATAATAATACAACTGATTGTGTATCTTAAAGGAGAAGGCTCCTTTTCGACAACCTTGACTCGCCGAGATAACTTTGGTGTAATTCGGAGGCATGTAGAAGAAATTTAAAATCCAGCGCGAGCCAAGTATATCCATGTAATGGCAGCGGACGGGGCACCGAGAATGCAGCTTCTAAAAAATGTATTTTCTGCCGCGAAACGGTTGTTTTCATCAATCTATTTTTATGAATCGCTAGTTGTGCTTCCATAGAGCAAGGGATTGTTGTGGTTTCCACATGCTTCTGTAATATGATCTTTAGAAACGTCTTTAGATACAGAATAAAGCTTCCCCACTTGCTCCAGCACGCATGCGCACAGCGCGCAGACTGGCTATTCTCCGTCTGTAGGCTACACTCGCGGCTCACATTCTCTAGCCTACGCTACGATCGGCTTGTTGGTGCCTGGAATATTGTGTGCAATATGCCTGAATATTTATTCGATTTTGAGGATATAGAAGATGACTTAGAATATGATAATAACCTTTTCGAGGCAGAAAATAATTTTTTTAGAAGCTGCATTCTCGGTGCCCCGTCCGCCGCCATTAGGTCTACATGGATATACTTGGCTTGCGCTGGATTAAAAATTTCTTCTACAGGCCTCCGAATTACACCAAAGTTATCTTGGTGAGTCAAACGTCTTATAGTATGCTGTAAATAAGGTCCAGGTTGTCTTAAAATAGCCTTCTCCTTTAACTAGTAAACATTATTTGAACATTGGTAGAATAGAAAGTTTATTCCATATATAACTAGAACAGGTACATTGGAATTCTGAAAATGATTGCCTGTGAAAGAACTGAAATGACCGTCATGCCATCCCAGAACTCTGCAGCAGCTGGACAGTCGTAGCTGTGTCTGCAGGCCGGGTCGACTCCAGCAGCAGTCTCACCCTCCTCAGAGGGGGGGGACTCAACCTGCCTCAGGTAGTAGGAGCAGTCCCAGGCGAGACATACCCCTCTGAGCCAGCTGGTACAGGCGAAGGTCAGTAGGTCAGGCGATAGGGAGTCAGAAGCAGCAGACACAGTGGTTAAGGCAGGATGTAGCTCAGCTGAGCCATGACAAAAGACCCTCAGACCAAGTGGGAATCAGGAAGAGATGTTGAGAGTTGTCCCACAGCTCAGGTGAGGGATGTCATATGCTGACCAGCCGTCATTCAGGCAGGTTGTAGCTCAGGTGAGACGAGATGTGGTCTCAGGACGTAGGTGTAGCTGTGACCGAGCAGAGGATTTTACCCGCATCTCACTACACTGATAAAAGTCTACACTGAAGCCTGTCTGTCTGTCTGACAGCTAGAATATCGCTGCCGGGTGACTGAGCATCGCTGTGCCCCATCTAAGCTGTTGATCAGGTTAGCTTGATTAGTCTGTCTGGGTCAGTGCTGGTCAGGTTAGCTTGATTAGTCTGTCTGGGTCTGTGCGGGTCAGGTTAGCTTGAGTAGTCTGTCTGGGTCAGTGCTAGCTAGCTAAGAGAGACACAGAGCTTCAGCTTCTAACGCACGTGCTGACTCCTGGCTCCAGACAAGCAACAGTCAGCTGAGATGAGGACGATATCAACAGAGGAGAAGATCAACAAGGTGTGACGGTATCTCCTCCTAAGTGAGACCACAGAAGATATGATGTGAGGAGACTATGGTCAGGCCGTCATTTTAAATAATCATGTGTTCTTAACTGACTAGCCTGGATATGCTAAAAGTTACATACAATTAATTAAATGAGCATATTGTATAACAAGAAAGCATTAGGGTGGATGGTGGTGGTGATTGGTTAAGCATTAGGGTAGATGGTGATGGTGATTGGTTAAGCATTAGAGTGGATGGTGATGGTGATTGGTTAAGCATTAGGGTGGATGGTGATTGGTTAAGCATTAGGGTGGATGGAGATTGGTTAAGCATTAGGGTGGATGATGATCGGTTCGGTATTCTGCATTATAAGCTACGTTATGAAGTTATTTATGATCAAATACAACGGCCCATATCAAATCTTCGAAAAACTTTGCACTCTCGAGATATGACATGTCACCGCTAATGCACACAATGGATCTCTAGGTGCATATACAAAATTGCTCAAAAAACACCATAAACTCACCGAAACTGTCACTGGTGCCAGTTGATGTTCTGACATAAAAACCGCCGCAAAGTATGATTTGTATCGGGTTTTATTTATCATTTAGCATAGAAGTATTTTCATTCTAATGCTGCTCGTGAAGTCGTAATTCATGCTTTATAATGGCTTATAATGCTAAATACTGAACCAGTCCTTTATGCGTTAGGGTGGATGGTGATGGTGATTGGTTAAACATTAGGGTGGATGGTGATGGTGATTGGTTGCCCTTAATTGATACAATTATTGCTTTGTATTGCAATGTTTATATAAACATTTTACATACTTGTGACTTCAGTACAAACCCATAACAAACACTCCATTGAGACAGTGATGCTGTGCCAAGTAAGACTGTCAAACTTTTATTGTTACGAGTGTAAAGCAAATTGGTTAGACAAACAATGTAAGTAGTATCATACACATTATAAAACATGGAATATCAGAGTCGTTAAATGAGTCATTCAGGGATTCATTCAGAGAGCCTTTCAGCAAGTGGATTGGGGCATAGAGAAGATGTAGAGGGTGGTCTATGAGTCTTCAAGAGAAGTGGAATCCAAGAGCAATGGTCTGTTATGCTCTTGACTTTTTTGTATTTATTTATTTTTTTGGCCAAGTTGAGAAAGCTGTTGAGAGAAATTAAAACAATGAAAAAACAATCATGAAGAAGACACATTCTCATCCAACTAGCAGTGCACTGTTTAAAACCCCTTATCAATTCAAGGGTTTGAGTATGACAGCCACTGTAGTTTACAGCACTGCACTGTACCTGTTTGATAAACTGCCCGGCATTGAAGAGTTCACTGCATCCATACATCACTCTCTTTCCTGGCCTTGACTAGAAAGAAAATATACAAATAGTAAGATACAGACAGACAAATACAGGCCAACAGACATACTGTAGACAGACGGATACACATCTAGTTAAAGGAGGGATTTGAACCATAAACGTACCTTGGTGTAGTCCACCAGGTTCTGATATTCAATGTAGTTCCCTCCTCCGACCACAAAGACTATGGCCTGGGACAGAGGAAGAAACACCAGGATGACACGACACACACACCTACTGTACATAGCTGTTCAATTGTGCTCTAAACATACAACACATACCAGTAAATTCTTTAACACACACTTTCAGTCTTAAAGGAGTAGTAAAGGTAAAATGCATGTTTAGCCCCGTTTTAAGGTTACTTATGATCATATACAATGGTTCAGATCAAAACGTTGACAAAACTAGCACTTTTGAGAAAGTCTGATAACTGCTCTACCACCGTTTTGGTCATACAATGGATGTGGGTGGGCACCTTGAAAAATCTTTAAAAAACATGTTAAACTCTTGATTTCAAAGACAAGAAGCTCACCGAGGGGGTAATTGGTGTCTGTTGGTGTTCTGACATCAAATTCGCCGCAAAGTATGAATCCTGTAGGGTTTTATTGATCATTTTATGAAATCCATTGACTTGTATTGAAGCGACGGTTGTAGATGTGTAGATCAATCCGCAGAGGGGAGTCAGGAAGCGGAACTACTTACGGTAGCTATTGTTATTGTTTATGTTGCTAGGCTACCTAGTTTGCGGAGGTTTACACACGTATGTGCTGCGACTAAATAGTTCTATGCTCAATATTTAAAAAAGCCTCTCCAGATTAACTAGAATCTTACTTTATGGCGAATTATATGTCAGAACGCCAACTAACACCTCGGTGAGTTTCTTGTCTTTGAAATTGAGAGTTTAACATGTTTTTTGAATTATTTTTTACGTTGCCCACCCACATCCATTGTATGACCAAAACGGTGGTAGAGCAATTTTCAACTTTCTCGAAAATGCTAGCTTTGTCAACGTTTTGATCTGAACCATTGTATATGATCATAAGTAACCTTAAAACAGGGCTAAACATGCATTTTGCCTTTAGTACTCCTTTAAGACATGTTAGACCAAAACATTGACTTTTGACATTGACAGATCATGAATAAGACTGAGGTGGTGAACGAGGGGGGCAGAGCAGAGCTGAACCACCTGGGGATGGGGCCAGTGAGGGAAGCAGGATGGAGAGTCCTGCCCAGGTTGGAGAGGTTAGGATGAGGATATGTCCACACACTAACACCTTAAGCTCAGGGGCCAGGCTAGGCCAGGCCAGCGATCTGCTACTAGGGCTTACACAGGCCCTGTGTGTGTGTGTGAATGTCACACATCTTGAATGGCTGTTATGCTCACAAAGGAATGTACAGTATATAGCACATCATGACCAAATAGTGGACTTGATAGTAAAGGACATATCTGATTTTCCAACCTCAGCGAGAATGTACAAACATCCCTGTGTCAATCCCACCATGTTCCATCTCTGCAGTAACCCAGCCACTTTTACACACTGGTCTGCTAATACTGTACATCAGATGTTGTTGAAGTCAGTGAAGTCTCCAGAGAGGTGTTTGTTCTGGAGGTAGCCTGTACATTTGACCCTAGCCTAGAGGAAGCCTTCATGACCAAGGTCATTAAGTACCAACTTCTCCTGAATATCATCTCAGAGCTAGGGTACAGATGTAGTGTGTACTTGTGTTCATATTTGGCAGCCTAGCACATACACATGTTGGTCATAAGACGGTTCCAACAACTGGGGATGCCCAAAAAGAGGCTTAAACGCATTGCTAAGTACTGCTATGTCTCTGCTGTCATAGGCAGCCGCCATATATAGCAGAAATGCTGCTACTTGTACCCTTGAAAGATGTGTGAAAAAGAAAGTGATGCTGCTGGTCCATGAATTGTGATTGCATACTGACTGCACCTCTAGTATTTGTGCCCCTGTATGAATTATTCTCTATGTGGACATAAATAGATTGTTAAAATGTATGTTGGGGCTGTGTGTGTGTGTGTGTGTGAGAGTGCACTCACCTCCTGAAATGGGTTCTTGTTCCTGGGGATGGAGCTGAGGGGAGAAGAGGAGGATGAGAAAAATAAAAATGGAAAGAGAGATGAAAGAAAGAAAGAGAGGGAGAGAGATGGACAGAGAGAAATAGACAGAGTGGAGAGATTAACTTCCTCACATTCTTCCACAGTGTAACAGTCAACATGAGTCAGCACATCCAGCCGTGCTAAACCTGTCCTCTGGTGTCTCTCTGTACAGCAGATTCACAGGCCTGTACCGCTGCATCAAACACTAGCGATGTTCATCACTACTCCATCACCCAGTATCTACCTAGGTCAATCCCAGTACCAACATCCTTCATCACCCATTATCTACCTAGGTCATTCCCAGTAACAATACCCTTCATCGCCCAGTATCTACCCAGTTCAGTCTCAGTATCTACCCAGGTCAGTCCCAGTATCTACCCAGTTCAGTCTCAGTATCTACCTAGGTCAGTCCCAGTATCTACCCAGGTCAGTCCCAGTATCTACTCAGGTCAGTCTCAGTATCTACCTAGGTCAGTCCCAGTATCTACCCAGGTCAGTCTCAGTATCTACCTAGGTCAGTATCAGTACCAACATCCTTCAACCAGTAGTGGAGGTGAGAAATAGTTTCAACTGCTGGATGTGGAGGAAGGTCCTCATGCAATGTACGATCGGTTTGTAGCAGCACCAGGGAGTGCGTGCCAGTGGTGGAGAGGATCAGAGCTTCCCCAAGGTCCAGGCGTCCGGAGGTTATAGCTGCAAGGGAAAGAGTGAGAAGGCTCGCCAACGATTTGGCCAAGAGAAGACTATGGGCAGGTGGTGAGCAATGAATGAGGCAAAACAACAGCTCTTTGATTCCTATGATAAGATCAGAGAGGAAGAGTTGATTGAAAAGGTGCGCAGGGTGGAGACAGCCCGAGGGGAGCAACGATACATGGAGGTTTAAGAACTGCATTCCCCCAGAGGTCTTTAAGAACTGCGACCTTGATGACATCATCTTGGACATCTGTAACCTTGCCCTAATGAAAAATAACAAGCCTGATATATGGTCTCTCTCCACCATCATCCCAGTGCCTAAATCCGGGGATCTCTCAAAGCTGGACAACTACCGCGGCATCAGCCTGACCTGTATCATTGCAAAGATGTACAACCGCATGATACTTAACAGGCTACGGAGTGCCATCGACCCACACTTGAGAGAACCAGAATGGCTTTTGAGAGGGGAGGTCCTCAGTAGCTCAGATCTTGGCCCTAAGGAGGATCATTGAGGAGGTAAAGAAGAACAACATGACAGCGGTGCTGTGCTTTATTGATTTCAAAAAGGCATTTGACTCAATATACAGAGGTGTCATGATGAAAATCCTTAAGGCCTATGGTGTTCCCTGCAATTTACTTCGGATTATAGTGACCATATATTTGAACAGGAGGGTTTTGACATCATGGCGGGAGTGTTGCAAGGGGACACCCTTGCATCCTTGCGCTTTATAATAGTTCTGCACTACGCATTGAGGCAGGCAATCCAGGGAAGGGAGGAGGATCTCGGCTTCACTATAACACCTAGGAGGTCGAGAAGGTATCCCGCTGTAGTCCTAACAGACCTGGACTATGCCGATGACATCAGCCTGATCTAACCACGTGAGGAAAGCACAAGAGCTCCTGACCAGAGTGGAAAAGGAATGTGCCAAGGTGGGTCTTGGACTGAACGCCAAGAAAACTGAGATCATCACCCCGGAACATCTGCCCCTAATGACAGCTGAAGGTACTGCTCTGGAGGAGGTTGAGGACTTCAAATATCTGGGCTCTTGGGTAAACTCAACGGAGCATGACCTCAGAGTGAGGAAGGCACTCGCGTGGAGAGCTCTAAACGGAATGAACAACATGTTGAAATGCAACCTCCCCCATGAAACCAAACTCCACGCCACCGTGGAGGCCGTTCTCCTGTATGGCTGTGAGTGCTGGACCCTGAGCCACTCCCTGCAGAGGTCGCTGGACGGATGCTACACCAGAATGCTACGTGCAGCACTGGACAGAAGTCATAACGCGCACACCAGTATTGAAGATCTGTACAGAGAGGCCAAGGGTGACTGGGAAGATAGCAGCAAGGAGAATGAGGCTGGCAGGGCACTGCTACAGACACTGTGAGCTTCCGGCCAGCAAGCTGCTGTTATGGGAGCCATCGCCATGGCGTGGACACAAGTCGCAAAGACGTCCTACCAAAACATTTGTGGACATAATTAAGATGAATGCGGGAGTGGAGACCACCAATGAGATTGCCAGGTGTGTAGAGGACCGGGATAACTGGAGACAAAGAAGGGAGGCCCGTCTGTGGATGAGCCGATGATGATGATGATGATGATCTACCTAGGTCAGTCCCAGTATCTACCTAGGTCAGACCCAGTACCAACACCCTTCGGACCCCTGCTTATGTCTCACCTCTCACTGCCTCGGAGCATCTTGGGGTCAAAGTACCTGTAGTCATCAGTCTCCTGCAAGGGGGACACTCGGATTAGCAAACATCATCTGAAACATCTGTTACAATCTTAAAACACATCTATAAGAGATTCATAACATGCACACATCACACGGTGATAGCAAACTACATCATCCTGTTGCAGGAAATTCCTCTGCGGAGATTCTACTGCTACGTTTGGTGCTTTGAGAGATAGGACCCCAGTAGACAGTGCAGGGTAGGGAAGGGCAGGGTAGGGGAGGGTTAGAGTGGAGTAGAGTAGATTAGGGTAGAGTAGGGTAAGGAAGAGTAGGGCAGGATAGAGGAGGGGAGGGTTAAAGTGGAGTAGAGTAGATTAGGGTAGAGTAGGGTAGGGTAGGGTAGGGTAGGGTAGAGTTGAGTAGGGTAGGGTAGAGTAGAGTAGAGTAGAGTAGAGTAGGGTAGGGTAGAGTAGAGTAGGGTAGGGTAGGGTAGGGTAGGGAAGGGGAGGGTAGAGTGGAGTAGGGTAAGGAGGGTAGAGTAGGGTAAGGAGGGTAGAGTAGGGGAGGGTAGGGTAGAGAAGAGAAGAGTAGGGTAGGGGAGGGTAGAGTAGGGTAGGGGAGGGGAGGGTAGAGAAGAGTAGGGTAGGGGAGGGTAGAGAAGAGTAGGGTAGGGGAGGGTAGAGTAGGGTAGGGAGGGTAGAGTATGAGAGGGTATGGTAGAGAAGAGTAGGGTAGGGGAGGGTAGAGAAGAGAAGAGTAGAGTAGGGGAGCGGAGGGAAGATTAGAGTAGGGAGGGTAGAGTAGGGGAGGTGAGGGTAGGGGAGGATAGAGTAGGGTAGGGAGGGTAGAGTAGGGGAGGTGAGGGTAGGGGAGGGTAGAGTAGGGTAGGGAGGGTAGAGTAGGGGAGGTGAGGGTAGGGGAGGGTAGAGAAGAGTAGGGTAGGGGAGGGTAGAGTAGTGTAGGTCAGGGTAGAGGAGGATAGAGTAGGGTAGGGGAATGTAGGGTAGATGAGGGTAGAGTAGGGTAGGGTAGAGTAGGTGAGGGTAGCACGTTGTCTTGATGCTTTTAATGTCTCATGTAAAGCACTTTGAATTGTCTTGTTGCTGAAATGTGCTATACAAATAAAATTGCTTTGCCTTGCCTAGAGTAGGGTAGGGGTAGGGTAGAGTAGGACTACAATGTAGCATCGGTGTCTGACTACAGGCTACTGTGTGTATTATATTCCGACAACACCTGCAGCTGCCTGCTTCCAACAGAGCCTCCCTCTTCCCAGGCCATCACCCTGACAACATCCATAATTGACTCCAGAGGCTGCTCTCTCTGTCTCTGTCTCTCTTTCTCTCTCAGCTCATCCATCCTTTTTGGAGTTGGAATAGTCTTTCCGCCTTCTCCTTTCACCTCTCTCCCCCGCCCCTAATCCTCGCTGCCCCCCCCTCCAACTTCTCCCTCTCTGTAGCTGGCCCAGTCAGGGCCGAGACTACCTCCTCCTTATCCACCACTTCTGGTACAAACTAACCCTATCATCTACCCTTCCCTCCTCTACTTACACACTTCCCAGACCTGCCCCTGAATCCACCCCCCCCCCCTCATCCATCCTGTCCAGTGCCAAGTCTCCCCCTCTCTTCCCCACACACGGTATTCTGTCCTGGCTTGCATCCCTCTCTCCCCAGCAGGACTGAATAGTTCCCAGTCAGCCCGCTGAAAGAGGAGCCACTGCCTTCTCTACAGGACCGAATGCTCCAGATTTTTGTGCTATCGTCTTTCTCAGCCCACAGGAATACAGAAGAGAGGAGAAAAGAAGGGGGGGTGATGGAAGAGGAGAGACAGGGAGGGGAGGAAAGGAGCAGAGAGAAGGGGAGTTGAGGAGGAGAGGAGAAGAGAGAAGGGGAGTTCAATCCAAATCTTCTGGTATCACAACTCACAATACACTGGTAGGACTGGTGTCCCTCGTGCCTTTCTTTCTCTCTCTTTCTCTCTCTCTCTCTCTCTCTCTCTCTCACACACACACACAGCCCAATGTCTCCCACTCTCCTCTCCTCTCCCTCCCTCCCTCCCTCTGTTCTCTCGCTCTCCTTAGCTAAAAGAATAAAAGCATCTTTGTACAGGTAAAAACTCCTGTAACTCCAGGAGCTGAGAAAATGATAATATTGTTATGTCCGTTGCAGTGTTTAGAGAGGCACGATAGCAAAGGTGTGTGTGAGAGTGTGTGACAGTAATAGGATCCCCCAGGCTCCACAGACATCCCAGGGCTAGGCGGAGAGTGAAGTGGTGAGGGTGTGTGTGTGTGTGTATCTGTATGTGTGTGTGTGTGCTAGAGGGAGAGATAATTAGAGCGTGTATGCGTAAGTTTGTATGTATGTGTGTGTGTGTGTGTGTGTGAGACAGAGAGAGAGAGAGAGAGAGAGAGAGAGAGAGAGAAGATGCTGATCTGAGATGTGTGTGTGTTGGTGTGTATGAATGTGCGTTGTTGTGGTTCCTAGAGAGCGGAGGTCCAGTAGAGGCTCTGGTAGGTGCTCTGTTTCCAGAGCCGGGTTAGATCTTCACCACTGGGAGCCGGCTGGTCCACCGTAGCAGAACCACAGCAGCTGAACCACACTGGTCACACCGATGGTCACACGGGGGAAATCCCCTGGCTCGGCCTAAAGGCCTGCACTGCACTAGTGGATGAGACACACACTGGCTAATATGGGTCCACATGAGAGAGGGAGGAAGAGATATAGAATGCGTAAAACCACGCACACACGCACACACATGCGCGCACACGCACGCACGCACGCACGCACGCACGCACGCACGCACGCACGCACGCACACACACACACACACACACACACACACACAGTGTTAAACCTGAAACCTGACCCCAGATCAGCAACCAATAACCACACCTGGGCAGCAAGGGACTTTCTGTGTGTGTGTATGTGTGTGTAGTCGTCCTTAATCTGTAGCAGAGGAATGCACTGCTGGCGGCACCAATGCACTACACACACAGGTATGTCCCAAGGAGCTTAGTGCCACACACATGCGCACAAACGCACACACACACATGCACACACACACACACTAGCCTGTATTCCTGATGGTGTTAGAAGCATTGAGTCAGAGCAGTGGAATTGTTGAAGCAGCTCAGCGAGCTCAGCCCCTGACTTCCTCAAAGACATCTGACACTAGTCACAGAGGGTTAACACCTCACCAGCCGGAGGTTAGAGTGGGAGGGATGGACAGATAGGAGGTATTGAAGGAGGGATGGATGGATGGAAGGATTGATAGATAGATAAATGGTAGGGCCAAGATGGTGGAAGGGATGGATGGAGGTATGCATATCTCTCTGACTGCAGACAGTAGGATCCTGTCAGGAGGTTTATGTAGCTAGCACTGTCTGTCATCACTGCTCCCTCATACACACACCTCCTGGAGTAATAACACAGATACTGCAGGAATGTCCACACACACACACACACACACACACACACACACACACACACACACACACACACACACACACACACACACACACACACACACACACACACACACACACACACACACACACACACACACACACACACACACACACACACACTTACAGGGTTAGATTTCATCTCCATCAGGTTGTCCAGGATGCGTGTGACCGGGAGGTTCTGGAAGAGAACGTGTTGTTGTTTTATCATCATATGATGTGCTTGACAACCAGCAGTTCCCTTGTTCCACTTGGCACTATGATCACGCATGGTCATGGCTGTGCTGAGATTTATGCACACTCAAGGAAATGTATGATTTATACACAGATATGTGCTTACACCTCATGCATGGTTGTTAAATGAGGCCCCGGGTTCTTTACCCCCTCCCTCCTCCTCTACCCCCTCCTTCCCTCCCTCCCCTCCCGCCCTCTCTTTTCTCCACCCTCTCTCCCTCCCCTCTCCTCTCTCCCCCTCCCTCCCTCTCTTCTATCCCCCTCCCTCCTCCACCTCCTCTCACCCCTCATCCCTCCCTCTCTCTCCCTCCTCCTCTCTCCTCTTCCCTCCCTCTCCTCCTCCTCACGTGTTGCTTGAGGACCAGGTTCTTGACGCCCTCCATGACGAACTGGGAGCCGGAGTTCATCACCCTGGAGAACAGTCTGTGGGAGGAGGGGGGAGTGCAGGGTTAGTCTGGGTGTCAGGACTATGAATGGACTGTGATTCAATTCTGTGGCGCTAGTACTCAGAAGCAGGAATCTAGAATATCCAACACTAAGAACTATTATGTGTTTGGTGTTGACAGTCAGTGACGGAATGGCGCAGTGCTCCAGACAGAGCTGGTCTTACCCCATGGGCTTGACGCCACTGTTGCCATAGTTAGCTGGCGTCGCCGCCATCTTGGTGAAAGCCCTGGAAACAAGAGATCCACGAGTGAGAAATGAAAAAAAAACAAAAAACATCTCCTAATCACATTTGGAATTTGGACACTGAACTTGTTCTTGGACACTAGTTGGGGTTATGTTTGTATCTAAATGTCAGACGCACTTAGAAAACGTTGAGTAATGTGCCTGTGTTTGTGAAATGTGAGGGTTTGTTTTAAGAAGTGTGATGGAACGTGTGTCCAGCCCATAGCACTGTACTCACTTCCACTGCCTGATATAGCTGAGGGGGGAGAGATCACAGCCAGTATCCAGAAGAGCCTTCTTATACTGCTCCACGTCGGCCTGCCGTAACACACGCACGCACGCACGCACACACACACACCACAGACCGTCAGCACCAGTCAGGCCTGCTCTCTGCCACAGTAACACACACTACAGACCAGCGCAGTAACACACACCACAGACCCTCACAGAGCAGTATTGCACACCGACCTCAGCCTGTATTACACAACAGCAGCCCGGGGGAGACCCTCACAGAGCAGTATTACACACTGACCCCCAGCCTGTATTACACAACAGCAGCCCGGGGGGTTTCAGTGACATCACCTCCCCACATCGCTCAGGACAGACACCATGCCTGGCCGGGCCCTCACAGCAGGGGGGCAGGAGGGAGAGAAGAGGACAAGGAAGAGAGGGAAGGATGATGGAGAGGGAAAGAAAGCACGAGAGAGAGAATGTGAGGGAGAGAGAGAGATGTGGGGACTGAAAGGGAGAAAGGGGGAGAGAGAGAGAGAGAGAGAGAGAGAGAGAGAGAGAGAGAGAAAGAGAGAGAGAGTGTGATGGAGAGGGAGGAGGGAGGGAACTGGTCTCTCCGGAGGAGGGAGCTGAAAGGGGGATGAAAACAGCACACCCCACAGATGTAGAGTCCATTTCCTGCCTGACTTCATCCATCAGCCCAGGGCACCGCAGGGTCCAGGAGGACATAGCATGGTTCAACAACCACAACCTGCACGCTCAACCGCTGCTCGACCGCTGCTCGACCGCACCATACAGACACAAAGCACCGAGATCCATTTTGGATCCTCAAGCTGTCTGTCTGGTTAGGACTGGGGGAGTGTAATCATCTGTTTAGGACTGGGGGAGTGTAATCGTCTGGTTAGGACTGGGGGAGTGTAATCATCTGTTTAGGACTGGGGGAGTGTAATCGTCTGGTTAGGTCTGGGGGAGTGTAATCGTCTGGTTAAGGCTGGGGGAGTGTAATCATCCGGTTAGGACTGGGGGAGTGTAATCGTCTGGTTAGGACTGGGGGAGTGTAATCGTAGTTCAGAGCTGGGACAGTGTGATCCTCCAAGCTTGACACCCGTGCGCCGCACACTCCAGCGGTAGCTTTAGCCTCGGGCCTCGTCCCAGAACTGCCACGTCCAGAGCCAGCAGACAACCACCACACCCACACCCACACACCCACACACCCACACGTGGAGCGGCTGCAGTCACAGTGTTTGGCCCGGACATCACAGACGGGTTAGCAGAAGCAGCAGTGTTCCTGGAGCCGGTCCTACATGTGTCACATCTGGCAGACCCACACAATAAGCCCTATTCAATACTATCTGGAGAGGACAGGATGATGAATATGACTTATGTTGGGACTTGGGAGGTGGTGGTCAGTGGTCTACAAGCCCTGGGGAATAGGGGCGGGTTTTGAGACAGTTGGGGGGCTGGGGAATAGGGGTGTGTTTGGGGACGGTCGGGAGGCTGGGGAGGGGTGGCTCCGGGACAGGCACCAGAGGCAGGAGAGGGTGTGTGGGACGGATTAGGTCAAAGAAAGTGATTGAATTGGGATGAAATGATTGGACAGGAGCACTGCGTGGTGGTGGGTCCTCAATCATACAAAGAACTATCAGGTGCTCTTTCTGACGGGTTAGATCAATAGTAGTTAAAATGTCTAAGCTCGTCTGCAGATTAGCTCAATGTCTAGAGTACTTCCGGATAACCTAAAGAATATCCAAGGCACACAGTTCCTTTATTAATCAATGGCTGTGGCAGACATAAAAATGTTGAACGACGTTGACGAGTTTCAGCTCAAAAGAGCCATCTTCAGGGTAGCTTGGTATTCTATAAGTTCTCCAGAAGCATTATATACATGAACTACTCTACAGAGGAGACAAACTTAGACATTTTAATTACTTTATGATTGAATCGTGATAGGGGTGGAACCTCAAGGTTTTGGCAGCAGGTCTGAGGCAAGTCTGACTACAAGGGTTAGGGTAGGAGGGTATAGTTGGCCTGGGACCTGGGGTTAGGGTAGGAGGGTATAGTTGAACTGGGACCTGGGGTTAGGGTTAGGGTAGGAGGGTATAGTTGGCCTGGGACCTGGGGTTAGGGTAGGAGGGTATAGTTGAACTGGGATCTGAGGTTAGGGTTAGGGTAGGAGGGTATAGTTGAACTGGAACTGGGGTTAGGGTTAGGGTAGGAGGGTATAGTTGGCCTGGGACCTGGGGTTAGGGTATGAGGGTATAGTTGAAATGGGACCTGGGGTTAGGGTAGGAGGGTATAGTTGAACTGGGACCTGGGGTTAGGGTTAGGGTAGGAGGGTATAGTTGGCCTGGGACCTGGGGTTAGGGTAGGAGGTTATAGTTGAACTGGGACCTGGAGTTAGGGTTAGGTTAGGAGGGTATAGTTGAACTGGGACTGGGGTTAGGGTAGGAGGGTATAGTTGGCCTGGGACCTGGGGTTAGGGTAGGAGGGTATAGTTGAACTGGGACCTGAGGTTAGGGCTAAGGTAGGAGGGTATAGTTGAACTGGGACTGGGGTTAGGGTAGGAGGGTATAGTTGGCCTGGGACCTGGGGTTAGGGTAGGAGGGTATAGTTGAACTGGGACCTGAGGTTAGGGTTAAGGTAGGAGGGTATAGTTGAACTGGGACTGGGGTTAGGGTAGGAGGGTATAGTTGGCCTGGGACCTGGGGTTAGGGTAGGAGGGTATAGTTGAACTGGGACCTGGGGTTAGGGTAGGAGGTTATAGTTGAACTGGGACCTGGAGTTAGGGTTAGGGTAGGAGGGTATAGTTGAACTGAGACCTGGGGGGGGGTTAGGGTTAGGGGTCGTAAGGTCTTACCTCTGAGGGGGGCTGCTGGGCTGTGATGTAGAAGATCAGAAACAACCTCATCTTATCCTCTGGGGTCCCCGCTGGTAAACAATAAACAAAACATTCACCACAAGTAAACATTAATTAGAAGTCAATGTATTGTTCATAGGCAATCATTTCAAAATGGGGCTAAATTAGCAGCAGGCCTTGTGTCCAACAACTACACCAGACTTCACTGGACTCTGGGTTAGGGTTAGACGTTAGGCTAGCAGGCAGGCAGACGTACCGTCTGGGTCGCTGATGATGTCCAGGAGAGATTTGTCCAAAGTGGACTTGCTCATCAGCTTCTCCTCATACTCAAAGTACACATCCAGCTTACGGCTCTGAGCGACGGGGTACAGAACACAATCTCACACACCAGTGTCTCACAACAGGTGATGTCATTCTAACTCGCCACTTCCTAAATTACTATTACAACATATATCATTACAAAAAATGCCAAAAATAAATGAATGCCCACAGTAAATATATAGCTCGAATTTGATATAAATGTATGTAACATTATGTTTATTTATTGTCTCATTCATTAATTCCAGTATTTATTTCAGTATTTATTCCCTTAGAATTGAATTCCGTATTTATACATTTCTTTTTATTTATTTTCTCATTCACGCATGTGACATTTCCATACATATTCTTTGCCGTATATATTTGTAGAGTGGTGAGGTCTGACTAAACTTAAACTTTTCAGCCTACAAAATGACAACATCACCACTCTATTTCCCGATTTCCCTGTCTTAATGCTAAATAAGGGGGCTGTCAATCAAACCTAGTCATGGTGTTCCCTTACTCCCAGTAGTTGATCAGTACCAGAGTGAATTGACTGTGCTTTATGCTAACCTTGATGTGGTCCAAGACAGCAGTAGCTACATTAGTGTGGAGGTCAATCAGCCTTTTCTTCTCCAGCAGCTCAGGCAGGGAGCTGGAAGAGGAGAGTGACAACATAAGGAGAGTGATAACATGAGGAGTGATAACATGAGGAATGAGTGATAACATGAGTATAGAGTGTGACAAAATGAGGAGTGACAACATGACATGGATATGACGGCACAAACAGTCAAACAGGGTATTATTATTAAATCACTGAGATCACTGTTGTGATTGGGATGAGAGTGCTTACCTGACAGCGGAGGTGAGTTTGGCCGTGTTGTCTGACAGCATGCTGATGGCCCCCTCATCCTCCCCCTCTAGTCCCTGTAGGACAGCTTGGTGTTGAAATCTAATTATACAACAGGTACTTTCGACCCCGCGTTATGATTGGACGAGGCATTCTGAACCGTGTGTATATATGATACAATGGTTAAATCACCTGTAAATGTATCACTGCGCCGCAGGCTGTGTGCTTTCGATTGCTACAACACGTCTGATTTGTTGTTCCTCCTTGCTAGTAATGTTTCAAAACAAACTTCCTGAACATCGCATCAGTGAGTGATGCACTAGACTAGTAATTGCAGCTCTCTCTGTAATTGCAGGCTGCGGAAGTACTGTGTCTGGCGTTGCTTACAGTGCACCAAACTACTACATTAATTGGGGGATGAATATCTCTTTACCTAGAGAGCTCTGTAAACTAGCTAATTGGCATTCACAGCAAGCAAGCTAGCTGAATCCAAGCTGGCCCAGAGTAAACAAGTGTGGAGATAGGTCTGGCTATGCAAGACTTACTGACTCGGTGACCATATACAACCATATACGACATACATATAGACATACGTTATGGGTGGTATTATAGCACCACCTATTGGATGTATGCCGACACTTTGTTGGACTTCACTGGCAGGGTCTGTAGCCTGTGGTCCAAGAGCCTGGTCCAAGATCCCTGTCACTTCACTTATCGGCACATCCCGTCACGCAATTCAACTCGCAATTAATGTACTTGAAGCAGTGTTTGAATGTACCGATATTGAAAGCACAGATTTGATGTGGAAAAAAGTTACTGATTCGGGGACAATAGGGTGTCTAGCTATCATAAACAGCTTGTTGGCAATTAGATTTGACAACTGGACAATTGATATGTTGCATAGCAAATGTGTAGCCAGTACTAGCCACACTTCGTTCCTGGCTAGCTAGCAATATCAAGTACAGTATGGAATTACTGTAGCTTGGGTTGCTATGGGTCATTGTTTGGGTTGCTAGGTCGTATCCCGGGGGAGGAAACATTGCTGAAAGAATAGGTAGCTGTCGCTTTCCATTTTACTTACAGTTCCAAACCCATGTTAACTATTGGATGGCATCGCTGTTCCTCAAGGGAATATGATCACCATCTGAAATGACCCTCCAGCTGCGCTCTCGTGCCTCTGAGTGCAGCACAGCTACTCCCATATTCATGACATAGCACGGACTCTCGTGTGTTACTGCCAAAATAACACACTCCAAGATGCTACTGTTGCATCCATTAAACACATATTAATGGTATGGTGCTCTTGTATGGTGTGCGCACTGTGTGTGTGTGTGTGTGTCCTACCATGATGCTCTTGAGACGCTTGACCTCGTCCTCCTGGGCTCTGTAGGTGTCCAGCTCCTCTTGAACAGACTCCGCCACCTCTGGGAACGGGCTACACACACACACACACACACACACGCACACACACAATCCTGTCAGCCAATCATAACACAGCTGAATACAAGGATGCTAAAAAGATGCCTGTACAAAATGGTGTGTGTACAACACGGTGTAAGAGTCTGATTGGTCTGCCCTTACAGGCAGTAAGATTGTGACTGGCCGGCCCTTGTGTGTGCGTGTATCTGTGTGGTGTGTGCACGTATGTGTGTATGCAGTAAAAGTGTGACCAACCTGCCTTTGTGTGTGTGTCTGTGCACAGTAAGACTGACCTGCCCTTGTGTGCGTGTGTGCGCGCAGAATGTGACTGTCGACCGACATGCCCTTGTGGGTGTTGTATGTATGTGTGTGTATGCAGTGTGCGACCCACCTGCCCTTGTGTGTGTATGTGTGTGTATGCAGTGTGCGACCCACCTGCCCTTGTGTGTGTGTGTGTATGCAGTGTGTGACTGTCCACCGACCTGCTCTCGTGTGTGTGTGTCTATGCAGTATGTGACCCACCTGCCCTTGTGTGTGTGTATGCAGTAAGATTGTGACTGACCTGCCCTTGTGTGTGTGTGTGAGACCCACCTGCCTTTGTGTGTGTGTGTGTGTGTGTGTGTGTGTGTGAGACCCACCTGCCCTTGTGTGTGTGTGTGTGTGTGTGAGACCCACCTGCCCTTGTGTGTGTGTGTGTGAGACCCACTTGCCCTTGTGTGTGTGTGTGTGAGACCCACCTGCCCTTGTGTGTGTGTGTGTGAGACCCACCTGCCCTTGTGTGTGTGTGTGTGAGACCCACCTGCCCTTGTGCGTGTGTGTGAGACCCACCTGCCCTTGTGTGTGTGTGTGAGACCCACCTGCCCTTGTGTGTGTGTGTGTGTGTGTGTGTGAGACCCACCTGCCCTTGTGTTTCTGCCAGAACCTGTCTGCGGCGGTGAGGTCGTAGCTCTTCTTGTTCTTCTTCTTTGGTCTGGCTCCTGTAGGGGACGCTCCGGCGTCCACACACTCCTCCAGACTCACCCTGTTCAGGTGCACGTCCTGGTCACACACACACACACACACACACGCACGCACGCACGCACGCACATAATTAAAAACACTGCTACGACATATACACGGTTAGAAAGTCAACAGAATGGCTTCTGGCGAATGGGGACATAGTATTTTTATGAGTCATGGTACGGAGGTTCCTATAACTCCTCGGTGCTGGAAGAGGCGGGACGCTGGTTGGCAGGGCGACACCGTCGTCCCACAGCGGTGGAAAAACAACCTGATCATGCAGAGACAGACAGACTACATCTGGGTCCAACACTGACATCACGCCGTCTTCCTAGTGCCTCGACAAGCACAATAGCTACTGTTGTCATGAACACAGCAGGGTTAGTGCTGGAGTGTGTGTGTGTGCGTGTGTGCCTGTGTGAGCCGGTGTACAAGGCAGGAAACCAGTCAGGAGACTAGAGGATGATGAACCCTTTGGCGGTGGTCACACACACACACACACACACACACACACACACACACACGCACACACACTGAGCCGCTCGAACCTCCTTCAGCTTCCCCAGCTGGGGTCAGAGCGCTGGGGCTGCTATACCTATCACCAGACCCTCCTCCCAGGTGGGTGTCTGAGCTTCCCGCCGCGGGTCCTGTCTGGGATGACGGATCTCCAGCCCCTCCAGAGCCCGTCTGCTGCTTTCACAAAGCATCTCCTCTCTGCTCCTCGGCCTGCTAGAACCTCTGCCCCACCCCCCGAGACTGCCTGTCCTATAAAGCTACCCCCCCCCCGCCCACCCACCCTGACGGAGGGTATCTAGTATTGACAGATCTGTGTGTGCGTGTGTGTGTGTGTACCAGCACGTCGTGGATGAGAGCTTGGTAGGTCCAAGTGTGGTGCAGGGGAGTGGCCAGGTCCAGGTTTCGGTCAGCAAGAACAAACAGTGGCCTCTGGAAACTAGAGAGAGAGAGAGAGAGAGAGAGAGAGAGAGATGGAGGAGGGGGGGAGAAAGAGAGCAGGATAGGGAGAGAGGGATAGCAAGATGGAAGGAGATGGGGAGAGAAAGGAGAGGGGGATGGAAGGAGAGAGCGGGGAGAGGGAAGGAGAGATAGCAGGAGAGAGGGGGAAAAGAGACAGAGAGGGAGGGAGACAGGGAACAGAGGAGGAGAAACAGAGCAGTGAAAATGGATTGTGAGAGAGAAAGAGAGAGCAAGAGAAAATTGGGGAAAAGAAAGACAGAGAGAGGGAGGGATGGAGACAGACCGATGAAAGGAAAGGATGATTAATCGATCCCGGACCTCCCTAGGCTCTGTGCTCCACAACTGGAAACAGAGACAGGTTTGAGATGAATCCTGGGAGATGTGGTCCCGGAGGAGCCATCATGGCTGGCTGCTCTCCGTCCTCCTCCTCTCAGTCCCAGCTCAGGGCGCAGCGCCCGGCACAACAGACATATTTATGAGTTCTGACAATGATTTTTTATTCTATTCAATTGTAGCTTATGAGTTTGTCGGGTGGAATGGAGCATAGGCTTTCCAAAGTTAGCCTACGCACAGGATGAAAAGGGACTAAGTACCTTCAGCTCCTCTGGCATCTCATTTGAGCTCCTAGTTCGTCTTATCTGAGAGACGGCTACAAAAGCCAATGGCCAAAACACATCTGTTGTCTTGATACGCTGTATTAAAAAACTTTTTTCCATTATGGTGAGAGCGCGGCACGCTCTGCTCTGAGGCATACCTGAACTGCCCGGCGGCCATGTTGTCTCCGGTGAAGAGGCTGTTCCTGGCGTCACGCAGGTTCTCACGGAGCTTCTTGTCCAGTTTCTGGAACACAGAGAAGGACAGAGTTAGACATCTTCTCTGATGTAGTTAACATCTCTAATGTAGCTAACTTTTATGGCATAGCTAATTAACATGTTAAAGGAGTAGTAAAGGGAAAATGCATGTTTAGCCCTGTTTTAAGGTTACTTATGATGATATACAATGGTTCAGATCAAATCTTGACAAAACTAGCACTTTTGAGAAAGTTGATAATTGCTCTACCACCGTTTTGGTCATACAATGGATGTGGGTGGGCAGCTTGAAAAATCTTTCAAAAACAAACTCTCAATTCAAAAGACAAGAAACTCACCGAGGTGTTAGTTGGCGTTCTGACATATAATTCGCCATAAAGTAAGATTCTAGTTCATCTGGAAAGGCTTTTTAAAATATTTAGCATAGAACTATTTAGTTGCAGCACATACGTGTGTAAACCTCCGCAAACTAGGTAGCCTACCAACATAAACAATAGCTACCGTAAGTAGTTCCGCTTCCTGAATCCCCTCTGCGGATTGATCTAAATATCTACAACGGTCGCGTCAATACATTCAATACATACAGTCAATGGATTTCATAAAATGATCAATAAAACTCTACAGGATTCATACTTTGCGGCAAATTTGATGTCAGAACACCAACGGACACCAATTACCCCTTCGGTGAGCTTCTTGTCTTTGAAATCGAGAGTTTAACATGTTTTTGAACGATTTTTCAAGGTGCCCACCCACATCCATAGTATGACCTAAACGGTGGTAGAGTAATTATCAGACTTTCTCAAAAGTGCTAGTTTTGTCAACGTTTTGATCTGAACCATTGTATATAATCATAAGTAACCTTAAAACAGGGCTAAACATGCATTTTCCCTTTACTACTCCTTTAATTTCCCTAAACTAGCTACCTGTGCTGGCTAGAGATGTTTACTTAATGAGGTGTTAAAAAGGATCTGGAACAAAACTTTTCTGAAAAAATGCTTAGGCCTAGTCCTTCCCCTGAAAAGCATTATTGCAGTCAAATATCACATAGTTGGTCTTGCTGGAAGATATTAAATGACTGTCAACACTAGAGGCGGCGCTAGAGGTGTTGCATGCTCCAACTCATTTTGGTAACAATAGTCAGCCAGAGGCACATTCATATCCGGAGAGAAAGAGACAGAGAGATAGAGAGAGAGCGAGAGAGGGGGGGGGGGGGGAGAGAAAGGGAGAGGGGGGGGGGGGGGGAGAGAGAGAGAGGGAGGGGGTGGTAAATGGACTGCACTTATATAGCGCTTTTCCACCCGAGCGGCATTCAATGCACTTTACAATGGCCTCTCATTCACCCATTCACACACACATTCACACACCAATGGCGGTAGCTGCCATGCAAGGAGCTAGCCTGCTCATTGGGAGCAATTTGGGGTTCAGTGTCTGCTCAAGGACACTTCGACATGTGGACAGTCGGAGCTGGGATTCGAACCACTGACCCTTCGATCATTGAACGACCCGCTCTACCAACTGTGCTAATAGCCGCCCCTGGTAGAGAGTGAGAGGGGGGAAGAGAGAGAAAGGGAGAGGGAGAGAGGGGGGGGTGAGAGGGACAGAGAGAGAGAGGGGGAGAGACAGAGAGAAAGAGGGAGAGAGAAGGGGGAGAGGGAGAGAGAGAGAAGGGGGAGAGAGAGAGAGGGTGAGAGAGCGCACGGGCGCCTCCCATACACGCTGCCTACTGTCTGCTCCTGGCTGCCCTTGGGGGAAGGACGGGAGGGTGAGAGCAGGTGTGCGCGTGTTTGTCTCGGCATTGTCGCCTACACTGTGTAATGTGTGCATACTCACTGTGTGACGTATAAAGATGTTTGTTTGTTTGTTGTTTTTGTTTATTTAGCTCCACCCAAGACGATGTTCAGGAGGTTATGCTTTCGTTGCTGTGTTCGTTCACGCTCGCGGCTCACATTCTCTACGCTAAGATCGGCTTCCATCATATTCTAAGTCATCTTCTATATCCTCAAAATCTAATAAATATTCAGCCATATTGCACACAATATTCCAGTCACTAACAAGCCGATCGTAGAGAATGTGAGCCGCGAGTGTAGCCTACAGACGGAGAATAGCCAGTCTGCACGCTGTGTGCATGCGTGCTGGAGCAAGTGGGGAAGCTGTATTTCGTTTCTAAAGACGTTTCTAAAGATCATATTACAGAGGCATGTGAAAACCACAACAAGCCCTCGCTCTATGGAAGCACAACTAGCGATTCATAAAAATAGCCCGGGCACTCACTCCCGTACCCCCAGACCCAGGCACTCACTCCCGTACCCCCAGACCCGGGCACTCACTCCCGTACCCCCAGACCCAGGCACTCACTCCTGTACCCCCAGACCCAGGCACTCACTCCCGTACCCCCAGACCCTCACTCCTGTACCCCCAGACCCAGGCACTCACTCCCGTACCCCCAGACCCAGGCACTCACTCCCGTACCCCCAGACCCGGGCACTCACTCCCGTACCCCCAGACCCTCACTCCTGTACCCCCAGACCCAGGCACTCACTCCCGTACCCCCAGACCCAGGCACTCACTCCCGTACCCCCAGACCCGGGCACTCACTCCCGTACCCCCAGACCCGGGCACTCACTCCCGTACCCCCAGACCCGGGCACTCACTCCCGTACCCCCAGACCCAGGCACTCACTCCCGTACCCCCAGACCCAGGCACTCACTCCCGTACCCCCAGACCTGGGCACTCACTCCAGGTCCGGTCGCCCATCTCCCAGCCCACCCGTCTCCAGACAACCTCCACCTGGAGCTCCGGGTGGAGCATGAGGGGGGAGGAGGGGCAATGAGACAGATATCAACTTATACCTTCACCAATCTTGTTTTAAATCAGTAGAGAGGAGTGCACACATAGGACAGAGGGGAGGGACTACAGGCTCTTTCTAACACACAGTGTCTGAGAAGGGCCATTCAAACAGAGCAGATGAGAGAGAGAGTGAAAAGAGGGTTCTCACCACGGCTACCATCTCTGCAGCGTTGCCACGGGGACAGCGGATGATGGGAACAGCACCTGTGAAAACATACCTGATCTGTCAGAAAGGGCAGGGGTGACTGAGCGTGGTTTGGGATGATGTGACCAGTGTGGATAAAGTGGGCGTTAAGATGGGGTTTCTGATGTATCCAAAATCCCAACATGATTGCCTTTCCAATGCCTCCATCTTTTCATACTATTGCTGTGAAGCTGTATTAATCAAATAAAGGTAGTGTTGCCACCTAGTGGATTTAAAGGGTAGTGTTTAAAGAGTGAGTAGGGAGTAGGTATTGTGCAAGTAGAGAGTGAGTATAGTGTGTGAATGTTAGGGCTGTCAAATAAATACTCAAACTTCGACTAGTCGTCGACTTTATGGAAAAAATGCATAATCGATCTTAAAAATATAGATTTGATTAGTAGGCTACCGCAAAACAGTGCGCGTCACACAGTCTCTGGAGTCCTGCCCATCTTCTAATCATACCAAAGCACATTTACATTAGTATTAATTCTTTTCAACATGGTTAAAAAACTGCCACAAAACAGACACAAAATATTAGTTCACGTTACCGTTTGTGCTTGACAATAGGCACCCTCTTGTGGTTAGAACTGGTACTGAACAGTTCTACTATAATATGTATCATTTTCTATACAAAATTATAATACCAATAATCGAATATATTAAATTTTCTGAAAATATTTAAGAGAGAAAGTCAAAAATCATTTCTGAGCTCAGGTGACAGCCCTAGAGAGTGTGTGCAATTAGTGTGTGTGTGTGTGTGTGAGAGTATTTGAATTCACCCAGAGTGACGAAGAAGCAGAAGAGACTGTCCACTATCGTATCCATAATGGCCTCCATGTCTGTGTCCATGATGTCTGGCTTGTTGATTGCTGTAAGCCACAACAACAACAACAACAACAACAGAATTAATCAGGAAGCTAACTAAAGTTAGGTCTAGCTCTATGTCTTCATCCGTTGTGTTTTGCCTAGCCGCTAGGCTGTATTGTGTGTGGCTCACCATGGTAGGAGATGAGCTCCTTGTTCTGGTTGCAGAGGATAAACATGTCATCTTCCAGAGTGATGAAGTTGAGGTACTGGTCAAATACCTTGGAGGACAGACAGACATACAGACACAATATATTGGGACTATACCTAATATACACCTATACAAACCATATGTGACACACAGGTCTAGCCCAATTTAGGTCTGTGTTGCTGTGAGGATCAGTGGTAGCACTGGTAGGTAACCCGAGGCCTATACTATAAAGCAAATTCAATGTACCCAGGATATCTTTTTGTTAGCTGGCTTCACTAAGCCTTCCATTGTCACAGCAAGGGTAGACACAAGCCGGCCTCCTGGTATACCCCGGTGACGAGTGAACCACTGTCGTGACACTGAAAACCCAGGGTTTAGTCTTGCGATGTCAGATTTTTGAGGTCTTCGCCTCCGAAGGTCTGAAGACATCTCCAGTGAAAATCGTTGCTAGAACAGAGCCAAAAACCGACGCTACCAATCAGAGCCACTGCCTACATCTCCAATAGGGTGATGGACCAGCCTTACCATAAATGATGTCCTCCAAACAAACTGGAGTGGAGAATCAAAACCAAACATTCACCGCCCCATTAGGAAGGACCGCCCTAAAGGTGGTGGATTGGTTCTGCAGTGTCTCTAGTTGCGTGCAGTGTTTAGAGATTTTATTTTATTTTTTTGTTTGTTTAGAGATTGACTTGTGAGTCTATCCAGTGTTAAACCTGAAGTTAGCTCGCTAACCCCCAAATCCTGCTTCATAGTATAGGCTTCTGGTTGACATCTATGCATGTCTAGGTCATGTATGTCTATGTTACTATGTGTGTGGACGGACCTTGGTGACCTGGTTGACTGCGTTGGCGGCCAGAGCAGCGCTGGCGATGTCCTCTAGTTTACTCCTGGAGATGGCTGAGATGAAGTTCAGGTAGTAGGACTCATACATCTGGTTACGAAGGTCCTGGCACACACAAACAACAATAATAGAAAACCGAAGTTGTTTACAAACATTGACAAACTGGGCCAGTCTCCTGGGCCTAGTTAAGGCTAGTCTAGTCTACAAAGCATCCTCAATCTGTATCATTCTCCAAAGGCAGAGTTTTCTTATCTGGGACCAAGGGTTCATCTGTCCCTGGGAGAGTTCCTTCAGAGAGGTAAGTTCAGAGGTACCTTCAGAGAGGTAAGTTCAAAGAGGTAACTTCAGAGAGGTACCGTGAAGGGCAAGCATAATGGAGTTTTCCTGATCTCTCATGCTGATGTGATGTCTTGTGTACAGGAAGCTTACTTACTGTATGATGTGTTCAGGACCAGAGCTGTGTTCCAAACCGTCCCCTATATAGTACACTATATAGTGTGTCCGCAATTTTTTTCTAGTGTCTGAATTCTCAACAGTTAATTTCATTCATTCTTAAGTCCACTACAAAATACCCACAATTCACAGTGATTTCTAGTGAACAGAACTCTACACTACAATTTCTCCCGTATATCACAATGCAATGCAGTCGTGTCGAGACAACGACATCGGCTAAAGGAACAATCGTTAACCAACGATAACTGCTTTAGCCACCGATTGCTACCGTTATAAGCTGGTGCTTGTGAGCTAACGTTACTCGCTTGTTGTGCAACTTGGTATTAGCAGCATAGTGGACAAAACCACACTTGCACATCATTAGAATTTCACCAATTTAATTGGGATTTAAAATGATCTTGCAAGAGCAAAACTGATACTACTTGAGTGAATACATTTCAACTTGCTGCCATGAATGCTCTGTTTGTTTACGTGATACTGGGTGCGTCCGCTTTTGATGTTCCGTGTAGGGTCTGAGAACCTAATCGTTTCCTATATAGTTCAATATATGACAAACAACACATAGGGAACAGTGAGTGAGTGGACGGTTTCGAACACAGCTCAGGAATCTTACTTGGCATATCCTGTCGATGTTCTCTTCTGTGGGCATCACAAAGAAGATGGCGGGCACATCAGGGATTGGGTCTCTGTCTGAATGCAGCAGCCTGGATAGAAACACATGCACGCGCGCGCGCGCACGCACGCACGCACACGCACACACACACACACACACACACACACACACACAGAGCAGCTCTTAACCATGTCCCCATCTTAATAATTGTACCGCCTATATTATGGTCACTGTCATCCATGACTGGATGGAATACATAGATGAGTGTCAATTTGATAGACTGCTAGACTACAGATAGTAAATTGCCAGATTGGGAACCTTCTCATGTCTAGTTGCGTACCTAGGAACCGGAATGAAGAATTGATTAGTGCTGATAAGATATTGTAAGGACAAGTGATATCAAGAATTCCAATGTACCTGTACTGGTTATATATAGCAAAATAAACATTCTATTCTATTCATGGATGTGACTTGAAGGTGGACTGGTACACACAGGTACACTACCAGTGTGTAACACCTATGAAGGACATGGTAAAAGCAATGTTAAAAAGGTATATTTTAAGATCTCGCTTAAAGGTTTCCAATTTCTCTGTGGTTCAGTGGACACAGGGGATATCTGGGAGGAAGCTAGCAGGTGTTTTGGTTATGTGTGCCAGTCACTGCTGGAACTAGGAACTGTAAACCAGGTGAATCACTTACAGGTGCAGTGTGATTCCCATGTCCCTTAACTCTTTCACCGCCAGGAGAGGGGAAATGATGTCCTGGCCAAACCGGTCGTAAATCAACACCTAAACCACAGCAAAACAACAATAAACAACTGTTGCTATATTTGTAAACAGTGAACCCATTAACTTAATACAGATGAAATCAAGTCAGTCTAAGAGTGAAGTATGGCATTGGTCATTTTTATTTCTAGCATCCTTTGTATAACAAGTTTCCTGGATGAGGTTTGCACACCGCACTAACAGTGAAGCAATGGAGGAGTTCATGTCAAAGACATGCAGTGTGTTCCGAATGCATACTTCTACTTTTTTCTTCTAATACGTACTACAGCTGCCCTAAGAATGTGTACTTTGCATGCAGTACGCATACAATTGGATTACAATTTGTCATAACATTACGGCTTGAAATGTGATCACATCCGTCGCAGTCCATAAAGCAACATTCATCCACAGCTGCTGCGACTCACATGTGACAACATTTCTGCTGGGCACAGGATTGTGGGCCAGAACAGCCAGAAAAGCCTGCTGGCTTGCATACTGCAAAATACGATCGGATGTAGTAGAACATCCTGGTATTTTTGCCATACAGCATGTGGCATACTATGTATTGGGACATATTACAGATGCTTCTTTGGCGTACTATATAGTATGGAACAGTGGTTCTTAACCTTGTTGGAGGTACTGAACCCCACCAGTTTCATATGCGCATTCACCGAACCCTTCTTAATTGGAAAAATAAAATATGATTTTTTCAAATTCAAAACATAGGTATATATTTTACTGGTGCACAAAATGAACCGTGCATCAACATCACTGTGTTCAAAGAACAAAACCATCAAAACATGATTTTCACACAAAAACAAAAACATAATAATGAATATTTACTGCAAATCAGTGTGACTTCTGCTGTTGCCTTTCAGAGACCAGTTCACAAATGCGCAGCTTCACCATGGCAAGTGCCACTCTCATGTCATTTTCGCAAACAAAGTCTGTTCCTTTCACAATCACACGACGTACCATCACGACAGTCACAAGTCGACTACTGAGCACACCAAATTCCCTGCAGCACAGATAGGCCAATCGATGTAGCGTGGTCACCTGCAGCCAATGATGGCCAAGCGGGGCGTGTCATCACGAATCATATGAGTCGGGTGTGTGTCTTGACCTCCGCCGAACCCCTGAGACTGACTCACCGAACCCCTGGGGTTCGATCGAACCCAGGTTAAGAACCACTGGTATGGAAGTATGCGATTCAGAACACAGCCATGATGACACTGTCTGCATGTTGGTGGGAGTGGCCTGTACCTTCCATACTGGCTCGGCTGCAGCGTTCTTCAGAGGAGGGGCGTTGAAGTTCAGCATGCGCTTCAGGGCAGCTGGTTTGGACAGAACCACACACACACACACACACACACACACACACATACCACTGAGTTAATGAGGCTTCTGAGGGTGTTCCACGAAGCCCGATTTGAGATAATGTTGGATGTTTCAGTGGTCATTGATTCTTTCTTCACAATTGTGTCAATATCCCGATTCAGCTTTGCGTAAGAGATCGTGGGTTCAACTTTACTACGATAAAGAGTTTTTTTCTTAGGTTTAACAACCTCGCAGGGAACATACTGGCTTCTATGCTGTGCATATGTAACGGTAAACGTTAGAAACAATTCACTTTAGCATCACAGCTAGCTAGCGCCACACAGACTCCCTGACTTATGATAACTTTAGTTATTTTTACATTTATACTCGGTATTTAGTGATATTTATCTAGCTAACGAAACTAACGGTAGCCCCACCAAATTATACCCATGGGCAGCAGGTTAGCTGACTAGCTAGCTAATATAGCCTATTTCCATAGGCGCCGTTATGAGAAAACGCACCAGGGTGGCTGGTTATGAATCAGGTTAATCCCAACAATATCTAGCTAGCCGGTTCCTGGTTTGCTGGCTAGCTACCTTAGTTGTCCAGTTCATCATTCAATCATCATTCAATACTAGCTATGCTCTGCCTGGCTGGGTAGCCAAATAACGATGATCAGCTAGCTAGTGATGAATAACCCATTGAGTTTGACAACTCTTTCTAGCTAATATATTAGACACGATTTTGAAATGTACGGCCAGACGTCCTTCTCCCACGCCTGTACAACTGTTTGTTTTCGCAAAACAAATGAATAAACGATCATTGACAAACCTGTCTGTTTTTCCCGAACGGACGCCGCCATCTTGTCTGTTTATGTGATGACGAGGCATCGGATGACGTGGCAGCCTGGAGATGAGCGGAGCGACTACCACACTACTGCCCCCTACCGGCTACTATTGATTTATCAATGATTTAGCCATAGTTATTGCCCTTTATATTTTTTTAAAAGTATTTTTTTTTTCATACTGCACTCTGTGAAGCACCTTGAGATTTGTCCTACATTTTCAAGTGTGCTATATAAATAAAATTAATTATTTATTAGAAGTAAAAGGTATCGCTTGCACCTGGTTTGGACTTTAATCTGAATTCACAAAAAATAAAATTGACTTTGACCAGACAACCAAAGGACTACATCACCATGTAGCCGGAGGCCTACATAATCAGGCAGCTGGAGGACTGCATCACCAAGCAGCTGGAGGACTACATCACCCAGCTGGGGGACTACATCACCAGGCAACTGAAGGACTACATCACCAGCAGCTCGAGGACTACATCACCATACAGCTGGAGGACTACATCACCAGACTACATGTCAGACATGCTTTTACGATATATACACAAAGTAGGTCCCTGCGGTCCTCTGGCACTGAACTTTTAATGATTGCTGGAGCCATGACCAAGAGACATGGGGAGGCAGCCTTCAGTTTTTACACACTCAGCCTTTGGAATACCCTGCCAGAAAACCTAAGAATGGCTGAAACTGCGGGAACCTTTAAGCAAGATCTTAAGACATACCTTTTTAATCTTGCTTATTATCATAGTTTTACTAACACTTAAAAAAAAATCTAATATATATATATATTTTTTTTTTTACGGTTTCTTATTTTGTTTCTATTTTACCATATATGCTCTGTCTTGTTTTATTTTCTTATATACCATCTACTAATAAACTATGTTTTTATTTATTCTGTAAAGCACTGTGCGCTACATTTGCTTGTATGAACATGTGCTATATAAAAAAAATGGACATAGACCAGGCAGCTGGAGGACTACATCACCATTCCAGAGTACAAGTTAACATTTATTTGGGGAAACAGACACAAAGAAAAGAAAACATTGCACCATTTCAACTACACACTACACAATAAACATTAGACAACAGTAGCATAATGAGGATAATATTACAGGCACAATTGTGGTCACATTTGTTTAATCCGATATTTGGATTAAATACACCATCTGTGTAGTCCTGTATAGCCAGATCTAACTCCACATTTAGTTTATGCTGTGCCAGCGCTGGAGAAAGGTCTGACAGCACTCATTACCACTCGGGGATAGGGAGGAAAAATACTGTAGTTCTTTAAACCAGCCACACTAGTCAAGGGCGGAGCGGTGGCTAGGTTGTTGTTGTTTCACGTCTGATTGGATGGGGAACAGATTCCGCCGCCACTTACTGGGCAGTAATAAACTAATGACAAGGCTTATCCTCAAAACTACATCCGGTGAGTCAGACTACCGTCAGTGCATCTGTTTCCCTACACAGAAGATGGATTCGGAGAAAAACCTCAAAGGGCAAACACGTCCAGTGACGTCACAATTTAAGCATTTAGTCCAAATAATATAAACTGAAACAAGTGTGACTTGCCCCTTTTAAATGTCATCAAAAAATTATAAGAATAGAACCATAAATATTTAAAAACTGGGATTAACTTCAAACGGGCATGTAAAAAGACAATACATAATTTGACCACTAATTCATTTGAATAGTGTCTAGTTGTGACTGACAGTCAAGGCTCTTCCTTTTCCTTATCATACATCTCCAAAGAAATGTAAAAATCCAAAAAAGAGGTTAGAAGAATATGAGTGTGATTTAGATATCCTGCTACATCAAGGACAGCCCTTCTGAGATCTCAGGACAAGTTCATTCATGAATCAACTGCCATTCCCTACCCCCTATACCCTTGTGGAGATATGCGTGGATAGGACAGGTGGCAATTTCACTCATTCAATCAGAGGGCAAGTTGAGGCTTTCACAAATGTCCACAAACCTCCATAAGTGCCTAGGGATTAGAGGGCAAAAAGGCTTTAGAGTTTAGTGACAGTGGATACAGAGGACTGTGTGGTTCACATGGTCTGCATGACAGTGAGATTGCAGATGGCGTACTCCAGCTGCTTCTTCAAGGTTTCGTAGGTGGGAACCACGGGCAGGTAGAGTCGGTTGTCGCTGGGCCTGCTGGCGGGGAACACCCCTGTGGGGTCCAGGGGATGGAGAAAGGAGAGGCTGAGGGCGGGGTGGAAGCCTGCAGCGGGGACCTTGTCAGCTGAGGTGACGAACACCAGAACATCCTCTAGAGACGACGCACAGTGGCCCACTGGGAGAGACCGTTGTGTGATTGGATTAGGCATACAGGAAGTGGAATGAAGAAGATCTTAATGACAGGATATTGTGAATTTACTGCCACAGCATACCAAAAACAAACGCACACACACACACTAGGGCTGACCCTGAATATTGATTGATTGATCAAAGAAAGGAGCCTGATTCGAAAGCCAATCTCACAGTTGAATCGTTGCAGTTGCGGGAAAATGTGGTTATGAAACACATCATTCCATTCAGGCTCTATGGAGGCACTGAATGTCTGCTTAATTGCCTGGTTTCTCCCAATGAATCATGATATATAGGCTATTTTTGTATAAATATCAGCCTATTAATAAAAATTTAAATAACTCTGTGCTTTCGATAGATCTCTTTAGTCTGCAAGCATGAATAAATCATAATGGAAGACAATCGTACAACAGCTTGCACCATTGAACCAGGCCTAAAAGATGCCGTGTTTGTTATTCTTAAATATGATCTGCCTATGATGTAGGGGCTTGTAGAATATATTTTCTTCTTCTTCTCTCAGATGCACCTGCAGACTAACAAGAGATCATCAAGTAGCCTACTGCTGCTGAGCGCACAGTATGCTAAACTATTGTGCAATGTGCACCTTCTGACTTTACTTTATTTTATGCACCTTCTGACTTTGATTTAGTTATTCTGACTTTTATTTTGTTATGTATTTTTCATTAGGGGCCAGGCAGCGTAGCTGCCGGAACCCTATTGTCTTCTTCTCTCAGATGCACCTGCAGACTAACAAGAGCTCATCAAGTAGCCTACTGCTGCTGAGCGCACAGTATGCTAAACTATTGTGCAATGTGCACCTTCTGACTTTACTTTATTTTATGCACCTTCTGACTTTGATTTAGTTATTCTGACTTTTATTTTGTTATGTATTTTTTATTAGGGGCCAGGCAGCGTAGCTGCCGGAACCCTATTGTATTTGCCTATATTATTATTCTCCATCTTCCACTGAAGTCTAACTTCCCGTGGACAAAAAATCACCAAAATTTGCACATAGCTCCAGTACTATACCCAAAGTCCTCACCCTGCATTGTAGGTCAATAAACCTCAAGGTGGCGCTACAGCAACAGTCTAAAGTTTAAAACTTTAAAAAATCATAACAAATCAGCCATAGGTGCTATCACTGTAAAACCACCACGTGAATGTAGTCCCAATTGAGACAAAACTGTCATATGCTTTGACCTTGCAGGAATTTTGAAGTCCATCACTCTGATTTCTTCATAAACTGTAAAACCTATCAAACCTATCTCCTCCCACATTTTTTGTTCAATTGACACCAAAATTGATCTACTGTATCGTCAGACTGTCCTTACCAAACGATCCTCACAGATTTTTGAAATATGAAAAATTGAGCCCACAGCACATCAAAAAGTTTTACTGTTAACAGTTCTGTATACAGTTCCTATTAATTCTCGCCAAATCAATGTCTGATCATCCTCATAAAAAGTGACAACATTGGCCACATATCCAAGATGTAGTATGCATTTTTTTTATCTCAAAAATTGAATTTTTTAAAATATGTTTAATTCTGTCCTCTGAAACCAACACTTCATACAAAGAAAACTGCGTTACCCACAATCCAACGCAAGCTCCACGAATCTGAGACATCGCTGTTGGCAACCCTACCCAACCCCCGCCGAGGATTACAATGACTAAATCGATTGATTGGCTACTGACTGAGCACACAGCTGCTGAAGTCAATGTTCAAATATGAAGAAAAGCAAACAAAACCTGTAAAGATTAATAAACATATCTCATGCCACATTTTTCAATCAATTAACACCAAACTTGCTACACTGGATCTTCAGACTGTAATTCACAAACTCATTGACCAGATTATTGAATTATCAAAATCGAGTTTACAATGCATCAAAAGGTTTTACAAATGTTTTACTATACCATATGAATGTACAAAATGAACATTGGAATGTCAACTTTCTTGTTGTCTTCCTATTCTCTCGCTTATTGCTCCGTAACTTGTCGGAAATTGCCTGGCCCCGCCTCATCGCTGCGTAGCAGCTTTAATTAGACTTATTATATTCAAATTTTTTTCTAGTAAAAATAGGATGTTACTCTGCACTTCCAATTGAAAAATGCAGTTTTAGATCTAATTTGATTTAAATCCAAAGCATGCACATTTGTTATCTAAACTAGGCCTATATTTTCATTATGGTAATTTTTATATAGGTAGGTTTATGCAAATGATTTGACGACCAATCAACGATAAGTAAGACTTGGGCAATCAGAGCCGACTATTTAAATTCTTAGTTGGGGACAGCCCTAATAGACACACATGTCCAAATATTTGACAGGCAATACACAAACCTTCACACTCCTCAAGGTAATATCTCCAGAAGGTAACCACAGAGGCCTCCTTGGCTGACAGCTCTTCCTGGTCAGAGAAGAGCGCGGTGAAGAGGCTGGCAACCGTCCCGGCACTCAGCTTCTCAGCAGGACCGCAGAACAGACTGAGGAAGGCGTCCGGAAACATCTGGACCTGGTTGAACACACCCAGGGTCTTCAGCCCCTCGCGGAATCTGAGGGGATACAGAGGACATTTTATACAAATAGACTAACCACAATCACACATACATATAGACATTAGTAGTTTTTATACACCATATCAGGTCCTCACCTCTGGAAGGGGAGCTGCATCCTGGTGATGAGATGGAAGTTGATGATGTCCTCCACCAGAGGCTGCTTGTCAGCCAGACTGCTGATGGGCCTCATACAGCCAGCCACCTCTAGGTACTCTGCTGCCGTCTGCATGGCCTCTCGCAGCTCCTCCACAGACCTGGACTCCTCTATCTGTCACACACAGCCAGGGAGAGAGTAAATTACAACATAGCATGATACATAAACAAAATGTCAAAATAATAAACTATAATACAATGGAACTTTATTGGGTCGTTTTGCTGTCTCAATAGTTACCCAAACCATCCGTCTGTCTCACACACAATCACACATTAGTTCCTGCTGCTTATATACCACAAAAATATCATTTTTCTACTCTACACAAGAGTAGAAACACAAGACTGTTGAAGACTATTCACTCACTATTTCATGTCCTACTCCCTCTCCATCCCCTCTTCCCCTGTAACTCCTCCTTCTACCCACATGGTTACCACCCGTAGCCATCTCCGCTCGCTCTCCCCTACTGACCTTTCCTCTGCCGTCACCTCCGCCCTCCCCGCCCCTGAATCCTTCTCTCTCCTACCCTCTGATACTGCCACTGATCTTCTCCTCTCTACTTTCCTCTTCTCTGGACAATCTCTGTCCCCTCACCTCCAGGCCAGCACGCCCAACCCCACCTGCCCCATGGCTGTCGGACTCAGTGCGTACTGATAGACGGAGCCTGAGAATAGCTGAGCGTAAATGGAGGAAAGGCAAGCTCCCAGAGGACCTTCTTAATTTCTAATCTCTTCTTTCCACATTCTCCTCCTCTCTGTCTGCTGCTAAAGCTGCTTTCTTCTGCTCTAAAATCCTAACCTCTGCTTCCAATCCTAAAAAACTCTTTGAAACCTTCTCTTCACTACTCCAGCCGCCACCTCCTACTCCCAACTCCTCCCTTCTCCCTGATGATTTCGCCAACTTCTTTGACAAGAAAGTTAACGATATCAGATCCTCTTTCCCCCCTCCCCCGGTCAATGCTCCGTGCACGAAACTCACTCCCCCACCCTCTCTCCCCTCCCTGCTCCCCCCCTCTCCACGCCCCACCTTATCCCACTTTCTCCCCTCTCCCCCAACGAGGCCCTCAACCTTGTAACATCTAACCGCCCCACCACGTGCTCCCTAGACCCTGTTCCCTCGACTCTCCTTCAGTCTGTTGTACCCAAACTCCTTCCCTTCCTAACCCACCTCATCAATGCATCTCTTGTATCAGGATGCTTTCCCTCTGCTTTCAAGACTGCCAGAGTCACCCCCCTCCTAAAGAAACCATCTCTCGACCCCTCTGATGTCAAAAACTACAGACCGGTTTCCCTTCTATCCTTTCTATCCAAAACACTTGAACGTGCTCCCTTTCAGTAAGGGAGTCACTCCATGCCGCGAGAGCGAACTCTCTCTCCTCTGTCCTGATACTCCTAGACCTGTCAGCAGCATTTGATATGGTAGACCACCAGATCCTCCTCTCCACCCTCGAGGAGAAAGGCATCGCTGGCTCTGCACACTCCCTGTTTGCATCCTACCTGACGGGCCGCTCCTACCAGGTGACATGTAGAGGGTCGACGTCGGAACTGTGTAGTCTGACTACGGGGGTTCCACAAGGGTCTGTCCTGGGTCCTCTCCTGTTTTCCCTCTACACTACATCTCTGGGCTCTGTCATTCGCTCGCATGGCTTCTCCTATCACTGCTATGCCGATGACACCAAACTGGTCCTGTCATTTCCCCCTTCTGATACAAAAGTGGAGACACGCATAGCTGGGTGCTTGGCTGACATCTCGGAGTGGATGACGACTCATCACCTCAAGCTCAATCTGGACAAGACTGAGCTGCTGTTCCTCCCAGGGAAGGGCTGCCCGCACCGGGACCTGGCCATCACCATTGAAGACACAGTGGTGACCCCGACTCGGACTGCGAGGAATCTGGGTGTTACCCTGGATGACCAACTGTCATTTTCCGCACATGTCACATCCGTCACACGTTCCTGCAGATTCATGCTCTACAACATCAGGAGGATTCGCCCTTTCCTCACTAATGAAACAGCGCTCATCCAGGCCCTGGTCATCTCCCGCCTGGACTACTGCAACTCCCTCCTCGCTGGGGCACCGGCGTCAGCCATTAAACCTCTGGAACTTGTCCAGAAAGCTTCTGCTCGCCTGGTGTTCAACCACCCCAAATTCTCCCACACAACTTCCCTCCTCCGTTCCCTACACTGGCTCCCTGTAGCGGCTCGCATCCAGTTTAAAACTCTGGCGCTAACCTACAGGGCAATGAAAGGAACAGCCCCCTCCTACCTCCAGGCCATGGTCAAACCCTACACTCCCTCCCGACCGCTACGCTCTGCTACCTCAGGGCGACTGGTTGCCCCGTCACTCCGAGGCTCCTGCGGTCGATTGACACGGTCACGGCTCTTCTCTGTCCTGGCCCCGCAGTGGTGGAATGAACTGCCCACTGATGTCAGGACAGCAGAGTCGCTGCCCATCTTTCGTCGCAGGCTCAAAACTCATCTCTTCAAGAAGTATGCAAACAATCCTCCCGCCTAAGCACTTGTATTATATTATATTGCACTGTACTTTAGATTGCGATTCTTGCACTTTGCCTTCAGCACTAGATTATGCTCTTAGTCACTTGTTTTAGAAAGAAGATGCACTTGTGAGTTCTGGCAAGTAGTAGTACATTGGCTCTTCCTACGTTAAATGCAATTATTGTTAGTCGCTTTGGATAAAAGCGTCTGCTAAATGACTGTAATGTAATGTAATGTAAGATGTACCAGTCTGATTTTGTGTGTGAAGTGCGTGTCCCCCATGTCATCCAGGGTGAGGGGCTTGTCTCGGGGATGGTTGAACAGGCACTGGTAGAGCGCTCTGGAGAAGAAGCCCAGAGGAGGACCTCCGTGGACCAGGCTGAGGGCCAGCAAACAGCCAATGTCATAGTAGACATCCTCACGTAGAGCTGTGGGGGGGGGGGGGGGGGGGGGTAGAGAGGGACAGAGAGAGAACTTGTTGAATGTGAACTTGTCTTCAGATGGTACCTTTCTTCTATAGCTAGGATTGCAGGAGATTTTATTGCATCAGTCCAGTTCTCTACCGTGAGAGTCCAGGGCCAGGTTCTTGGCTTCTTCAGGGCCCTCGAACAGCGTGGAGCTCTGGATCTGCCTGACCAGCAGCTGCAGGAAGTGACGTGTGTTCCCGGTGCCGGGGCTTCTTGGAAATGTAGTCCTCTGGCTGCCTGTGAACCTGACAGAGAGGGGCCGGGCTGGGCTAAATTGGCTGCTCTTCACCAGCTCCAGGGCGGCGCTTAGAGCCTGGTCACCTGACACCAGCACCTCCATGGGGCCTGGGGAGCGGTTGGGGCTGGGGGTCAGGCTGGGGCTGGACCGTGTGGCTTGGCTGGATCTAGTGATGGGATTGCGGGTCCGGCTGGGACTGGAGGGGGGCAGCTGGAGGAATTGGCTGGCTAGGGCCTGAAGCATCTCTGCAGGGGAGCCTCCAGGCAGAGATGGCCTTTGAGAGAGAAGGAAAGTGGAGGGTTTATGTCCTGTCCCAATTCAACCCCTAAGCCCTAGTACCCCATAGTTATAATGGTAATTACTTTAATAATCCCCACAGGGAGATTTTGTTGCAGCATCATACATACATACAATTTCAGATAAACATGATATGTGGAATGTTCTTATACAGAGATAAAGGTCTATGAATATCTATGTGGTATTTCTATTCTGGTATGTAGACGGTACAGTATCTATGGTGTATATCTATGCTGTCCTACCTCTCTGGTACAGTATCTATGTGGTGTATATCTATCCTGTCCTACCTCTCTGGTACAGTATCTATGTGTTGTATACCTATGCTGTCCTACCTGTCTTTAGGATTGGGGCTAAGAGGATGAAGAAAGAGGGGGCGTCGCTTCAAGTCTTTCCTCTGTCCTCCTGACTGGTGAGTGTCCAGCAGTCTGGGGCTGGGGAGAGACGCTGTAGCAAACACACGCGCACACACACACGCACAGATAATTTGCCCCATGTTGGCTGACAACGCACTAGAACAATTAACATAATGGCGCAATTAACATAGTGAATTTCCCAATCAATGAATCGGTGTCAGTAGTGGCTTGGTTGGTCCTACCTTGGCCCTGTGCTGTAGCAGAGCAGTCCTCACACACCCAGCTGTTGCTGTAGAGTTTGAGGGCGGAGCATTTACGGTGGGTTCCTCTTGAGCCGCAGATCTCGCAGCGCACAATCTCAAACCAGCTGGACACACACACACACACAGGCAACATGAAAGCATTCATCACAGCAGGAAAGACACACACACACACACACTCTCCCCGCCTCCCTCACCCGGTGTTGGCCGTAGCGTTCCTCCCCTTTTGGCAGACACACTTGCGAGCGTCACAGTGCTGGTACACCTCCAGCAGCTCTCCATAGGCGTTCTCCTCCAGTTCCCAGGATGCATCTCTGCAGGAGCAGACATCAGTGTTAATCACAGTTCCAACACACAGACAGAGGTCTGTGAATACCGCTGGTATGCGGATGTTACGGGAACTATGTGGTGTATATCTATGCTTTCCCACTAGGGATCTTCTGACACTGACCAACCTTCGTTAAAGGAGTAGTAAAGGGAAAATGCATGTTTAGCCCTGTTTTAAGGTTACTTATGATCATATACAATGGTTCAGATCAAAACGTTGACAAAGCTAGCATTTTCAAGAAAGTTGATAATTGCTCTACCACCGTTTTGGTCATACAATGGATGTGGATGGGCATCTTGAAAAATCATTCAAAAACATGTTAAACTCACTATTTCAAAGACAAGAAGCTCACTGAGAGGGTAATTGGTGTCCATTGGTGTTCTGACATCAAATTTGCCGCAAAGTATGAATCCTGTAGGGTTTTATTGATCATTTTATGAAATCCATTGACTTGTATTGAAGCGACCGTTGTAGATGTGTAGATCAATCCGCAGAGGGGATTCAGGAAGCGGAACTACTTACGGTAGCTATTGTTATTGTTTATGTTGCTAGGCTACCTAGTTTGCGGAAGTTTACACACTTATGTGCTGTGACTAAATAGTTCTATGCTAAATATTTTAAAAAGCCTTTCCAGATGAACTAGAATCTTACTTTATGGCGAATTATATGTCAGAACGCCAACTAACACCTAGGTGAGTTTCTTGTCTTTGAAATCGAGAGTTTAACATGTTTTTGAATGATTTTTCAAGATGCCCATCCACAAGAGAATTTTCATTTTCTCGAAAATGCTAGCTTTGTCAACATTTTGATCTGAACCATTGTATATGATCATAAGTAACCTTAAAACAGGTCTAAACATGCATTTTCCCTTTACTACTCCTTTAAACGTTTATTCACTGATAAGCCTTAAGTAAACTATAAAACTCAGGACGTGACCTAAATACTGTATTAAGTACAGTTAAGTAGCCTGCATTTAAACAAAAATATAGCTAAATACAGGGCCAAATAGCCTAATCTGAGAGCCACTCACAATTTTTGTTGCTAAAGATCTATGCTCTTGTAGGCCACTGTTGACTGTCAGACCGGCAGCTGAGAATAGGCTACCCATTCCGAAGGCAATGATGTCCGGGGTAAGCACAATTAGCCTCTTGCCAAAGCTGGCAGCCTCCGGTTGTTAGTTTGAAATTAACAGTTTAACTGGTTTGACCGATCTGGTACAGCATCTATGTGAGGTATATCTATGTTGTCCCATCTCTCTGGTATGTGGATGGAGACAGAGTATATGAATCTGCCTTTACACGCATATGAACTGTGACATCCCATTCTTAATCCATAGGGTTTAATATGACGTCGGCCCACCCTGACCCCGTTTACACCTTGCATTAAAATACGTCTTGTATCGAGATTGTATCTAGATAATGATTTAGACTGATTACATTTACACCTGGCATTAATATGCATTTCGAGTATCTTCAACCCGATCCGTTCGAGATCCGATCGACCCTGTCCAGCTGACAATCGAACGTCACATCCTGAATGTGCTTGAATATTTTCGTCCGACCAAATTGAGAGTAGACTCGTCTGGACTCCAACCTTCACCAGGATCCATTTTTATGCTTTCTTGCTATCACAACATCAGCTTCCATAATATTAACTTGGCTAAAAAGCATCTAACTGCATCATGATGGTCAGCGATGAGACGGCTGATAACCCTCCGTCACGGGAAGGGAAAGTGCATCAGTCGGCTGTGATCCTTAACAGTAGCCTACGTTATGTCTGAATACAATCCAACGGCTAATTCCCAATAAAGAATCCATCCAGTGCACAAGCAACTGCCCCAAATATAATAATGAGAAGCACAAGCTGGCAAGTGGAAAAGTTCAAGCATAGTTGTGTTTGGCTAGGATATTAATGGGACATCATCGGACGCAAAACTAGCAACAGCCGATTGGCTACAGCTGTGTCAAACTCAGCTGCTTAAACAGGTGATGCACAATTACTTAGTGAAATTCTCCGATGACCCCGCCGTTTTGGGCTTATAATAGCCTGAGATCAGGACACATCACTTTCCCACTCCAAAAGCTTAGCTTCATTTAAGATAATAAACAATGGTTAGTTGCTGCTTCTTGCTGGTCTGGAACCGGCGCCTGCCAACGGCTACGTATTTCCGCCCACGTTGTTGATATGTGGATTAAAAACGCATTCCCGATCGGATCGCAATCCGTCCTCAAAACGTTTTGGGCGCATTTACACCTGTACTTTCATGTGGTTTAGCACGATCAGATTGCAATCTGATCACCAAAAACAAATTTTAATGCAAGGTGTAAACGGGGTCCCTTTGTAGCTATAACAGCTTCAGCTCTTCTGGGAAGGCTTTCCACAAGGTTTAGGAGTGTGTTTATGGGAATTTTTGACCATTCTTTCAGAAGCGCATTTGTGAGGTCAGACACTGATGTTGGACGAGAAGGCCTGGCTCACAGTCTCCGCTCTAATTCATCCCAAAGGTGTTCTATCGGATTGAGGTCAGGACTATGTGCAGGCCAGTCAAGTTCTTCCGCACTGTTCTTGAGCTAATCTGAAGGCCATATGAAGTTTGGAGGTCTGTAGCGATTGACTCTGCAGAAAGTTGGCGACATCTGCGCACTATGCGCCTCAGCATCCGCTGACACCGCTCTGTCATTTTACGCGGCCTATCACTTCGTGGCTGAGTTGCTTTTGTTCCCAATCGCTTCCACTTTGTTATAATACCACTGACAGTTGACTGTGGAATATTTAGTAGCGAGGAAATTTCACAACTGGACTTGTTGCACAGGTGGCATCCTATCACAGTACCACGCTGGAATTCACTGAGCTCCTGAGAGTGACCCATTCTTTCACAAATGTTTGTAGAAGCACTCTGCATGCCTAGGTGCTTGATTGTATACACCTGTGGACATGGAAGTGATTGGAACACCTGAATTCAATTATTTGGATGGGTGAGTGAATACTTTTGGCAATATAGTGTATCTGTGCTGTAGCAATGTAGAGAGGAAATACCTTTCAGGTATGTGGATGCCCATGCGCAGCATCTCCTGCTGAAACTGCTCCTTGTTGTTGCACAGAGTACACCTGAAGAAGAACAAGCCTGCACTGAGGGCCTGGCGCTGCACAACAGAGACACAACCCACCGATCAGTCAATCAATCACTGAATCAATCAATCAACCAACCAACTAGTTAATCAACCAACCAACGAATCAGTCCACTAACCAATCAGATGGATGGAGATTTAAACAAATTGACTGAACACCAGGACAGCCAGTGCTGCTGAAATAGGATCCGTGTGAGGGCCAGTTTACAAAGAAGGGCTGTTACCAACCACCTGCCAGAGACCCTCCCCTACCTGGACACAGTCTCTGTGGAACCAGCTGTTGAGGCAGCAGGGACACTTGAGGACAGAGTAGGACAGGAGCGGCTCCAGGGAGTCCAGACACACGGAGCAGGACTGGGGCAGGCTCACATCACACGACACCAGCTGGCTGGGACTGTGCTCCTTACAGTAGGCTCTAGGGAGGGTGAATAGACGTTCACTTATCTGGCAACCCAGATTGAATGTGGTCACATATCTGGCAACGCATAGTGAATTCACAAGCCACTCTTTACTCAAACTTTGGAAAAACATTTTGATGGGGGCTATATACTATGCTAAAACTATCAGCAGCCAATATTCATATCCAAAAATCTGGCAAATATAAGATATGAGTGACGTACGGGAATAATCCTGTAAACTGGAAGATAAACTGTTGTTCTTTCCCGCAGGAGAAATGGACGGTCTTCCTGCAGTTCCTGACATAGCAGCCAATGGAGGCACCTGTTTTCTTGCAGCCTGTACATCTCTACAACACAGTAAAACAACCAGTCAGCTGTGGAAACACGGTATGCTACACGCATAACTTTAGGAATGGTAGGATTATTATTTAGGCAAAATAAGAAGTGAAACATGTGCCCAGTTAGCTAATTCCTGTAGAAAATTTAGGCTATTCGGGGGCCCACTGGACTTGACTGCAAGCATCGAGACCAGGCTAATGTATAACTGTGTCTGACACCCCCGGGCTGTGGGAGTACGATAATACTGACCAGTCTGGATGACCTGCGGACCTCCTGCTTGATGTCGTCCAAAAGGAAGCCGTAGATGCCCTCCTCCTCCTCCCCTCGCTGATACACCCCGCTGGACATCAGCTTGCAGGCATGGAGGAACACACAAGGTAGATGAATTAGATTTACTGGGTATCATAGACCGCTGAGCTTCACCTCCAGCTCAGGAGGATTTAAAAGTGCATCTTGATAGACTGGGTCTAGATGGATTCCAATTGTTTGATATTGAAATGCATTGTGTAATAGCTACTTTATTCAGGCATCTCTCTCTCACTCTACTCTCTTCACTTACCAGGCAAAAGTAATGGACAGTGAGTTTATCTTCAACCCTGATCATTTCCCCATACTTGTCTGGACTGTTGTCTCCGAGTTTACAAAAGGCACAACCTAGAAAACAGGAGACATTGCAGCCGGTAGAGTACATGGCTGTACATGACTCATTATCTAGCTTGTCGTGGAAGCTAAAGCTGCTGTAACTAAGAATTCCACTCACAGACTGATTTTAAGTTGTCCTCAGGTCTCCGAATCATCGTCGTCTTCATGGTCTGAGAGAGGCAGCTAGCCTTGATATCCTTCAAATGTGGTAGGTAGGTATGTTAGTCCAAAACACAATTGTTGGACAGTTAGGTTAAATTATTGTGACTTCAGAATGTCTACGAAGCTAGCAGCACTAGCCAGGGATTCCCTGCGCACCGCCTATTGCTTTTTTCTTAGTATTCCCTATTTTGTACATGTCTCTGGGTAACGTTACCTTGAAAAGCGCTTCTAAATCGAATTCATTATTATACCAGTCTTAGACTGAGTCTATATATACGTTTACGTTACTGCAGATAATACGCTATTTCTAATGGTCCAGGACCTCGCTTGCCATAAGCCTTTGAAATCCCTTGGCATACAGTGACGCATTTGCTAAATAATGACTTCCTGAGTAGCTTGATATAACTTTAACGTTAGCTAACTGTTACCTAATTAGCTTGTTCGCTAATTTGGCTAGCTAGCTAGCTACTAGCTTAGCCATAAACAATAACGTTAGCAGTCTGTAACTAGCTAGCTACTTGCTGGCATAGCTAACAAGCTAGTGCTAGCTAGCTAAAACTAGTAGTTTTAGAAAGTCGAAATTGTTAATATGATACAATGTTTGCGAGCATTAATATAATGTATGTGAATCGTGATAGTTAGCTATGCTAGATTAACAATTTACTCACAGTGCGTTGTGGTTTTTCTTTCTCACTCGCGAACATTTTTAAATTTCCCTCTTCTGTTCTTCTTCGACGGTACTAAAGACTGACGTCACATTGTAGTCTTCTTCTTCTTCTCTGGGTTTTATGGCGGATTGCAAAAAGCTTAAAGGTGCATACCGCCACCTACTGTACAAGAGTGTGCAAAATCATGTCACATAGATCCTATATCCGTTTCATGAGCCCCGTGTCACCCAAGAATGTGAAAAGCGCCTTCCGGCCGAGTCCTACCCCCTCACCCTCAGTTCCCAATAATCCCCTCAGACTCCACTCTCGTCCTGCCTCACTGATTCCATCCCGTAAACACTTCCGTGCCTCCTCAAAAATGGTGCAGTGTAACAGAATCTGTGCAACGTTTTCCTCCACACCACAGCCCACATACCTATCACTCTCCCTCTTACCCAACGTAAATAAAGTGCTACCCAGTCCTGTGTGATTCAGCCTGAGACGTGTCAACACTATTTCCTCCCTCCGAGACCCTAGAGTACAGTTCTTTGTTGCTACAGACCGTTGGACATTGTAATAAGCTCTCCCTTTCAGGTCCCCATCCCACCTGTGCTGCCAGATCTCCAGTCCCTTTCTCCTAATCAGTGTCTTCCACTCACCGTGCCCCAGTGGAACTGGCACAGTGACCTCCTCCATCAGTGCCCCTTTCGCCAGTGCATCAGCACACTCATTCCTCAGAACACCCTTGTGTGCGGGAACCCAGCAGAACTGTACAGTACATCCACCCCACCCCTGTGAAGTCTGAGCAAACAGTGAAACAAATCTATGAGTAGGTCTTCCCTGACGGTACGTGTTGACCGCACTCTATCCAACACCGCTCTGGAGTCTGTACAAACCACCACCCGGTCCGGACGGACTTCCTCCACCCACTGTAACCCAAGTATGACCGCCACCAGTTCCCCCGTGTATCACATTGTAGTCCGCGCTTTGCTTCCGGGTCGCTAGATGTTTTTTTTCCCTAGGAGAGCCTGGTGGACTGTTCACAACCCAAACTTTTTTTTTTTGAGCAGGCTATATTTCAAAAATTGCAATAACATGTACAATAAGTGACATACTGAAAAACATTCTTTAGAACATCTTACAAACATACATTAAACTAAATATAAGACATCGCAAAAACAAAACAAATCAAAACTAATATATCTACTGTATCAATGAAAGCAAAATCCAATACATACAGCAGCAGCAACAACAACAAAAGTACACTTAACTTAAGTAGCCTACAAAGTAAATGCAAGTTCTGCAAGTGAAAAGAAACACAAAATTATCATTTGGTATAGGGTTGGTCTAACTTGACTCGTGCCAGAGTGGAGTGAAACAACGTGAGCTCGCGAAATTGGTGGTTTTGGGATGCTAGGGTTGGTCTGGTGTTCTGTTTTTTGCTCTGCTGTTCACACTGAGGTCGCATTGCAAAACATGTATCTGATTCAGGACCACATATGGAAGTGGTGTGAATCTGATTTAACCAAACCAGGTCCAGCCTGGCTTATGGGCTGGGCCGGCTTGTTTCTGTTCAGGACTGATTAATAGGATGGAATCAGCTAGCCATGCCGCCGAAATAACTGTGAACTGAAATGACATGAAATAATGTCTGATAAATGAAGAGTCTTGTCACCTGGACACATCATATCAAATCACACTTTATTTGTATAGCACATTTCATACACAGAGGCAACAAAATGCGCTTTACAGAGAGCAAAGGGGGGTGGGCGAAGGTCCCACCCCCCACCCTACATATTCCAGAGGGAATTAAAAAAAAAAGTAGAAAAGGCAGAAAAGTGAGCTGTAAAAATTCTTCCCTGACCTCTCTCAACGAGACGATCGAGCAAACTCCTGAAAAACGTTTGTCTATTTGCTAAGAACATTTACAGAGCAGTAAGCATGGGCTAAATACTTCATAGGAGAGACATGACTATCAGTAGAGTATACAGATAGTTACAGAGATGTTTCCTACATGGTAGGCCATTATGTATTAGCTATCCCTGTAGTCTCTGATATGATATGATATTAAGTGAATCATATAACAAGGCACAGTAAGCACTTAGCAGAACAGGCTCATAGAGAATGCCGTAAAGCAGGGGTGGGGAGACAGAAAGCAGCGAGCCAAGAGTAAAAAAGGGGTAGGTTTGGCTGGACTGAGACAGCTGACAACACAGGGTGGGAAGGAGCTGGACACGAGAAAGAAAGGGGGCCTCTCCAGGAGCCATGGGGAGCCATTTGGAGGGCTTGGGCCGGTTTCGAGACCCACGCCGCTGTGGTAAGGACTAGTCTTTACATAGTACACGCCCCAGCCCATTGAGCTACCGGGTCGCCCCAGTATATTGTAATAAGTAATATCAGTGTTGTACAGTACAGATTAGATTACAGTCAACATAGATACATGTTGTCTAGCTAGATAGCCAACTTGTCTGAATATGATGTTAACGTTACTGTAAACTGTTGAGGCAAAATAAACTGAAATTATGCGGGGGGGGTCTCAGCTCAGAGATGGAGAGTGGAGATGACAGCACTGGAGAGTGTGGAGAGACGAATGTGAAGTGGAGTGCACGTAGAGTCAATAATGTGTTAATGATTGATGAGTTGTATAGGAATTGATATTACAATGTATGAGTGTTCATGTGTGATGGGTGAATAGATGGTCACATTTCACAGCAGTAGTCACAGTGGATAATAACACACAACACACACACTGTTGATGATGGGGCTGAGGACGAACCAGGTGGAGGTGATGCCAGCTCAGAGAAAGAAAATGCGGAGAAAGCACTGGAGAGTATAGGGAGAGAGGAACGGGAAGTGGATGCAGGTAGAGTGAATAACCAAACCAGCGAGGAGCCAGGAGAGACCAAGGGAGGATGAAGTCAACCTGGACCTCCTTCCTGCCAGGTGCTCTGAAGTCAGGGCCAGTCTGGTAAGAGAGTGTGTGTGTCAACCTGGACCTCCTTCCTGCCAGGTGCTCTGAAGTCAGGGCCAGTCTGGTAAGAGAGTGTGTGTGTGTGCGTGCGTGCGTGCGCGCGCGTGTGTTGGTTCATACTGCTAAATCTAACCAATCAATCCAAACTGAGTTGTACTATGCTGGGATGTTTTTGGTGGCGTGTTTCTTTGTTTGTTAGCACATTACAACTTTCGATAAGCAGCTGGTGACCCACCAACTGAGCCTGGAGGTCCAGGACTCCATTCACCGCTGGTAATGCAGACGCACCTTTAACAAGGCCAGCATGACGCAGACAGCTGTACAGGTTGGACACACACACATACAGCTCTCACAGACACACACACCAAACAACACACACTGTGGCAATATAGTTAGCTATCTCGTACGTACGAGTTAATATCTCGTATATACAAGTTAGTGAGCGTTTTTTTTTCTTTTCACGTGCGCCTAGGAAGCTCCGTATAAAGGATCAATATACTTCAATAAAGCCATTATTAAAAGCAAACAATGAAAAGGGAGAATCTGGATGAATCCGAATTAGGAATTATTAACATGTTCGCATTGGCATATGAATCAAATTCGGGTGCGAAGCTAACTTTAAAATTATACATGGGAGTGGAAGGATTAAAGGGAAATGACACAGCATACATGAAACAAAACTGGGAGAGGGAGGCAAATAATAATAATAATACATCATCATCATCATCATCATCATCTTCATCTGCTTATCCAGGGTCGGGTCGCGGAGGCAGCAGCTCCAGCAGGGGGCCCCAGACATCCCTTTCCCTAGCAGCATCAACCAGCTCTGCCTGGGGAATCTTTAGCCGCTCACAGGCCAGTGCGGAGATGTAGTCCCGCCACCTAGTCCTGGGTCTACCCCGCGGCCTCCTCCCAGCCGGACACGCCTGGAACACCTCCCTAGGGAGGCGCCCAGGAGGCATCCTCACTAGATGCCCGAACCACCTCAACTGGCTCCTTTCGACGCAAAGGAGCAGCGGCTCTACTCCGAGTCTCTCCCGGATGACTGAACTTCTCACCCGATCTCTCAGGGAGACCCCAGCCACCCTCCGGAGAAAACTCATTTCGGCCGCTTGTATCCGTGATCTCGTTCTTTCGGTCATGACCCATCCTTCATGACCATAGGTGAGGGTGGGGACGAAGATAGACCGGTAGATCGAGAGCTTTGCCTTTTGGCTCAGCTCTCTTTTCGTCACAACAGTGCGGTAAAGCGACTGCAGAACCGCACCAGCTGCTCCGATTCTCCGGCCAAACTCCCTCTCCATGGTTCCCTCACTCGTGAACAAGACCCCCAGATACTTGAACTCCTTCACTTGGGGTAAGGACTCATTTCCTACTCGGAGCGGACAGGCCACCGGTTTCCTGCTGAGAACCATGGCCTCAGATTTAGAAGTGCTTATTCTCATCCCAGCCGCTTCACACTCAGTTGCGAACCTATCCAGAGAGTGCTGGAGGTCGCAGGCAGCTGATGCCATCAGGACCACATCATCTGCAAAAAGCAGTGACGTGATCCCCAGCTCACCGAACTGCAAACCCACCTCCCCCCGGCTACGCCTCGATATCCTGTCCATGAAAATCACAAACAGGATTGGTGACAAAGCGCAGCCCTGGCGGAGGCCAACACCCACCGGAAAGGAAGACGACTTACTGCCGAGGACCCGGACACAGCTCTCGCTCTGGGTGTACAGGGATTGGATGGCCCTAAGTAGGGACCCCCTCACCCCATACTCCCGCATAACCCTCCACAAGACCTCTCGGGGGACCCGGTCGTAAGCCTTCTCCAAGTCCACAAAACACATGTAGACAGGTTGGGCAAACTCCCACGCCCCCTCCAAGATCCTTGCGAGAGTGAAGAGCTGGTCAGTAGTTCCACGACCAGGACGAAATCCGCATTGTTCCTCTTCGATCTGAGGTTCGACTATCGGCCGGACCCTCCTTTCCAGCACCTTGGAGTAAACTTTCCCTGGGAGGCTGAGTAATGTGATGCCTCTATAATTCGCACACACCCTCTGGTCCCCTTTTTTGAATATTGGGACCACCACCCCAGTCTGCCACTCCTTCGGCACTGACCCAGACTTCCACGCAATGTTACAGAGGCGTGTCAACCAAGACAGCCCCTCTACACCCAGCGCCTTCAGCATTTCTGGACGGATCTCATCAGTCCCTGGGGCTCTGCCACTGTGGAGTTGTTTGACTACCTCAGTGACCTCCTCCAAGGACATTGACGACCCCCCATCATCTTCCGGCTCTGCCTCGATCGTAGAGGGTGGATTAGTCGGGTTCAGGAGTTCCTCAAAGTGCTCCTTCCAACGCTCAACAACCTCCTCAGTTGAGGTCAGCAGTGTCCCCTCCTTGCTGTATACAGCTTGGATGGTCCCCCGCTTTCCCTTCCTGAGGTGTCTGATGGTCTTCCAGAAACACTTTGGTGCCGACCGAAAGTCCTTCTCCATGGTTTCTCCGAACTCCTCCCACACCCGCTGCTTTGCCTTGGTCACGGCCGAAGCCGCAGCCCTCCGGGCCAGTCGATACCCTGCAACTGTTTCTGGGGTCTCCCGGGCTAACATAACCCGGAAGGCCTCCTTCTTCAGTCGGACGGCTTCCCTCACCACCGCTGTCCACCACGGTGTCCGAGGGTTACCGCCCCTTGAGGTACCTATGGCCCTCAGGCCACAGCTCCCAGCCGCAGCTTCAGCAATGGAGGCTTTGAACACCGACCACTCATGCTCGATGTCCCCAACCTCCACAGGGATGCCTGAGAAGCTCCGCCGGAGGTGGCAATTGAAATCTCTCCGGACAGGCTCTTCCTCCAGACGTTCCCAGTTCACCCTCACTACACGCTTGGGTTTTCCAGGTCTGTCCAGAAGTTTCCCCCGCCATCGAAACCAGCTCACCACCAGATGGTGATCAGTGGACAGCTCTGCCCCTCTCTTTACCCGAGTGTCCAAAACGCATGGCCTCAGATCAGATGATACGATAACGAAATCGATCATCGACCTTCGGCCTAAGGTGTTCTGATGCCAGGTGTACTTGTGGGCATCCTTGTGTTCGAACATGGTGTTTGTTATGGACAAACCGTGACTAGCACAGAAGTCCAACAACAAAACACCACTCGGGTTCAGATCGTGGTGGCCATGCCTCCCAATCACGCCCCTCCAAGTTTCTCCATCATTGCCTACGTGTGCATTGAAGTCCCCCAGTAGGACACTGGAGTCCCCTGCAGGAGCCCCCAAAAGGACTCCACTCAGGGTCTGCAGGAAGGCTGAGTACTCTGAACTGCTGTTCGGTGCATAAGCACAAACCACAGTCAGAGTCCCCCCCCCCACAGTCCTAAGGCGCAGGGAGGCGACCCTCTCGTCCACTGGGGTGAACTCCAGCACAGAGGCGCTCAGCTGGGGGCTAGCTAGTATAGCCACACCTGCCTTACGCCTCATACTGTGAGCAACTCCGGAGAAGAACAGGGTCCAACCCCTATCCAGGAGTTTGGTTCCGGCGCCGGTGCTGTGCGTGGAGGTTAGCCCCACCAGGTGTAATTGGTATCGCTCCACCTCCCTCACAAGCTCCGGCTCCTTCCCCCCCAGCGAGGTCACGTTCCATGTCCCCAGAGCCAGCCTTTGCCGCCCGGGTCTGGTCCGTCGGTGTCCCCCGCCTTCACCGCCACCTAGTTGGCAGCGCACCCGACCCCGACAATTCCTCCCGCGGGTGGTGGGTCCACGGGACGATGGAGGAGGAGATGGTGCTTCCACGTTGCTTATTCGGGCTGGGCCCGGCTGGGCTCCGTGGTAAGCCCGGCCACCAGGCGCTCGCATGCGGGCCCTCCGTCTGGGCCTGGCTCCAGACGAGGGCCCCGGGCTTCCTCTGGGCCGGGTCTCTCTTCCTTTAGGTTGTTTTGTCATCAGGGTTTTTGCCTGTAACCCCAGGTAGGGGGGCTAGGGGGTACTACCACTTGCCCAAGGTGGACCCCCAGACTAGTGGAGGGAAGGAGGCGTCTTACTTCTCCATTCTAGTTTTGCAACTAGCCACTGCCGCAAAGTTGTAAAATAATAAAAATAATACATTTTATTTTTATAGGCCTAGCGCTTTTCAGTAACCCAAAGTCACTTACAGAGATGTCGGTAAGAGCAAAAGAACATAAAACAGACAGTGTAGGAGCCATAATGTTTATTTTGTTTGTGTATGTTTATATTTGGTTTATTGTTTATGAGCCTGCATAACTGCCTTTGTTTATTGTCTATTATTTTGTCATTGGGTTCCTCTAATTGTTATGTGTGGGTGTGTCTACCTACAGGGTGTGGTTCTACCTACATAACTGGAGGGAGGGCCTAGAACAGGTAGACAGAGAGAGAGGGGGTTAGTTGGCTCGGGAAATTTTCTGTTGACCGTCATTTACGTTTTCATTAATTTCTTTCAGTTTAGTTTCATATTGTTCTCTTCCTCATAAGTTGAAGTGCTATTTAGTTTGATTTAATAAAACCTTAAACGTCATTTTTGTCTGGACATGGATCTCTCAAACGAGTCAAACAGCAACGAGTCCATCTAAGCCTCTCAGCGACCCTATATTGTTTTGTTTAGAAGTCGCTACAATAGACAGTGTTATCAGTGGATGAATGGGAAAAGATTAATGAGCAACAGTGGAAAACACCATGCATCTTGGAGAGAACATGGGTGGAAGAACATCACACGATTCTTTAGAACACTAGCACAGAAAAAATATCATGATACAAGATGCTGGAGATTATGCAGTGCAGATAGAGCTGATCATTTCCATATATTTTGGGGTTGCCCTCATATTGGATGTTACTGTCAGGAACTGAAGAAATGCATATAGTGCAATAATGCAATAGTGAGGGTAGACCTCCCACTTACATTTGAGGTACTATACTTGGGTAAATTTGGATATAGGATTTAGAGGATTTGGGGATGAACATATGTTTAGGATCATGTTAATTGTGAGTGAAAAAGCTATTACCAGAAAATGGTGGAAGAAAGAGGTACCTAAATTTGAGGACTGGGTTGAGGTAATGCATGGTATATATGTGATGGAGAAGCTGAATTACTCTTCTAGACTGGAACTGGATACGTTTAAGATAATTTGGGAGAATTGGATTGAATTTATATTGCCAATTAGATCATACTTTATTTGATAGAGTGCATACTTTAGATAGAAGAACCCCTTGGTTCATAGCTACATATTTTGTAGTTTAGTTTGTGTTTCTTGTTTTTGTGTTTGAATAGATCTTCTCGATTAATTAATGTGTGGAGATACAGAATAAGTTACTATTAAAACAAAACTGTCTGCTTCCAAGTGCTAATTCCACTTCAGGCACATTTTGGGACCCCAGGTAGACGCAACTGTGTCATGGTAAATGCAGTTCATTTATCTGCCCCTGGTGTTGTGAGCAATGCTTTCTGTAGCCTACATGTGTAGCCCCACACAGTTTCCTGTATGGGTCAAAGATTTTATCACTGATATTTAATAGATAGATTGATAGACAGGTAGATGGATCGATTGATCAATCAACAAACCACACCGTTCCCATGGGCACTAATGACCAACGTGATGTGCCTACAGACCAACATGACACTATGTGGCCAACGCCAAACACACATTTTTAACCATATTGTCAAAGGAATGACTAAATAGAAATACATGGAATATTTTATTGGTTTGAGTAGGCTATATTTTTGTAGCTAATACACTTTAAGTCTGATGATTTTCAACACCATGTGAAACAGTTGTGCTTGACTAAAAAGAGAAAGCCTTTTATATGGGGAACAAACCAGTGTCCTTTTCCAATGTCCAGTGCCCAACTCTAACCTACAGCCTAGTGTCTGAAAAAACGGCAAACATAACAGGTGCTTGTGTTTTGTCAGTGGATCACAATTTAAAGTCTGTTTCTGTATTTTTAGTAGCCTATATTTTTAATAGACCTCTTTCCCTCAGTCGCATGCTCCTTAACACCATGTGTGTCTCCTAGAGCGCCAGCTCTTTGCGGGTAGCCTCTCTCTTGGTTCCTCACCTCAGCCACTTTCTCACTTAACAGCCTGTCTCTTAGCCAGTATCTCTCTCTCTCCACAACCTCTGGCCATGTCTTATTCTAGCTTGTTTAGCTAGTATTCTCAATTAGCTTGTATTCTCTGACACCAGCTGTGCTGTGGGCATCGGTTGTGTTACCTCTGATTCGCTCTTAGTTGAGAACTTTCTCTGTTCTGCAACCTGATGAATTTTCACTATTCTGCAACTTTCCTGGCCTCTTCATTGGCCCACCATTCACACACACATTCACACGTCAAAGACACGTTGACATGTGGACAGGAGGAGCTGGGATTCGGGGGAGGTGAATGCAACCTCATTTCATTCATCTGGGACCTTTCTCCACAGCAGCATCTCCTGGCCCTTAGAGTAAAGATTCCTCCTTCGGCCCCCATCTTCAGGGCTCTGGCCGCCCAGACTCCTGAGTAGAGCCCGACCGATATATCGAAAGAGCCGATATATCGGCTGTTTTTAGACCTTTTTAATGACATCGGTATCGGCCGTTATGCAGCCGATATGTCCCTATTTAAAAAAACATTATTTCTGCCTGTATTTTCCACTTAAACGCTGTAAAATAAAATAAAAACGGATATTTCTACAATTATCCAGTAGAGGGAGCAAGTGAACTGCAGCACTTGTGCCTCCCATATCCACAGCAAAACTTACTACACAGTTTGAATATTTATGAATACTCAGCAATGAACCTGTGAAAGTTTACGACCACACTGCTTATCAATCCTCATTATCGAGCGAGCTATGTAACATTTGGTTAACTATTTGAGGTGGCTAGCAAGCTTATTATGAAGTGGCAGGTGGAAGTTTTGCTTACCGCAAGATGTTATGAGGGGAAAATGGATCTAACATTAGCTACATTTGCAGAGGACATCGCTGTATTCTCAAATAAATAACCAGACGAAATAAAATGGTGACTGAATGCATCACACGTTTTGTTCTTTTAATCTGAGATAATGATATTAGATAGCTTGTAACGTAAGCGGAGGGCTACAAAACGTGTCAGTCAAGACAAACATAGCAAGCTGTGCTCAGAGGCTCGCGTCTAACTTAAGTCTGGACGAATTTACCTCGATATGAGCCGAGTAGGAATGATGCCTGAAAGGGCTTGTACGACCACCAGTTTGAATTGTTCGCCTACCGCCCCCCAGACCACGAGTTATGGGTATTGATTTAACCGGCCACGATAGAGATGAATGTGTCCCACTGACGGTCAATGGGGCTTATTATACTATACTCCTCATGGGTAAAAGCGGAAAAAAAATCCTGCGACGGAAAGACTGCCCGCACGAGTGAAACCTCCTGCCCTGACAGGAGGTTTCTAGGTGCCAAAAGGGCTCTTGAGCAGTGGCATTTTATGTAATAAAAAAACATACAAGAAAATTACAATGGCCTAAATGAGGGCACTGCAATACTGAGCGCTGCACTTAAGAACTCTCCTGCGCTCTAACACCCCCCCCCCACACACACACACACACCCACACACACACACACACAGAGCAAAGGCACGCACGGAGAAAAGGAGAGCAATAGGCCTACTGTCAGAGGCACATTGACACCAACCTAAAATAAAATTAATCTGACACAACCAATATCAGAGTAAATGACAGGGCAGTCGACACCACTATAGGCCACATCGCGCTTGATTGCCGCTTGGCTCTGCTTTAACGCACCCTCTCGGTGTATGGAACATTAAGGCTTGTCTCTCTTTAACGCACCCTCTCGGTGTATGGAACATTAAGGCTTGTCTCTCTTTAACGCACCCTCTCGGTGTATGGAACATTAAGGCTTGTCTCTCTTTAACGCACCCTCTCGGTGTATGGAACATTAAGGCTTGTCTCTCTTTAACGCACCCTCTCAGTGTATGGAACATTAAAGGCACCCAACGAAACGTGAATCAAAACAATCCGTTCTTTGTTTATTTTCGAAATTCCTCAATTATATGGTTCCTTGTAGTCTAATAAACATGTTGAATCACTTGAATGTCTTTCCTACCTTGTAATTTCTTCGCAAAATGATATTTAGCTAATGTTTTGAAAACAACAAAGATGTGTGAAACGTCACTTATGTGTTCCGTGTATTGACGCAATGACGTAGTACGCAATTTTCGGGGACCACCTTCTCAAATTTGCTCTAGAGCGCATACTAGTGGTCAAAAACTACATTGCGTACCTTTAAGGCTTGTCTCTCTTTAACGCACCCTCTCGGTGTATGGAACATTAAGGCTTGACTCTGCTTTAACGCACCCTCTTGGTGTATGGAACATTAAGGCTTGGCTCTGCTTTAACGCACCCTCTCGGTGTATGGAACATTAAGGCTTGTCTCTCTTTAACGCACCCTCTCGGTGTATGGAACATTAAGGCTTGGCTCTGCTTTAACGCACCCTCTCGGTGTATGGAACATTAAGGCTTGTCTCTCTTTAACGCACCATCTCGGTGTACAGTATGGAACATTAAGGCTTGTCTGTCTTTAACGCACCATCTCGGTGTACAGTATGGAACATTAAGGCTTGTCTGTCTTTAACGCACCCTCTCGGTGTATGGAACATTACGGCTTGGCTCTCTTTAACGCACCCTCTCGGTGTATGGAACATTAAGGCTTGGCTCTCTTTAACGCACCCTCTCGGTGTATGGAACATTAAGGCTTGTCTCTCTTTAACGCACCCTCTCGGTGTATGGAACATTAAGGCTTGTCTCTCTTTAACGCACCCTCTCGGTGTATGGAACATTAAGGCTTGTCTCTTTAACGCACCCTCTCGGCGTATGGAACATTGAGGCTTGGCTCTCTTTAACGCACCCTCTCGGTGTATGGAACATTAAGGCTTGTCTCTCTTTAACGCACCCTCTCGGTGTATGGAACATTAAGGCTTGTCTCTCTTTAACGCACCCTCTCGGTGTATGGAACATTAAGGCGGCTGTTGGAACACATTGGAGCTGTAGCCTCCTGGCTGCTGACTAGAACCAGTGGTGGGCAGAGGGGTCGAAAGCCCCCCGCAGACCGCATCCGCCACCGCCACGACACGACACAAAACGACGTTCCAAATAAATAGCTCCCATTGTTTCCTATGGAAGCCCGCACACCGGCGGCGTGCCGACAGCTGCCGACAATGTCGCCCCGGGTTGATTTCGACTCGGCTCTATTTTTTGGAATGCGGCTGCCGACACGTGGCAATCCAACTTGGATTAATGCATGTGATTTCCTGCAATGCCTGTCTATTAAATATATGTAAAAGTAAGCTAATCATTAAAAGTTAAACATTTTTATTCCCATCTCTTCCATGTCCTTGTTGTGTCGTTTAGGCCTATTGTTTTGCTAAAATGTAGGCTAGCCTACATCTATTTTATTAACGGTTATTTTAGTCTACCCAGCTGTATTACAATAGAGGAGAAAATAATTGCCGAGGTGCAGAAATATCCAATGCTATATGACCCCATGTCCAAACATTACAAAAGACAACATAAGAGACCGGTGCTGGCGAGAGATTGGTGAAATCGTGGGATTATCAGGTAAAGTACTCACTATGCTGGGCAGTCTTGAGTCTTGACCATGATAACTTGATAGAGTAAAATTAGCTAGTGTTAGCTAGTTGAACTGGTGATAACTGGTGACAAGTTTGAAAAGTATCTTTAGCCACGATCATCTTCGCCTACATTCATCGTATGGAGATAGTGCTTGTAGAAACAGCACCAGTCACCAGGTCTGCGTTCAGCCCCGACAAAATGTAGCTAACGTTAGCAAAACGTTTATTGAAACAGATCAGGTGGTGGATTGAATCACTCTGCTGATTGGGTTAAAGTGGGAACCGTAACAAAACGGTGCACACAGGTTTATAGATTAAATATGGCCCAGGTGCAGGCTGTGTCTATATGGTAGGCTATACCAGACTGCCCTCTAGTGGTGCCTACTGTACAGAATAAAATAACGTTATAACTATTATAATATTTGCTATGTGTAAAATAAGTATGAGTAGCCTACAGGTACATTGGGATTCTTGTAATCGCTTGTCCTTACAGTGTCAGTACAAACCAGTTCCTCAGTTCAGTCCTAGGTACTCCACTAGACGTAAAGGTTCCCAAACGGACAATTTACATTACTATCTGTAATCTATCAGTATCATCCTCATCTACTTATCCCATCCCTTCCCTACTTATCCCATCCCATAACTGTTTGTGTCCATGACATAGTCAGTGCAATTAAATAACATGGGTGTGTTATGTTCATAGCTATAATAAATAATCCTGGGGTTGAACTATGACCAAAAAACTAAACTGCTAAATCAATATTCCTTCCATAGTAGCATAACTGTAGTCATGTTCATTTTGAATAAAAAATGGCATGAGTGCATGGATTTATATAATGAATTTATTGTTTAATAATACTACTACTGCTGGTTGTGTTGGTGGTGGTGTGTGTGTGTGTGAGAGAGAGAGAGAGAGAGAGTGTGTGTGTGTGTGTGTGTGTGTGTGTGTGTCTGTAGTGGTGAGGGAGGGGTGAGGGGGGATTGGTTTGGTCACACCCTTCCATCCCCCAGTACAGACTGCCCTCTGGGGAGCTGAAGAAAGCAGTCAGCTTGTCACAGAGGTGCCAGGTGGTATAGGCTGGTGAGGACTGCATTACATTTACATTACATTACAATCATTTAGCAGACACTTTTATCCAAAGCGACTAACAATAATTGCATGTAACGTAGGAAAAGCCAATGTACTACTACTTGCCAGAACTCACAAGTGCATCTTCTCTCTAAAACAAGTGACTAAGAGCATAATCTAGTGCTGAAGGCAAAGTTCAAGAATAGCAATCTAAAGTACAGTGCAATACAATACAATACAATAAAATACAATAAGTGCTTAGGAGGGAAGATTGTTGTAGTACTTCTTGAAGAGATGAGTTTTGAGCCTGCGACGAAAGATGGGCAGCGACTCTTCTGTCCTGACATCAGTGGGCAGTTCATTCCACCACTGCGGGGCCAGGACAGAGAAGAGCCATGACCGTGTCGATCGACCGCAGGGGCCTCGGAGTGACCGGGCAACCAGTCACCCCGAAGTAGCAGAGCGTAGCGGTCGGGACGGGGTGTAGGGTTTGACCATGGCGTGGAGGTAGGAGGGGGCTGTTCCTTTCATTGCCCTGTAGGTTAGCGCCAGAGTTTTAAACTGGATGCGAGCCGCTACAGGGAGCCAGTGTAGGGAACGGAGAAGGGAAGTTGTGTGGGAGAACTTGGGGTGGTTGAACACCAGGCGAGCAGCAGCTTTCTAGACAAGTTCCAGAGGTTTAATGGCTGACGCCGGGGCCCCAGCGAGGAGGGAGTTGCAGTAGTCAAGGCGGTACTGTACTAACGTCTGTTAACTACGTTATGTTACATAACATACATACATAAGGTCCGTTATCTAGGCTAACGTTAGCACAATATTGCGAGTGCCAGATAGGCTAGCTACAATGTTTTGCCACAATGTTGCCTACTGAAACAGACACAAAAACGGTTATGTGACTGATACAGCATCAAAGTAATTGTTTCTAAAAGATACAAAATCACTTAGTGATTTTACAATCACAATAGCTTAGCTACTATCACCATTATTTTATTGAAGAAATTATAAGATTAACTTACCCATTGCGAGGTTGTTGGACATTTGTCATTGTCTGATCAACTGGGATTTTTTTTTTTTTTTTTAAGTGCACTAGAATGCGTCGAATGTCGCAGCCTGTGTGCGGGGCTAGCTGGACATAGCGCTGTGCGCCGTCGTACGACATCGTGGCGGATGCGGTCTGCGGGGGGCTTTACTCTCTCTCCTTCTCTCCCCCTCACCACCCCCAAGGTTATTATAGTTAACAAAAACTAACTAAAAACATCTCTTCTAGGTCAAAATGCTGAGAAGCTTTGCTTCATATTTTATAATCTGCCACTGCTTGAGTGGCAGTACTGACTGGAGAGGCTAACCATGGCGCCAGTGGTACAGGTCCTGGTCCATGTTAGATTGCTAAAATAGCATGTTCATTTGTGCATTTTTTGTTTTTGTTCATTCAAACAGAAATGTTCTTGTCATATATTGACACTGAATATTGTGATAATTAGACATTTATTTAAAAAAAAGTTTTTCAGCTTGATTTGAAAATGTAGCACTTTTTTTAATATATTGGTCCAAAATATCGGTATCAGTCAGCTAAGACTCTCCTAAATCAATATTGGTATCGGCCCCCAAAATCTGATATCGGTCGGGCTCTACTTTAGACTGCCATAAAGCTCTTGACCCAACAAATGCACCCTCATGCTGACATCACTGCAATGCTTGGCATGAAAAGTCAGATGTAATCTTCCCAGTGTGATGTATGCCCCCCGCCTGCCCCCCACCCCCCCCCCCCCAAACGCACGCATGCAAGCACACACGCACAATTAATGCTGATGATCATTCAATGATGATTCCACAGCTTTCTTCTATGACATCATAGAACAATCATAGCCATAACAAAGACAGCAAACTAAATTCTAAAGATCCATCACACATTCCTTCTCCTCCTGGAGTGCATTCACCATTAATTTCCTGTGAACGTTTCAGACTTTCCTGATGGCTTTTCCGCATTTAAAGCTTCTCATTGGAGTTGCTCTCTTGGTGGCTGCGACCAAGATCGATCCTTCGGGCATCGAGGCCTTCAGAGACACCCTGATGTCTCTCACTGTGCCTGGCCAGTGGGCTGCCTCTCCGCCCACTAGAGCGGACCGCGTCTTCATCACCCACGACTGCCACTTACTGGACTATGACGACGCCCGCTTCGCTGGTCTTCAAACGGGGACAGAGACGCCTGACGCCCAGCAGATGGAGACCAGCATGTTCTGGGTCTGGGACCTGTTAGCTAAGACCTTTGCGACAAAGAACACCAACGCCCACCAGAAGACGAGAGTAGCCCTGGTCATCCCCATGATCGAAACACCGACAAGGGTCAGGGCTTTGGACAGCGGCACACAGAAGAAGACCGGCGGGTTCTGGGACCTCTCAGCTAAGACCTCGGCTAAAATATTCCTTGCTGTGGGAGTTACGTTCCTAGGAGCAGCAATGTTCTGCCTTCTGCGAGGAATTCATTAGGGGCAGTCCTCCAGGTAAACTGGGGCAGCATGGAGGGGCTGATGAGGTGCAGACTGGCCAATAGGAGGAGACTGACAGAAACCTCTGATATTTTCTTTTTTGTTTGTTTTAATAGTTTAATAAAAGTGTCAATGTATTGGGTATCTGTTTTTGAGGCTTTGTTGCCTTGCTGCTTTCATATCTCTCAATAGCTGTCTGTTGATTTTGTCCACTTATACATTCAACTAGAGCCCGACCGATATATCGGCTGTTTTTAGACCTTTTTAACATTATTAAAAAAACATTATTTCTGCCTGTATTTTCTACTTAAACGCTGTAAAATTAAATAAAAACGGATATTTCTACAATTATCCAGTAGAGGGAGCAAGTGAACTGCAGCACTTGTGCCTCCTATATCCACAGCAAAGAGTCAAGACACGACGTGCCTGCCCTGTATTACTGACATTGCCTTCGGTAATGAATGAAGGTTTGTATCATTTGCACTAACTTACTACACAGTTTGAATATTTATGAATACTCAGCAATGAACCTGTGAAAGTTTACGACCACACTGCTTATCAATCCTCATTAGTTTAGAAGCTTTGTTTCCTATTTTATAATCTACCACTGCTTGAGTGGCAGTACTAGAGACTGGAGAGGTCAGATAAACATGAAACTTCACTTACCTTAGCAAAAGGGTCTATTTTAACAAATGCTGGGTTGAAGCTTCAAAGCACCGCCACCACCACAGAAGAAGACTACCTCAGAAAAATAATTTCACTCGGACATCTAAATAAATTATTTAATGGTAGCGCCGAGGCTTCAAAACCCAGCATTTGTTAAAATAGACCCTTTTGCTTAGGTACGTGTTAAAATAGACCCTTTTGCTTAGGTAAGTGAAGTTTCATGTTTATCTTGCTTTAGCTAAGGTTAGCTACTACAAGCTAGCTAGTCCTTGTCACCAACACTTGCCTCACAACGTAGCTAGCTAAACTATTCACACAGCAAGCAACGTCAGCTGACTGGGACTGTCTCGTGAGTAGAATAACCGGTGTTGTGAAATACATTTAACAACTGGTCAGTTGATATGTTGCACAGCAATCGAGAAGGACAATATTATTAGGGCTAGGTTAGGTAGCTAGCAAAGTCATCTTGCCTAGCTGGTATGGTTATAGGCTCATTGCTATGGGATAGCTTAGTAGTTTGTGATTTAGCAATGGGTTGACTAATCACTAGATCAATATTTTCAGTTGGGGATAGGACTACAACACCACCTGTGCTGTGGCACCAGTAATCTGCTCTGACCACTGTTTTTATTCACCACCATATCATGTTATTATGGAGATTAAGTTTACTGTATGTCTACGTGACACAAAAAAGGCTTTATATAAATGTTTTTTGGCTGGGGAAAAAAAGGTTTGGCTGGTAAAATTTTTCATCTACCAGACATTTGGCTGGTGAGATAAAAAGTTAATTTTGACCCTTGCATGTATGTAATAATGTCTTAAGTTTAAAGTGAAGGGATTAAGAGAGGATGTTTTTCTCCAGTAGGTATTAAGCAAATCGTAACCCATAACCTACAATTATGATGGGATCTGCAAGTTAGGAATTTCTTGTAATATGGCTTCGATCAGTATTTCTGTTCATTAATTGAGCTTTTTTATGTTTAGGTACCATAAAAGCAAGTGAACTACCTGATCGACAAAGGGATAGCGTCAAGAGCAGCAATGCAGTCATCAACTACTGTTAGAGCCATTTTTCATTTCATCCATACGATTATACTTAATTGATTAATTTTCTTTATTTTTGACATATCTGCCTATTTATTATTCACTTTGCCTGAACCAGCGAATGTTGAGCACTCCCCCTGCTGTTGTTTCATATGCATTGTGTAGAACAGGAAATGACTTCCTGAAGGGGTGTTGGCATAAAGGGGTTAATGAGGACAGGTGTGGGGGAGAGATTGTTTGTTTTGAGAAGATGGGAGCGGTATAGTCTTTTGACCGCTAGCTTTTTGTTAATATTATTTGGGCAAAGTTCATCACAGATTTTTGTAAGTTGTCTTCCTGTGGCTGCATCACCAAAATAAATGAAGGTAAAGCAAAGTCCTTGAATCTCTGTGATTGCTTTGATTGGATGGAAGCAAAGAGCCAGTGTGTCCTAAACCACATACCCAATACAAAGGCAAGTGGCTATCATTTTAAAAGTAGTAAGAAGCCATTACAACTACATTTCTTCAACAACTATGGAGTTGGAGAAACACATGTGGAACTTCATTGTGACAACTGCAGTGGACAAAACAAGAACAACTTTGTGCTGTGGTACTGTGCTTGACAGACCATGCCCAAGCTTCACCTGAAGCTTTACCTACACTTCCTGATTGCAGGCCACACCAAATTTGCCCCTGACTGGTGCTTTGGCTTGACCAAGCAGCACTATAGGAAGACCAGAGTGGACACTTTTACTGACATTGCTGGGGGTGGTGAGAGACAGCGCTCCTGTGAAGAAAGTCAACACCCCACAGCTTGTCGGAGTTGAGGACGGCACAGTGCTTGTTGAAAGCTACAACTGGCACCAGCATCTGAGTAGCTATTTCAAAAAGCTCCCAAACATTAAGAGTTACCAGCTCTTCAGGTAATTAGCATTGTCATGTATTAGCTATTCCATTTTATGGACATGGTATGGTTGTATTTTATTTGTGGCCAATATTTTACTGCACTATTTTAATGCACTATCTCCCTTCTGTTCTGTTGCAGCTTTGATGCTGGGATGCCCGGTGTGGTTGAGGCCAGAGAACACTGTGATGCAACACCAGTCAGGTGTCGGCTGCTGTGCAATGCTGATGTCCAGCCCCCCCAAAGATGGTCTTCAGGTGCAAGCCCCACCCGGACAGGACATGGCCAGACAGCAGTATCTGATCATGGATGGCTGTGACTGTGTCCATGATACAGGCAGTGCAATTACATAACATGTCAAGTATACCGTACAGTAGTATACAGTACTGCAGAGTGAGTTCTCTATATAGACAAGGTGTTCAATTGCTCAAATGTTGTCAGGTGTTGATTCAAGTGATAGTGTACAGTAGTGTAGAGTCAGTTGTCTATTGTATAGACAAGGTGTTCAATTGCTCAAGTGTTGTCAGGTGTTGGTTCGAGTGTACAATGGTGCAGAGTCAGTTGTCTATTGTATAGACAAGGTGCAAAGTGTCACATGTTCACTTCTGTTATGATGAGGCTCAAGACATCACTTTCCCCCTGCCAAAGAGTAGCTCGGAAGAAGACCCCTGCCAACCAGCAGCTCAGAAGAAGACTGTCCGTTTATAGTACTCTGGTTGTACAGATGTGGGAACATAAGAATGTAACTTGACCCGCGGTATTCTAACAGGCGCTTTACGGCATTCCGCACCACCGCTCGCCTGCCCATAGGGGCGCAGTAATACCACTCATTGACCCATTGCTGTAGCTCATCTCGCACATTAGATGAGCCTACCGTTCTCAAACTCCTTGTTCTCTGTCTGGTTGTAATTTAATTATTACGAACAAAGCCTATCTATTTATAGTTTCTATCTCTGTAAATGTCGCCGGGTCTATCTCTGTTAACTGTCGGGACAAGTAGAAGTTTAATACATTAGGCTGACTGAGTGTTCTCATATGGAACATGGCATCAGGACGAGTAAGATGGCTAACGGAGATGACCAGAGATGTGTTTGAAATGGTTCACTCACTCCCTATTCCCTATTACCATGGATGTATTGAGTGCGACTCATAGTGAACTACATGGGGAATGATTTAACAGTTTTGGGACACATGGAATGCAACTGCGTAAGATATTCATGAATCAAACAAGCAGACGCGCCGATCACTGATGGCAGCAGGTTGAAATATCAGGTAGTATTCAGGTTCCATGTTTAGTTGAATGATAAATCCCATATAAATGGTTGGAATTCTAATGATGTGCAAGTGTGATTTTGTCAACTTTAGTGCTGTCTGCTAATAGCAGGCTGTGAAGCTGCACGATAAGACCGTGATAGCAAGTTAGCTCACGACAGCAGCTTCCATAATATTAACGGTAGCTGTCGGTGGCTAAAAAACAGATGGCTAACTTTACAACGTTGATTCCTGTAGCTATTTTGATTTTGATGCTATTAGTTCAACTTCTGTTTCTCGGGCAAGAACGGAGACGAACTCGCATTAGCAGCAAAGCAGCTAGAGGAATGATCTTAACATTAGCTAACTGCTTTAGCTACTGCTAGCTACCGTCTTCTTCACTTCTCCTTCGGTAAAACATGACACCGTTGTGTTGTGGTATTGTGGAGGGCTTAGGCAGAAGCAGGAAGAGAAACCACTTTTGCCCCATATAAGTAAAATAATGGTCTCATAAGCATTTTTCGATTGTAAAATTGTGTTCACTTGTTTTAGTTTGCAAACATATGCAATTTTCTTAGCATATCTACTGGCTACATGATAACATAGCTGCAGGGGTGCGCGAGTGACATTTGGGCAGAATGAACAGGTGAAATGAAAGCTCTCGAAGAGATCTTTCTAATGCTATTGGTCAGCTTTGTATGTAGTTTTAATGTGAAAGATACATCTTGAATGCAGTCAAGACATATTATTTTGCCTCTTAACTTTTGTCAAACCCCCTGGTTCCAGTCAATTGGATTATAGGCTATAGGCTACTTTCGTTTACAATGACGTTACCTTATGAACACAAATAGCTTAACCTATAGGCCTACATAAAAACAATAGCCTAAAACCATGTTTATTTACAATGTATTTTCTTTCATTGATAGCATGCCAATAGTTAGGGTGAGGAAAACGACGCGCGGTCTCTTTAGCCCTGAGACCATCAGGCAGGCAGCTCAGGAGGTCGTTGAAGGCTATATATATTATTATGATATTATGTCTAATAATACATTTGTTGAAAGTACACAGGCGGATCTACTATACGGAATTGGACCGTGGAGTGTTCTCATATGGAACTAGGCTGCACACGCCCGCCCGCGACAAGAGCTGAATGGTAGTCAGCTTTCCCCGCTGCGCGCAGGACGCGTGCGTCCCCCGCTGATCCGAGCGAGAACGCAGGCGGAATGTCGCTCCCCGTCTGAAACGGCCTTGACTCCTGGAATCCCAAGGTCTTTCATATTGAAATTCTCTTGATGGTCTGGAAAGTTGCTAGACGTGTTAAGGGAGTGCATCAGTCGTGAGCCTTGACAGTAGGCTACCAGCCTGCGCTGCGCAGAGCACAAAGTTGGATGAATGGATGGACTTATTGGAATCCTGGAAAATGTTGATTGCGCTCTAAAATTATGAAAGCATAAATGTAAAAATGCAGCAACAGAAGTAGTCTAGATGAGATGGTGGTTTAAATGAATGGCAACACGTAGCCTAGAGGAAAACATAAATTGAGACTGGTGATAATGCTGATAATCTACAGTAGGGCCTACCTCTGGCTGAGTTCATGGCTACAACCATTCATCTCTTACACATGGGCCTATACAATACTTGCACAATCTACTTTGGACGTTAAATCCATCCAGGGCCGGCCCTAGCATTTCAGCAGCTCTAGGCGAGATTCTGAAAAGCGCCCCTTGCGCGGGGCCGCGGCCGCCGAAACAGTCTTAAGCACGGGCACACAGCAATAAGTACGGTAAGTACTGTATATTTAGTTCAGCGTAAAGGTAAGTATTAGGTAGGATTAGGAATAGAGTAGGTTTAGAACTAGAACTAGCAAGTTAAGTGATTAGGTAGTATAATAAATCGAACCATTACTATTTCTTTTCCACAGGGCTTAATTTAAGAAATTTAATTTAATACATTTTAAGACTTTTTAAGGACCCACGGACACCCTGTATGCAGTGTTCATGCATAACTCACAACCTAATTCCTCCAACACTGCCCCCCCTTATCAGAATATCACACCAACTCACATCAATACAAAAACACAAAACACACTTTAGTTAGAATTCAACATATTTTAATAAACAAGTAGTTTCCACAGAAGGAGGTACAGAACACTTTTAAGAACACACGTATTGTAATAATAAAATTATATTAAATAAATTTAAAAATAATAACAATTAGAATATCTGTTTATGAATACACATATTGTAATAATAAATAAAACAAATAAAAAATAAATAAATAAACTGAAAGCCCAGAAAGCCCTTTCTGCTTTCTGCTGAAGCCACTGTCACCCTAACCCTAACTCTTCTCCTTGAGGACAGCATCCACTCCAATGTCCTCACAAATAATAACAAATAAATAAAAACTATTATATACAGAAAAATAACAATTACAATTTCTGTTTATGAACACACATATTGTAATAATAAATAAAACAAAAAATAAATAAACAGTTATAAGAAAGCCCTTTCTGCTTTCTGCTGAAGCCACTGTCACCCTAACCCTAACTCTTCTCCTTGAGGACAGCATCCACTCCAATGTACTCACACATAATAACAAATAAATAAAAACTATTATATACAGAAAAATAACAATTACAATTTCTGTTTATGAACACACATATTGTAATAATAAATAAAACAAATAAAAAATAAATAAACTGTTATACAAAAGAAAGCCCTTTCTGCTTTCTGCTAAAGCCACTGTCACCCTAACCCTAACTCTTCTCCTTGAGGACAGCATCCACACCCATGTCCTCACACATGTCTGTAGCACAGATCTGAGCAGAGGCAAAACCAGTTGCTCTGTACTCTTCCAGGCTAGCAATTATCTTTCTCAGGTCAACTGCAATGTCAAGTTGCATTGACAGATTGCATGACCTAACTGACTTGTTTGACTTCAACACTCAGAATTTCACTCGTCTAGACTTCTTTGCTGCAAAGTCCTCAATAACATCATCATATGACAGCTGGCGAGAAACATCATGGTTAATGCTAATGATGGCAAGTCCACTAAGGCGATCTTGGACCATTGTAGACCTCAGGTAGGTTTTAATTAACTTCAACTTTGAGAAGCTTCTTTCTGCTGAAGCCACTGTCACTGGCAAAGTGACTGCAATCCTGAGGGCCACCCACATATTAGGATAAACCTCCCTCAGTTTCTTCCCTTCCAAGAACACCAACAGTTCCATGGTGGTCATTGTGGCTGAGGGGAGATTTGGAAAGTTCATCAGCTCCAGTGCCAACTCTTTTCCATCTATGTCTGACTGTCCCCCACAGGTCAGGGTGTCGCTCAGTGTTTGACACTGCTTTGTCAGCTCATTGCTGGCCAGTTCGGGGAAGTTAACAAGCACCCCAAACTTTGCGTGAACTTCTCCCAGATGTTCAAAACGCTCATTGAGGGAAGTGATGCAAACATCAACCACCCTGTTGAAAAATGTCACTTCCATCTTTTTTAGGGCATCGGCCATTGGCTCATCAGGTGCTTCATAAGAGAACTGCCTCTTGGTTGACCTCAGCCTCTTCTCCTTGAGGACAGCATCCACACCCATGTCCTCACACATGTCTTTGGCACAGATCTGAGCAGAGGCAAAACCAGTTGCTCTGTACTCTTCCAGGCTAGCCTTTGTCTTTCTCAGGAGGTCAACTGCAATGTCAAGTTGCATTGACACAGACTGCATGACCTTATTGACATGTTTGACTTTGCTGAGGATATCGTACCACACCACAGTGCAAATGGAGAAGCGGTAGGACCCCACCTCCTCAGCCAAAGACTGTGCCTCTACTTTGATCATTGGGTCAGTGGCCTTGTCCCTCACCTCCAAAAGTGCATCTCGAACATGTACAGCCTGATATCGCACAGCTTCCACACTGTTGACACGGCTCTCCCACCTGGTTTCAGACCATGATTTCAAGGTAGTGGTGACATGACTCTTCAAAATGTCCCAACGCTTTGTGGATGCTGAAAACAGTGCAAAAAGCTTTTGGAGGTAGCCAAAGTATGCAGTGGCATCTAGGGAGCTTTTTGCTGCATCAGCTACCACCAGATTCAGAGTGTGTGCGCCACATGGCACGAATAGTGCCCTCGAGTTTAGTTCAAGTAACCTGGCTTGAACTCCTTTATTTTTCCCTCGCATATTAGCACCATTGTCATAGGACTGTCCCCTACAGTCCTCGAAGGGGATATTCATTTCTTGGAGCCTGTTCAGGATGAGGGATGACAAACCCTCGCCAGTTGATTCCTCAGCGACAAGGAACCCCATGAAGTGTTCCCTAACTTGTGGCGTCTCCTCCATTGTAACAATCCGCAAGATAACTGATAATTGCTCTGTGTGGCTAATGTCAGGTGTGCAGTCCAGAATGATGGAATAATATTTAGCTTTCTTAATTTCTTCAGTCAAGTGGGCACTGATTCTCTCACTGATACAGCCAATGAGTTCATTTTGAACAGTTTTTCCGAGATATGAGACATGGCTTGCACCCCTTTCGACTCTAGCAACATGTTCTTTCATTACAGGATCAAACATTGCCATCAGCTCCACCTCTTTAAGGAAGTTGCCATTGTCTGGTTTGTTGAGTGTATTGGACGTTCCCCTCAGGCTCATGTTTCTCTCAGCTAATGACTGAATGATGGCGACCAACCTGGTTAACACCTCACGCCATCTCTTCTTTTCTGTGTCTATCAGTCTCATCTCAATCCTATCGATAGTTTGACCCTTTTCTAAGCGAAACTCTAACTCTTTCCATGATGCCATGTGTTTAGTATGTTCTGGATTGCTCTCGTGTGCTTTCAGTAATTGGTGGCAATTTTTCCAGTCATTTAGTCCTGCACTGATTAAGTTGTACTCTTTCTGGGAGAACAGCTTGCAGCAAAAACAGTAAAGGCTGTTGTTTTTCTGTGAGTACATTAGCCAGCTTCTCTTTATTCTTTCACCGTTTGCCAGTTTTCTATAAAAGTGGTGGTGGTGGCAGCTTCTGCCATCCTCACTTTTCTGAAAAATTAAGTCTGGTTTCACCCGATAGGGTCCCCTGCTTACAAACTCTGTTCTGACCTTATCAGACATGGATGGCCAGTCGGCTGGGTCAATAGCTGCTGCCTTTGTAGGCTCACGTGCTGCAGACTGTGCTGTCGTAGATAAGGTCTCTCCAACTGCAGATTGTGTAGGTACACTTGAGACACGCCTTCTTGATGAGTGTTCACCTGCAGGCACAGTCAAACATGCATGGGTACAGTTAGACACCCACTATGAGTGTTTGTGTGTGTTGTACATTAACATATACATAATTAGTAATATTATTAGTAATAGAAGTGCTATTGTAATAATGTGCAATAATAAACTGGACTCACTTGCTGCAGACTGTGCTGCAATACATGACGTCGATGTCTCTCCTGCAGATTGTGTAGCAGGTAATGTAGATGGCAAGACGTGTTCACCTGCAGGCACAGTCAAACATGCATGGGTACAGTTAGACACCCACTATGAGTGTTTGTGTGTGTTGTACATTAACATATACATAATTAGTAATATTATTAGTAATAGAAGTGCTATTGTAATAATGTGCAATAATAAACTGGACTCACTTGCTGCAGACTGTGCTGCAATACATGACGTCGATGTCTCTCCTGCAGATTGTGTAGCAGGTAATGTAGATGGCAAGACGTGTTCACCTGCAGGCACAGTCAAACATGCATGGGTACAGTTAGACACCCACTATGAGTGTTTGTGTGTGTTGTACATTAACATATACATAATTAGTAATATTATTAGTAATAGAAGTGCTATTGTAATAATGTGCAATAATAAACTGGACTCACTTGCTGCAGACTGTGCTGCAATACATGACGTCGATGTCTCTCCTGCAGATTGTGTAGCAGGTAATGTAGATGGCAAGACGTGTTCACCTGCAGGCACAGTCAAACATGCATGGGTACAGTTAGACACCCACTATGAGTGTTTGTGTGTGTTGTACATTAACATATACATAATTAGTAATATTATTAGTAATAGAAGTGCTATTGTAATAATGTGCAATAATAAACTGGACTCACTTGCTGCAGACTGTGCTGCAATACATGACGTCGATGTCTCTCCTGCAGATTGTGTAGCAGGTAATGTAGATGGCAAGACGTGTTCACCTGCAGGCACAGTCAAACATGCATGGGTACAGTTAGACACCCACTATGAGTGTTTGTGTGTGTTGTACATTAACATATACATAATTAGTAATATTATTAGTAATAGAAGTGCTATTGTAATAATGTGCAATAATAAACTGGACTCACTTGCTGCAGACTGTGCTGCAATACATGACGTCGATGTCTCTCCTGCAGATTGTGTAGCAGGTAATGTAGATGGCAAGACGTGTTCACCTGCAGGCACAGTCAAACATGCATGGGTACAGTTAGACACCCACTATGAGTGTGTGTGTGTGTGTGTGTGTGTGTGTGTGTCTGTGCGTGCGTGCGTGTATGAGTGGGTGGGTGGGGATTGGGGGGGGGGTTAGACATAACTAAGTGGCAATAAAAGTGCTACTGTATGGTACTGTACTGCACTGTACTGTAGCTACTGTACTGTACTGTAACACTAGAAAACTGTGGTACTGTGCTGGGAAGCTTCCAGGTGTGATATCTCAACAGGCAATATCACAAAAATACTTGACTGAACTCACCTGCTACAGGCAGTGATCCAGACTGAGTAGCAGAGTCCTCAGGTTGTGCAGTGGTGGGCTTGTCCAGATATTTTAACAGTGCACCTGAAAATTATACAGATAATAATGTAGGTATCTATCTGCAATGATACTGAGCAGCCTGATTAGCTGACATAATTAGACGTAGTTAGCTAGCTAGCTAGCTAAGTTAGATGACGACAGGTTGCAGCTCATAGCTTGGGCGGCAGCTCCCATCATTAGCTAGCTGGCTAGTATGGAGGTCCGTTTGTGTCTCAAAAAAAAAAAAAAGTTTCATTCAAAAAATAAACTGTTGAAAGTATTTTTTCAACTTCAACTTTTTTTTTTTGCTTGCAACATTTACTTTTTTGAATGAAACTTTTTTTTTTGATTACAACATTTAATTTTTTGAATGAAACTTTTTTCTTTGCTTGCAACTCTCTTTTTTTTGATTGAAATATAAAGACACAAACGGACCTCCATAGCTAGTGGCTGGCTTTGAACCTTTGCTTGAAAAATGTCAATAAACACAAACAGTCATGAGACATACTGTTTTCCTTCAAAATAGATGGCGTTAGTAATATCAGTGAGGTAAATGTAACATTAGTTAGGCTATCTAGCTGCTAGCAAGATGACGACAGGCAGCTCATCTAGCTACCGTTACCAGCTCCCAGTATGACAGCCAGACTATAGCTAACGTTAGCTAGCTGCTAGCTATATGGCTAGTTGTTGACCCTTTGCTTGAAAAATGTCAAAAAACACAAACAGTCATCAGACATACCTCTGTTTTCCTGCCGTTTTTCCTCTTCCCTCTTTTTTCGCCTCTTCCAGTGTGCTCCAGAAGGCTTTTTGTTGGGTTGGTCGCGGTCGCCCCTCTTTGTTGTAGTGATATTTCCCCCAACTTATTCTAGTCGCTTGTTCTTGTTCTCCTCGCGAGCGCAGTGCCGCCGCCGGCGCCACAAGGGTTGGAGTGGGGGGGGGGGGCGCCCGGAGTTTTTTTGGGGGAGGGGGGCGTCCCATGGGGGGGAGGCGCCCGGCGCTGGGCGGAGGCGCCGCATCGCATTGCGAAGCGTAATAGAGACAGTAGGGATTACGGAATGAAATTATTTTAATAAAAATAAAAAATAAATTTTTTTTTTTTTTTTTGGTGCTCCTTGGCCAGGCGCCCCTTGGCCATTTGGCGCCCTAGGCGACCGCCTATTTCGCCTATGCCTCGGGCCGGCCCTGAATCCATCTATCAATCAAACTAGCGAATTCAATGGCCGGTCATGGCAAAGCACCCTCTAACGCAGGCTACCCCCCTCCCCACGATCCAGGGCTAGGAAACCGGTTCATCCAGTTTATTTGAATATAAAAGAATTTGGGGGGGGGTGTTACAATAGTCTAGTCCAGGTTCGCTGGCGAGTGACGAGACGCCTGACGCCCAGCAGATGGAGACCAGCATGTTCTGGGTCTGGGACCTGTTAGCTAAGACCTTTGCGACAAAGAACACCAACGCCCACCAGAAGACGAGAGTAGCCCTGGTCATCCCCATGATCGAAACACCGACAAGGGTCAGGGCTTTGGACAGCGGCGCACAGAAGGAGACCGGCGGGTTCTGGGACCTCTCAGCTAAGACCTCGGCTAAAATATTCCTTGCTGTGGGAGTTACGTTCCTAGGATCAGCAATGTTCTGCCTTCTGCGAGGAATTCATTAGGGGCAATCCTCCAGGTAAACTGGGGCAGCATGGAGGGGCTGAGGAGGTGCAGACTGGCCAATAGGAGGAGACTGACAGAAACCTCTGATATTTTCTTTTTTGTTTGTTTTAATAGTTTAATAAAAGTGTCAATGTACTGGGTATCTGTTTTTGAGGCTTTGTTGCCTTGCTGCTTTCATATCTCTCAATAGCTGTCTGTTGATTTTGTCCACTTATACATTCAACTAGAGCCCGACCGATATATCGGCTGTTTTTAGACCTTTTTAACAACATCGGTATCGGCCGTTATGCAGCCGATATGTCCCTATTTAAAAAACATTATTTCTGCCTGTATTTTCCACTTAAACGCTGTAAAATAAAATAAAAACGGATATTTCTACAATTATCCAGTAGAGGGAGCAAGTGAACTGCAGCACTTGTGCCTCCTATATCCACAGCAAAGAGTCAAGACACGACGTGCCTGCCCTGTATTACTGACATTGCCTTCGGTAATGAATGAAGGTTTGTATCATTTGCACTAACTTACTACACAGTTTGAATATTTATGAATACTCAGCAATGAACCTGTGAAAGTTTACGACCACACTGCTTATCAATCCTCATTAGTTTAGAAGCTTTGTTTCCTATTTTATAATCTGCCACTGCTTGAGTGGCAGTACTAGAGACTGGAGAGGTCAGATAAACATGAAACTTCACTTACCTTAGCAAAAGGGTCTATTTTAACAAATGCTGGGTTGAAGCTTCAAAGCACCGCCACCACCACAGAAGAAGACTACCTCAGAAAAATAATTTCACTCGGACGTCTAAATAAATTATTTAATGGTAGCGCCGTTGGGCAGTGGCTAGTTGCAAAACTATAATGGAGAAGTAAGACGCCTCCTTCCCTCCACTAGTCTGGGGGTCCACCTTGGGCAAGTGGTAGTACCCCCTAGCCCCCCTACCTGGGGTTACAGGCAAAAACCCTGATGAAATTACAACTACAAGGAAGAGAGACCCGGCCCGGAGGAAGCCCGGGGCCCTCGTCTGGAGCCAGGCCCAGACGGAGGGCCCGCATGCGAGCGCCTGGTGGCCGGGCTTACCACGGAGCCCGGCCGGGCCCAGCCCGAATAAGCAACGTGGAAGCACCATCTCCTCCTCCATCGTCCCGTGGACCCACCACCCGCGGGAGGAATTGTCGGGGTCGGGTGCGCTGCCAACTAGGTGGCGGTGAAGGCGGGGGACACCGACGGACCGGACCCGGGCGGCAAAGGCTGGCTCTGGGGACATGGAACGTGACCTCGCTGGGGGGGAAGGAGCCGGAGCTTGTGAGGGAGGTGGAGCGATACCAATTACACCTGGTGGGGCTAACCTCCACGCACAGCACCGGCGCCGGAACCAAACTCCTGGATAGGGGTTGGACCCTGTTCTTCTCCGGAGTTGCTCACGGTATGAGGCGTAAGGCAGGTGTGGCTATACTAGCTAGCCCCCAGCTGAGCGCCTCTGTGCTGGAGTTCACCCCAGTGGACGAGAGGGTCGCCTCCCTGCGCCTTAGGACTGTGGGGGGGGGGACTCTGACTGTGGTTTGTGCTTATGCACCGAACAGCAGTTCAGAGTACTCAGCCTTCCTGCAGACCCTGAGTGGAGTCCTTTTGGGGGCTCCTGCAGGGGACTCCAGTGTCCTACTGGGGGACTTCAATGCACACGTAGGCAATGATGGAGAAACTTGGAGGGGCGTGATTGGGAGGCATGGCCACCACGATCTGAACCCGAGTGGTGTTTTGTTGTTGGACTTCTGTGCTAGTCACGGTTTGTCCATAACAAACACCATGTTCGAACACAAGGATGCCCACAAGTACACCTGGCATCAGAACACCTTAGGCCGAAGGTCGATGATCGATTTCGTTATCGTATCATCTGATCTGAGGCCATGCGTTTTGGACACTCGGGTAAAGAGAGGGGCAGAGCTGTCCACTGATCACCATCTGGTGGTGAGCTGGTTTCGATGGCGGGGGAAACTTCTGGACAGACCTGGAAAACCCAAGCGTGTAGTGAGGGTGAACTGGGAACGTCTGGAGGAAGAGCCTGTCCGGAGAGATTTCAATTGCCACCTCCGGCGGAGCTTCTCAGGCATCCCTGTGGAGGTTGGGGACATCGAGCATGAGTGGTCGGTGTTCAAAGCCTCCATTGCTGAAGCTGCGGCTGGGAGCTGTGGCCTGAGGGCCATAGGTACCTCAAGGGGCGGTAACCCTCGGACACCGTGGTGGACAGCGGTGGTGAGGGAAGCCGTCCGACTGAAGAAGGAGGCCTTCCGGGTTATGTTAGCCCGGGAGACCCCAGAAACAGTTGCAGGGTATCGACTGGCCCGGAGGGCTGCGGCTTCGGCCGTGACCAAGGCAAAGCAGCGGGTGTGGGAGGAGTTCGGAGAAACCATGGAGAAGGACTTTCGGTCGGCACCAAAGTGTTTCTGGAAGACCATCAGACACCTCAGGAAGGGAAAGCGGGGGACCATCCAAGCTGTATACAGCAAGGAGGGGACACTGCTGACCTCAACTGAGGAGGTTGTTGAGCGTTGGAAGGAGCACTTTGAGGAACTCCTGAACCCGACTAATCCACCCTCTACGATCGAGGCAGAGCCGGAAGATGATGGGGGGTCGTCAATGTCCTTGGAGGAGGTCACTGAGGTAGTCAAACAACTCCACAGTGGCAGAGCCCCAGGGACTGATGAGATCCGTCCAGAAATGCTGAAGGCGCTGGGTGTAGAGGGGCTGTCTTGGTTGACACGCCTCTGTAACATTGCGTGGAAGTCTGGGTCAGTGCCGAAGGAGTGGCAGACTGGGGTGGTGGTCCCAATATTCAAAAAAGGGGACCAGAGGGTGTGTGCGAATTATAGAGGCATCACATTACTCAGCCTCCCAGGGAAAGTTTACTCCAAGGTGCTGGAAAGGAGGGTCCGGCCGATAGTCGAACCTCAGATCGAAGAGGAACAATGCGGATTTCGTCCTGGTCGTGGAACTACCGACCAGCTCTTCACTCTCGCAAGGATCTTGGAGGGGGCTTGGGAGTTTGCCCAACCTGTCTACATGTGTTTTGTGGACTTGGAGAAGGCTTACGACCGGGTCCCCCGAGAGGTCTTGTGGAGGGTTATGCGGGAGTATGGGGTGAGGGGGTCCCTACTTAGGGCCATCCAATCCCTGTACACCCAGAGCGAGAGCTGTGTCCGGGTCCTCGGCAGTAAGTCGTCTGCCTTTCCGGTGGGTGTTGGCCTCCGCCAGGGCTGCGCTTTGTCACCAATCCTGTTTGTGATTTTCATGGACAGGATATCGAGGCGTAGCCGGGGGGAGGTGGGTTTGCAGTTCGGTGAGCTGGGGATCACGTCACTGCTTTTTGCAGATGATGTGGTCCTGATGGCATCAGCTGCCTGCGACCTCCAGCACTCTCTGGATAGGTTCGCAACTGAGTGTGAAGCGGCTGGGATGAGAATAAGCACTTCTAAATCTGAGGCCATGGTTCTCAGCAGGAAACCGGTGGCCTGTCCGCTCCGAGTAGGAAATGAGTCCTTACCCCAAGTGAAGGAGTTCAAGTATCTGGGGGTCTTGTTCACGAGTGAGGGAACCGTGGAGAGGGAGTTTGGCCGGAGAATCGGAGCAGCTGGTGCGGTTCTGCAGTCGCTTTACCGCACTGTTGTGACGAAAAGAGAGCTGAGCCAAAAGGCAAAGCTCTCGATCTACCGGTCTATCTTCGTCCCCACCCTCACCTATGGTCATGAAGGATGGGTCATGACCGAAAGAACGAGATCACGGATACAAGCGGCCGAAATGAGTTTTCTCCGGAGGGTGGCTGGGGTCTCCCTGAGAGATCGGGTGAGAAGTTCAGTCATCCGGGAGAGACTCGGAGTAGAGCCGCTGCTCCTTTGCGTCGAAAGGAGCCAGTTGAGGTGGTTCGGGCATCTAGTGAGGATGCCTCCTGGGCGCCTCCCTAGGGAGGTGTTCCAGGCGTGTCCGGCTGGGAGGAGGCCGCGGGGTAGACCCAGGACTAGGTGGCGGGACTACATCTCCGCACTGGCCTGTGAGCGGCTAAAGATTCCCCAGGCAGAGCTGGTTGATGCTGCTAGGGAAAGGGATGTCTGGGGCCCCCTGCTGGAGCTGCTGCCTCCGCGACCCGACCCTGGATAAGCGGATGAAGATGATGATGATGATGATGGTAGCGCCGAGGCTTCAAAACCCAGCATTTGTTAAAATAGACCCTTTTGCTTAGGTACGTGTTAAAATAGACCCTTTTGCTTAGGTAAGTGAAGTTTCATGTTTATCTTGCTTTAGCTAAGGTTAGCTACTACAAGCTAGCTAGTCCTTGTCACCAACACTTGCCTCACAACGTAGCTAGCTAAACTATTCACACAGCAAGCAACGTCAGCTGACTGGGACTGTCTTGTGAGTAGAATAACCGGTGTTGTGAAATACATTTAACAACTGGTCAGTTGATATGTTGCACAGCAATCGAGAAGGACAATATTATTAGGGCTAGGTTAGGTAGCTAGCAAAGTCATCTTGCCTAGCTGGTATGGTTATAGGCTCATTGCTATGGGATAGCTTAGTAGTTTGTGATTTAGCAATTGGTTGACTAATCACTAGATCAATATTTTCAGTTGGGGATAGGACTACAACACCACCTGTGCTGTGGCACCAGTAATCTGCTCTGACCACTGTTTTTATTCACCACCATATCATGTTATTATGGAGATTAAGTTTACTGTATGTCTACGTGACACAAAAAAGGCTTTATATAAATGTTTTTTGGCTGGGGAAAAAAAGGTTTGGCGGGTAAAATTTTTCATCTACCAGACATTTGGCTGGTGAGATAAAAAGTTAATTTTGACCCTTGCATGTATGTAATAATGTCTTAAGTTTAAAGTGAAGGGATTAAGAGAGGATGTTTTTCTCCAGTAGGTATTAAGCAAATCGTAACCCATAACCTACAATTATGATGGGATCTGCAAGTTAGGAATTTCTTGTAATATGGCTTCGATCAGTATTTCTGTTCATTAATTGAGCTTTTTTATGTTTAGGTACCATAAAAGCAAGTGAACTACCTGATCGACAAAGGGATGGCGTCAAGAGCAGCAATGCAGTCATCAACTACTGTTAGAGACATTTTTCATTTCATCCATACGATTATACTTAATTGATTAATTTTCTTTATTTTTGACATATCTGCCTATTTATTATTCACTTTGCCTGAACCAGCCAATGTTGAGCACTCCCCCTGCTGTTGTTTCATATGCATTGTGTAGAACAGGAAATGACTTCCTGAAGGGGTGTTGGCATAAAGGGGTTAATGAGGACAGGTGTGGGGGAGAGATTGTTTGTTTTGAGAAGATGGGAGCGGTATAGTCTTTTGACCGCTAGCTTTTTGTTAATATTATTTGGGCAAAGTTCATCACAGATTTTTGTAAGTTGTCTTCCTGTGGCTGCATCACCAAAATAAATGAAGGTAAAGCAAAGTCCTTGAATCTCTGTGATTGCTTTGATTGGATGGAAGCAAAGAGCCAGTGTGTCCTAAACCACATACCCAATACAAAGGCAAGTGGCTATCATTTTAAAAGTAGTAAGAAGCCATTACAACTACATTTCTTCAACAACTATGGAGTTGGAGAAACACATGTGGAACTTCATTGTGACAACTGCAGTGGACAAAACAAGAACAACTTTGTGCTGTGGTACTGTGCTTGACAGACCATGCCCAAGCTTCACCTGAAGCTTTACCTACACTTCCTGATTGCAGGCCACACCAAATTTGCCCCTGACTGGTGCTTTGGCTTGACCAAGCAGCACTATAGGAAGACCAGAGTGGACACTTTTACTGACATTGCTGGGGGTGGTGAGAGACAGCGCTCCTGTGAAGAAAGTCAACACCCCACAGCTTGTCGGAGTTGAGGACGGCACAGTGCTTGTTGAAAGCTACAACTGGCACCAGCATCTGAGTAGCTATTTCAAAAAGCTCCCAAACATTAAGAGTTACCAGCTCTTCAGGTAATTAGCATTGTCATGTATTAGCTATTCCATTTTATGGACATGGTATGGTTGTATTTTATTTGTGGCCAATATTTTACTGCACTATTTTAATGCACTATCTCCCTTCTGTTCTGTTGCAGCTTTGATGCTGGGATGCCCGGTGTGGTTGAGGCCAGAGAACACTGTGATGCAACACCAGTCAGGTGTCGGCTGCTGTGCAATGCTGATGTCCAGCCCCCCCAAAGATGGTCTTCAGGTGCAAGCCCCACCCGGACAGGACATGGCCAGACAGCAGTATCTGATCATGGATGGCTGTGACTGTGTCCATGATACAGGCAGTGCAATTACATAACATGTCAAGTATACCGTACAGTAGTATACAGTACTGCAGAGTGAGTTCTCTATATAGACAAGGTGTTCAATTGCTCAAATGTTGTCAGGTGTTGATTCAAGTGATAGTGTACAGTAGTGTAGAGTCAGTTGTCTATTGTATAGACAAGGTGTTCAATTGCTCAAGTGTTGTCAGGTGTTGGTTCGAGTGTACAATGGTGCAGAGTCAGTTGTCTATTGTATAGACAAGGTGCAAAGTGTCACATGTTCACTTCTGTTATGATGAGGCTCAAGACATCACTTTCCCCCTGCCAAAGAGTAGCTCGGAAGAAGACCCCTGCTAACCAGCAGCTCAGAAGAAGACTGTCCGTTTATAGTACTCTGGTTGTACAGATGTGGGAACATAAGAATGTAACTTGACCCGCGGTATTCTAACAGGCGCTTTACGGCATTCCGCACCACCGCTCGCCTGCCCATAGGGGCGCAGTAATACCACTCATTGACCCATTGCTGTAGCTCATCTCGCACATTAGATGAGCCTACCGTTCTCAAACTCCTTGTTCTCTGTCTGGTTGTAATTTAATTATTACGAACAAAGCCTATCTATTTATAGTTTCTATCTCTGTAAATGTCGCCGGGTCTATCTCTGTTAACTGTCGGGACAAGTAGAAGTTTAATACATTAGGCTGACTGAGTGTTCTCATATGGAACATGGCATCAGGACGAGTAAGATGGCTAACGGAGATGACCAGAGATGTGTTTGAAATGGTTCACTCACTCCCTATTCCCTATTACCATGGATGTATTGAGTGCGACTCATAGTGAACTACATGGGGAATGATTTAACAGTTTTGGGACACATGGAATGCAACTGCGTAAGATATTCATGAATCAAACAAGCAGACGCGCCGATCACTGATGGCAGCAGGTTGAAATATCAGGTAGTATTCAGGTTCCATGTTTAGTTGAATGATAAATCCCATATAAATGGTTGGAATTCTAATGATGTGCAAGTGTGATTTTGTCAACTTTAGTGCTGTCTGCTAATAGCAGGCTGTGAAGCTGCACGATAAGACCGTGATAGCAAGTTAGCTCACGACAGCAGCTTCCATAATATTAACGGTAGCTGTCGGTGGCTAAAAAACAGATGGCTAACTTTACAACGTTGATTCCTGTAGCTATTTTGATTTTGATGCTATTAGTTCAACTTCTGTTTCTCGGGCAGGAACGGAGACGAACTCGCATTAGCAGCAAAGCAGCTAGAGGAATGATCTTAACATTAGCTAACTGCTTTAGCTACTGCTAGCTACCGTCTTCTTCACTTCTCCTTCGGTAAAACATGACACCGTTGTGTTGTGGTATTGTGGAGGGCTTAGGCAGAAGCAGGAAGAGAAACCACTTTTGCCCCATATAAGTAAAATAATGGTCTCATAAGCATTTTTCGATTGTAAAATTGTGTTCACTTGTTTTAGTTTGCAAACATATGCAATTTTCTTAGCATATCTACTGGCTACATGATAACATAGCTGCAGGGGTGCGCGAGTGACATTTGGGCAGAATGAACAGGTGAAATGAAAGCTCTCGAAGAGATCTTTCTAATGCTATTGGTCAGCTTTGTATGTAGTTTTAATGTGAAAGATACATCTTGAATGCAGTCAAGACATATTATTTTGCCTCTTAACTTTTGTCAAACCCCCTGGTTCCAGTCAATTGGATTATAGGCTATAGGCTACTTTCGTTTACAATGACGTTACCTTATGAACACAAATAGCTTAACCTATAGGCCTACATAAAAACAATAGCCTAAAACCATGTTTATTTACAATGTATTTTCTTTCATTGATAGCATGCCAATAGTTAGGGTGAGGAAAACGACGCGCGGTCTCTTTAGCCCCGAGACCATCAGGCAGGCAGCTCAGGAGGTCGTTGAAGGCTAGATATATTATTATGATATTATGTCTAATAATACATTCGTTGAAAGTACACAGGCGGATCTACTATACGGAATTGGACCGAGGAGTGTTCTCATATGGAACTAGGCTGCACACGCCCGCCCGCGACAAGAGCTGAATTGTAGTCAGCTTTCCCCGCTGCGCGCAGGACGCGTGCGTCCCCCGCTGATCCGAGCGAGAACGCAGGCGGAATGTCGCTCCCCGTCTGAAACGGCCTTGACTCCTGGAATCCCAAGGTCTTTCATATTGAAATTCTCTTGATGGTCTGGAAAGTTGCTAGACGTGTTAAGGGAGTGCATCAGTCGTGAGCCTTGACAGTAGGCTACCAGCCTGCGCTGCGCAGAGCACAAAGTTGGATGAATGGATGGACTTATTGGAATCCTGGAAAATGTTGATTGCGCTCTAAAATTATGAAAGCATAAATGTAAAAATGCAGCAACAGAAGTAGTCTAGATGAGATGGTGGTTTAAATGAATGGCAACACGTAGCCTAGAGGAAAACATAAATTGAGACTGGTGATAATGCTGATAATCTACAGTAGGGCCTACCTCTGGCTGAGTTCATGGTTACAACCATTCATCTCTTACACATGGGCCTATACAATACTTGCACAATCTACTTTGGACGTTAAATCCATCTATCAATCAAACTAGCAAATTCAATGGCCGGTCATGGCAAAGCACCCTCTAACGCAGGCTACCCCCCTCCCCACGATCCAGGGCTAGGAAACCGGTTCATCCAGTTTATTTGAATATAAAAGAATTTGGGGGGGGGTGTTACAATAGTCTAGTCCAGGTTCGCTGGCGAGTGACGAGCTAGTCAGATGGCGCATGCATGTGTGGACATTGTAGGCCGATTCTGTAAAACCTAAAGAATAAAAGTAGGCTACGTTCAACATTCATTGGAGTGGTCCAGTTGGATAGGCTAGTCTAATCTAAATAAATTGAGGACCTGTATTTTCAGTGTTTGCTGGTAGCGAATGCCACAGACAGACAGGAAATCTTTTCGTTTCATTGTTTCATTGTTTGTGCTCTGTATGCACAAGATAGTTAATGTTCGGATATAATTGGCAGTAGGGCGGGAAAAAACCCTATCAAAGGCCAAGATTAGAAGGGATTTGAAGATGTAATTGGTCATTTTAAATGGGCCTACTTTATCTTTTGATGCCTATTTGAACGGACTGCATCGATCAATGCAATGACTCCATGTTTTTCAGTTTTACCCTTTTCATCAATAAAACATCATTTTTACATTCATGTCTCAACCATTATTATCGAATTATCTAGTTGATATATGAATAAAACAATAAGCCGTTTTAATGGCTATGGGCTACTAGTTGTAGCTATACACGAGTTGATGCGCTCTGCTCTTACGCACGGTTGAGGCGGCAGCTCAAATACACTTCGCACATATCCTCTGCTATAGCCTCTCACAGACAGCTAGGTGCACTTCATGCATTGGTAGACAGTTCTGTTCTTGCTGCAGCTTGTCTTCACCATGCAGGTGAAGACAAACAGCCGGTGGCTGTTTGGACGCCAGAGCGCGCAGCTCTTCAGCCAACTGGAGGATGTCGCGTCTGGGGAGGCTCTGCGTCTCTCCACCAGTCCCCAGCGAGTCCAAGCTCCCCCAATGAATAATACTTATTTATAATAGCCTACGTAGCGCGAAACTGTGCATATAATAGGCTGTAGCCAGCGCGAAACTGCGCATTCCCTATAGCCGTTCATGGAACGACTGGTGGCCGGTATAAATAACTAAAAACATACACGATATTTTCTTATTTGAATGATCTTGAATATATATATATTCAAGATCATTCAAATAACAAAATATTGTGTATATTGTGCATGTGAAGGCACTCACTGTCAAACCTGCCGCTATCTATGCACAAGATAGTTAATGTCCGGATATGATTGGCAATGAGTGATCTTTACTCATGGCGACTATGTCAATTTTGTATGGATCCACAAGTCGATCAAGCTTATTTTTTCTTTGTATCGTGCTGAAGCCATATAGCCTACTGCGCTCAGACTTGGCTACATTAGCTGGTGCCCCGTCTTCAAATTTACTTCCGGGGTTTACGAGTAGCCTACCAGTTGAATGCGTTCCAGAAACAAAACGCAAAACCCCCACGTTCACCATATCTTTACTTACAAATATATTTACAATACTGTTATTTTGCGCATTTGACCTAACAGCCACCACGTCTTGACCCGACGTCAGTTACCGAGATAGATAGGCTACTGTAGGCCTAGATATAGGTGTTCGTAATAATTAAATTACATCCAGATGGAGAAAACGTGTTTGAGAACAAGGTAATAATAACAATTAAACGTTATTTGTAAAGCACCTTTCATACAGATAAATTCAGCTCAAAGTGCTTTACAACAGAGCATTTAAATTAAAGAATGTGAAACTTAATGATGCTTCATTCGTAGACTATAGGAGAAAAACAGAGCCCAGCCTGCTAAATCTACTCAAAGACGCCACCTGGCGGTGGTGCATCACTAAAACGAAATAACACCCGTCTGAAATCCCACAAGATTTCCAACGGGATTTCCCTGCCAAATACCGCGACGTGAAATGCTGCAGCATGTGACATTTCTAACTTCCCACATCTGTACTAGAAATTTGACTAGGGTTAAGGCATATGCTGTTGTAGACACAGGACTGGGAGCAGGACAGTGCATGCAAAGACATGACAGTTTTCTTGCATGTCAAGTTGGTCAGTTGGTGACATGTTTTAATTGTCGTTTTGTGTTCACTGTCTTTGTGATATTTTCTGATGACCAAGCCTTTGATCTAAGCAGAGCCTTAGCACATTATGGAGGAACCATGACCCTTCCTTTCGATCCCTGAGAGCAAGACCTATGAATGTCCTGAACAGTGTGGTGACCACATTTGTTGGGAATTTGGGTGGAAACAGTGTGGAACATCATTGCATAGTTTGACTGCCATTTCATACCAACATTATCTGAAAGTGGAGAAGTAGGCTATACCTTGTAAAAAAAAAATCACCAATAGAAAATACTATAGGTGTGCAATTCTTTTGTACAGCCTGGTAGTTAAATTGTTAAAAATGGGCAAGCAATAACATTGGAGGGAAATGTATACTGACACCGATGATTGTTTCAGAAATGGTCTGAGACAAAATAATGAAATGTTATACATATGTATTGTGAAACACTGAACATATTTTAATGACTGACAAGGAGATAGGAAACAGTCCAAGTTAATCAATAATAACTAGGCTCACTATGAACAGTGTGTATTATTGGCTCTGTTCTGACGTCAGTGCACAGTTCATTCCACCAATGTGAGGCCAGGACAGAAAAGAGCCATGGCCGTTAGAATCTGCCATAGGGGGGCTTGGAGCAACTGGGGAACCAATCACCTCAAGGCAGCAGAGCTTGACCACAGCCTGGAGGTAGGAGGGAGCTGTTCATTTGCTCTGTAGGCTTGCACCACAGTCCTAAACTGGATGGGACAGCGCAGGGAGCCAGTGCTGAGAACAGAGTAGGGAAGTTGTGTGGAAGAGCATGAGGCTGTTGAACACCAGGTCAGCAGCAGCTTTCTCCAGGAGTCTGATGGCCAACGCTGCAGGATGGCAGCAAGTAGAGAGTTGCAGGAGTCCAGGCGGGAGATGACAATAGCCTGGATGAGCACTAGCGACGAATCACACCAAGATTTCTTTCCTAGCACAAAGTTTGATAAAAGAGATGAGTATTAGCAAAGGCAAGGAGAATGATTATATCAGTGTACAATGAGCTATGATGGGGAAGAATTACACTAGTAATTTGATTTTCAGGCATGGAATATACATGGCATGCTTACTTGCAATGGTAATAATGCCTTCAGGTAATAACAATAAACATGCTTGATTCATTTGATGTATAATGTGGCAAATGCTATAGTAGCAGCAGCAAGCATCAGCCCACTATAGCTAAATAACGCCCAAGATTACAGACTGTAATCAATGTATGAACAATGTCACATTGAGCATGCTCAACATTATGTTAAAATTGAAATACATCTGAAACCTCCGAACGTTACGTTAGCATTAACTAACGTTAACTAAAGTAAACCCTAAGCCGTTAGCATTAGCTACCGTTAGCATAGCTACCTAGCCTATCAATATAGTTGACGTTAATATAAAGAAATGTAACATTAGATAATGTTAGCCAAGTTATTCAACATTGACCCACTTACCCTCTAGATCTTTTCCAAAGATGTCCTAAAGTAACCACATGTCATGATCATTTGCATCATAGACATACGTTCATATCTATGATTAGCATGATCATAGCAGCTTCATTGCTAAAAGCATAGCAAATGTTAGCCGACGTCATTGCATATGACTGCCTTAAAACTATCCAATCAGAGGCAGAGTAGGGCGGGTCTTCCTATGGTGACGTGTTTTCCGCCGAGTTCGCGGGACTCATGAATGTGCGCCCAGCGTCCCCGAGGCTCGTTCACAGCACATGTTTCAAATGGGCTCGATACAGGTATTGGTGGCTTCAAAAACAAAAAACCCCAATCGAATTAAAAGTTTATATTGATTAGATTGGTCTCTGATGCTGAATGATACCCAGAAAAAAAATAGTTTTCCTTTTCTAGCCCTATATATCATAATCCACAAACCATGGGAAATAAGGGTCTTGGGCCCAAGCCCCCAGGAATCGAAATCTAAAGTGAAGGCCTATTGAACCGCGCCATCTTGGCTAGATTTGTAGTCACTTGGCTATTTCCGGTGACTTTTGACTTGCGCAGTTGAGCTTCTCTGGCCGACGCGCGTCCACGAAAAAGTTCACATTTATGTGAAATGTAGACGCGCGTTCCCGGCTCTCTCGGCTCTCCCCGCTTTGATTTAGCAATGAAAACCGGCTTGCATATTAACCTGTTTTTGTCAAATATATCAATTGGAGAAATTATTTTTTGATCCTGGCATCTTAGTTTTAACAGGTTAAATATAATTGAACATGTTTTGTTTGCTAGTAGATGGTATTCATTCCGTTCGCGATAACGTTATTGCAGCCAGGCTAAATTCCTCCAGGGAGCCAGTGACCGGCGAGTTGAAGAGCTTCACTCCCCGCCAGCAGGAGCTCTGGCCGCGGCTACCGCATCTCGGATAACCCGCTGAGTTCCTGGCTGCTATTTCACACTCGCCCTTGATCAATCCCAATACCGATCCATGGTTACAATGAATCAATCGTTCAGATCAGATCGGCAGTGCTGCATGCATGTTACAACATCATTGTTACCTTTATTAACATAACCATAGCCTACATTTATCTCTCTAACGTTAGGCTATCCATCTTACACCAGTCGGCCATTCGATAGCTGGAAGCGGTCAACGCCAACGTTGACTGAAAACACCCAAACTCAGTGTATCGTTTCATCTTCATGCTACACATCAACTCCTTTACATTGTATGTGAATAAATTCCTGTTATTCTAAAAATATCCCATTTCTGTCCATTCTTGGAAAAGGCTAATAATTGCTGTCAAAAGATCACTCCAGTTTATCACCGTATCCCACTACCATTTCAACTATGCACAGGAGGTTGTCTTGTGGTCATTTTCATTAAAAAATGATTAGCCTGATCAGTTTGTTGTATGTATTAAGCCCTTTTTGAGCGGTATGCTTGTATTAATAGCTTATAGCTTGCCATACTCACCAACCTTGGGACCTCAGAAATAGGGAGCATTTCCAAACCAAATTGCGGGGGGGGGGGGGCATTAAAAGCATTACAAATTAGACATTAAAAGCATTAAAACGAAATGTGAAACATTATATATATATATATATATATATGTGTGTATGGAGCAATTGTTTTTAATGTCCGACTTTTGTCTGTGCTGTTCAGTAAATGTGCATCTGTCCTAATTTATTGTAGCCTATCTACTACACAACCTAGTTCAAATTTATGAATCTCCCGCGGAAGTCAGGAGGGTTGGCAAGTAGGCTATGGTCACTGCTCCCCAGTAAAATTGAATAATTGAGGGGTTACTTACAGTACAAAAAAGTACAGCATTTGTAGAACTCGGATGATACTACATAAATTGCCATGCAAAGCCAGAGACTGTTGCTTGTAGACGACAAGACTGCTGTAACCATTCAAATGTGGAGGCTACACTGCATTGAAGGTGGGTTGGCTTACTTGACACAGAACACAGAAAACGGACACCACAAAAAAGGGCTTAAAGCAGGTCCTAAACAGCAGCAGGTCTGGTTGAGGTGTGAACTGGTCTCCTAAAAATGGCTTGAGCTGTGAGGATAAGAGGAGGCACACTGTTTCTGTTATTACATTTCAATAATAGAATATGACACACAAAACACAAACCACACACATACACACATACAGCCAAACCACTCAGTGGGTCTGTTCTGTGCTCTCATTTTACATATTGTGGATGTAGCTGTCCCAGTGTATGACCCACATGTGCTCCATGGCTCGTAATGTGCTCCATGGCCATGCGTCCCCACATTATTGTTTTTTTTAATTATATTTGTATTATCTGTTTTATTATTATAAATAAATACTTTAAAACTACCACTGAAGCTGTCTGTGCAAATTACAGTAGGCTAGGTATTTAACTATTACATTACTACAGCTGCTAAAGGCACATATTGTAGTGTTTCCAAACAAATTTTCTTAAACTATTGGAGACTTGGAAATAACAACTAGGCCTACATGAAGACTTTCACAGTTTCAGACTGCTGTAACCATTAAAGTTTGGAGTAGGCTGCATAAGCTTACACTTAACAATGCACACACACAAAACGCTCAAAAAGGGCTTAATACATACAACAAACTGATCAGGCTAATCATTTTTTAATGAAAATGACCACAAGACAACCTCCTGTGCATAGCTGAAATGGTAGTGGGATACGGTGATAAACTGGAGTGATCTTTTGACAGCAATTATTAGCCTTTTCCAAGAATGGACAGAAATGGGATATTTTTAGAATAACAGGAATTTATTCACATACAATGTAAAGGAGTTGATGTGTAGCATGAAGATGAAACGATACACTGAGTTTGGGTGTTTTCAGTCAACGTTGGCGTTCACCGCTTCCATTTATCGAATGGCCGACTGGTGTAAGATGGATAGCCTAACGTTAGAGAGATAAATGTAGGCTATGGTTATGTTAATAAAGCTAACAATGATGTTGTAACATGCATGCAGCACTTCCGATCTGATCTGAACGATTGATTCATTGTTACCATGGATCGGTATTGGGATTGATCAAGGGCGAATGTGAAATAGCAGCCAGGAACTCAGCGGGTTATCCAAGATGCGGTAGCCGCGGCCAATGCTCCTGCTGGCGGGGAGTGAAGCTCTTCAACTCGCCTGTCACTGACTCCCTGGAGGAATTTAGCCTGGCTGCAATAACGTTATCGCGAACGGAATGAATACCATCTACTAGCAAACAAAACATGTTCAATTATATTTAACCTGTTAAAACTAAGATGCCAGGATCAAAAAATAATTTCTCCAATTGATATATTTGACAAAAACAGGTTAATATGCAAGCCGGTTTTCATTGCTAAATCAGAGCGGGGAGAGCCGAGAGAGCCGGGAACGCGCGTCTACATTTCAGATAAATGTGAACTTTTTCGTGGACGCGCGTCGGCCAGAGAAGCTCAACTGCGCAAGTCAAAAGTCACCGGAAGGCCAGAAAAGCACAACTGCGCAAGTCAAAAGTCACCGGAAATAGTCAAATGACTACAAATTTTGCCAAGATGGCGCGGTTCAATAGGGCTTCATTGTTGATAGCGGCCAGTGAATGGAGTGGCTGTATCCAGTTTATATAATACATCCATGCTTGGGCCGCATGCCGTCACGTTACTTGCAATACCGAGCTTGGCCTGAAAGCCCATGGTGGCTTCAATGCGCCAAGCTGATACTGGGGGCTTGCACCCAACCCACCCTCAAAAGTGCTTGCAAATTTATACCCCGCTTCCATCACGTGTTCCAATGTGAACAACCAACCACAAAACTCTGACAACAACCAATCAAAAACTTAGGCATATCCCATGTCGTCTGCCAACGTTTATAACTGTATGAAATTACGTTTGGAGGCGATGGACAAACGTCGAATTCTGACGTCTGCCGGGTGAGACTAGGCTGCTCAGGATACAACCACAAAAATACGATTGAGACAAGAGATGGCATAGAAAAGGGGCAATACAAGTTTAGAGAGTACAGCCAAGCAAGAGACCATGATGTTAACATAAGAAAATTACATAAAATTGAACAGAAGAGAGAGAGAGAGAGAGAGAGAGAGAAAAGGCACAAACATAAAACAAACCAACTGAACATAGGGAAGTCAAATTAATAGGTTAGTTATGAAATATTTGTCTCCAATTAAAGTGATGGGCTCTATGCTTTACTAGTGGCAAATTATTTATTTTTTTAGTTTGAGTGTATACAAGACATCCCACATCCATTGACGATAAGTTGGCAGAGGGGCTGCCTTCCAGTTTAACAGAATAAGTCGTCTGGCCTAAAGCGTAGTGAGTGCTATAGTATCTCTCTGTAAGGCGGTTAATATGACACTTTCTGGGAGAACAACAAACAGAGCAGCCAGGGGGTTGGGGTCTATTACAAGTGTTAACATGTCTGAAAAACACCTAAAGATTTCCCGGTACCACTTTACATTACAGCACGATAATAACATAGTAATACCCTGGTAATATCTACATTATTACTAGGGAATTACCAACAAATTACTACAGTAGTAGCTACCGGTAGTTACCAGGAGTAGTTACCATGTAGTTACCAACTAATAAACCCTATTAAACACTAGTAACCACCGATAACTAATGGTAATTGCTTAGTAATTTCCTAGAAATCATGTAGATATTACTTGATTTCTAGGAAATTACTAAGCAATTACCATTAGTTATCGGTGGTTACTAGTGATAGTTACCATAGTTACCCACTAGTAAATCCAGCAATATCTACATTATTACTAGGAAATTACTAAGCAATTAGGCTACCATTAGTTATCGGTAGTTACTAGTAGTAGTTACCATATAGTTACCCCCCCTCCCCCCAATCCCTATTTAAGGTGTGATTTGTTACCTGGAAACAGATTGTAATTTCAATGTAATAATGTGGAATCTGAGCTGGAAAATGCAACTTTACCTGTTTCTATGTAATTATATGGCTATATCCTTCCTAAAAAACAACGGTTGCAGTTTATTACCTAGAAACAGAGGTCGTAGTTTCTATTTAATAACCTGGAATCAGAGATGGAAAATGCAACTTTACCCGTTTCTATTTAATTATATGTTTATATCTTTCCGAAATTCCCAACTAAGTTCATGGCTTGTTACCTGGAAACAGATAGAAACTACCATATACCATAAACTACCAACTACCTTATGATGTTGACCCCTGAGTGTGGCTGTCGGCCGGAGTTTTTTGTAAGAAACTGTGTCTCCCTTCGCATAGACTTATGAGATAAGGGTGACATTCCATGGTTGGGACATTCTGTAGACAACACCAATTGTTGTGGTTAGAGATAGAGACCTGGGCGCCGAACCATCGGCCGGTTATCTACTACAAGGCCGTGGGCTGCAGGAGAGACCAGACCAGTCTGATCGGGGAAGGGGGGGTGGAACGATCATAAGAACCTTGCTCGAGCTCAGATGCTTTGATTTGGTCCAGACAGCCATACAGACAGGCAAGCTGACATTAGACTAGATGCCATCGTCTTTTGTATGCTATTGTAATAAACCTTTGTTGTTAAGAGTTTTGTAAGTAGCGTATTGCTGCCACCACCTTTGTTTACTCGGTCTGGTCCGATGTCAGAGGTAGAAGGATGTTCACCACAGAGACTTGGGTAAAGTTACAAAAGGGCAAGCTTTATTTATATACATAATTCATTAAAAACGCCCTGGCAATAAGCCCCTACCGAGGAGACTCCTAGCAACCCTATAGGGTTCCCATTTCCGTTCACACCACACACTTGAACTGATCAGTAAATGGGCGACACACTGCCCAGAGCACAGCACACACCAATTGCACGGCAACCCACGGCGCACTAATAGACTGCAACACAGAGATACACAGCACTCTAAGGACCACTGCAAATTATAGGCCGGTCAAAACCAATGTTCACCACTAGAGGGGGAAGTAGAGAACCCCTTAGGCCACCAGCGTCGACCAATGGCAGGCTACACTTAACAGGGCGATGACATTTAGGCTAAACATAATCATATAAATATAAGTAGCAAAAATAGGGAACTCCCAAACATAAAGTTATAAACTAAGACAAACACTGACAGGACGACATCAAACATGAAACATAGAATAGATTAAAACTTAGCTCGCCCCGGGCGGGCAAGACCTCCCCGTGGGGATCGTTGGATAGTTGGATTAATGTCAGTCGTCGTTTCAACATTGAAACAATATTGAATGCTCAATGGTTGAAAAAGGTTGATAAAATACTTATAAATCAATGTTGAAATTCTGTTGAAAATCTGTACGTTGATGTACAACAATGTCAACATGATGTCTTCAACCTGCCTTTTAGCCCTTAAATGCACAATATGTGTAAAAAGTGGCCCAACAAGGTTTTGGCTTTATAAATCTTTGCACTAAATTATTTTTATTGGTCACAAATCCTTATTTTGCGCTTGCACAAAGAATGAGATTTGAATTTCCTTTTGTGGACATCCGAGGATGTCGTATTATGGACACCGTAGTTTCTTTGGAAATTTTGTTGCGTTGCATCGTGTGTAATGTTTGTCTCGCACTAGCTGGACGTAGCTAGTATCTACTTATATACGAGCTGAGCAATGTGCCAGTCATTCCCTTGTTGTCCAACTTTTGCCGCTACTTAGATTGTAAGGTTAATATATTGTTTAGCTTGCAACTAAGTTGGTTTTGCTTTCGCATTTTAACATAGGCTACATCCTGGGTCGTATTGTGCTGCAGAGGTTGTATGTTTAGAAAGCTAAAAGCTGTTACCAGCCGGCAGATTGACTGTGAATGCCTTTTTCTGTAGCATTTCTGTATAGAAGTATGTCACAAAATGTGTTTGTGTGTGTGCATGCCAGTGCCACATACACTTATTTTTCACATTATTGTTGGATTGATGTTGTTGCTATTTGCACAGTTGTCAGTGTTGCAACCCCATTCACTGCTGTTGTAGGCCTACATGTGCATCTTGATTCTAATGTAAAATAAAATTGTAAAAAGTTCACGCCTTTGTTCTCTGTGGCTACATGATTGAAAAGTAAGAAGTTGAAACAAAGTTGCAGTTTCAACAGTGATGCAAAGTTGACTCAAATACCTTAATTTACCCATGTTGAAAAGTAAGCTGTTGAAACAAAGTTGGGATTTCAAAGTTGATTCACCACATTAAACACATATTCAACAGTGATTGTAAGACCTTAATTCACCCATTTTGAAGAGTAAGATGTTGGAACAACGTCGCGATATCAACGTTAATTCACCTTTCAAAATCAAAACCTAATCCAACGTTGATTCACATAGTCACATGACGTTGACCGTGAATCAACGTTGAAATGCCAGCTGGGACAGGATCAGTCTCTCTCCGTTGTTTGTCCGTTCAATGTCTCTTTTTATAATCTCCTCCGCCCCCAACACAGGTGAGTCATCAATCAGCACAAAACAGGTGAGAGTCATCGATCAGCATGTGGAAGCTCCATGTCCCCAAGGAGAGAGCCCCTCCCTCACATTTCATCACACTATAAACCTTCTGTAATTAAACAGATTTTGATTGTCGCTCAAATCCCGTGTTGGAGATTCATTTGGAATACACCTAGAAAAGGGACACTGGACTGTGAGGTATTTGTGGTGCCGTCTTTTATTGAAATCAAAACACACAACGCAGAGCTGAATAAGGACAATAATAAACAACAACGAAAGTCAACAATTGGTGCCGTGACCCGGATCGGACATCTAACCCTAACAAGTCCAAGACTGGTCGTCAGCCAAAGCAAACAGCTATAGCCATGGGAGACGCTGGTAGTGCAGCTGTGACCTGAACGACCCCGGACAGAAAATCAGACCCAACTGAGTGAGTGGGTTCGACATCCCGATCATAAAAACGAATCAGTAAATCTCAGTATACCACACATAGTCTCTCAACACATAAAATTAACTACAGTAGGACCCCACTCATCCGAACTTCAGAGATCCGAACCTCCCGGTCTACCGGACAGGCTTCAAAAAACTTCTTTTTTCTTGTTTGGGCCTGCTATCTGGTTACTGCTGGGATTTTCATTACAGTACTGTTGTTAGAGTTCGGTTTTGGGACCCAGGCGCAACAGGAAAGGAGGAGGCAAGGAACGGTAAAGCCCGGAGGGGCGATTTAATAAGATCACAAAGGGGGATGTGGTAGTCGTACAGCCGATGGTCAGGCAGGAGCGTGGTAGTCGTACAGGCGATGGTCAGGCAGGAGCGGGGTTGTCGTACAGGCGATGGTCAGGCAGGAGCGGGGTTGTCGTACAGGCGATGGTCAGGCAGGAGCGGGGTTGTCGTACAGGCGATGTTCAGGCAGGAGCGGGGTTGTCGTACAGGCGATGGTCAGACAGGAGCGGGGTCGTACAGGCGATGGTCAGGCAGGAGCGGGGTAATCGTACAGACGTGGGTCAGGCAGGAACTGGAGAGATGAGGAGGGGAGGCAGGGTGAGTGAGAGTAATCACAAACGGGGAACGGGAAAAAAACACTACAAAATACGGGTAAGGAGATTGTAGGCTAGGCTATACTTTACCACAAGAGTATTATGGTAAGATCTGGCGATGAGTGGAGTGTAGACCAGGTTCTTGTAGAGGTTGAAGGTGATTGCAGAACGAGGGACAGGTGTGGTGATGATAATTGGAAACCGGTGAGTAGAGCCGCGCCCGCGTCATCGTCGGAGACGAGCGCGCCGTTCTTGTCTTTGCGCACGGGCCGATGTGCTGGGCATGTCGGGATCCGACTCTTCGTCACCGGAGAGGGAGGAGACTGCCGAGTCCGCGGAGCTGGCCGGAGACGGGGAACGTCCGGCAGTGGGGGGAAACTCCGGAGAGTCAGAGCGTTGTATGCCCGGGCTGATGCGCCGTGCGGCAGAGCGCGTAGGACGCCCCGAGCGCGCAGCGGGCCCAGAGGGGAGAGAGGGAGGCGGTTGTGGAGGCGAGGGCATGCGAGCCGTAACAGGACCCCCCCCCCCGAGGGGAGCCACCTGGCGACCGACCGGGGGCGTCAGGATGTGCCCGGTAGAAGTCCCGGAGGAGAGACGGGTCCATAATGAGCTGCCTGGAGATCCAGCTGCACTCCTCGGGGCCGTACCCCTCCCAATCCACCAGGTATTGGAACCCCCGACCCCGGCGGCGCACCTTCAGCAGCCGCCGAACCGTCCACTGGGGATGCCCGTCGACCATCTGGGGAGGCGGAGGAGCTGGGGCAGAAGGCATGAGAGGACTCGAGGAGACAGGTTTGATCTTGGACACATGGAATACAGGGTGTACCCGCATGGAAGCAGGGAGCTTAAGACGTACCGCAGCCGGGTTCAGGACACGGTCGATCTCGAAGGGCCCAACGAAGCGCGGAGCCAGCTTCCTGGAGGGGACCTGGAGCGGAAGATCAGCAGTGGAGAGGTAGACACGTTGACCGGGCCGATACGCCGGAGCAGGAGTGCGGCGGCGGTTGGCCCCGCGGCAGGAGCGCTCATTGGAGCGGAGCAGGGCCCTGCGGACCTCCCTCCAGACACGGCGACAGCGGCTGAGGTGGGCCTGGACGGAGGGGACGGAGGCCTCCGACTCCTGGAGAGAGAACAGCGGGGGCTGGTACCCGAGGGATGACTCGAACGGAGACCTGCCAGTGGCAGCGCTGGTCAGGGCATTGAGGGAGTTTTCGACCCAGGGTAGGTCCTTGCTCCAGGAGGTGGGGTGGAGAGCCGACACACAGCGGAGAGCGGACTCCAGGCTCTGGTTGGCCCGTTCGGCCTGGCCGTTGGTCTGCGGGTGGTAGCCAGAGGAGAGGCTGATGGTGGCGCCGATCTCCTTGCAGAAGGCCCTCCAGACCTGGGAGGTGAATTGAGGCCCACGGTCCGAGACAATGTCTCCGGGGAGACCGTGGAGCCGGTAGACATGTTGGACGAGGAGTTCAGCTGTCTCCGCAGAGGACGGGAGCTTGGGGAGTGCCACCAGATGGACCGCCTTGGAGAACCGGTCCACCACGGTGAGGATGACCGTGTTGCCCCTGGAGGGGGGAAGACCGGTGATGAAGTCCAGGGCGATGTGGGACCAGGGACGGCTGGGGACCGGGAGAGGACGCAGGAGGCCAGCCGGGGGCTGGTGGGACGCCTTGCTGCGGGAGCAGACGGGACAGGCGACCACAAACTCCCGGACGTCGGACCTCATGGAGGGCCACCAGAACCGTCGGCTCAGGAAGGAGAAGGTGCGGTGAACCCCGGGATGGCACGCAAACCGGCTGGCATGGCCCCACTGGAGCACCCGGGACCGGACCGAGTCAGGCACGAAGAGCCTGTGAGGAGGAACGTTGGCCGGACTGGGTTGGGCGCGTTGGGCCTGCCTCACCACTGCCTCGATGTTCATTGTGACCACCCCTATGACACGCGAGACCGGCAGGATGGACTCAGGCTCCGCGGGGGGCGCCTCGGGCGCGTGGAGGCGGGACAGCGCGTCGGCCTTGGCGTTGCGGGAGCCGGGCCGGAAGGTGAGGGTAAAATCAAACCTCCCGAGGAACTGGGACCACCGCGCCTGGCGGGAGTTGAGGCGCTTGGCCGCCCGGATGAAGGTCAGGTTCTTATGGTCTGACCAGACGAGGGTGGTGTGTTCGGCGCCCTCAAGCCAGTGGCGCCACTCCTCCAAGGCCCCCACCACCGCCAACAACTCCCTGTTCCCGATGTCATAATTCACCTCTGCTGGGGAGAACCGGCGGGAGAGGAAGGCACAGGGGTGCAACTTCTGGTCCTCCCCTGACCGCTGGGACAGAACAGCACCGATGCCTGTGTCCGATGCATCCACCTCGACCACGAACTGCCTGGAGGGGTCAGGATGGAGAAGGACCGGGGCGGTGGTGAAGCACTTCTTGAGCGCGGAGAAGGCAGCGCTGGCAGCCGGTGTCCAGACGAACGGACGCAGGGATGAGGTGAGGTGGGTGAGGGGAGCTGCTACCCGGCTGTAGTCCCGTATAAAACGGCGGTAAAAGTTGGCGAAGCCAAGGAAGCTCTGAAGTTGCCTCCGGGTCGTGGGTTGAGGCCATTCGACCACGGTCTTGATCTTGCGGGGGTCGGGTCGCGTCAGGCCTCCCTCCACAATGAGCCCCAGGAACTCCACTGACGAGGAGTGAAAAGTGCACTTCTCCGCCTTGATATATAGGCGGTTCTCCCGGAGACGCTGGATGACCATGCGGACATGCTGGACGTGCTCCTCAGCGCTCCTGGAGAATACCAGGATGTCGTCCAGGTAAAGGACCACAAAGACGTCCAGCATGTCCCTGAGCACGTCGTTCATCAGCGCCTGGAAGACGGCGGGGGCGTTGGTGAGGCCGAAGGGCATGACGAGGTACTCGTAGTGGCCACGGGAGGTCTTGAAGGCGGTCTTCCATTCGTCCCCCTCACGGATACGCACCAGGTGATAAGCGTTCCTGAGATCCAACTTGGTGAAGATGGTGGCACCGATGAGGGGTTCGAAGTTGGAGCTCATGAGGGGGAGTGGATATTTATTCTTAACCGTGATGTTATTGAGCAGCCTGTAGTCGATGCACGGCCTCAGATCTCCTCCCTTCTTCTTGACGAAGAAGAACCCCGCTGCCACCTGGGATCGAGATGGTCGGATGAGACCCTCGGCCAAGCACTCGGAGATGTAGGTGTCCATGGCTGCTTTCTCCGGGAGGGAGAGGTTGTAGAGACGACTGGCTGGGAGAGGGGCGCCAGGGTGGAGCTCGATGGCGCAGTCGTAGGGTCGATGAGGGGGGAGTGTGCGGGCGCGCTCCTTACTGAAGGCCTCTCCGAGGTCGTGGTACATCGAAGGGACCGTGGAGAGGTCCGGAGGAGCGGGACGGGGCCGGTCAACCCGAGTGGAGGTCTGAGCAGCTCGGAGGCAGCGGGCGTGGCAGGCGGTGCTCCAGCTGAGGATGTGCCCCGAGCTCCAGCAGACATGAGGGGTATGGAGTTCCAGCCAGGACCTTCCTAGGATGAACGGAGCGTCGGGAGAGTGGATGACGAAGGGGCGGATGTTCTCCACGTGGTTTCCCGAGGCTGTGAGGGTGAGGGGCAGGGTCCGGTGAGTAATGGGACCCATAGGATGGCCATCCAGAGCGAAGGCCGAGAGGGGCCTCTCCAGAGGGGAGATGGGGAGCGCCGCTTTGTGGGCGAACTGGACGTCCACGAAGCTCTCGTCAGCACCGGAGTCGATGAGAGCAGGGACGGAGAGCGTGTGCCCCTGCCAGGCGAGGGTGACAGTGAACCTGGTGGCAGTGGTCCGGGATTGGGGATGGATGAGCCGGCTTACTCGGTACCCCCTGGCGAGTGAGCCTACTCTTCTTGCCACCCTGGGAGGTGCAGAGGAACAGGAGTCGACGGCGTGCGCTGGGCTAGCGCAGTATATGCACAGTCCGTTCTGTTCCCGGTGCTCACGCTCTGCAGGGGTCAGTCGGGTCCAACCCAGTTGCATGGGTTCCTCTCCAGCGGTGTTTGGGGGGGCGAGGGAGGCCGGGGCAGCCCGAGAGAGTCCGGCAGAGGGAGGCGGAGACGGTCTGGGTGCGCTGTGATGTTGGTGCGCCCGCTCGCGCCTGCGTTCCCGGTGGCGCTCGTCTATGGCTATGGAGAGGGAGACGAGTTGGCTCAGGGTCGCTGGTCTGTCTCCTCCAGCCAGGCTGTCCTTCATGGCGTCCCCCAGGCCCCGTCGGAAGGCGCTGTACAGGGCAGACTCGTTCCAGGAGCAACGGGCAGCGAGGATGCGGAACTCCGTGGCGTAGTCCGCTACTGAGCTGGAACCCTGGGTGAGGGCGGAGAGAGCAGCGTCCGCGTCCTGTCCGTGGACGTCGTGGTCGAACACAGTCCTGAATTCTGCCACGAAGGCTGTGTAGTCCTGCATGTAGGCAGCTGCGCCTTCGCGACCCGCCATGACCCAGCGGCGAGCCCGTCCCGTGGTTAGGTTAGCGATGTAGGCTATGCGAGCTGACGCAGTGGAGTACATGCTTGGCTGGAGCTCAAACACGTACTCACACTGCATGAGGAACTCCCAGCAGAGGGTGAATGTCCCGTCGTAGGGGGCCGGGGAGGCGAGATGGGGCTCCCGGTTTGGTGGAGCGGTGGGGTTCAGGAACGGAGCCAGGCGGGCACTGAGCGCGGTGACCTGGTCGGACAGGGTGCTGACCAGAGTAGCGAGTCCCCTCAGTCGCTCGTCCTGGGCTTGCTGTTGGCCGGATACCTGCGGCAGTTGCTCAGCTTGGGTCTGTTGGAGGGCTTGGAGTGGTCCGGGAGGTGCAGGTCTCTCCTCCATGTTGGCTGGGTCAAAACTGGCCAGATCTTACTGTTAGAGTTCGGTTTTGGGACCCAGGCGCAACAGGAAAGGAGGAGGCAAGGAACGGTAAAGCCCGGAGGGGCGATTTAATAAGATCACAAAGGGGGATGTGGTAGTCGTACAGCCGATGGTCAGGCAGGAGCGTGGTAGTCGTACAGGCGATGGTCAGGCAGGAGCGGGGTTGTCGTACAGGCGATGGTCAGGCAGGAGCGGGGTTGTCGTACAGGCGATGGTCAGGCAGGAGCGGGGTTGTCGTACAGGCGATGTTCAGGCAGGAGCGGGGTTGTCGTACAGGCGATGGTCAGACAGGAGCGGGGTCGTACAGGCGATGGTCAGGCAGGAGCGGGGTAATCGTACAGACGTGGGTCAGGCAGGAACTGGAGAGATGAGGAGGGGAGGCAGGGTGAGTGAGAGTAATCACAAACGGGGAACGGGAAAAAAACACTACAAAATACGGGTAAGGAGATTGTAGGCTAGGCTATACTTTACCACAAGAGTATTATGGTAAGATCTGGCGATGAGTGGAGTGTAGACCAGGTTCTTGTAGAGGTTGAAGGTGATTGCAGAACGAGGGACAGGTGTGGTGATGATAATTGGAAACCGGTGAGTAGAGCCGCGCCCGCGTCATCGTCGGAGACGAGCGCGCCGTTCTTGTCTTTGCGCACGGGCCGATGTGCTGGGCATGTCGGGATCCGACTCTTCGTCACCGGAGAGGGAGGAGACTGCCGAGTCCGCGGAGCTGGCCGGAGACGGGGAACGTCCGGCAGTGGGGGGAAACTCCGGAGAGTCAGAGCGTTGTATGCCCGGGCTGATGCGCCGTGCGGCAGAGCGCGTAGGACGCCCCGAGCGCGCAGCGGGCCCAGAGGGGAGAGAGGGAGGCGGTTGTGGAGGCGAGGGCATGCGAGCCGTAACAACTGTAGGTCTACTTGCATTTAAATCTGTCATAATAAACATGTACTGTATCCTACTGTGAATAAAAACAGAACTGTATGTAGACCTACATGTTGCCTGTAGGCTGTAGCCTACTGTCACGTTTCATTTCTTTGTTACTTTAATGTCGAGCGCAAAACGCAAACGAGTCTGCTGCGCGAGAGCTGCATTCTTTGGTAGCTAGAAAGCGTGTCAGCAACCTGAAGCAGAGGAGCATCGAGTCATTATTTGTTCCCAGTTAATGGACTTCAGGAACACAGCTAGCCGTTAGCCTACATCGGTTGTTTTAGAGACTTTCCTTTAGGCTGCAATAGCCTAAGACACGACAGCTTGTCTGTCATTTCATTTATTTATTTATTGATTATCATTTGCTCTAATTGTTCTAATGTTGGGTTGTTTTTAGGCTATACCATTTTGTTCTGCGAATACAGAAGCCTATCGATGCAGCGTAGGCCTCATTTGAGAATAAAGTACTGTATTTGATCAAAGCATGCACTCAAGTGGAAATTCGTTTATTTTATTGTAGGCTACAGTAACTGTAGGCCTATTATAGGCTAGGCTGTATGAGTTTAGTTGGCTATTTGATTGCAATTTTGATGCATTTTCACAAGTAATTAAGGGTATTTATCGGTCTATTATGAGTCTATATGAAACAAGTATACCATTTATTGAATTTGGTGCATTTTAACATATGTTTCAGTCATCCGGACATTTCAGAGATACGAACGACCTTCGGTCCCGTTGGGTTCGGATAAGTGAGGTCCTACTGTAGTGCTGGATGTGAATGTATGTAGCTACATGTCTTATGTTTGTAATGCCAAGGCGTGCGCATTGTTTTGTCTTGTGAAGTAGGCCACTGCTCCACTTCTCTATATGTATGTTTTGTGGCATCTGGGGACCATAGTATTCCCTAGAGTAAACCCGGGTGAGACCGGGACGTTGGCATCTGGGGACCATAGTACTCCCTAGAGTAGACCTGGTTGAGACCGAGAGGTTGGCATCTGGGGACCATAGTTTTCTCTAGAGAAGACCCGTGATAGATCGGGGGGGTGAAATACGGGGGATGGTTGTGTTTTTATGCCTCCGCCATGGCTCACGTATCTGTCTAGGGAGTGGCTACAGTATCTGCCTAGGGAGTGTCAGTATGTCTAGGGAGTGTCATTTGTTTCCCCCCAGTTTGAACTGGCTTTGGATGGAGGAGTGGTTGTATTTTTAAGAGTATTTCATTTTTCCCTTTAAGTCTGACAGGAAATGATAAACCACATACTGCAATTATTGACACTTGAGTATTGCTTAGATTTGTCCATACTCTTTAAATGTCAGGTGCCATATCCATTAGGCCACAAAAACAGTTTCTCATTTTCAAATAGGTACATATCTTCTCCCCTCCACCTGCAAATCTCAGATTTTTTCTAAACATTTATTCCATCCAGCATTCAGTCAAGCGATAGTGTGTCCATGTTCAATGTCATGAAATATTTCTTCTTCCGTGCTCAGATAAAAGGATTCTCATGAGTGCTCTTGCCTTTTCAGGGAAACCTCAGAATCTACTCAAGGAGCTGAGGCTGACATGGCTAAAAGCCATATGTGGTACCTTTTGGTACGGGTCATCGACTTGACCCCATCTCTCTTACATGTATAATGCAATAGTCAAAGAGCAGAGGGGTACCAGTAGAAAATGGGCACTCTTTCTTGGATGTAAGAAAGTGTGGGCAGATGGACCGAACCCCAGCCCACCCTGCTTTATTTATACAGGGTAAAGATACAATGTTAAGCCTAATTTCTTAGATCATCAGCATGAGTTGATGTAATGTGTAACATTAGAAACAGTAGAAATTGTATTTTTTCCTAACATTAGAAATGTGACACAGAGTAGTACAGCACAGACACAAGAGTTGATTTGTTCCTCAAGGGAAAATGATGACTCATACTGTAGGCAGTGATTGACAATTGCATGTGCAACTTACTTTAATAAGCAGGCAACCTGCATACTAAAAAGGGTTTACAGACACTGCATGGGTTCAGTAGCCCAATCAGCCAAGAGAATTGTAAACTATTTGGCGAGGCCTCCATTCCTGTATTCAGGTTTCCAACTAAAAAGGGGAACCTTTTTATGTTTTCTTGTGTTCTGCACCATTATCATGTTGCACCAGGAAATTACCTAGGCTTTTACCAAGCCCCCAGGATTCGAAATCTAAAGTGAAGGGCTGCGTTCCGAATCGCCTACTACCCTACTATATAGTATGCCAAAACAGAAAGTAGTATGTCCCAATACATAGTATGCCACATGCAGTATGGCAAAAATGCCAGGATGTGATACTACATCCGGTCGTATTTTGCAGTATGCACGCCAGCAGTCTTCTCTGCCTATTCTGACCCACAATCCTGTGCGCAGCGGAAATTACGTCACGTGCGAGTCGCGCTGGAGGCTTTATTATGAATCCTGCGGCGCGCAGACAGATGTGCAAGCGGCAGCGGCAGCGCATTCAAGTGTAAGTACAGGAACGTCACTACATATTTGTAGCGACTCGTGTTGTGTGTATAATTGAAACATTAAAAGATACTATTGCTGCACGAAGCTAAGTGGATAAATGAGCGCAAATGTAAACCTATAACCTCAGCCAGTGGCCTAGTGGTATCTATAGTGGTAGCTACTAGCTTAACTTACTTCTGTAACATCAACTAGCCAGCTAGTTAGCTAGCTAGCTATGTGGTGCACTGAAGTTAACAACGTTACCTCTCACTCTTCTCATCATTCGTCAAATTTGCCAAAAAGCAGAATGCAAGCCAAGTCAGTATAGCTAGCTATGTACGGTACGACATACCAATTCAGCTCACCAGAAAATAGTTTGCTGTTAATGCACGAGCCTATCCAGGACGTCAGTTAGCTAACGTTAACTAGGTAGTTGAAGTACTAGTCAGTCAACTGCTTTGTCTCACTGGAAAACATCATTAATTTGTTAGGGACAGATGAACATACTGAGCAACTCATCCAGTGGAGGATGGAGAAGGAGGAGCTGTTCACTGGGAAGAGAAATGCAGCAATAAAGGGGTTTGAGTGAGTAACACTTGACCCTATTTTACGAAATGTGATGAAAGGAGCATTTGTCATTGCTGGGCATGTTCCTTGTCCCCTTAGGATGTTTGTGGTTGAGCTTGGCTTGGAGGGGAAGGTGACACCAGCCACCATAAAAAAGAAATGGGAGAACCTCAAACTAAAATAGAAAGTCAGTCACCAGTGTTGTGTGTATGCCTTCGATTAGCCATTTACTATGCTTTAGTGTCATTAACTAATCCTGTCATCTAATTTGCAGGATTTGAAGTGTCCTAAAACAGGGGTCAGCACAGAGGGAGGGGAGGCAACAGCAGCCTCCTGGAAATGGTATGGGGTGATGGATGCTGCATTGGGCAGTAAGCCATCCATCACCCCACCATTGCTAATTTCATCAGCAAGCCAGGAGGCTGTTGAAGTCTCAACTCCCTCTGTGTCTGATCCCATTCCTGTGGAGGACGAGTGTCCTGCTGTACCACCACGAAAGAGAAGGAGGGAGGGAGGTCAGTCCAGTAGCCAGGTACTGGACTACCTTAGAGAGACGGAAAAGAGAGAGGCAAGACAGCAGGCAATAGAGGGGCAAAGGTATGAGGAGGCCAGGGGGAGAGAGGAGGCAGCCAGGGCTAGGGAGGAAGAGAGGTACCAGGAGAGCAGGAGGAGAGAGGAGAGAAGAGGAGGCCAGGAGGAGAGAGGAGGTGGCCAGAACAAGGTATGACAAATACAAGATGGTGTGGACTACTCCAGTCTCCCTCAGTATAACAAGATTGTGCTGTATTTTTACTCTTTTTTAAATCTTTAGTGTCTTTTACTTAATTACTTCTATTTTTTACTGTACTATGCACTTTTGGGAGCTAGCAATTGCATTCCAGTGCATATTATACCTGTATGATGTGCACCTGACTAATAAAACTTACAAGGGAGGAGAGAAGAGACGAGGAGGCCAGGAGGAGAGAGGATGAGTCTCGGTCAAGAGAGGAGAGGCGGGAGGACCGCTTTTTGGCACTACTGGAGGCACTCGCCAAGAAATGATCATTTAGCTTTGTTTGTTTTGTTTGTCTTGTGTTGCAGCATGTTTAATTTTATTAGCTTCATTTGTTTGCTTAAAATGCCTCATTAAATGTTTCGACCAACTAACCTGTGCTTTCTTAGAGCTCAATCAGTTAAATATACTGTATCCTGAGTGTTGAATAATTGTTGACTGACGGGTAGCTTGGCCTCCACTGGACTTGAAATGGTCTTTCAAAGCATCCACACTTTTTCCTTCAAAGTTACAGGTGAAACTGGGACAAAGTGATGTGTGGATTACACAGTACACAATACACAAGTCATGATTGATCATTAGATGTAGTTATGATTGATCATTGGATTTATACATCACACGTGTTAAACAAAACATAATGCATAATGGTAGCTTGGGAAAATGAGGGTGACAATACAAAATGAAGAACAAATTAACAGGCATCAAGCTTGGTTTTGGTGAAGAAACAATGAGGTGTGATGCTGTGTATCCTAATGTTGGATCGTGTAATCGTGTTCTTGGAGAGCTGGAACACAGTCAAGTGGTGCAGACACTGCTGCAGCCAGGAGATCATCAAAGTAGAGCTGCAGGATGGGTGCATTGGGGTTCAACTGGCAATATGTTGTAGGGTGGACATCCTATGAATATGAGTATGGTGATTGAAGTGAAATGAATGGGAAATAAAAAGTTAACTTAATTGCATGAATGGTTTATTTCCAGTTTGAGATACAAGGACACTACATTACAACTGCAATGATCTGATTATATACTGTCACATATCAAAGTTAGTAAAATGTAGGTTCAGTCAACTAAGTTACACAACAGAATTGGCAATAATGTTTACACTGACGTTACTAAGTTAAATGTGAGGCTGCTTCACATGCAGACAGGACATAGAATGACAATGACTGAAATGCATTATGTAATTTTACTGACGTGGATAAATACCTTGATCAGGTTAAAATGTACAATTCAGTTCAAACTACATACATTGCAAAGGAACAACAGGAGAGCTCTTGTCCTCCGACGGTATTGGCGTCTCTGGCGTTCTCGTGCATCTGCAAGGGATTTACTGCGCCAACCATCTCGAATCTTGCGCGTCTCTGCGGACAGCTGTGGGCGAATGTCGCTTTATGGACTGCGACGGATGTGGTCAGCTTTCAGGGCGCAATGTTATGACAGAGTAGTATGTCCCAATTGGATGCCTACTGCTTGCAAAGTACGTACTTTCTGAGGGCAGCTGTAGTAGGTACTAGTAGTAAGTAGGGTAAGTATGCGATTCGGAACGCAGCCAAGGCCTATTGAACCGCGCCATCTTGGCTAGATTTGTAGTCATTTGGCTATTTCCGGTGACTTTTGACTTGCGCAGTTGAGCTTTTCTGTCCGACGCGCGTCCACGAAAAAGTTCACCTTTATGTGAAATGTAGACACGCGTTCCCGGCTCTCTCGGCTCTCCCCGCTTTGATTTAGCAATGAAAACCGGCTTGCATATTTACCTGTTTTTGTAAAATATATCCATTGGAGAAATTATTTTTTCATCCAGGCATCTTAGTTTTAACAGGTTAAATATAACGGAACATGTTTTGTTTGCTAGTAGATGGTATTCATTCCGTTCGCGATAACGTTATTGCAGCCAGGCTAAATTCCTCCAGGGAGCCAGTGACCGGCGAGTTGAAGAGCTTCACTCCCCGCCAGCAGGAGCTTTGGCCGCGGCTACCGCATCTCGGATAACCCGCTGAGTTCCTGGCTGCTATTTCACACTCGCCCTTGATCAATCCCAATACCGATCCATGGTAACAATGAATCAATCGTTCAGATCAGATCGGCAGTGCTGCATGCATGTTACAACATCATTGTTAGCTTTATTAACATAACCATAGCCTACATTTATCTCTCTAACGTTAGGCTATCCATCTTACACCAGTCGGCCATTCGATAGCTGGAAGCGGTGCCAACGTTGACTGAAAACACCCAAACTCAGTGTATCGTTTCATCTTCATGCTACACATCAACTCCTTTCCATTGTATGTGAATAAATTACTGTTATTCTAAAAATATCCCATTTCTGTCCATTCCTGGAAAAGGCTAATAATTGCTGTCTAATGATCACTCCAGTTTATCACCGTATTCCACTACCATTTCAACTATGCACAAGAGGTTGTCTTGTGGTCATTTTCATTAAAAAATGATTAGCCTGATCAGTTTGTTGTATGTATTAAGCCCTTTTTGAGCGGTGTGCTTTGACTACTCTCCTTTTTTGTGGTCATTTTCATTAACACATTTGATTAAACATCCGCACTGGCCTATGAACGGCTAAAGATTCCCCAGGCAGAGCTGGTTGATGCTGCTAGGGAAAGGGATGTCTGCTCCCTGCTGGAACTGCTGCCTCCGCGACCCGACCCCGGATAAGCGGATGACGATGGATGGTATTAAAAGACTTTAGCCGGGACCCCGTTGATGTTAGAATGAATAGGCTACCTTTATTTGTGGTACTTGAACTTGTGTCTGCGTTTCTGGCTTGCCATCATGGATGTATTGTTCATAGGCTATGTTTATCGGATGAGATGCAGTTGTCCGGGCAGGTCAGCTAATGTGATTTACGAATGGAAATACATGCTTGGGAATATTTAGACATTTCAAACTTCCTCTGTTAAGGTGGTGCTGGGGACAGCGCAGACGGCCTGCATGGCAGTAAATTATCAAAAATTTGGCAAAATCTATCTATGAAAATAACCTCAGATTGAAACATATTTTGTGGTGAATGAGGCGATATAGGCTTAATGTGTATTTATACGGAGATAAGATTCGATTGATCAAGGGCGAATGTGAAATAGCAGCCAGGAACTCAGCGGGTTATCCGAGATGCGGTAGCCGCGGCCAAAGCTCCTGCTGGCGGGGAGTGAAGCTCTTCAACTCGCCGGTCACTGGCTCCCTGGAGGAATTTAGCCTGGCTGCAATAACGTTATCGCGAACGGAATGAATACCATCTACTAGCAAACAAAACATGTTCAGTTATATTTAACCTGTTAAAACTAAGATGCCTGGATGAAAAAATAATTTCTCCAATGGATATATTTGACAAAAACAGGTTAATATGCAAGCCGGTTTTCATTGCTAAATCAAAGCGGGGAGAGCCGGGAACGTGCGTCTACATTTCACATAAAGGTGAACTTTTTCGTGGACGCGCGTCGGACAGAAAAGCTCAACTGCGCAAGTCAAAAGTCACCGGAAATAGCCAAATGACTACAAATTTGCCAAGATGGCGCGGTTCAATAGGGCTTCATTGTTGTTAGCGGTCAGTGAATGGAGTGGCTGTATCCAGTTCTATTAATACATCCATGGCTTTTACTCAAACTCTACGGCCCAATCCCAAACCACCCCCTACCCACTCCCACTCCGCCACCGAGTGTCCCTCCACAAATGAAGTGTCACTCGCAGCTGTGGAGGGCACTCTCAATCGAGGGGGAGGGTATATTTGGAAAGCCAAATGTGGGACGGACTCCCCACTCCACCGGAACCGACCGGGACCATGGCATGTTTAGGTGATTTATGGGAAAAATGTTTATGATGCAGGCTTGCTATTTAAGGGGTTGACAGCCCACTCGCACTCCAAGCGCACTCCGCGCTAATTGGTTTGGGACGGCCCTTAACATGGCGAAGCTCGGCGTGAATGCGCAAACGGAGGGGGAGTGGATAGGGCGAGGGCTTAGGGGGTGGTTTGAGATTGGGCCTACATATATCTGAATCCCAATCTGAGTGCGCAAACCACCCTTGCGGCCCCTCACAATTGTGGCCTGAGGCCTGGGGCCTCATTTATAAAACCTTGCTCAGGATTCACGTACTAAGGGTTGCGGACATCCGCAAGATCCAAAAGGTACGCAGAACGATTTTCCGATTTATAACGATGTGCGCACGCATGTCACGCCGGTTCCCCATTATAAATCTCAATCAACTCTAAACTTGCCGCGCGTGTGTTGTCCCACCCTGTTAACGCCCATAAATGCCTATAAATGGCCCGTGAAACGCCTCCAATTCACAGATATCGATACAGCCCAAATCTAACACGTGACAGCAAAAACACGGAAGCGGCTCATGAGCCACTCGTCGTCATTGGCCAGTAGGACTCGCCGGTCCCTGCGACTCGCCCTCTCAGAATTCCTTTCCTTCATCCACATCATCCAAAAGCAGTACATATAAAGCAGCCATTGCGCGTCATTACGCATTGGAATTGCATGCCTTACCCTCCCACGGACATGATTATATGAAACAGGTGTGATTGTCATTGACAATATATGAACCACGCACGTGATTGTTTGATTTCATCTCTGGGTATAGGAGACGATACAGGGATGACATGTAGAGGCGAGGGCACTTATTTCCGACAATGCTGGATGTCATGAAGACAGAACAGCCGATGACACATAACATCCATAACATCTAAGACAATTAACAGCACTCTTATCTGCCCAACTGAGGCACCGAACACGGGGTCAGTTTAGCCTATTTCATTCATCAAATATGCATGGCGATTTCATAGCCTAAATAGCTTATAATAATGGGCGCCCTATGAATATGGATTCCCGGGTCAAACAATGAGGCAATGAAACACCACCAACAAACACAGCCTATTTCAGTGTAACACAGCTTATAGTGAATCATATTATCCTTATAATATATTAGCCTACACATTGCTTGAGTATGTCATGCACAACAGTGCACATGTTCTTGTTGCGGAAGGCTAGGCTGCGTCTAGGCACTCTCACCCCCCGCCTTCTCTACGACTAGAGTGATTGTTGTTCTACCAAAATTGGGATTCACAGCAATGTAAATCTGAAGGCAAGTCATTCACAACAGTAGCCTATTTGAATTATAATGATTGCTTTGAGCACATACTGTAGCCTACGCTGTCCACATTATTATTTATGAGATTAAATAAATAAAGGAATCATTTATGACAATAAATAAATGAATCAATTGTTTTGCGATGACAGATCCAGTTGATTATGATTCCCGGTTGGACTGTGCAACATATTTGAGGTGTTATTTTGCAATATCGGATAGGCCTAGGCCTATATTTATTGTTATATTGAAATGGTGTCAATTTCAAAGCGTTTCTTGGGTTTCACCTTTCTGCCATTAGGATCGCAGTTTCTCATTTTGCCAGAAATGTGCGTACGCATGGGTGAGTGTATTTGGAGGTGAACACATTCTACGCCATTCTCCTGTCAAGTTTGTTTTTTATAAATCCCGTTTGCTCAGGAGTGGCGTACGCATTCTTTTGTGCGTATGCAAGCTTTATAAATGAAGCCCCTGAGCACTTAATTGACGTCAGCTGGAAGTGCCAGAGGGTGCAGGGCCGTGAATTAAATGGGACAGCACTTCCAGTGGCGTGCCAACGATTCCCAAGACAGTTTAGCTCAATGCCCCTCCCACTTCATTTTCATTGGCTGCCGCGTCCCTCCGACGCAGAGGCTGCTCTGACGCACTCCTCAGCTCTCCGCTCGGCTCTGCAAATTGACCGACTGACGTCTGTTTTAATTTAATAATAATTTAAAATTGATGTTGGGTGGGATATGTTTGCAGCATGTGGATTTCAAGATAAATGTTGTGTTATCGGCAAATGTCATAATTTATGTGTGATGCACTCGGATCATGACTCGGATGCACTCAAGCACTGTGTCACATGAGACGCGGTGGACTGTGGGTATTTTCTGCTCCTAAGTCCGCGAAATTGCAGACTTTCGGTAAGTGCGGTTAAAGTGCGCAAAATGGTGGCAGTGGCGCACTTGTGAACCTAGCAATTCCGTTTTGGGACTACCCTGAGCCCTTGTGGACTTAGCGAGAATGCGCATGTAAGGCCACAAGGCTGTGAGTGCTCTGCACGTTCGCCTAAGTGTGTGATTTGGGAATCAGCTAACAACACTCTTTCACTGGTACCACTGATTTCCTCCTTAGCAATGTCAATGAGCTTAGGTTGTAATTAGTACCTTAAGATAGCGATAGGCTGCGAGAGAGTGGGGGAGAGGCATGAGTTCCAAGAAAGGGAGATAAAAACAAGTGCATAGTGAAAATGTTGTCCCCCACCAATGATGCTTCACCCTTTTGTAGCAATGAAGCAGTGGAAACAGGTGAATCCTCTTCTCTGAATGTATTTGAAATGTTCATACACAAGTTGTAACAAGAAACAATCTGTCAGATCATTGTTCATGTGGCTACTATTTCTGTATCTGTCTGTCTGTCTGTCTGTCTGTCTAATCTGCTCCATGCGTGACAAGCTGCCTGGGGTCTGAAAGGTTGTGTGGCTTGTCTTGCTAATTGCAGATTAACTGCTCAATCAGTAGCCAATCAATCAATTTTGCCAGATGAAGTGGGGGTTGGGCAAGGTTGTCAACAATGACGCCTCTGATTGGTGGATCTTGCACTGTTGCACTATAAGATTGTGGGTAGTGGTTTTGTGCGTGGCAACACGCACCAAAGATAGCAAATGTCAGGTTGTCAATCCCTCTGTCCCGTTGTTGACCTGCATTTCTATGTTGCCACCACAAGAGGCAGTGGTCCCAGCACACCAAAATAAAAAGACTATGACATCCTACACTTTCAAGTTCCTCGGTAGTATAGTGGATGGGTGTCTGCCTTCCATGCTGAAGGTCAGGGGTTCAAGCCCTGGTGTGGGAGATTTTTTGTCACTGGATGTTATAGAAGCTATGTATAAATGTGGTTACCTGGTGGTGCTATGTCATTTATTGAATTTATGTGCAGTAATTGAATGTTTGAAATACTCCTGTTTTGAAATTATACCTACAGTATAGGTGTCTCAGTAATTACCCATTATATATTAGGCTATACTTACACTGCATATATTTACCAGGTAAATGTTTAGTAATTGGGGGACGATGAAAGGAAGGGTTACCCAAAAATGTTCAGAGTAAGTTCATTTAGCAATAGAAATCCCTAAGCCTAGGGCCAATGGGCCTAGGATATAGACAAACTACCGGTGGAATGGTGGTGGAGCAATAGCGGCAGCATTTCGGATTATAATCCGCTAATAATCCGCCAGAGGTCCACTAGCCATTCGATATGCAAATAGCCAGGAACCCGCCAGCGGATTCGGCCGGAGGTCTGCCAGCGGATTCGGCCGGAGGTCCATCAGCTCGTCCTTTGGGGACCCGCTGTAGGTCCGCTAGCCTTGTGTTATCTGGGTTTATCCCTTACCTTTGTCCAGAAACAGAAGTTGAACCAATTGCAGCAAAATAGCTAACGTTACAGGAATCATCAGTGTAACTGCTTTAGCCACTGACCGCTAACATTAATGTTATGGAAGCTGCTGCTAGTTGTTGTGAGCTCATGAGCTAACTGGCTATCCCACTCTTATTGTGCTGGATTAGCATTAGCATTGTCCAGGCGACAAGACCTATCTTAATTTATCAGACATTATTTCATCGTCATTTCAATTCACAGCTATTTCAGTGGCATAACTACCAGTCCTGAACAGAAATAAGCCAGCCACGCACATAAACCAGGCTGGATCTGGCCTGGTTTTCATGTGAGAGCAATAGTTTGAGGGGGACAGAATGAGGACAGAATTCAAAATACTATCAGTTTTTGATATACAATTCAGACATTTTTCACACTACATCTACCATAACATTAACATTTTGTCATTTTCTTTCATGGATATTGAGATTTATTGAACGAGAATTTGCAGTAGCTGCATACAATAGGCTACAGTTTACAGTAAAATATTTTGATGGGCCTTATTGAGAAATTACTGTAGCTCTTATTCCATCTTGGTGTGACAAAAGCAATGAGAATAAACGTAGGCTCTTTCAGGCACTGTTTTAGATTCCATCTTGGTGTGACAAAAGCAATGAGAATAAACGTAGGCTCTTTCAGGCACTGTTTTAGTCTCTCACAGTGTATTAGGTTTTCTCATTTGGAGAGAATAGTATCTTGCACATACAGATGAATAACAAGGTTACCTATGGCTTGGTTTGACTACATCTTCCTGACAGTCAATGCTGTCCATGTCAGTGTTACATCAGTATACAATCAACATTTACATGTTTACATACACGTTATACCATTTGTTCATGTTCTTGAGGTTGACTGTATGAAAACATAGCATATACAGTTCAAATACAGTACATTTTGAAATTTATACAAATACCTAGAATGAGGATGATTAAACATTCAATACAAATGAGGAGGATACAACATTATCGTAGATATTCAGATGAAAGAGAACTTTGTTTATGACCCTCAAATGAGTAGAATCATTTGAATGAGGTGAGTTACCCTCAACAGAATGCAAAGATGTGACATGAATTTAATAGATCTCCTTTTCATATCTGAACCTTATTGAGATGATCATACATCTCATAAATAGACAGAGAAGATGGAGGAATAGAATAAATATTGTCAGACCATGGCATCCAACCCTAAACTGCAAGGACCAAAGTCAGCAGTGTTAATCACTAGACTGGGCCCAGTAAACTGCAAATTCATGATTAGTTTAATCCCACAGCTAAGAAAATTAAATAGATAACCTATTTATGCTAGAAAAAAAACATCTCAGTCTTTTTCTATTGTTTTTAGCGCTGCTTTATGCCTCCAAAATGACAAGAAGCCTCTACTGTATATGTTTACATTTTATGGACCACTTTCATACAGTACTGTAGCATATTACATGTTTATAAGCATTACATGACTTATTAGTAGTACTTAGTAACCAGGTGCTAATACATGTCTCTGACAAACTGATGACAATGAATGAGCATACACTTTTAGAACTACATAGAAGCATTATTGCAGAAAGAGTTCAGCAGACTATATATACATGATGTATTGAGTGTATAAATGAACATACTGAACATATGTACAATCATAAAGATTTAAACAAAAAAGGCTTGAAACATTTCACTTTGTGTAATTGATCTAGAATGCATTAAAGTTTCACTGTTTGAATTAAACTGTATATACAGTGTATATGTATGTCTTTTGAGAGCGAGACAGGGCATCTTAGATAAACCATCTGAATGAGTATATTTTGCATAATGATGAGCAATGACAATTGCTCAAATATGGTTGCAGTTCTTTTGTACATAGCCTACTGTCGAATATAGATATTAAACAGCTTACTTTTGTGTAATATCTCACGATCATTGAGTTTCAAGGGATTCACATTGATCTTCAACATAACATTAATGCTTCAAAATCATGTGCAGTATTTTCTTTGGTTTGGTGTACAAATTCCTGGAACAAGCATTGCTAGTCTAATTTGAATTTCACAGTTATAAAGACACCACAGTTATCTTTTCATCTCCCTAAAGTTGCTCAAGTCTACCACTTTTTCATCCAGTGGTGGTGCAGCAGCTGGAGATGGGGGAAAAAGCAGATGGAGATGAGAAAATATTTTTCTAATAAAACTAATTTTATACAGATTGTGTTGTTGCAAATGTAAGATGTCATGATTCTTTAAATGTGAATTTAATGTGAATTTGTTGTTTGTTGTTCCAATTAGAAATCACTACAACACTGTCTAATTTGCCTCAGGTAAGGTCTTGGGATGGGTAGGTCTTGGGGTATGTATTAAATGTTGCCAGTGAATACAGAGTAGTCTGTATACAGTAGGTCTAATGTATGTGGCTGTCTTATTGTATTGAGGGTGGTCTTGTGTTCTGCTGTTCAATAGAGTGCCTAGGCAGAAGTAGGAAGAGCCGTCCCATGGGACCTTATTTCAGAAAAATTACGGTAGTGAACCGCAATAAACAAATCATTTCTTGATCTCATTTGAATTGTGCCATGACTATACAGTACACATTTACTCATACACATAGTTTTTCGCAAGATTGTAAAACAGTTATTCCAGAACAAGTTTAAAATTATTTATAAAGGTGAAAATCACTGAGTCTGGCCATGTTGAGAGCTGCAGCTAAGTGAAAGTTATGCCCCGTTATGCCCCGTTCAGACTCACTCGGCAGACGTCAGAATTCGACGTTTGTCCATCGCCTCCAAACTTAATTTCTAGACGGCATCATACAGTTATAAACGTCGGCAGACGACGTGGGATAGGCCTAAGTTTTTGATTGGTTGTTCTCAGAGTTTTGTGGTTGGTTGTTCACATTGGAAGACGTGATGGAAGAGGGGTATACATTTCCGAGCGCTTATGAGGGTGGCATGGGTGGGTCAAACAACTTAACAACTTTGGTGGGACAACACAGAGTGCAAAACTAGCTGGCGAAACTAGCAAACAACAACAACGTTTAACAACAACTAGCAAACAAGACTACTAGCTAGTCAACTAGCTCACATTCTTACTGTCATTATTATTAGTTAGCATTAGCTACTGTTCTTATAGCTCGTGTTCTAACGTGGACACAGGGATCAGGCAAATTTACGAAACTGGACCCAGGAGTGGAGCTACTCGGACGGCACTTAGTGGGCGTGCTCCGCATATCGCAATACCCCTGCGCAGGCATGCACGCCTGGAGGCGTGCAGGCGCGCAGGGAAATTGCTCAATGCTTGCTGCCCGAGCGCCTCCATGCATATATGTTATTTGCATCATTTGTATGACGCCGTCTAGAAATGACGTTTGGAGTTGTATGATGCCGTCTAGAAATGACGTTTGGAGGCAATGGACAAACGTCGAATTCTGACGTCTGCCGGGTGAGACCAGGTTGTTCAGACTACCCAAATTCAGCCCAATTTTGGACCGTTTTTTTTGTTGTCGACAAAGTGTCTAGCATTGGGCCCGAACATGAATGTAGGGAACGATGAAACCCTGTGTAGTGTGATATAATCGAAGACCACCGCCTTATGACACCCCAGAATTTTTGGTATTTTCCTGCCTAGTTTGACATCTGCGACCATGCCTACGACATATCTTGACTTTGACCAGCAGGATGTTCTTTACATGTGTTCTTTACATGTTAACACATCCGTTACCTCAAATCCTCTTTGAAGAATAGACAGCCCATACTGCCCTTGTGGCACCCAGGAACAGGTGCACAATCATTTTGTCTTTATTTTATTTTTCTTCTTTGACTCTGAGCATAACAGCTTGCACCGAATTCCGACTCCCTGGCAGAATCCCACTCCCTTTTGTGTTTAGTTCGATCTGCGCTCTTCCGACAAACAAGTGTTAACAGTTTCTACCACTCGGCAACGAACAGAACATCAAGAAGCGATGCTGTTTTAGGTCTTAAGATGACCACATTGCAATGTGAACATGTGGCTAGCTACTGCTATAACATCCACGATAATAAACTACAAGAGCACATGGAATAGGAAGTTAGTGTACATAATAGGTTATAAGTAATAGGCCTACATTCATGTATTATATTATTTATCCCTCCACACATTTATTGTGGTGAGCCTGCATTTTTAGGTCACTGGACAGTGGAGTTGGTAGATAAAAAGGGATGAATCCCAGACGAAAACGTAATACTTAAACTGTAGTTTTAATGAGGTAGATATAGCCTAGTTGTGGTACATACGGTTTCAGGAGTTAAAGGATAACTCAAAGATAGTGAAGGGGAGTCAGATTCTGCCGGGGAGTCGGAATTCGGCACAACACCCTGCCACCATAATTTCGAGCATAAAAAAAGCTTGAATACAGTGCTTCTTCCATGACTGACAATTTCTTGACCAGACTACTTGAACTCCTGCAATGATGCGCATGGTCGTGCATGACAGCATACGATGATTTGTCACGGTCATTTGTGTAGTGTTGCCAGTGTCCTGGCCACGACACGGCAAGAATTTATGGAACTGTGATCGCCCAATCTTTTTACAAGGCTTTACAAGGTTTTGGTGAGTGTTAAAGGACATGGCCAAGATTTTGTTTTCCATCTCCCCTGGGGTTAGACAAGCAGTATGAAGCACTTTCAACTCTGTGCGTGCAATATGGAGTGGCGAGACCTGGACCGATTAGCCTAGCTTAGCGACATTCACTGGTACCAGGATAGGCCGATTAGCCTACTTTCCAAATGTCAAGAACCCTTCAATACAACTCCAAAACTATTCTGAATGTTGATTCTGAATGTGTGTATTTACCATGTTGAGTGATCACAGTTTTTAATTAAACATTTTCGTTTTCTAAGCAGAAATACCCGGAACTTTTTTTTTTTAGAACCAGGCGTAGGGATTACACGCCTCACTCCAAACGCGTAGCATTGTGACTAGCTAGGTATCAAGGTAAACAAACGTGTGTTCCAACGAGCAACGAGCGAAGTGGATATCATCAGCTCGCACATAGTTAGATGCTACAATAGACTAGCTTGTATCTAGATACATCGTCCATAACTTTAGAAATATGGTTCAGTGTGTTGTAAAGAGCTTTTATTTTGTGACATTTGGAAAGTAGGCTAATCGGCCTAACCTGGTACCAGTGAATGCTGCTAAGCTAGGCTAATCGGTCCAGGTCTCGCCACTCCATATTGCACGCACAGAGTTGAAAATGCTTCATACTGCTTGTCTAACCCCAGGGAAGATGGAAAATAAGCGTATTTCCCCAAATCTTGGCCATGTCTTTTAAATGAGTGTAATGTCAGCTAGCTAACAACTATTAGCTAGCAGGTCATTGAGGTCTGCTGACCAAGCTCTGTTAGTTGTGCCTCGCACCAGAGGTGACAGAGCCTTCAAGTCTGTGGCACCTAGATTGTGGAATGCTCTTCCTCAGGACTTGAGAGCTGTGTCCTCTGTGGACATTTTTAAGAAGCAGCTTCTATTTAGACAGGCATTTGTCAAATTAATTTAACTGTATGTTTATGACTGTTGTCTTGTTTCCTGTTTAATTTTGTCGATTCTTTGTACGCATGTTAACCTGTGTGAAGCACTTTGTGAGTCCTCTCTCTGAGAAGTGCTACAGTAGGCTATATAAATAAAATTTACTTACTTAGCTAACTTGCAAATTAACCAAGATGAGTAAAATGTATGTTTTACATTGACAAACATCATATGTGATTGTCATGGCACAATTCAATCGGGATCAAGATATTTTTCTAACAACTTTTTTTTTTTTCCAGAATTAAGGTCCCATGGGAGTTTTCTCTTCCTGCTTCCGCTTAGGCACTCTATAGATCTTTTCACACTGCATATTCTTAGCATAGGGCTTGTCCTTAGCCCTGGGCTAAGAGTTAACTTAAGCAATTGACCACGAGAGGCAGTGGGTTACACAGGATTTTACAACAGCTATGGGGCGTTGTTAGGCCCGAAGTGAGAGCGGAGGGCCTAAAACCCCCGTAGCTGTTGTAAAATCCTGTGTAACCCACTGCCTCGAGTGGTCAATTGCTTTTCTACGGTTACTACATATCTATATTCACAAAAAACACACAATAGTAACATTCAATCATTTATTTACCGATCATTCTTATCATTTTAGTACTTACATAATCTTCCGCGATAGGCTATAGTTCTGAATTAAATGGTTGCCAGGCAACATAGGCTATCTCGCCTATTTGGATAGGCCTTGTTCACATAAGCCTATATAGGCATAATTCGGGTGGTTCACGTTTATTTGAACATTTCCATCTATGGTGCAGTTATTAAAACAGTTCTCAAGAGCACTCGTTTTTGCTGGTAGGGGTGTGGAAGTGTTGGAGTCGGACTGATGCGTGCGTTTTTGTAATAGGATATGAAAAAGGCGAGGTTGCTGCGAGTTGTTGCTACGCAAAGCATAGTAGCCTACCGCTTGATCTTATCAATGGCCTCGTCAATGAGATTGATGGCGCATTAATACTAATTGTTATGTGGTCGCAGCCGTGGGTTACAGAATATTTTACAATGGCTGCTGGCCAATCAGAATCAAGTATCCAAACTCTCTGTTGTAGCACCTGGGTTAACTTAGCCCCTTTTCATACACATATTGTTAACCCAGGGTTAACCTAAGCCCACGACTATATGATTCACAGTGCAGTTCTACTAGCCCTGGGTTAAATGTCTGTTGGAACACACAACTAATGTTTACATTTGAATTACGTGTGACTAGCCTACTCATTGAGCAACGTGTTTGTTCTTAACTGACTTTTCTAACCACTCAAAAACTTTGCTGTTGCTGCCTGCGATCAATTAGATCTTTTAAAATCCTTTATGGACATATTGTTGTTTTAGTTAGCTATCATGTTGCCTTTACCAGTGCAACGATTTTGGTTGCCTAGTGCCTACTGTAATGACATGAAAAAGTCGTGTGATTGGACAACAAAAACGTGATGCAAAGTCCATTGTTTATTTTAGCCCCGTTTCACACTGGCACCTTTTAGCATGTTAAGTTGATTTTCAGGGGATAACCCAACAAACTCTGGACTAGGCTAAAGTCGGGGTTAGCCCACTTTGGAATGTGCCAGGATGGTGCCAGTGTGAAAGATTTTTTAGCCTGGGGCTAACAAGGTTCTAAGAATGTGTTTAGCCCTGGGCTAGGTGCAGTGTGAAAAGCCCTTATACCAATGTTTGCAGCTGCTTGTTTTCAGCTGGTCCAGATAGTTGTGTAGTGTGGATGTGAGGGTCATGGGGACAGCATTTGAGTGCTTATTTTATTTTAGTTTCATCTTAGACATTATTAGAGGATAGCTCCTTTCCACAGCTATACTTCATGAAGCAAAAATAGTAGGCTATATTACATTACAATATTGGTATTTCAAGTTAAAAAGGTTATAGCGGCATTACTATTTGAGTTAAAACCAGCAATATACATTTTTAACTAAACTATCTGCTTGACTATTTTACATACTATAGATTGTGAATTGCATGACTAAGCCAGTTCTTACTACCTTAGTTTTGTAGATCTGAGGTTACAGCTGGCAATGGCAAAAGCAACAGCGCTCATAACTTCACTTAAGTATCAATAGCATTACAATATGTCTTGATTGCAAGGTAAGATCGTAAAAAGTAAATGTCTGTCCTTCTGAGATTATTGCTGGCTCTATGAGAATTAACAGCTGCCATTAAATTGTAATCACATCCAGAATCATTGAAAATATCTAATAGTTGGTAATATCAGTGGAAGTATTCTTAAATGCTATTCATTTCCTACTTTGTTGACTTATATTTTCTGACTTAAATAAATTACTAGGGTGGGTAAAATATTACCAAAACATGCCATTGCAGTCACAGTAGGATCACAATAGGATTTAAATCACGGACTACTTCCAATTACTATGGAAATGTCTTGGCACAACTGAAAATAATTCAGTAGGCTTTAATAATGTACGATTTTGTAAAATGTAAGTTTTTGAGGGGGTAATTTATATATATTTTTAGGAATCTTCACACGTTATGTTAATTTAGATATAGATGTATTAGTAGAATTAAAGTCACCAAACCTCTCTTGAAAACAATTTTTGTTACACATTTTAGAGCTGTCCAAATACTAGAGATAAGCATTGCCAAGAATAGCAAGGGAATATAGACTGAAAAAGAACATTAATGGCAATACCTCCTCTTTATTATAAGTACAGATAACCTATCCAGTAGACCAAATTGAAAATGCCAAAGGCAGTGGGGAAAAATATTCGCGAGTAGGAGTCAATTTTTGATACCCGGACGTGCATCCTGTTTTCACGCCAGGCACCTGAACGACAATCATCAAAACAGCAGAAGAAACTTGTGCAGTCTTTCCCATCCAGACATTCATATGCATAATCATCATCTTCATGATAGGGGGCAATGTTGTTCATCTGGAGTAGTGAAGTCCCTGGCCGAATGTTCACCATGCTGGATTTCTGTTGGGGAGAAATCACTGGTTGGCTCAATTTCAAAGATATCTACACTTGCATATAGTTTAAAGTATGCAAGGGTGGACAATGTAGTAATAGTGGCTATTATCCTGACATTATTCTGTCTATAATTGTTCTGTAAATGTAAATAAATAGCACAATAGCTCTGTATAGTATATTGGGTTGCCCAAATAAATGATACAATTCTTCTTAAGTTTCCAAGTCACTTCTGTGCTGTGTTGCCACACAAACAATAGCACAGTGGCGATTTTACATTAGGGGCAGGTGGGGCAGTGCCCCACCAGGTGGCGCTGTTGTGCAAGATGCATCTTAGCCTACAACTGTGTTTCGGAAAAATCCAATTTATAATTAATACAAAATAGTGATTCAGTGGTTAAAATGAAAAACGCATGTATAAATATAATAAACCTGACTGACACTATGTATAGTGCTGTTTTGCAGTAATTCCCTTTGTATGAGCGTGTCACAGACTGCTCTGACTCGGCAGAGGGGCACCGAAGCGTTCTCCCCTACTGTTGCTATAGCGACAATGTGAGCGTGGTCGGGAGTAATGTGAAAAAATATCACGCAGATTTAATTGGGTGGAGGGGCAGAAAAGTCTCTTCCCCTACGAAATCTACCTGGCAACAGGTTTAGCCAGGGAATAATAAAACAACGTTGATCAAAGTTGAACTACTGGGTCATTGTCGATGTCGATCTACGTTAGCCAATGCTGCTAGCTAAAGTTTTGTAGAAATTAAGTGTTTTCAGGTGCAACAATGAATAGTGTAGATTATTTGTTGAATGTGCGGTTTAGTACATTGAAACTTGAAGAGAAACTGGAAATAAAACGTTTAGGGCCACACGACCAGAAGAATTGGTGCTGCTTCAGGCTGGAGATAAGGTAACCCGTACCTTCAAACAGGAATGGTTTGAGAAAAAGAAGTGGCTAACTGCTAGCACCTCGAAAAGTGCGCTGTTCTGTTTCCCTTGTATTCTTTTTGGTGGAGACTCTGTTTGGGCATCGTCTGGATTCAAAGACATTAAACATCTGTCAGAAAGAACAGCGAAGCATGAAAGCTCTGCGTCCCATCTGAACTGTGCCATGAAGCTGGGTTTACTGGGGCAGCTCAACGTCCAGGCACAGCTCTGATGCGTTTCGCCGTTCCATTGCGGAGCACAACAAACAGACCGAGGAGAATCGGTATGTTCTGGGGAGGCTGATCACTTGTATTCAACTCTGTGGGAAGTACGAAATAGGTTTGCGTGGTCACGACGAGTCAGCGAACTCACTGAACCCAGGCATTTTTCGGTGCATTTTTGAGACGATGTGTGAGGGGGACTAATGTGGACAGTGCGCCTTCACTGTAGTAGACTATTTGGCTGTGATATAAGTGGAGTACTAATAGGTTATGCGTAGTGCCCAGGTCTGATGGGTGCACACTTGTCACTTGTTGCTTTCAGAACCCTGGACCGGGCATGCGCTCTCTTATGGTTCTAATTAGCCTACTCTGCGTGTGTTAATGTGTCGTTAACTGTGTGTGTTGTAGCCTCTGCTCTGATGTACCTACCGTAGACTAATTGGCTACCTTTAGTTCTTGTGATGGCGACATAATATAAAACTGCCCCTCCAGAAATGCCATGCTAAAATCGCCACTGCAATAGCAGCATTTAAATGCAATGTTTTATCATCACCAAGAAATGTGCTTTTGTATTTAATATAGCATGTCTCAAGACTAAGGCTATGTTTACACAAATACAGTTAATCAGTTAATACTGTACGTTTTCATTTTAAAATTGAATTTTAAAAGGAAACGATCTCTTTTGTAAAACAAAGGATTACATTAAAAGATGGTAGGACACATTTCTCCATATTTTAGGACCAATATTTATGAGCTCTTGATTCGTGTTTTTATTCTATACCTTCTGTTCTGGCTCTTTAATGCTGCTGTAATGCCTTTTTTATTTTATTTTTTACAAAATCCAACATAGTGGAAAATCCAATATGGCTGAAGATGACGTGATTGAACTTGGCTTGAGCCAAGGAATGCAACGGGACTTGAATTTTGAAAAACGGGTACATTGCTCAGTATGAACACACCTCCAACTGTGACACATTGGTGACGCTAGAGTGTTCAAGCTGTCGACACGACACTTGTGACAGGGGTCCCGGGACTGTGCACAATGAGTCTGCCAAATCAGGTTTTGATACCTCAAAATGTTGCTCAGATACGACACCACTTCCTGTTTTGCAGCTTCGTCACCGATGTCAATTAGCTGTGATGGGCGAACGCTTTGGAAAATCTAAAATCCCTGTAAGCCTTTTGTAGACATTGGTCTAGCGATGATGCCAACTGAGTTTTGTGCAGATTGGTGAAAATCTCTAGGAGGAGATACATTTTAATCCAAATGGCGGAAAATCCAATATGGCGGAAAATTATGTTGTAGGGTGCGCACCTCCAGTGTGCCAGTGTGAACACCTCCAACGACATGTTATGAGATGACAAGACTCGGGCGACTGTCATGAATGAGTGTGCCATAATGCACAACTTTTTACCATACGGTTCTATGGGCTGCCATAGACTCCCATGGCAGAAGAAGAAGTTGCTGAATAATAATAAGAAAAGGTACAAACACAATGGGGGCCTACGCAGCTTCGCTGCTTGCCCCCCCCCCCCCAAAAAAAAGGGAGAAAAAAATATATAAGCCATATTCCACTTCTTACTAACTTTAGCTACCTTTCAGACAAAGTCATGTGCAGATTTGTTTCATAAAATACATACAATATATAATTGATATTTTAACCCTGTAACTACAGTACATAACATTACACAACATACACAAGTGTGTAGGGCTTATCTACGCATTATTTTACCTGTGTATTGTTAGCCTTGTCCTTCTTGGTTTGCCGGTTGCTGGTGAAGTAGTGCAGAGTCCCATACTCCATGAGAGCGGCAAAGGTGAAGATGAAGCAAACAGACACAAACAGGTCCATAGCAGTAACATAGGACACCTTAGGTAAGGACTTCCTGGAGATGGTGCTGAGGGTCGTCATGGTGAGCACTGTGGTGATGCCTACACAGGAAGTCATCTGGTCACTTTTCCTGTTCTATGATTGGAGCACACATGCATCTATCAATACTAGTTGTGTAGTGATGTTAATAAGTGACTATTGAACTAGTCTGTTTTATGAGGTTATATAGTCTTGCTCAATGGATGTATTTTTTTGAGATAAGCCTCTCACTAGAATTGAACAGTGCCAATCAGATTCAATCTGACAACACTATTTTGAAAGGACACCGTTTGAAAAAACAACAAGCTTAGTGCCGCCCAAGATAATTGTGATTGGTTTAAAGATATAAGCACCCACCCCACTATCTCAGAATGATAAGGCGGTGCAGCCCTGGCACAGCGCAAAACAAAGTGTGGAGAAAGGTCTGACTATGCAAGACTAGGTTACATGTGACTTCAATCTGTCATCTAGAGAGAGAAAGAGACAAGTTCATACCCAATGAAGTTCTGGCAGGGACCGCATCTTTGTTGATCCAGAAGGAAACCCAGGACAGCACCACAATCATGCTGCAAGGGATGTACGTCTGAATGGTAAAGTAGCCCATTCTCCGACTCAGGTCGAAAAAGATTGTCATGATGACATATTCTCCTGGATATTCAAGGGATCGTTGAGTGGTTATTCAAATCAGCAAGACAGACATATAGTTATGCATTAGTTTCATATGAGTCTCAAATGCTCCTTACCTGACTGAGTGTTCGCCACATCGGATGTGTTACGCAGACCTACAAAGGCAAACTGGTAGAGTCTCCAGTACCTCTGGTCTGCCACCTCCACAGAGCGTCTTTGCCAACGGTACTGAATCTCATTCCTCGGATAGCCATCTAGAAAGGTTCGACCCACACAATGACACACACACATACACAATACATGCACAATCATTAGAGACTTTGCCTATCAAGTTGGTGTAAAAGTCACAATCCAGCCAGGCAAACTATATGGCCAGGCAAAGGGGAGCATTCAAGATGGAGCATATTTCCCTTCTACTCATGATGCTTGACACTGTTCCTCAACAGGGTGCGTGGAAAGGGTTGAGATCATGACGAGACATGAGAAGCTGAAGCATGATGCAGGAGACGGATGGAGAATGACATAGACAGCATGAATCAGGACAGGAAGGATGGTGCTTAAGTCATTAGTCCTGTCTGACAATGGGACTATGTGACCTTGCTTCTCCGCTGGCGGAGCAGATGATAGATTGCATGGGCTGGAGAAACAGCCTCAAGCAGATGGGGGCCTTTGGGGTTTAGGAGGGACGAGGCTTTGGCTCCTAATTCTAGCCCGTCGGGACACCCCTCTCTCTCTCTCTGGGCTGGTTACTGAAGCTGAGGTCGAAATGACAGATTGAAACAGAGGGAGGGAGAGAGCGTTTGAACACCTACAGCTCGAAAACTCCAGCGGACACGAGTGCTCATCCATTGGAAAGTTATGCAGCTTAAGGTAGCACTCCGCATTAATAGTCAACCTGATAAAAACAGAATTGTGACAGAAAGTAAGTCTCAATTGTGCATTACATTGCTTTTGTTATGTGTTTTCCCCTTAGAAACTGCTTAAATACACTAAATACAAATATTTGATGTTTTGCTCTTTCTTTTTTCGACACAAATGTAGGAGAAAATAACAGTGACTTCAAAGTCATGCTTTGACAAATAGTGGGGGCCTAAAAGAAGGCTACAAGACAAAGAGAACAGATGCACAAACTAGAGCTGCACAAACAACAAAGATTTCACAGTAACAAGATGGCCACCTCTCTCTCATATACCTCAGGGTGTACATTACTCTCCCATTGCTCCACAGTCGAAGCAGGCGGTTCGGTGTTGTGATCCAGTGGGCATCTGACTTCCTGGAGTTACGGAAGAAAGTGTCGGGAATCCATATCTTTCCTACCATGTTGCTGTTGAGCATCAGAAGTTTCATGGAGCTGTTAAACTTGAGTCGGCTGTCATACCATGTCTGGGCAAAAAAAATGTCTATGGTGTACTCCTGCAACAAGATTGAGATAGATGAATCCAGTCAATCATCTTTATTCAGACAAATGCTAGTATTGCACAGGTCGTTGGTATTGCACAGGTTGGATTGACGAATGAATGGAAAAATCTAATGAAAACAACACACACACATTCCAATCATAGTTGACTTAAGAGTTAGGGCTAGTGTAAGTAGTGAATCTATAAATGTAATGTTTTCCTCTAAATAACCAAAAGCCTTGTGCTATACTTGCCTTTTTTCATTTGATCGTATATTATTCTTTAAACTTAGGGTACGATCCTCAGAACCACAAACGACACACTCACCATGTTAATGGGGTCAACTGGTCCAATGCTGTTGACATACACAGCTGTCTCGATCACTGTTGGCCTCACTGGAACACACAATGCAAAACCGTGTAAATAAGCCAATGAGTCTACCCATCTTGCAGTGTCAAATGATCATTGAATCCTTTGCTTTGCAGGGACCTATTTTCTCTTTCTCTTCACATTACCTACCTAATGTAGTGCCAGTGTGTACATTCCTAGCTAACATGAAATATCACTCCGTTGCCTTACTTCCATAGAGAAAATAGGTCCCCAAAAAGTAAAGGATTCAAGGATAATTTGACTTTAAAAATGATGGTATAAGGGTCAATGACGTAAAGGTGTCCCATGTCATTCAGTACAACGCTGAGTGCCCCGTCAAAAAATGTTAATTTTTTAATAATCCCAAGTTTATACATCCATGCGTAGACTGGCAGAAATATAACCACCTAGAAAAAAAGATTTTATTTTGAATACCACATTTTTTGAAAAAACTAAATGGCGCTTCTCGTGTCTTTTTTTTAAATTCAGCGTCTACAAACGCGCATCAAAACTGGCGTGCCTGCAAGAAAAGACGCTTGAAAGACGCCCGTCGAAAAAGACGCCAGAACGCCAGTCAGACGCGCCGTATCATAGGAAATCAATGGTTTTACTAGCGTCTCGTTTCTAGCGTCTTTCCCAGGTGTGATCGCCCCCAAAGGCTGCAACTGAGGGGAGGTTGAAGGGAAATTGTTACATTGTAATAAATAATGTGTTGCAGCACAAGTGCTACAAATTATATATAAAAAATAAAATGTCAATTAATCAATTAGTAGTAACGTTATCTCATTTGGCATTGTTGCAGTAGGCTACTTAGACATTAACAGAGATGGCCATCTGGCACCCTAAATCTCTACAAATGCATACTAGATACTATGTACTGCTGAATAAACCACTAATGAAATGATGAACTATGAATTGCTCAATTACAACTAAATGGACAACTAAAATGGAGTATTGCTCAAAATATTGACTGCTGTCAGACTTGCCTCCAATGTCGGGTCGGAGTTTGTTGTCGTAGCCCTGCAGTAATTTATTTAGGATCAAAGTGACATCGCTTTCATAGACCTTGGGCGATAAAACCCAGGTCTTATTTATGGGGACGTCTTCATAGTCCTCATCCTCGTGTTTACTGGGACCAAATGCAGCACTGTGAAGAGAGGAAAGAAGGTGAAAATGAGGGAAGGGTGTGTGTGTGTGTTTGTGTGTGTGTGTGTGTGTGTGTGTGTCTGCAGGGGTGTTGGATTACGTCACAACGTTACGTAGGCCTAATCAAATTACAAAAAAACACTAGTGCTGCGAGCAGCAGTGAGCGGGCCCTCGCACCCCACGCGCGTCGGGGTGTGGCGCCGTTAAAGGGTGTGCTATTTCGGTGTCCAGTACTGACAGAAACTTCCTGTCACCAGTAGGTGGCGCTCTAAGCGTGACTCAATACCGACGCATAGATGTGTTCAGGACAGTACCTTGATGAAGCGTGAGAAATGTTGTGTAAATCGGACAAAGTATGTAGGAGTTATGAGGACTTCCTGTAAGCAGTAGGTGGCGCTGTAGGTATGACGCAATACTGACCTACAGATGTGTTCAAGATGCGACCTTCATCAAGCATGAGCAATTTGGAGTAAATCGGATAATGTATGTAGGAGTTATGAGTACTTCCTGTTTCACCAGTAGGTGGCGCTGTAAGTGTAACTCAATACCGACGCATAGATGTGTTCAGAAGGTGACCTTCATGAAGCGTCAGCAATTTGGTGCAAATCGTATGATGTATGCAGGAGTTATGAGGACTTCCTGTTTCACCAATAGGTGGCGCTATAAGTATGACGCAATACTGAAACATAGATGTGTTCAGGACAGAACCGTCATGAAGCGTGAGATATATCGGACGAATTGGATAATGTATGTAGGAGTTATGAGGACTTCCTGTTTCACCAATAGGTGGCGCTATAAGTATGACGCAATACTGACACATAGATGTGTTCAGGACAGAACCGTCATGAAGCGTGAGATATATCGGACAAATCCGATAATGTATGGAGGAGTTATGGGGACTTCCTGTTTCACCAATAGGTGGCGCTATAAGTATGATGTAATACTGACACATAGATGTGTTCAGGACAGAACCGTCATGAAGCGTGAGATATATCGGACGAATTGGCTAATGTATGTAGGAGTTATGAGGACTTCCTGTTTCACCAATAGGTGGCGCTATAAGTATGACGCAATACTGACACATAGATGTGTTCAGGACAGAACCGTCATGAAGCGTGAGATATATCGGACAAATTGGATAATGTATGTAGGAGTTATGAGGACTTCCTGTTTCACCAATAGGTGGCACTATAAGTATGATGCAATACTGACACATAGATGTGTTCAGGACAGAACCGTCATGAAGCGTGAGATATATGGGACAAATTGGATTATGTATGGAGGAGATATGAGGACTTCCTGTTTCACCAATAGGTGGCGCTATAAGTATGACGCAATACTGACACATAGATGTGTTCAGGACAGAACCGTCATGAAGCGTGAGATATATCGGACAAATTGGATAATGTATGGAGGAGTTATGAGGACTTCGTGTTTTATGGCGAAATGTCAAACTTTGGCGGGGCGCCACGGCAAGGGTGTTTGGTGAAAACTCAATTTTTTTGATAACTTTTGATCACAAAGGTCTTAAGATGAAGCTGACCGAATAGGAAGTTGATCGGATGAAATCTGTAGGAGGAGTTCGTTAAAGTACGAGGCATGGAAATGGTAAAAACAAGGGGAAAATGGCACATTAAGAGCAAAATTGCGGACTTCCTGTTGCATGTTGGGTATAGCTCTAAGAGACATTTTAGTGTGTCTCGATGAACTACATATGCCCACCGAATTTCGTTCGCCTACATCAAACTGGAAGGTGGGGCTCGCCATTTTAAATTTTCCAGGGGGCGCTCTTGAGCCGTTTTGCCACGCCCATTTCCGTCACCCATGAATTATCAAATTTTTCACCGGGACTGACGTATCTGCAAAGTTTCATCCGTTTTCATCGATGTTTAGGCCGCCAAAAAGGCATTTGTTTTGGAAGAAGAAGGAGAAGGAGAAGAAGGAGAATAATCCTTCGAAATACAATAGGGCCTCGCACCGCCAGTGTGCTCGGGCCCTAATAACTGCAATCAATTAAAGTTACAGAAAAAAAGACATATGTATACATCTGATACATATCTTTGATGTCAGATGAATACCACTTATCTCCAAAATAGCAGGTTTTCAGAATGTTGATAAGAACATTCCAATTTCTATGTTTTTGCACATAAAATCACATACTGTATGATGAACTGTTTAGAATACATTTAATTTGTCCCAGGGCTGGGAGCTGTTCAGAGGTTGTAAAAGGTAGTCCCCAGCTTTCAGCTGATAATTGAAAAAAATATATCTTAAGTGGTTTTCACCCGACAGCGACAATATGGTGATTACTTGCATGATGACATTTTACATATGTTTTATGAGAAAATATCAGACTCCCCCCTGAAACCCCCCCCACAATTTTCAAGTCGGAAAATGTTAATAATCTGGGGAAAAAACAGCCTAACCAGCAAGAACATCAGATGAGCGTGACAGCAATGGACAGCATTAGCAAGCATGCCTTCAAACAAGAAGGTACCAGCTGGACATTTTGCAAGCATTTAATTTTTTAAGCTTAACATGGAAATAACGTTCAGTGTGAGGTGCAAGTTGTTTGCCAGCAGCAAAAGCATTATCATCTTCAAAATCAAATTTAAAGAAGCATGTGGAGGTAACACAAGTTAGCTAGCTGAGGATGATGATGAGGCAATATTGTGTTTTTCAACTGCTGTTACAGAGCCATGCTGCGAATGCAAAGCCATGCTGCTGAATTGGATAGATCTGCTTAGGTTAACTTAGCTTACGTTAGCTGCTGGACAGCTGGGACTTTCTCACTGGAGTAGGTTTCTCTGCCTCCCTCTACCAAGCATGCAGGCTCTCAATCAACATTTTTTGTGCATGGCTGGAAGCCAGCACCATAGATAGCGTTTGTCGGGTTGCTCAACTCAACACGACGCCCCGGACAGGTCAGGTAAATTCTGGTTCAAAATCTAAAGCTGTATACAAACATAACATAACCGCCAGCTACTATGTTGTACCTCTTAGTTGTAAGTCTTTTATTAGTATAGAGATGGATAACAGTGCTGGTTAGGCTCTGTCGTCAAAAACGGTACAATACCCAACTTTAAAGTATCGATACTTTAAGAAAGACAGTGTTTGAATAAGAGCCGTATATATTGAGTTGCGTTCATGCGACAGTGAAGCCGTGTTTGTTTGTAGGCTAATAGCCCTCTGCTTCTCTCTCCCAAGCGGGGCAGTATGTGTGTGTGGGTGTGCGCGCACTCTCTCTCTCTCTCCTCGCTCTGTCACTCTGCAGCGAGCAGCGCAACAGTTTTTTTCTCCCTCATATGCACGCAGCATCTTCGAGAGGACGGTAGCTAACCTGAGATGGCTACAAGTACAAATGTCAACTGTCCACAGCTTGTCGATAAAGCTGTTGTGCGCAACGAAATCTGGCATTATTTTGCTTACAGAGCCGACAGTGAGTGATGCAAGCCCACGGACATTACAAAGCCCATCTGTACAAACGTTACAAATCTATACAAACCAAGGGAGCCAATACGACCAACCTGGCAAAGCATCTTGCAGACAGACATGCCGACTTACACAAACAATTCAAAGAGCGACAGGTTAGCGAATGTGATAGAAGATAAGACAGACACAGCAGCAACACCAGTACTGTAACTGAATACAACCGAAGGATATTTAGTCTACCTTATGTTTGAATGTATGAATGCACAATACATTTATTGCACCAGATGATAGCTAGAGAAGCTAATTTTCATCCGTAGCATGAGACTTTTAGCTAGCATAACTGCAGCCTGGCTGCAAGCCTAGCTCTCTGCCTAGCGCACGTGTGACAAAAAAATCGGAAGCGCTTTATAGTAACCATCCGTAATAAGCATTAATTAATAGGTAATAAGGACCTTATAAGTCCTTATAAGGGGCTTATAAGACATTATTATGTGTTAATAAGACTATATTCATGTTTAATAATAGCATAATAAACATGCATATTGATAGATTATAAACGTTAGTTAATAGGTAATAAGGACCTTATAAATCCCTAAAACATGCTTATAAGACATAATGCGTAAATAAGACTATACAAGTGTTTAATAGCATAATAAACACATTTATTGTTATATTATAAGACATTTATAAGCACTTATAAGAAGCTTGTTAACTGTTTATAGATTGCTATTATGAACTTATTATGCATTTATTAGCAGTTAATTATGCACTTATTATGCAATTTTGCAGTAGTAGTAAGGCTCCCCCTGTATGAAGATCTACAAATAGGCCTACAAATACAAAGAAATCTACAAATACAAAGAAATGCAAATTGATCAATGAAAAATGACTAGGCCTACTGCTACTATGGCACCATATTGGCTCAATCCCTTGATAACAAGGACAATGTTATTTGTCAAACTCCATTGTTACCTTGAATGTAGACCACTGCTTACTTAATCTTGCACCCTAGACGAAATAGCCGATAGATTTTGTCCCAGAGAGACACAATTTGTGGTATAAGGCTTTTCAATTTAAGGAGAAAAGCCATAAACCATGTCCTTTGCTCTTGGAGTGATAATTTGGTATTACCATGGAGACCCTCTTCAGCAATGTGAGAAACCAGCCTAGAGAAAAATCATACACATGCTAATTTGTATATTCTAATTCAATGATAAGATATTTATTTTTGAAGTAGCCAGCTGTAAAGAGCAAGACTCGAAAATATTTATGTATTCCTCTTGAGGGTATGATTTGTTCAAGGTTGTCCCTATGACTTTAAGGACATTGCTCTGAACCAGGACGATATGTTGTCTACACATATTGGCAATATCCACGATGGGAATTCATAGGTCTACTAAAATGTAGGCCTACTGGGGCGATCCGTAATATTTAAGTAGCCAAGAGAACACTACGAATTGTATTCTTTGTGTTTGGGATGACGCACGAATATTATTCAGCGACAAATGGTTGTTCATTCATAGCGGCAAAATGAAGCACACCTGCAAACAGCTTCACCCGCCACCGCTAACTATCCTATATTTCATTCTAAAGATGCCTTGTTCACTGCCCTAATTCAGAAACATGGACAGTTCATCGGTCAAGACGTCGGATCACAGCAAACTCACCAGAGTCCAATGATAGCAAGCAACAGCCACGAATTCATCGCTTTGCCTTTGGCATGTTGCAGCAGAGCCTTGGTGAAAATCTCCCGTTTCATGCTCACAAAGATACACGCAAAATATCGGACTACCTTGAAAAGGAAAAAAAAACACAACGTTGCTTTTTACCGCTCTACACTAAATAATTCAGTATGGATAAGCTAACTGTAAAGAGCATGTTTCCGAATAGACGGTAAATTCTACTAATCGATGCACTTGAGTGTTGCATAGATGTGGTGTTGTGTCAGACGCGCGCATGGATAGGATGGACCTTCTGTGACTGCCTCTGCTCTTGGAGGAATAGCGTTTCAAATGCGCCAGTGGCTTTTGTCTCATCTTGCATCTGTAACGCTGACACTGCCATAACTGTTCTGCAGTGTTGAAGTATTTTTTGTGTAAAATTATTTAAACATGAATATAGTGATTACTAATAATAATTAGTGATAACTTGCGTTTTCCAAAATAATCATGCGAACATTTAACTAACAGTTCGCTGGAATTTATAAATCAATGTATCCCCACCGGGAACCTGCTCTGGTAGTGACCAAAATGACAAGGCAAGGCAAGGCAAGGCAAGTTTATTTGTATAGCACATTTCAGCAACAAGGCATTTCAAAGTGCTTTACATGAGACATTAAAAGCATCAAGACAAAGTGCAACACATAAAAGGTCATAAATGCAAAAAAGGACATTTAAAACAAAATGCTGAAAAAATAAAATAAAAGTTACAGTGCAGTATGAATTAATAATTATTTGATTTAATAAAAGCAGCGGCAAAAAGAAAAGTCTTCAGTCCTGATTTAAAGGAACTGAGAGTTGCAGCAGACCTGCAGTTTTCTCGAGGTTTGTTCCATATATGTATATATAGCCTATAGATATGACATTCTATTATAAAAAAAATAGCACTTTAATGTTTCTGTCAACGTTCCCTCGTCTAAGCCAGTGGGTACTATGGTAAATGCACGTGGGACAGGGAAAATACTAAGGAGGAAACCCCCTGCACTTGCATGGTCCCTGGTAGACCATGTGGTGAGGATCAGAGTGGGTTGGGCAAACTGTCTAGGAGTCAAATGTAACACTTTACGCTTTTCTCTTATTTAATCCCAACCATCTTGAGATAGAAATGTCATAATTAGGCCATTTTTATTTAATTTGACAATAACAATTTACAGTTTGTCTTTTATGTGTTGCACTTTGTCATAGAGCCCACACACTAGCCTTGTTGTCTTTGCATTATATGAGAAGAAAGAAAAGTCAGACTGTTACCATTGACCCCACGCATGGTCAACTGCAAGAGTGATATAGATTATATCAAATCTCTCTCTGTTTCATGATGAATAATAGGAGATTGAGACTGGGACACACTGCTTACTTAAGACTGATATAGGCCTATACAGTAGATTATTTTTCAGTTATAATAAAAACATCTCTATAAAATTATTTTTCCCCCAATAGTTATACTGCATTTAATTATATTACAATTATAACAACATGGCACAGTGTGGTACTTGGCTAATTTTGCTACTATAAGAGATTCATTATAAGGTTATTAGTGACTAACCTAAAACCAATCCGATCCATTTCAACAGCCCTACTGCTCGACATAGATCTCCTGTACCCCCAGTTTGGGCTCATCAGCTCCATCACCAAAGACCTGGATGTGCTCCCCCACAGACACCTGGCAAAAAAGTAATGATTATGCCTCTATAAACAAACCTTGCCCACAGGAATATGCCATTCAGAACATTATTTCCTATTGTACTCCTACTACCACAAGGAAACAGTCAGGTGGATAAAATATGAAAAACGTTTATATCCATTCCAGTGAATATGCCACCCAGGCCTGCCAGTCAAGCCTTTCTCCTGACGATATTTGAATGGTGATTCTGATCCAATACATATACAATTTATGATGTCAGGTCCCTATCAGGCAAACATTTCTCATTAAAGGGGTAGTTCAGAATTTTGGACATAGAGCCTTATGACTTACCCATAATGTTGTTGATTGTTGGAGAACATTTTCAGCTGATTCCTCTGGGAGGTCCTCTGGGAGTCTGCCTTTTCTCCATTTACGCTCAGCTGTTCTCAGGCTCTGTCTATCAGTACGTACTGAGTCCGACAGCCATGGGGAAGGTGGAGTTGGGCGTGCAGGCCTGGAGGTGAGGATACAGAGATTGTCCAGAAAAGAGGAAAGAGTAGAGAGGAGAAGATCAATGGCAGTATCAGAGGGTAGGAGAGAGAAGGATTCAGGGGCAGGGAGGGCAGTGGTAACAGCAGAGGAAAGGTCAGTAGGGGAGAGCGAGCGGAAGTGGCTTCGGGTAGTAACCATGTGGGTAGGAGGAAGAATTACGGGGGAAGAGGGGAGGGAGAGGGAGTAGGACATGAAATAGTGGTCAGAGAGATGGCATGGGTCCCTCTACTCTACATCTCTGGATTCTGTCATTCGTTCGCATGGCTTCTCCTGCTCTGTTATTCCGATTACACCCAGCTGGTCCTGTTATTTCCCCCTCTAACACACAAGTGGAGGCACACATTACTGCATGCTTGACTGATATCTCGAGTGGATGGCAAAACACCATGTCAAGCTCAACAAGAACAAGACAGAGCTACTGTTCCTCCAGGAGAAGGGCTGCCCCCACCGTGACCAACTGTCATTCTCGGCACATATCACATCGAATACATACTCTTGCAGATTCCTTGCTGGGGCCCCGGCGTCAGCCATGAAACCTCTGGAACTTGTCCAGAAAGCTGCAGTTGCTGGTGTTCAACCACCCAAGTTCTCCCACACAACTTCCATTCTCTGTTGTCTACACTGGCTCCCTGTAGCAGCTCACATCCAGTTTAAAACTCTGGTACTCCTAGCCTAACAGGGCAATGAAAGGAACAGCTTCCTCCTGCCTCCAGCATGCAGTGTGTGTATGTATATATATAGACGTTTGTTGCTCTGCGACTGGCATGGTCTGGCGAAAATGTGTTGTGTGTTGTGTCTGCATGCTACTAACTGTGTTCTGCCTCCCCTCTCCCTTATGCCTCTCTCTCCTATTTTCTAACCAGGTCCTGTGGATGCCCCTCTGTCACCTGCAGACCATCCTGGGTCCAGTAGAAATCCCTGTGATTGCTGTAGCGGTCCAGTACAGCTACTAACCCTTTCTTCCTCTCTCCTCCCTAGTCTCTCTCCCTCTTATAGTCTAAACAGGTCCTGTGGATGCCTCTGTTTCCAGTAGGCCACCCTGAATCCGGTAGAAATCCCCCTGACTGCTGCAAAGACCCAGTGCAGCTACTAACCCTGTCTTCTTTTGTCCTCCCTAGTGTCTCCCCCTCTTGTACTGCACGAAGGTCCCGGAAAGTACTCCCCCCTATAGTACCTTGGTACGACCATCCCGTTCTCGCGAGCTCACATTCTGTTTCACTAACGCAGAACGGTCTGGCCTTCGCCTCCTCCAGAGCGATTATGCCAAAATCCAGACCATACCGGGCCAATCAGGGACTGCGTTTTAACTGCTGTCCCGCCCCACTGTGGAAAGCAGCCCCTGATTGGTTCGTGTCCCTGCTGCTCGCTAAACAAACATGGCGGCTCCTGAAGCAATGAGTGGTGACGTTAACGTTAGAAGAATAAACACAGCTATAAGTGCAGGTATTGCAGAAATAGACTTAATCACAACACTTAAACAAGAACAAGAGTATGCACGTCATGACCGAAAGAACGAGATCACGGATACAAGTGGCCGAAATGAGTTTTCTCCGGAGGGTGGCTGGGGTCTCCCTGAGAGATCGGGTGAGAAGTTCAGTCATCCGGGAGAGACTCGGAGTAGAGCCGCTGCTCCTTTGCGTCGAAAGGAGCCAGTTGAGGTGGTTCGGGCATCTAGTGAGGATGCCTCCTGGGCGCCTCCCGAGGGAGGTGTTCCAGGCGTGTCCGGCTGGGAGGAGGCCGTGTGGTAGACCCAGGACTAGGTGGCGGGACTACATCTCGGCACTGGCCTGTGAACGGCTAAATATTCCCCAGGCAGAGCTGGTTGATGCTGCTAGGGAAAGGGATGTCTGAGGCCCCCTGCTGGAGCTGCTGCCTCCGCGACCCGACCCCGGATAAGCGGATGAAGATGGATGGATGGAAGAGTATGCACTAGTGGAGTTTCTCGGTGGAAAAGACGTTTGTGTCGTTCTTCCGACTGGATTTGGCAGAAGTTTGCTGAACGCTGATTGGCTGAAGGTGTTTGTCTGTCAAGGCAAGTACCCCCGCCCACGTAATCGCTCTCTATGGGGCGAAGGCCAGACCGATATTGAGGAGTGAAGCTGTGAGCTCGCTAGATCGGGATGGTCATACCAGGCTACCCCCACCCCTTTCTCGGTCAAGATCCTCCTAATGTCTCCCTATAGCTGTATTTAAATATTTAAATAAATGTGTATTTAAATAAATGTATGAAAGACCAGTTTGTAACCTACAGTAACTGGCTTTGGTCTAGTTAGTTTCTTAGTAATAATACCCTTCTAATTTAAGGGGAGACAAAATGGTGTTTTTCTTCCGAACTTAAATTTTCAGATTTTTTGATATTCTTCTACTGTAACATGTATACTATCACTACATTAACAGAGAAATGGCGAGACTTGATTAAAAACGGCTATTTCTCAAATGGTTGTACTTGTGAAACAAGCATATGAATGCATAATGCTTATCTTTATCGTCCATTTTCTTAAAATTATGTTTTTTCAGTACCTGACATCACTCGGTATCAGCTATCTCAACTTCCAGGGCAGGTGCATTCACTAAACTTTACATACTGACTCTCACATGTATTCTGCAAATATTTACAGCTGTAATTGTGAATATATTGTTGTCTTTTCATTTTAGGTTGCATTTTGTGTCTAAAAATAGGCAAAAAAAGATTTTTAATGGATGTATGCAGTATTTTTTCAATATCTCTTGAAAATAAGCTTGTATTCTAAAACCCAGCTGTAAATATTTAAGTTTTTAGTATATTGTCAAAACAAAAGTAAAACTTTAAGCCTGACTTTATCCATTGTTTAGATAGTAGGTACCGAAATATATGCAACATTACTCCTATTTAATGAGTTATTGCCTAATTTGCATACCTAAACTTTTTTTTGAGAGAAAGTGTTACACAAAAAATATTTCTCTTGATGTGAAGATTAAACTGGTAAAAATTCATGAGGATATCTTTAAAGGAAAAAAAAATCCTATTCAACTGTAGTGTCTCCCCTTAAAGTCGTACTGAAATGAAAAAAGCATTCTGTCCCATTTTGGTTCACATAATTGGTCAGTGTTCACCTATTCAACGATGTATGCCCAAAAAATTACAAAATTCTACTTTTGTTGTAATCTTATATCAAAGTATATAATTTCTTACTTCCTGGAAAACGGTAGGTCACGTGCAATGACGACAACAGGTACTTAGATTTGAGGCCAATAATCTCACGACATCCACCCGTCAATCAACGCTATCCTTCTATCAAATCTGTCTAAAGTTCTTCAAACCTGTCCACTTGTCATTGTTCCAATCAAATTCCTCTAAACACATGTCCCACCCTCATAGCTTGTTTGCGTCAGAAATACGTCAAACTACGGAAGTTAGATGATATCAAACTTTCAGTTTCAGTGTGACTTTAAGGCTCACAATCACCTCTCACGATTAAATAGTATGGGTACTGTTTATACTGTATATTATACATTTCCTGAATCCTTAGAGTCATGTGAATGTTCCACTTTTTGTGTTGTGTGTCCCTGGTGTTCCTACTGTTGATGCCACAGGACTAAAATAAAGTATATAGTTTAGGTGAAAATTGTGGAAAAACGTGTCATTGACGGTTTGAGGAGTTCAAATGACCTCTATACTGTATTTGTCTGAAAGATTCACAACTGGGCTTGAATGAAAACTAAGGCCCTCATGATACCAAACACAATAAACATTTAAAAATGTCCTCATCATGAGCCTAAACCAAGATATGCACCAGTGTCTAAAATGCAATTTACTTCACGATGCGAACTACATTTCCTCAATTTAACTGAAAATGACAGTCAAGCCTGATGAGAGGCAACGCTACAAGAGAAAGGTGATAATGAGACAGTCGTCACATTAATATGCAGATGCACTACAGAAGTTCTTAGGCAAAAATAACAACAAGAACAGAGATGTCACTACAGAGATGACAACCATTAGTATTCTGACGAGCTCTGAATTGGCTGACAAGCATTTGAGACCATTGTCTCCTGTTCCACACAAAGCCACTGTATTGATGTCCCCATATTTGTGCCAGCTATGCTGTGAATATACTTTATATGGTATGTATACTGTATACAGTACATAAGGTATCACCCCCCCCCACACACACACACACACACACACAGACCCCTATCATCATGCGTGTAGATTCCATATCAATTATTTTGTCACCTTCCTTTCTCACCTTTTCTGATCATTTGAACACAACCTTCATCTCTGAACTTTTTTTTAGATTTAGAAATAAGACATAGTGGTGGCGATGGGGAACACTTCTATAGTGTCAAGGCTTTTGTATGCCTTCGTTTTTAGCATTTAGGTCTGTGGGAGCTGTTCTTGTTCAACAGGTGAGATACTGTAAAAGGTCTGCTTTTTTAAGGGTTAATTGTGACACCTGCAATCTAAGGAAATTTCTCTGAACAAAATTGTGTATCTCAAAAGATGACATATTTTGTCAAAGAGTGACCTTGGAGAGGAGACCATAGTAAATTGAAGCAAAGCTTTCAAAGTTTTCAAAATTTTTTTTTTTTAAAAGAGAAAAGATTCCATTAAGATGACTGAAAAGCAGCCAAGGTTGTGTTTCGCTTTGTGGATAGATGCTTCTCATATTTAATTTTATGGAATGATCTTCATGAAAATCCAGGCACGCAATACCTACTCAAAAGGCTCTCGTTGACTTTTAACGTCAAAGCCTTGTTCGGGATTCTGTTGCTAGGCAACTGTATCAACACCTTGTTCACTCCTGACTTGTTCACCTGCCATGAAGAGAATATCACATCTTCTCGCTTTTTGTCCACCATTTCCACCTCTCTCTCCTACCATAGCAACCTCTGTACTTAAAGGAGACCGATGAGAGAAAACCATATTGGGTGTAATCATACGCATGCTCATTTTGGTTGTCTAAGCTTTCCTTGGAAATACTAACCAGCTCAGCCCAATTTCAGTCATCCTCTGTGAAAATCTCTCCGCAATGTGGGTGAGCAAAACATAAACATGAGCACAGTTGCTGTGTATTTAAAAGCTCTACAGAATTTAAAAGGCAACTCCCATGACCTAACCAGTATTCTACAATGGAGAGTTTGGATACTTGTTTCTGATTGGCTAGCAGCAGTGGTAAAATACTCTGTAACCCACTGCTGCGACCGCATAACAATTAGTGTTAATGCGCCGTCAATCTCATTGACGAAACCATTGATAAGATCAAGCGGTAGGCTATGCTTTGCGTAGCAACCACTCGCAGCAACTTCGCTTTTTTCGTATCCTATTACAAAAACGCACTCATCAGTCCGACTCCAACACTTCCCCTATCAGCAAAAACGAGTGCTCTGGAGAGCTGTTTTAATAACTGCACCATGGCTGGAAATATTCAAATAAACGTGAACCACCCGAATTATGCCTTATGGTTTATGCGAACAAGGCCAACCCAAATAGGCGAGATAGCCTATGTTGCCTGGCAACCATTTAATTCAGAACTATAGCCTATCGCGGAAGATTTTGTAAATACTAAAATGATAAGAATGATCAGTAAATAAATTATTGAATGTTACTACTGAGTGTTTTTTGTGAATATATATGTAGTAACCGTTGTAGAAAAGCAATTGACCACTCGAGGCAGTGGGTTACAGGGGATTTTACCACAGCTACGGGAGTTTTAGGCCCTCCGCTGTCGCGTCGGGCCTAACAACGCCCCGTAGCTGTGGTAAAATCCCCTGTAGCCAACTGCCTCGAGTGGTCAATTGCTTAAATGTGTTCCAACCTATTGTATGCTCTCTGTGACATAATAAACTTAAAACAGTGACTCATGTTTGTAATGCATCGAGTGACCCAAAACACACAGACAGTGGATTAACCTTGTTGGATTTCTTATTCTTTTGTTATTATAACAGAGCCAAAAGGCAAAATAGTCATGACAAACTAGTGTTATGACGACACATGTTATCAAGTGTTTATGTTTATTAGTATAAGTTATAATTCTTAGTTATAATCCTTCTTTGTTATAATTTTCAATGTGATATTTAATCCCTCATTGTAGAGCAGCTACTGATGTTAGTCTACAAAGAGGGAACCTAATATGTGACTTTCAATGAGTTGATTATTGAGGAGAAAACAAGGGATGTGGTTTGTGACAAGGGGAGAGAGGGTACTCCATACTCAAGCAGTTGGAAGGAAAGATAGCCTCATTACAGAGGATCCCACTCACCCCCTGCACAAGTCATTCCAGCTACTACCATCAGGCCGTCGCTATAAAGTTCCCCTGGCCAAGAAAACCACTTCTTGGAACTCCTTTATTCCCACTGCCATAAAGATTTTAAACAAACAATGAGGAAGAACTCTTACACACGCACTCTGCCACTTTGCACATAGTAGTATTACGCTTATTTTTAATGACTGGTTTTAGGAATGTACTGTATTATCTCCTTAGTCTGAGTTGTGTTGTGCTAACTTGTGTTGATTGTTGTTGATTTTCTGTCACGACTAACATTTTCTGAATCTGAATATGAATCTGAGAATTATATGACAATGAAAGAATGAGAGGAGAAAGCAACTGAAAGTAGAAGGAGAGAGGTGGAGAGAGAAAGCTTTGCTTGCGTCACAAACAATTACTACAAGCCTTTAACATTAATCTAAATCAGTACATTCCACAGCAACCTTGACCAACAAACAAAGTATATACTTCGGGAACTGCAGGCTATGCATACATGAATTTATATACAAATGCTGATTTTGGTAAGATACTTCCTGTGGCTTAGAAGGGAAGAGGTTTGTAAACAGACAAACAGCATGTGCTTGTTCTCCCTCTTTAAAGCCAAGGTTAGGCTACTCATCTTGAGTCTGGAGACTTGTCCCAAATTAATCATACTTTCAAGTGCCGATGGCTTGTGTTCAGTATGCATGTGGTTACTGTGTGGAAAGGTATGGATGTGACCTATTGTATATTCAAGATTTGATAGACAGACAGACAGACAGCTCTTTATTTATCCCAGTGGGGACATTTCTGTTTCACAGCAGATTAAGAGAGTAAGGTTAATAAAACATGCAGAATAAGAATACATAATAAATAGGGGACAAATAGGGTGGACAGTGGACACATTATACAAATAACTAATAAAATATTGCTACTCACACAGTATATTAAAACAGTTAATGAAGGAAGTCTGTCACAGTACAGTAAGTGCTATCCAGTCCATAAGTTAAGTTCATTAGTCCTATAAAGTGGCCATCGTGGGCCTCAGAGACCTCCATGCATGCTGGAGGAGTCAGTCAGTCATACCTTTCTGTTTTGAGTATATATTTTTTAGGGCATTTCTGCTTTCTTGGGATAGGACAGTGTAAGGACGGACACAAAAGGCGGGAGAAAGAAATAAGAAGACATGCAGCAAAGGGCCCGGGCTGGATTAAAGCCCGCGCCAAGGACTAGCCTTTACATGGTACGTGCCCCAACCCAATGAGCCACTAAGGTGCCCCGATTTAATACCTTTCTGTCTTCCATATAGAACATTTCTGGTCTTTTATGTAGGCCTACCTATGCTTAGCTGATGTTGTCACTTGTCAATGGCAACACACAATTTGGTTAATGTCTTTTCATTTGAGATTGATATTATTTCAAGTTAGATATTAAATCATTTATTTATTCAAGTTTTATTTTTTTCAGCATTGTCTTTAAGGGGTTTTGTATGTGTTCAGCCCTTGGCATGCCAGAATTTATACCCCTAGATAGTAGTAATTGGTCATAATTATACACACACACACACACACACACACACACACACACCACCCACTCTATTTTCTCTTCTGTGGTACAGGGGATCAAAGTCCCATCACTTTACTCAAAATAATAATGAAAAATTCCTGCACACATCATATAAAAACACCTTGTTTACCACCTTGTTTATACAACATGGCCAGCAGGCAGAACTGTCAAGTATCATCAAAGCTCTTATCTCCATGCCTGTATCCTCCTGTGCATCATTAGGGGCCAGGCAGCATAGCTGCCGGAACCCTATTGTATTTGCCTATATTATTATTATTACTATTATTAGGGCCCGAGCACTGGCGGTGCGAGGCCCTATTGAAATTCGAAGGATTATTATTCTCCTTCTTCTACCTTCTCCTTCTTCTCCCCAAACAAATGCCTTTTTGGCGACCTAAACATCGATGAAAACGGATGAAACTTTGCAGATACATCAGTCCCGTTGAAAATAAGATATTTCATCGGTGCCGGAAATGGGCGTGGCAAAACGTCTCAAGAGCGCCCCCTGGAAAAATTAAAAATGGCGAGCCCCACCTTTCAGTTTGATGTAGGCGAACGAAATTCGGACGGCATATGTAGTTCATCGAGACACACTAAAATGTCTCTTGGAGCTATACCCAACATGCAACAGGAAGTCCGCCATTTTGCTCTTAATGGGCCATTTTCACCTTGTTTTTACCATTTCCATGCCTCGTACTTTAACGAACTCCTCCTCAGATTTCATCCGATCAACTTCATATTCGGTCAGTTTCATCTTAAGACCTTTGTGATCAAAAATTTAGTTTTCACCAAACACCCTTGCCGTGGTGCCCCGCCAAAGTTTGACATTTCGCCATAAAACACGAAGTCCTCATAACTCCTCCAAACATTATCCAATTTGTCCGATATATCTCACGCTTCATGACAGTTCTGTCCTGAACACATCTATGTGTCAGTATTGCGTCATACTTATAGCGCCACCTATTGGTGAAACAGGAAGTCCTCATAACTCCTACATACATTATCCGATTTGCACCAAATTGCTGACGATTCATGAAGGTCGCATTCTGAATACATCTATGCGTCGTTATTGAGTCACACTTACAGCGCCACCTACTGGTGAAACAGGAAGTACTCATAACTCCTACATACGTTATCCGATTTACTCCAAATTGCTCATGCTTGATGAAGGTCGCATCTTGAACACATATGTAAGTCAGTATTGTGTCATACCTACAGCGCCACCTACTGGTGAAACAGTAAGTCCTAATAACTCCTACATACATTATCCGATTTACTCCAATTGCTCAGGGTTGATGAAGGTCGCGTCCTGAAACACATCTGTAGGTCAGTATTGAGTCATACTTATAGCGCCGCCTACAGGTCAAGCAGGAAGTCATCATAACTCCTACATACATTATCCGATTTACTCAACATTTCTCACGCTTCATCAAGGTACCGTCCTGAACACATCTATGCATCGGTATTGAGTCACGCTTAGAGCGCCACCTACTGGTGACAGGAAGTTTCTCTCAGAACTGGACACCGAAATAGCACAGCCTTTAACGGCGCCGCACCCCGACGCGCGTGGGGTGCGAGGGCCCGCTCAATGCTGCTCGCAGCCCTAGTTATTATTATTATTCTCCATCTTCCACTGAAGTCTGACTTCCCATGGACAAAAACTCACCAAACTTTGCACATAGCTCCAGTACTATACCCAAAGTCCTCAACCTGCATTGTAGGTCAATATAGCTGAAGGTGGCGCTACAGCAACAGTCTGAAGTTTAAAACTTTAAAAAATCATAACAAATCAGCCATAGGTGCCATCACTGTAAAACCGCCATGTCAATGTAGTCCCAAGTGAGACAAAACTTTCATATGCTCTGACCTTGCAGGAATTTTGAAGTCCATCACTCTGATTTTTTCATAAACTGTAAAACCTATCAAACCTATATCCTCCCACATTTTTTGTTCAATTGACACAAAAATATACTGTATCTTCAGACTGTCCTTACCAAACGATCCTCACAGATTTTTGAAATATGAAAAATTGAGCCCACAGCACATCAACAAGTTTTACTGTTAACAGTTCTGTATACAGTTCCTATTAATTCTCGCCAAATCAATGTCTGATCATCCTCATAAAAAGTGACCACATTGGCCACATATCCAAGATGTAGTGTGATTTTTTTCAGAATCTTATCTCAAAAATTGAATTTAAAAAAATATGTTTAATTCTGTCCTCTGAAACCAACACTTCATAGAGAGAAAACTACATTACCCACAATCCAACGCAAGCTCCACGAATTGGAGACATCGCTGTTGGCAACCCTACCCAACCCCCGCTGAGGATTACAATGACTAAATCGATGATTGGCAACTGACTGAGTACACAGCTGCTGAAGTTAATGTTCAATTATGAAGAAAAGCAAATCTCATCCCACATTTTTCAATCAATTAACACCAAACTTGCTACACTGGATCTTCAGACTGTAATTCACAAACTCATTGACCAGATTGTTGAATTATCAAAATCGAGCTTACAATGCAACAAAATGTTTTACAAATGTTTTACGATACGATACGAATGTACAAAATGAACATTGGAATGTCAACTTTCTTGTTGTCTTCCTATTCTCTCGCTTATTGCTCCTAAACTTGTCGGAAATTGCCTGGCCCCGCCTCATCGCTGCGTAGCAGCTTTAATTGACAGTTTACATTTGTCCACAGGTCCTCTCAAACACCATGTTTTACGTTTGCACAGGAACAAGATTTTTTATTAGAATGTATCCCCCTGTCTGAAACCTTTGCAACATATTATTGTTACAATGTATTTTTTGAGATTTAAGGCTATATTAGTCACTTGAGACGTATCTGTGCAATTTACTGTAGTGGTACATAGTGATGCAAAAAGTTGACTATGCAAACACAATTGTAGTCGTTCTGTGATTAATGCTTTACTAAGCATTTAATTAGGAGAGTGTGTATGTAATAAATAACTTTGTAATAATAATGAATGCCACACAAGGAAGAAGGCTGTGGGTGGGGTAGTGGGGGAATGCTTTTTCGTGTGTAGCAATGGAGATGAAGAAAAGCTCCCTTAACATGTGCTGCCAGACACTGGTTGACTTGTTAAAGAGGCACATGGGAATGCAGCCGTGGAGAAGAGAGCTCTGATGACACTTGACAGCTCTGACTGCTGCATGGCCATGGGCCCTCAGAGACCAGCCTTCAAAGATCAGGAAGAGAGTGAGTGTGCTGTTTGCATCTCTGCCGATGGGGCTTCTAGTGTGTATACCTGTGGACAAATGTAAACTGTTCTGACAGGGCCAGCATGTGTGCGTGCCTGTGTGTGATGTGTGTGTGTGTATGTGTGTGTGTGTGTGCGTGTCTGTGTGTATACTACTAGTGTAAGCTGTATCATGTAGCATGTCTAAATACATTCTATTTTGTGAACCCACAAACATGTAGGTTTTGTAAGTAGATTATGAGAATGAAAAGAATATTCCTCCATCATCATTATTGTTCTTGAGACAGATGTGGTATTGTACTTTTCTACTTCTCTACTATCTCCTATAATACATAAGTATGATAATGTAAATGTTGTGTTACGTACCAGCTTTGTCTACTGTTTGCAGGTTTTCAGATGTACGTTTCTGTCTCATATTCCTCTCATTAAGAGGTACATTTAAATTACAGAAATAACAGAAAATATTGCTGACTGTGCCTTAAATACTTTCAAGCATAACATCTGACTCTCTGCCATATCAAACACGCATGGCTTACTGTTTATCTGCAATCAGTTAAACATCTGGATGAAGTGGTCATTCAAATAAGGCCGTAGAAGAATGTGCCATGTTGCTGATTGAATCCCAGCATGTGCATATTTGAACCACATGTGGCCATGCCTCTATGGGAGGAAGCATCCTCAGCTCCAAGCTGCATTTTTTCCCTAAAGCTCTGGGGCCTCATTTATCATTGAGGTACACCTTCTTGTACACGGTCTTTTTCCGCGATTTCAGGCGTACGCCATTTCCCCCCCCCACAGCGCGATCTATCAAGCCGAAAGGGCGAAAATGTAGTCGCCTTTCTACGCGCTTTTGTAGGACACCTCTCAAGTAGCCGTACCGATTTACACGGTTTTCTACACCCTTTTTGAACACAGGGGGAACTGGCGACGCAGGTGGTGCGTCGGTGAATTACAATGTGTGATGGAGAGAATAAGAGCGACAGTTCATGAACGCACAATCATGTAGGCTAATAGCCCAATTCAGCACCAACATATATCGCAATGCAAGATTGGACGTGTCCTCTAACCGGCTCATTAATGGTCCGATATGGATTTGTTCCCCAAACTTAACCTATGCGCACACCTAATGCAGGTACTCCATCAAACGGCAATAATTGACCAATTAGATTGTCATTAATATGTGATCATGTGGACCTGTTTGCTGTTTGGTAAGCAAATGACAGTCCTCCTGTGCGTAATGCGAGCCTAAATGAATCCGGCGCTACTCGGCCTACTGGCCGAGATAGAACTCCAAAGAGGTGACGGCGATGGCGACTGCACCCACATAAGAGCACCATCATTGAATGAATACGTCTATGTGAATCGCAAAAATGTGCACACTATAAATACCCAAATCATATGTGACGCCGACATGCTCATTACAAGTGTAGTGGCACGGTGGCCTGGCTCCACGCATGACTCATCCATCCTGGCGCACAGCAGGGTAGGGGCTAGAATGGAGGCAGGCGCTGCGCGTGACGGCTGGCTTGTTGGTGTGTGCATAGCCAAGATATATTCTTTTTCTTCTTTACTTTAATCTTTATTAGCATTTTCCATCCATACAACGACAATACAATAAAACATAAAAACTTACAATAACAGCTTATGGGTACTTCCATCCATGCAGCTTTTTTCTCTTAATCAAATATTACAATTTCAATATTAGTGGTATCATCACACTTCCTTCTATAATCCATCCATTTTTCCCATCTCCCTTCAAACTTTCCTTCCTGCATCCTCAATGCATGCGTGAACTTCTCCCTAACATAAATCTCTTCCACAACACCCAGCCACTGCTCCTTGGTTGGGGGTTCCACCTTATACCAAGCGCTCATTATTAGGGCCCGAGCACTGGCGGTGCGAGGCCCTATTGAAACTCGAAGGATTATTATTATTCTTCTCCTTCTCCTTCTTCTTCTCCTTTACTCCAAACAAATGCCTTTTAGGCGGCCTGAACATCGATGAAAACGGATGAAACTTTGCAGATACGTCAGTCCCGGTGAAAAATTTGATAATTCATGGGTGACGGAAATGGGCGTGGCAAAACGGCTCAAGAGCGCCCCCTGGAAAGTTTAAAATGGCGAGCCCCACCTTTCAGTTTGATGTAGGCTAACGAAATTCGGTGGGCATATGTATTTCATCGAGCCACACTTAAATGTCTCTTGGAGCTATACCCAACATGCAACAGGAAGTCCGCCATTTTGCTCTTAATGTGCCATTTTGTCCTTGTTTTGACCATTTCCATGCCTCGTACTTCGACGAACTCCTCCTACAGATTTCATCCGATCAACTTCATATCGGGTCAGCTTCATCTTAAGACCTTTGTGATCAAAAGTTATCAAAAAAATTGAGTTTTCACCAAACACCCTTGCCGTGGCGCCCCGCCAAAGTTTGACATTTCGCCATAAAACACGATGTCCTCATAACTCCTCCATACATTATCCGATTTGTCCGATATATCTCACGCTTCATGACGGTTCTGTCCTGAACACATCTATGTGTCAGTATTGCATCATACTTATAGCGCCACCTATTGGTGAAACAGGAAGTCCTCACAACTCCTCCATACATTATCCAATTCGTCCGATATATCTCACGCTTCATGAAGGTTCTGTCCTGAACACATCTATGTGTCAGTATTGCATCATACTTATAGCGCCACCTATTGGTGAAACAGGAAGTCCTCATAACTCCTCCATACATTATCCAATTTGTCCGATATATCTCACGCTTCATGACGGTTCTGTCCTGAACACATCTATGTGTCAGTATTGCATCATACTTATAGCGCCACCTATTGGTGAAACAGGAAGTCCTCATAACTCCTCCATACATTATCCAATTCGTCCGATATATCTCACGCTTCATGAAGGTTCTGTCCTGAACACATCTATGTGTCAGTATTGCGTCATAATTATAGCGCCACCTATTGGTTAAACAGGAAGTCCTCATAACTCCTCCATACATTATCCGATTTGTCCGATATATCTCACGCTTCATGACGGTTCTGTCCTGAACACATCTATGTGTCAGTATTGCGTCATACTTATAGCGCCACCTATTGGTGAAACAGGAAGTCCTCAAAACTCCTCCATACATTATCCGATTTGTCCGATTTATCTCACGCTTCATGACGGTTCTGTCCTGAACACATCTATGTGTCAGTATTGCGTCATACTTAGAGCGCCACCTATTGGTGAAACAGGAAGTCCTCATAACTCCTGCATACATCATCCGATTTGCACCAAATTGCTGACGCTTCATGAAGGTCACCTTCTGAACACATCTATGCGTCGGTATTGAGTTACACTTACAGCGCCACCTACTGGTGAAACAGGAAGTACTCATAACTCCTACATACATTATCCGATTTACTCCAAATTGCTAATGCTTGATGAAGGTCGCATCTTGAACACATCTGTAGGTCAGTATTGCGTCATACCTACAGCGCCACCTACTGCTTACAGGAAGTCCTCATAAGTCCTACATACTTTGTCCGATTTACACAACATTTCTCACGCTTCATCAAGGTACTGTCCTGAACACATCTATGCGTCGGTATTGAGTCACGCTTAGAGCGCCACCTACTGGTGACAGGAAGTTTCTGTCAGTACTGGACACCGAAATAGCACACCCTTTAACGGCGCCACACCCCGACCCGCGTGGGGTGCGAGGGCCCGCTCACTGCTGCTCGCAGCACTAGTTGTCTTTTTACTAGCAACCAATAGTACTTTCACTAGGTATCTGTCCCCTCCTTGTACATCATCCTGTGTTATGTTTGCCAAGATATATATTCAAAGCTGATAAGAATGAGAACCAGTCAAGACCCCACCACAAAATGAGGACCCAAGCCCTCAGCCCCCTCCCCGTCATGAGGGTTACCAGCGGGGCCAAAGGGCCCGCACTGAGGTCATGCGCCAGCTATGAAGACAAAGTAAGGTTCACATTGTTACCATTTTATTGTCTGTTGGTGGGTGACTGTGTGAGGTGTGTGAGTGCGTTTGTGAGTGCATGTGTGAGGTCCGTGAGTGTGGTAGTGAGTGACTGTGTGAGGTCCGTGACAGCATGTGTGGGAATGAAGTGCAGTGAGGATGTCCTGTTGGCTCTGGTGGTGTAATGTGGTGACCTCCACCAACTGCTGCTCAACTGCCCCAATCCCTTCTGCCATGTCCCTCTGGGCCTCTAGGGTCATGAGCCTCCAGCACAGCGTCTGAGAGGAAGCCCAGCCCTCAGGGACCCTTGAGGCAGGGACGCTGGCAGCCGGAGGTGGAGGCGTGGGCGGTGGAGACGGAGACGGAGGCGCTGGAGATGGCACTGGAGGTGGAGGCTGGCGCGCTGGAGGTGGAGGCACTGGAAGTCGTGGCGCTGGAGGTGGAGGCTGCAACCGGTGGGGGCACGACCGTCAGGTCAAGGACCACTGCAGACTTCCCCTCCTCTGAGTCCCACCCCACGTCAGAGTCTGGAGAAACAATTTCAGTCATTAGGGCCCGAGCACTGGCGGTGCGAGGCCCTATTGTATTTCGAAGGATTATTTATTCTTCTCCTTCTTCTCCTTCTTCTCCTTCTCCTTTACTCCAAACAAATGCCTTTTAGGCGGCCTGAACATCGATGAAAACGGATGAAACTTTGCAGATACGTCAGTCCCGGTGAAAAATTTGATAATTCATGGGTGACGGAAATGGGCGTGGCAAAACGGCTCAAGAGCGCCCCCTGGAAAGTTTAAAATGGCGAGCCCCACCTTTCAGTTTGATGTAGGCTAACGAAATTCGGTGGGCATATGTATTTCATCGAGCCACACTTAAATGTCTCTTGGAGCTATACCCAACATGCAACAGGAAGTCCGCCATTTTGCTCTTAATGTGCCATTTTGTCCTTGTTTTGACCATTTCCATGCCTCGTACTTCGACGAACTCCTCCTACAGATTTCATCCGATCAACTTCATATCGGGTCAGCTTCATCTTAAGACCTTTGTGATCAAAAGTTATCAAAAAAATTGAGTTTTCACCAAACACCCTTGCCGTGGCGCCCTGCCAAAGTTTGACATTTCGCCATAAAACACGAAGTCCTCATAACTCCTCCATACATTATCCAATTTGTCCGATATATCTCACGCTTCATGACGGTTCTGTCCTGAACACATCTATGTGTCAGTATTGCGTCATACTTATAGCGCCACCTATTGGTGAAACAGGAAGTCCTCATAACTCCTCCATACATTATCCAATTTGTCCGATATATCTCACGCTTCATGACGGTTCTGTCCTGAACACATCTATGTGTCAGTATTGCGTCATACTTATAGCGCCACCTATTGGTGAAACAGGAAGTCCTCATAACTCCTCCATACATTATCCAATTCGTCCGATATATCTCACGCTTCATGAAGGTTCTGTCCTGAACACATCTATGTGTCAGTATTGCGTCATACTTATAGCGCCACCTATTGGTGAAACAGGAAGTCCTCATAACTCCTACATACATTATCCAATTCGTCCGATATATCTCACGCTTCATGACGGTTCTGTCCTGAACACATCTATGTGTCAGTATTGCGTCATACTTATAGCGCCACCTATTGGTGAAACAGGACGTCCTCATAACTCCTCCATACATTATCCAATTTGTCCGATATATCTCACGCTTCATGACGGTTCTGTCCTGAACACATCTATGTGTCAGTATTGCGTCATACTTATAGCGCCACCTATTGGTGAAACAGGAAGTCCTCATAACTCCTCCATACATTATCCGATTCGTCCGATATATCTCACGCTTCATGACGGTTCTGTCCTGAACACATCTATGTGTCAGTATTGCATCATACTTATAGCGCCACCTATTGGTGAAACAGGAAGTCCTCATAACTCCTACATACATTATCCAATTCGTCCGATATATCTCACGCTTCATGAGGGTTCTGTCCTGAACACATCTATGTGTCAGTATTGCGTCATACTTATAGCGCCACCTATTGGTGTAACAGGAAGTCCTCATAACTCCTCCATACATTATCCAATTTGTCCGATATATCTCACGCTTCATGACGGTTCTGTCCTGAACACATCTATGTGTCAGTATTGCGTCATACTTATAGCGCCACCTATTGGTGAAACAGGAAGTCCTCATAACTCCTACATACATTATCCAATTCGTCCGATATATCTCACGCTTCATGAAGGTTCTGTCCTGAACACATCTATGTGTCAGTATTGCGTCATACTTATAGCGCCACCTATTGGTAAAACAGGAAGTCCTCATAACTCCTCCATACATTATCCGATTTGTCCGATATATCTCACGCTTCATGACGGTTCTGTCCTGAACACATCTATGTGTCAGTATTGCGTCATACTTATAGCGCCACCTATTGGTGAAACAGGAAGTCCTCATAACTCCTGCATACATCATCCGTTTTGGACCAAATTGCTGACGCTTCATGAAGGTCACCTTCTGAACACATCTATGCGTCGGTATTGAGTTACACTTACAGGGCCACCTACTGGTGAAACAGGAAGTACTCATAACTCCTACATACATTATCCGATTTACTCCAAATTGCTCATGCTTGATGAAGGTCGCATCTTGAACACATCTGTAGGTCAGTATTGCGTCATACCTACTGCGCCACCTACTGCTTACAGGAAGTCCTCATAACTCCTACATACTTTGTCCGATTTACACAACATTTCTAACGCTTCATCAAGGTACTGTCCTGAACACATCTATGCGTCGGTATTGAGTCACGCTTAGAGCGCCACCTACTGGTGACAGGAAGTTTCTGTCAGTACTGGACACCGAAATAGCACACCCTTTAACGGTGCCACACCCCGACCCGCATGGGGTGCGAGGGCCCGCTCACTGCTGCTCGCAGCACTAGTTAGGGCCCGAGCACTGGCGGTGCTAGGCCCTATTGAAACTCGAAGGATTATTATTATTATTCTCCTACCTTCTTCTTCTCCCCAAACAAATGCCTTTTTGGCGGCCTAAACATCGATGAAAACGGATGAAACTTTGCAGATACATCAGTCCTGGTGAAAATCGGATATTTCATTGGTGACGGAAATGGGCGTGGCAAAACGGCTCAAGAGCGCCCCCTGGAAAGTTTAAAATGGCGAGCCCCACCTTTCAGTTGGATGTAGGCGAACGAAATTCGGTGGGCATATGTATTTCATCGAGCCACACTAAAATGTCTCTTGAAACTATACCCAACATGCAACAGGAAGTCCGCCATTTTGCTTTTTATGTGCCATTTTGTCCTTGTTTTGACCATTTCCATGCCTCGTACTTCAACGAACTCCTCCTAGAGATTTCATCCGATCAACTTCATATCCGGTCAGCTTCATCTTAAGACTTTTGTGATCAAAAGTTATCAAAAAAATTGAGTTTTTACCAAACACCCTTGCCGTGGCGCCCCGCCAAAGTTTGACATTTCGCCATAAAACACGAAGTCTTCATAACTCCTCCATACATTATCCGATTTGTCCCATATATCTCACGCTTCATGACGGTTCTGTCATGAACACATCTATGTGTCAGTATTGCGTCATACTTATAGCGCCACCTATTGGTGAAACAGTACGTCCTCATAACTCCTCCATACATTATCCGATTTGTCCGATATGTCTCACGCTTCATGACGGTTCTGTCCTGAAGACATCTATGTGTCAGTATTGCGTCATACTTATAGCGCCACCTATTGGTCAAACAGGAAGTCCTCATAACTCCTCCATACATTATCCGATTTGTCCGATATATCTCACGCTTCATGACGGTTCTGTCCTGAACACATCTATGTGTCAGTATTGCGTCATACTCATAGCGCCACCTATTGGTGAAACAGGAAGTCCTCATAACTCCTCCATACATTATCCGATTTGTCCGATTTATCTCACGCTTCATGACGGTTCTGTCCTGAACACATCTATGTGTCAGTATTGCGTCATACTTATAGCGCCACCTATTGGTGAAACAGGAAGTCCTCATAACTCCTGCATACATCATCCGATTTGCACCAAATTGCTGACGCTTCATGAAGGTCACCTTCTGAACACATCTATGCATCGGTATTGAGTTACACTTACAGCGCCACCTACTGGTGAAACAGGAAGTACTCATAACTCCTACATACATTATCCGATTTACTCCAAATTGCTCATGCTTGATGAAGGTCGCATCTTGAACACATCTGTTGGTCAGTATTGCGTCATACCTACAGCGCCACCTACTGCTTACAGGAAGTCCTCATAACTCCTACATACTTTGTCCGATTTACACAACATTTCTCACGCTTCATCTAAGTACTGTCCTGAACACATCTATGCGTCGGTATTGAGTCACGCTTAGAGCGCCACCTACTGGTGACAGGAAGTTTCTGTCAGTACTGGACACCGAAATAGCACACCCTTTAACGGCGCCACACCCCGACCCGCGTGGGGTGCGAGGGCCCGCTCACTGCTGCTCGCAGCACTAGTTTTCTTTGAGTTTGTCTGTTAACTTGATTATGCATTAAACATTTCATTGTGTAGACATATTCAATTGATATGTTTTTCTGTTGGCAGCCAAATAAATGCTTAAGTGTGATTTACCGGGTGATTTAGATGAGTCTTCATTTCCCAGAGGGGAAAATGTTTCATGTGGTATAACATTATGAAGTGATCATCTGTGTTATCGTTCCCTGTTTTTGGTCCTAAATCAATCATAGCCTACCACAGAATGTGTGGAATGTTTGCTTTCCTCACAGCCACATAATACAGCATGTCCGTGTAGCCTACGCCAAATACAGGATGCACGAAACGTACAGTAGGCTACCTTAACTGTAGGAGCAATCAGACAAATGTAGGCTCGTACAAATAGCTTACCTTCCGAAGATGATTTTCTTTCCTCGCGTGGACCTCACCAAGCACATGCACCTCCGTCTCCGAAAAGTTTCTCATCTTTCCGCGTTTTTCCATAAACGTAATTGTCTTGCCTTTTTTTCTCCACGCTATATTATGTCGGTTCCTTCCGGGAAACCACGTTTGGCCACTCATGGTTTTGACCATATATGGTTGGATTTGGGCGTGGCGAGGGTGGAACACGGGGCGCGTGCACGTCCGCTCTCTTCTACGCCACCGTCGGATTTTTCGTTGAGGAATCGGCGCAGCAGCGTGTACGCCATGTTTGATAGATCCGAAAACCGTGTAAATATTCTCGTCGTACGCGACATTTCGCCTTTTCCTCGTTTTCGTCGTACGCCCTCTTTTACACCTGAATTTACACGCTCTTTGATAAATGAGGCCCCAGGTGTAGTTCCCTGACACAGAATCTAAGAATTACAGAAGAAGCAGTGGTCTAAAAGAGCAGCCCATTCAACCATTCAGACTTGGTCTTATAATGTGTTTTGGACGATCCGATTCAATGTGGACCAAACAGAATTCAAAACAAAGTCTAAACAGGGTCAATGATTCCTCTCGATTGATCATAGCAGACTCAGTATAAAAATATTTAAATGTTGAAAATCTGATGAAAATCATACATATTGTATAGCTTTAATAAAAGGGAAGGACTGACCAACAGTGGGGTTCTCTAATGCAGACCACTGCCCCAACAGCTGCTAGAGGGCCCTGACTGGTTCACCATGTACATCAGTGATTTTTCACCATACTGTAGATGTCATCAAGACATCTATTCAAGTCATCAAGACCACTAATAAGTATATTTTCTTTAATCAGGGAAAATTACCCATTTTGGGGTCATTATTTGCTAACATGTAATGGTCTTCCAAGGGGGCATGTCCCCTTCCGTCCCCCACCCCCCGTCCAATGGGGCCTCACAAAATCTATAGCTGTGTGGGGCCTCTATCCTATAGAGGAGCTTCATAATAAAGTGGTGATTATAGATCGGATACATTTTAGTCTGTGCTTGAATTCTACAACAAGAATGTTCCAGGAGCATTTAAGATCTTACAAGGTTATTGGGGGTTCTCTAATAGAGTGGGCAGATTAAGTTATTCAAAAGCATACCAACACTGTCAGCAACTAATAGGCTGTTTGTGTATCAATGGCCTCACAGAGAGAGGTAAATCTGCTGATGAACTGTGAGCAGCTTGCTGTTTTCAGAGTGCGTAGGCTCACTTTTATATAGATTGTGGACGTTTCAGCAACATAGGCATTAAAAGTGTTGGAGTATCTGCAGTGTTTGGGATTTTAGCAGTGTTAGGATTTCCACTGTTTAGAAGAGTGCACTAGATGTCCTGCTGACTCTCATATGTTGTGGCCAGGAGTGCTGATGGCTGCTTGAGGTGAGGCTTGAGGTGAGGCTTGTGTGTGTGTGTGTGTGTGTGTGTGTGTGTGTGTGTGTGTGTGTGTGTATGTTAGAAAGGATCACAGATCCAATCGCAGTCTTTGTTTGTAGCAGGGAAATAAGACTAAAATATTTCCTTGAGTCTTTTCAGATGTGTTGCTATCGCTTCATCGGGCAAGTATGTTGTGGGCGGGATCCTCTGCTATAAAGGTTATTTTGCACAAGAGAGCATGGTACATAATCCTGCAGCACACATTATGTCTCATTAATACTGTAGTTGCAGTATAAATACATATTTGAATAGGGTTTTTAATATGAATGATATATTTATTAGATATTTAACTGTTTATTAGATGTCACCCCTACGCTTACTGTTCAAGGGGGAACAGCTTTTAGTGTTCGGGCACCATCCTCATTGAATGTCCTTCAGGACAAGCTGGAGTCCTTGGTACCATTGGACCATTTCAGGTTGATGGCATCTGAACACCTATCAAAACAATGTTGCTATTTTTTAATTAACTCTATATCATAGAAGCGTTGTTGTTTGTTGCTGCTCATTTCCCTTATTTGTTTGTTTGTTTGCTGTATTCTATTTTTGTTTCTTATTCTTTCTATTTTTGAAGGAGACGACCGCAGCAAACCCCTGGTATATTGACGATATACCACACCCTCGAGTGAGTTATTGATTCACTATTCGTCTTGTTCTGTATAGTTTCCTTGTGCTAAAAATATTGATATGAGGGGCTGGAAAATCGCTACAGTATTGCATTTATTTATTGATTGATATTCAGCTGTATCGATTTTATTGCACAGCCCTATTTAGTGGTTGGGTAAAGATATTAAGCTTCTACTGTATATCTCTACTAGTGTTGATATTACGAGTTTTCAGATTTTTTCCGCTGTATCCTTGACATCGTCAGGTTGTTTGTGTGTCTGTGCGTGTGTGTGATATGGCATTTCTAAAGGTACACAGGTGGTTGGGGTTTAGCTGTTTGTAAAGTTCAATCAGATGATAGAATATAAAACTACTGAATGCAATTTTTGACTCTGCTACTTCAACTCACGGTGAAACAGGCTAGAGTTGCTATTATATAGCACTTTTTTTTTTATCAAAAGAAAGATTGAATCAAACAACGAATCCAATACTGTGCTCAATTTTATTTCAAAATAGAGTAGAACTCTCCTGTGATTTTGACAACAATATAGCTATAAAAAAGCATGAGAGAAACTGACATATGAACTCCAAATTGACATTGGTCCTCATCCGGATAAAACTATTTCAGATTGCAGTTGAGTGTACACGTTTTAATAAATGAAATTTGTGTACAACACACTAAAACAAATCCCAATACACTACAAATTTACAAAGAGCACAAATGCATTAACCTCTGCTTAAAATATACTAACGGTTAGAAATACAATATGAACAATACAAACATCTCACAATATGATGATAGACAAAGAAGTGAATAGTCCACAAGTTATCCAAATCATTAAAACAGAGAAATACAAACAGACTTATTTTCAGTAAGATGCTAAATTGTAATAATTATTGGGAAGAATATAAATTGTACAGTACAAGAAAATGGTTTTCTTCTGTGTAAAAATGAACAACAGGAAAACATACTTAGCTGAATAAATATAAATAAGTAGACATAAACATTTTATTCCTTACAGCACATATTGGCATTCCTGCAGACACTCAATATACTAATATCATGTCCCAATCACTAACTTGTGTCACAGTGTCTGTGTCCATGTTGAGTGACAGATGTGAAATTCAACCAACAAGATAAAGTATGAAAAGCAAATCTCCATATATTCCTGAACTGATGGAGACGAAGTCAAATGAGTGTGTGTGTGTTTGTTGTGTCACTGTTACACTGAAAAAAAATGTTGCAACATAATTCTTCTGTATGTTCTAAACACATGCATTTCATTTACGATAACTACACAGAAGGGTTGGCAAAAAATTTACAGTATTTACGATATGTGGCTACAGTACAAACCTGGGGCGATGTTCACAAAACATCATAAGCCTAAATGGCCCATATTAAGAGTACAGTAAATCCTAAGAAAAGTGTCCGTATCACTTCTTATTTAAAAGGTTGGTCTCAAAATAATTCACAAAATTCACTTTTCGAACACTGTTATTGTTTTTTGTTTGTTTTAATCTGTTTTTATTATGTTCGAAATAAACTTTCATTCATTCATTCATACATTCATTCAAAATAATTCACAAAGCGTTTTTAAGTTGCGATAGCTCCTAAACCCAGGACAAGTGGTGGAAAGGACTTTCAGAGAGGCTATAATAATTCATAAAGCAAAGGGAATGGCTGCTGCACATAGTCCACATTGCTGCAATTGGCAAAATGCTTTGCAAGCAAATAATAACACGTTGGTAAGGAGGTACCGTCACTATCGGGAGGTTATATTGTTTATTGTGGAGTTGGAGGGATGTACTTAAATTTCCAACAACCTGAAGCAATCCCACCTGAGATGAAAATGGCAGTTATTTAGCCACAGGGAATAGTAGTACAGTGGTGAGGATTTGGGCCTATCACAGCTGTGATTCAGCTATCATATAGCTGAATCATAACCCAAACGATGCCCTCTCCAGTGCCCAAATAGTTCGGTGGTTCATTTAATTTCCACATGATTAACTCAATCGAGCATGCTATGGAAAGATACTTAATTTTAGCTATATAATAATAATGGTAAAAAAGTAGGCTATTGCACAATTGTGTTAATAAATAATAAGGAGAAATACATTATACACTATAATTGTAACAAGACTATATTTAAGTCCATTCCAGTACATTTCTACTTCCCACAATAGTTAGAGTAGCTTAAAGGCTATAACATAGCATGGGTGTCCTGCAATGATCTAATCTGGGTCCACTTCTCTTCACACTTTACATTAATAATCTGCTTCCTCCCATTCCCCTTTGTAATGTACACTATTATGCAGATGATACAATTCTATACTGTATGGGCTCGGCCCTTAAAGCGGCCGCTAGCAACTTGCAATCAGCCTTTAACTCACTCCAATTAGCTCTTATCAACCATAAGCTCATGTTAAATTCAGATAAAACTAAATGCATGGTGTTCTCTAGATCTCACAGGCTTAATCAATACGTTACTATCCACTCTCTTTAGGGTTCTCTCCTACAGTATGTTACATAGAGACTGCACATGCTTCCTATAGGTGTGTCTGCCACTCTCCTATCGGATGCCATTTCTGTTATTTATTTTCATTACTTATTTTCTACTTTGTATACTGTATTGTATGTTTTGTACTATATTCTATTTTTGTATTTTGTACTGTATGTTATTTTGTATGTAATCAGGGCGATGTTGGAAAAGAGAGCTTGCTCTCAAACATCTTCCCTAAATAAATAAAGGTTTCAAATCAAATCAAATAACCTACTGTAGCCTTTTTCTCTACGTGATGGATTCATCGACACTAGTCCCACATCTACTGTACCAATCAGTGTCAGCAAGTGTTTAGTCATAGTTATACAACGGTATAGATCCGGTCCATTGTCTCTATTGGTCAGTTTGCATTCCAGCCGTGGCAATAACCACGATATCCCCACGCTAAAATGGAATGTTCGCACATCTTTTAATATCAATCCACCTCTTATTAGTAGCTGTGGCAGTGTCCAGATCAATTTTTACAAAGATGTGCTGTAGCATTGTCGTTGCCTGGCAACGTTCCCTTTTTCAGCGGAAGTATCTGCAAATGATCAACAAATAGTTCCATTAAAAATACATTTTAAAGTTCGTATTACCTTTCTTTTTGAAATATTGTCAGATAAATGTGGCAACTGTTGTATAAAAGCAATATGGAACTCGAAGCCGTGGGATGTCACGGATATCGCCACGGCTAGCGGGGTGTAACGGCACTCCGCTGTGCGTCATGCCTAACCACTCCCGCTAGCCGTGGCGATATCCATGACATCCCACTGCTTCTCGTTCCATAATGCTTTATTAGCAAGCATGTTCATGAAGCACACTGTCATACCTAGCAACAAAGTCAACCCTGCCTTTTCTCTTAGCTAAGGTTTTCTCCTCATTCCTTAGAAAGAGTTGGTCTGAGCAGTTTTGTGAATTGATTTTTAGGGGAAATTCCTAACTAGGAATTGTTAGCGCTAGTTAGAAGGACTCCTTGTAAGATTCCTTGTGAATATGACTTTGATTTAAAAAACAAAAACAAAAAAAAAACAGTTAGAGAATATACTTGTGTTTGTTATGAATCATACTGTACTTCAACACTACACAAAGGGATCTAAAATATATATCTTGCCAGAAGCATGAAAAGTGACAGAACTGAGCCTGGTGACCTTGCTACTTTGTATAGTGATCAGGAAAAAGATTAATGTAGAAACAAGTCCTCTACTGTTGTGATTATTTTGGTGCTACATTCTAAACATTTTCAGTAAAAACTCTTAACCAAATTACACTAAAATTACCTGATTACCTGTACACTACAATTACCTGATTGCAATTAATACACTGCAAAAGAAAACAATCACATTGACTCCAATCCGTTGTTGCAAGTGGCCAAACTCCCGAAAGTAACGAGTACAGATACAGTAGATCCGTCCTGGATAGGTTGTGTTTAAAGTCCCAAAGATTTGTGTTCTTTTATGTTTTCATTTGGACTGCTACTCTGTTGACGTATGTGGCCCAATAGACCAGATTGAAGCTGCCAAAGAGCACGGGAAACATGATCCGTGACATGCGATCGATTTTGCTCACGCTGTTAAAGGTCTTCTTGTTCTGCTCAGGTTTGGCCACTGATTTGGCCTTGTTGTGGTCAGTGGTGGCACTCTTCGCTATGGTGGGCAGCACTGTGTCCTTGGTGAAGTTGGGTGCATAGTTTGCCACAGCGATAGCATAAGCATTGTTCTTCTTCATGATGGATTCCTCTTTTTTCTGCAGTTAAGTAAAACACAATGATAATCATTAAATGATTCAAGATATTTCTTTATATTTAAATAGACGTCAGTCTTTTAACACTCAAGCAAAAATAATTAAATAAACAATTCACAAGGGCTTCCTGTTCGGCTGTGTATGTGTAAAGCATTATAATCTATGATCCAGACGTGTAAACTGAGTGCTTGTAAATTTTAACAAAATGTTGCCTACAACTTGTATTTCATTATGAAAACATTTGTTTCCTGCTCTTCTCTCTCAGTGATGCGTCACGTCATACACAGTCAAGGCAAGCACAGGGTCAGCCAGCATGAGCAGCACCCCTGGGTGTTCTGTATACTGTACTGTGGATATACTGTAAGGGCACAATGGTAGGCTGTTATTTACAGGAGCTACTGTACCAGACACCATGAAAGTTCCCACCTTTTCAATTGGCTTGGGACCTGAACCAGCAACCTTTCGGCCTACTAGTCCAATGCTCTAACCACTACGCTACCTACCAGCCGCATACTTGTACTTCTTGTAAATCAATAAATCTCAGTTCCAATTAGCATAAATAATACCATCATAACTTTTAATGGGTCATAGATGGCAGAAACAGAAATTAAGAATGTGTTTAACAGAGGGGTATAGACCTTTCGTAGTTACTGTTGCTATGCCCCACAAGCTTTGGAGCAAGTTAATAAAATGTCCACTGAACAGCACATGCCTGATGATTCTCTCAAGGACTCCTGACAATATTGCTGTATGTTGTTTGTCAAATGCCACTACGTTGTCTAAGAGAGTTCTACAGAAAGGCCTGAACTACGTGACACAAGGATATGTCCATGAGATTTGGATTTAGGACGGAGCAGGTGACAACATATGAGTTGATGCTACAGTAGGTGTTGGCGATCTATGCGGAAGGCACAAACACCTCACAAACTCCAGATTGAAATTCATCAGGACAAAGTTGTGGAGTCTGACTGCACATGTAAAGCAGGGTGAGTAAACTGCGCTGCTGTAAACTGATGTATGGAGGGAGGTGTGGAGTATCGTACAGATGTTTTCTTATGACATTATGGTGCAGCAGCCTGCAGGCTGGTTTTCTGTATGTTTTAAGCCATTTTCTTCAAAGTAATGTGTAAATTATGAACACATAACGGGACAAGCTTTGATTGTGGGACATCAGAGGCATGGTCTTAAGAAGTCAGGCAACCGTTTTGGTTATTCTCTGCGTGGTTGACAGGTTGGAAAGGTCTATTCTAGTAAGCAGGTTTGAATAACTAGCTTGAACTAAATTAATCAGATAATTGATCTCAGCATAAACTGTAAGCTTAGATTATATAACTGTAGGGGGGTTTTATTCTGAGATGCTTTGTAATAAGAAGCAGGTTCTGTTTGCGTCTGATTTCAATTCTCTGCAAGCAATTTTCTGCCTGAGTAAAAGAGGTGGGTGCAGATGTGTGTGAAGTACATGTGCTCTGATGACAGATGTGTCAGAATTCAAGATGTGTTCAAAAAGTCAGGCACAGACATAAAAGGAGCACCTTTATAATTATCATTATAATTATCATCACTCTTCCTCTCAAAAAGATCAAGTTATGTGTACCCGTGTCCTATGCTTTTGAAGCACTTCCACACAGCTCCCTATCGTCTTTTTCGTTTTATCTAGTTTTCTTTCATCCCTTTACCTTTAATAAGACAGTTTTTAGGTAGTACAAATGCCTTGCACCATACCCATACTGCAGCACAACCGTAGCACTACCTCTCTTGTGTATTATAGTTTAAGGAATAGTTTGAGCTATTATTTGTAGTTTACCTTCAGTTGACATTACTACATTGTAATACCTGTACCAACATTGTAGTGTAGTGTAGTGACATCGGAACACACATTACATAATACTATGATTTACAGTAGTTTTTCTAACACAACATTAAGTTGTCCTTATACCAAATTCACATACTGTACCCCTTGAGAGTAAATAATTACAATGGAGTACTAAATTCTGACATGAGTCATGCTGTAGTCCAAACTGTGCCCAAATAAGGAGATATGATTTTACATGCCTCTACCAAGGTCTGTGTTAACATAGGATTTATCCAGATGGATGTTCTGCCCTATACTGTAATATTGCTCTTACAATTACCAACATCTTTTTACCATCTTTTGAATTCTGAAAATTCACGTTATCACAAGCTCCGCTGATGTGGCTGTGAACGCGGGCTCAAGCTAAAGACTAAGGGTGCCCGAGCCTTTGGGGTGGAGGCCTCTAGGCTCTGGAATGCACTCCCACAGGACTTGAGAGCCTCGACATCTGAGAACTCTTTTAGGAGACAGTTGAAGACTCACCTTTTCAGGTAGGCTTTTGGCCATTTGTAGCTCAACTACTGTTTTTCTTTTCTTGTTGTGGTTTTTATGTCGTAGTAGGAGCTGCCTGTTTTTTATATGTGTATTTGTATTTTATATCTGTATTTTGTATGTGTAATTTGTATTTTTACTTCTCTACTGTGAAGCACTCTGTGCACTCTTGCTGTGAAGAGCGCTATATAAAGGTTTACTTACTTACTTACTTACTATGCTTGCGTAAAGTTTCAATTTTATCCATGACACGCAAGGACACAACAACATCACCTCGCGTAGCCTTAGGTATAACTCGCGGCAGCGTATCTCGTGCTAGCAAAGCTTACATAGAGTAATAATGGGCCCTTGCACTATCTCCATCATTTAGCTAGCTCCAGTAGCTAACTAGCTAAAATCACCATCCATCCACTTTTATTCAGCTCCGCTATGGCCAGCTCTGTGAGTGATGTAGCAAAAGTGCGACTGATGGCTCATTAGCCGCTAGTTGGCTGTTAGTAAATTGCTTATTAAAAATAAATGATAGACATAGCATTACAAAAAGATAATTGTGAAAAAAAATCACAAATCTGTATTTTTTCATAATACAATACAAAGGATGTAACCCACAGTTACCATTAGTTACGCCTTTCGATAAAAAAAATAAAATAATAATAATTCGCCACAGACTTTCTATCTTTAGATCCACAGAAGTTGGAGATGCTAATATTGGCCTACAAAATGAGGACATCACTTTTTACATAGTAATTAATGTCACCTTAAGTTACATTATGATTAAAGGATTAACATGGTAATTCAATATAACACTTTCCAGATATCTTTAGGCAACAACAAAACAAATGTGTTTAACTATTTCAGAATTCATCCATAAAAATTATTTTAAAATATGTTTTTATAGGTCTGAATCTGCCACTCAAAAAGTTCACTCACTCAAAACTGCGCGTGATTCATTACAACTGATTGACAGTTCTCTGAGCAAATGACCAACTGGAATCATTATGATTGACAGACGTGTGCCCCGTTACCATAGCTACCACCGCTCCGAGCTAGACAACAAGAGCTAGATCGCACAACAGCCAGATCAATAGCCATTTTTCTAGCTGCTAACCAGGGGCATTTACAAAGTCCTTAATATTATATTAACCCCCAAACATTATAAAGATACACGCTACCTAACAGGCCGTATCCTCAAATTTGCATTAGGCCTATTTGGGAAAAGTACGATAAAAGTATAACGACGACACGTCTCCCCCACGACACAGAGGAAAAAGCACCCTGCAGCCGGCCACGCAAGCTTGGAGGCTTGGGCTATTAGACTAACGATATAGCTTTCAGCCAGCTACGAACAGTACCTATTTAGTCAAATAATTGCAATTGTGGGTCTTGCCAGAAGACAGATCATTTGCGCTGTGAAACCGACATAACATCCGCATTGTTCACCAGTCTAACGTTATTTATCTTAGTAGGTGTCCAACAAAGCCAGTTGAACACTGAAACGTTACTGTTCTGGGTTCAACATCTGTCAGTTGTGGTGATGTAAGGAATCGAGCGGAATACCACTGCAATAACTGATTGGTCAGATCAATTAAATCATTATAGCTCATTTCACATACAAAGGCAACACAATACATTTTGCAGAAAGGGGCTGGGGATGTAGCCTACATATAGGCTAGCCTACTGATCCTACTAATATGTGGCAGACTGCATGCGTAGCGCAGCGATTCAACATAATCGATGAGTTTGGAGACAGAGGGCCGTGCACCACCACTCCGTGAGCGCAGCGGTCAAGGGGTATAGCCTACTCCGGAGTCTGGAGACTAACAGGTCATGCAGTCAATAGATCTCGTTTTGAATGTTATTGTAATGCCCTCTGGTTATAATAGAATATCGCTACTGGAGCTGTTTAATCCCAAAATGCGCAATGCTTCCTGAAGTTGGGTCGGATCGAGGTGCTGGGATGATCAACATTATGTGGAGCAGTTGCCACAGTGATGATAAGCCTTACACAACTTTCAGAATGTTTTGCAGAATTACAATTATTTGGAGTTGTAAATTATGAAAGGAACATAACTTGACTTAATATCTTCACCTCCACCCACCCTGAAATGTAGTCATAATTTTAGCACAGTAGCCTCTATATGCACATCACAACGCTGCAATACAAGACCTTAGGACAAACGATTCAGTACACAGCAGGTGTGTTTGATCAAGTTAAGATCTCAATGTGAGAATAAATAAATGACAAAAACCCGCACGGGTAGGACTACGTCTTTATTTTCCGAGGTAATTGTTGCGCATACAACATGACATTAAATTAAGACATAGGCTACTTTCTCATAAAACAGGGCGGTGTTGTAACATATTTATAATATCATTAGGTTACATTGGCTGCAACCTGTCCTCCAGGACCTGCACACCTCCAGAGCCCTGAAGCGCGGGACCTGGACCTCCCGAGTCCCAGGATTGGAAATGTAGTGATCTGGCTACAAGAAAAGAGGGCAAATTATAAAAGCGATTAGTAATAGCATCGTTATTTTGCATATACAAAACAGCATAAATTACAACAATAGGCTATTTATCAGTAAGTCTACATTATATCGAATGAAGTTTGAGCGAGAGATAATCGGGAGATTCTTGTGGAGACAAACTGACTTATATCCAACTTTGACTTCGTAACGTTGCCTATTGTATTGGCCTATACAACAAAGCACGCTCACAACAGTTATGGTAGGCTATCACTTCGGAAACCTTACAGCACAGTTTGCACCTGGTGCAAGTAGATTTGATGCCAGGGAAGAGTACAGTATGGTGCGCTGTGTTTCTGCCATTGCACAGGAGGGCTAACGTTACCAAAAGCAAATGCATTGAGAGCTAACGTTAGCATGCTAGGATAATTAACACAGCTAGCTGACATTCCAAACATTAGGCTAGCTAACGTCAACATGCTGGATAAAGACAAATAGCTAGCTGGATCAGACAGCTTTTTAAAAACTGTTGCCAATTACAGCTAACGTTATGGTTCGTTTATCTAACATTAGCTAGGTTGGCTACTCAGACACGGAGATCATGGTAAAAACTTCCCAATATGTATGACAACCACAAATACAATTAGGCCTATAAAACGTACAAATTATATAAAATTAAGAGACTGCAACTATTCAATTATTCTCAAGATGAGAAAGGGTTCAGAGCTGCCTTACCATGTTGGATAGATGGTGAAACGGCGCAGACAGCAGGTGCGGGAGGCAGACAGATTTCTGTTGGAGGCGGTGCAGGGGAGTGGAGGCGGGATTTTCAAACTTTAGGGTGACGTCAACAAAGGGAAAAACGTCACGAATTCGGAGTATTTTTACCCCGAGTCAAATTGGACTGAAAATGTTACGCATCCAGTTTCTCAAAAACGACAAAACGGATATATTTAATGTTTTTATTGTGTTTCTTCAATGTCCTATTGTGCAAATAGCACGTTCAAACTCAAAAAAAGTGAAAATTACCATGTTAATCCTTTAAGTGCCTCAGCGACGTGTGAGGGAGAAAGGTTGTTTTTGGTTGTATGTGTGGGTTTGTTGGTTGGTTGGTTGGATAATTCGTTCTTTAGCAGGATTAAGCAAAAACTACCAGACCAGTTTTCCTGAAACTCAGTGGAGGGGTGTAGCATGGATCAACTTAGAACCCATAACATTTTGGAAAGGATCAGAATCACTGGGCGGATCCACAAATTAAAACAAAACTTGGCTGCCCATACTTCATCTGCATGTCTTACCATACTGCCAGATAGCACAGTGGTAGAGCACAGGACTTCCAATACTGGAGTTGCCCACTCTGACGTGAGTTTGCATCCTGACAGGGACATTCCATTACTGCAACTCTATTTTTTCATGTTTAAGAGAGTATTCCATTGCTTGACTACAAATGGTCCAGAGTGCAGCAGCCACGCTTTTAACTAACACTAACGTAGAGGGTTACCCCCATTTTACCCAACTTACATTGGCTTCCTATACGCTGCAGAATTCGAATCCTTTTAATTAATTAATTACTTTCAAAGCACTAAATGGTATGGCTCCTATCTATATCTCTGACCTTTTAACAGCATTCTCGGCACCAAGATTGCTTAGGTCCTCTTCATAATTCCCACGGTCCAGGCTCAAAACAAAGGGGGACCATGCTTTTTCTGTTAGTAATTTTTCTGTCTTTTTCTGTTATAGTAACATAGTTTCTAAAGAAATCATAAACGTTCCCACTGGGGTTTTGAACTGACGTTGCCTGGGTGGCTGGGGTCTCTCAGGATCCTGTTGGCCTTGGTCTTGCATCTTTTGGAGTATATGTCTTCAAGGTGGGAGAGTGGCCCCTCCAGGGTATGTTCAGTTGACCGTACCACTCTCTGTAGGGCCTTGTGATCCTGAGAGCTGCTGTTCCCATACCAGGTGGTGATATTCCCAGTCAGGATGCTCTTGATTGTGGATGAGTAGAAGCTCTGTCGGATCTGGAGCGCTCCGAATTTCCTCAGTTGTCAGAGGTGGTACAGTCTTTGACGTGCTTTCCTCACAACACCTCACCACCTCTCTGCTTCCTCCCAAAGTCCACCACCATTTCCTTTGTATCGTTGATGTTCAGATGAAGGTTGTTTTCCTGACACCACTGGGTTAGGACCCTCACCTCCTCCAGGTAGGCCCTCCCATCATTGTTGGTGATCAGGCCTATCACTGTTGTGTCATCAGCAAACTTGACATTGGCATTGGAGTCGAAGGTGGCTGTACAGTCATGCGTGTACAGGGAGTACAGTAGTTGGGACAGCACACAGCCCTGGGAGGCTCCCATGTTGAGCGTGAGGAGGGATGAGATGTGGTTGCCTACCTTCACCACCTGGGGTCTATCTGACAGGAAGTCAAGGATCCACTTGCAGAGGGCGTTGTTTCGTCAAAACCCTGAGCTTGGTGTCGAGTCTGGGTGAGGTTATAGTGTTGAAAACTGAACTGTAGTCAATGAATAGCAGTCTCACATAACCTGACATGTTCCCCTTGCTCTTGTCTAGGTGGGATAGGGTGGTGGGGAGTATGTGAGCTGCATCTTCTGTGGATCTGTTGGGTTTGTATGCAAACAAGTAGGAGGTGAGGAGCAGATGCGTTCATTGACCAGCTTCTCAAAGCACTTCATCACCGCGGAGGTGAGAACTACCAGGGGGTAGTCATTGAGGCAGGTTGGTCTTGGCTTCTTCGGTACAGGGATGATGGGAGGACTTCTTGTAGTATATGGGGACGATGGACAGGGCCAGAGACAGGTTGACTATCACTGTGAATGCAGGAACCAGTTGGTCGGCGCACGCCTTAAGACCCCCCCCTGCAATACTATCTGGTCCCGCGGCTTTCCTGGTGTTCACCTGTTTAAGCACCCTTCAGACATCTTGTTCAGAGGGAATGAGTGCTCTTCTTTCCCTTCCGCTCTCCTCCCCCTCAGGTGCTGTCTGGCTGTTGCTGGTCTTAAGGCATGCATAGAAAGTGTTGAGGCTGTTCACGAGAGCAGCTTCTACATCTCCTGAGGAGAATGGTTTTGATGGACTGTGTGGTTACTGTGGCTCTGTAGCTTTCACGATCATTTCAATAACTTCCTCTGTGACTGTGTTTATATCCGTGTTGTCTTTTAGCAGTATTCAACAGTTGTGTTAGTCAACAGTAGTGTTAGTTACCCCATAGCACGTTGTGTAGTGCAACCTGCATGCTGTTCTCTCAATGTTCCGTCCATCGGTGCACCTCTCTCATGTCCAGTCGCTCTTTTCGTAGTTTGTTTACATAGGCAGGCCACGTGAAGATTGTGGAGTGATCGCTGTTTCCTGTCAGTGCTGTGGATTCGGCCCTCTATGCCCCTTTGATTGGGGTATAACAGTGATCCAATGTTTTTGATCCTCTCGTGGCACAGTCTATGTGTTGGTGGAAGTTAGGCAACACAAAAAATCACCAACTACAATTAGCGCAGCATTTGGGTCGCAAGATTAGTAGCTGTTCAATGCTTCATGGAGCATGGAGAGGGTGGAAGACGTCGCCTGTGGTGGAATATACACAGCCACGATTATAACCGAGGAAAACTCACGTGGGAGAAAGTGCGGTCAGCATTTTATAGGAATTCCAAGTCAGGCAAGCAGTGGCGTTGCAGTGTCATGGTGTTCTTCTCATCACACCATTTCTGCCTCTCAAACCTCTCATAAACACCACAACCAGTTACATCACCAAAAAGCTTACTCTTCAATGATGCGAGTGGCCAATATTTATACTGAGGAGTGAGTTTAACCATTTCAACAAAATACATTCATGGCCGGAGGTGTGTGCTCTCTGAGCACCCTTTCTAGTTACAGTTGTTATGTTTAATATGTAATATTATTCAAAAAGTACAGCATAACATACATGACTTCTCTGTGAACAAGTTACCTTGTCATTGACCAGACTTTTGCCATCCCAGGCCCAGCCTCTTTTGGTGAAGTAGTTGACTGTTGCAAATTCGATGAGTGCAGAGAACACAAAGGCATAGCACACAGCGATAAACCAATCCATGGCAGTGGCGTAGGCAACTTTGGGCAGCGAATTGCGGGCACTGATACTCAGGGTCGTCATAGTGAGCACTGTGGTAACACCTGCATCATCACAGGGAAGAGAAAACAATAACAAACATATTGTTTGGTTATTTCAGTATACATAGCCTAGTACTACTTCATGTACTATTGCAGCATGGCACTTTTAGATTGACTGAACTATAGCTTTAAAGCTACATGAGATAACTCTGCACTTTGGCAGCCCCTCTGGTCGTGATAAAGTTGGCACGGCGTTTTAAGAACCACACTTCCCACAATCCCCCACTCACTCGCTGTAATGAAGGGGAAACATGATAACAAACGCGCGTGACTGAATTGGAAGATTGTAGCTACTTTCTGGAAGGATGGCTTCAATGCAGGTCTTCTTTCTTTTATGTGCATGTAGATCGTTTCGCGGGGCGAAGTGTTTGTTGTTTTCCTGATATTGTGACACGCAAAACATGTCACTTCTGTTTCCACCACAAGATTTCCCGCAGTGTACTAGCCAGTACATCGAAATTCTAAAATAATAAATTCACAGGGTCTCATGCAGTCTCGTGTCACGAAAATGATTTTTGAGGTCTTGCTAAGACCAATTCATAAACTAATAGCAAGTAAAGGCGAATATTGAACCATAAAAAAAATATCTAATTGAGCTTTAAGCACATTATATTATGTATGTACATAAAAGTGCTAACAGCGCTAACAGAAAAAATACTTTGTTCATGCAAAGAAACCCGTTGTACATTGAAAGTACTCTCAAGTGTAGCGGAAACACCTGTCGGTATAGAGTGCAAGCGGCTGGAGTAGATGTAACAACTCCAGGGGGAGAGTCTACTGTTCTATGCTGATATGACACTCAGTCATACACACACACACACACACACACACACACACACACACACACACACACACACACACACACACACATTCATGCTCTCACAAATGCACACCGATACACATACTCCCCCACATGAAGTTTACTTGTCTATGTCAAGTGAGACTAATGAAAGATGTGTTGTTAATAGCAGGGGAAGTGTTCTTATTCACTTCAAGTAAAGTATTTCACGCAGGCCCTCCACATGATGCCTATTACAACATTGGGTGCTGGAGGATCACACCCTATCGATCCCCAATGCTTTTAGAGGATAATGTGGTTTCCTTTTCATGTTCTCTCCACTTCATAGTCACTGCCATAGACCCACACCAGAGCAGACTAATTCTACTTTCCTAATCGCGCACACAAACAAATGCAAGCACAGGGACGTGCACAGATAAACACGAGGTGGAGCTAAAGCACCTGCCCTTTGCCCTCTGGACAAGGCAAGTGCCCTTTTGAAAGTTACTTTTTAGGCCTACTGTATGTGGCCCATGGTGACATTGATCGATTCTCGATTAAAAGCGTGTAATAATAATGCCCCAAAATGCGTTGTAATTTTGCCAGCCCCCCCCCCCCCACACACACACACCGTGCCCCTCCCCTCCCTCTCTTCCGTTGTCAACGGTAAACGCGAAAAGCGGACACAAACGGAGGGGCGCTACTCCTTCACTGCCCTTTCCCAATCCAGAGTGCCCGAGTGATAACCAGCCAGGTAACTAACACATAAACTAAACAAGTGTATTGTTTGCCCCCTAAGCCTCAGTTGCAAAACTATAACTTGCATTTATTTGTCTCTGTTGTGAAGTAAGTCTCATCCAAACAGCTGAGCATAAATTAGCCGACTGCCCACCTGCCAGGCTAGACGCTAGGATTTAAATGGATTTAACGTAATGATGACCACCACACGACCAATGTCGGTCGAATTTGTTGTTGGTACAGCATGTGAAGCTATCAGTATACTTAAGCTCGCGCGACAATAATAATAAATAAAAAAAAAAAACTCTGTCATCACCCCCTCCCGTCGACAGCTCGCGCGACAATCAAAATACAAATGATCCGTCAGCACCCCCCCCCCCCACGTCAACATCTCGGCGCGCAAGGTGCCCTAATTTTTTACTGAGCACCTGCCCCCCAAAATGTCTGTGCACGCCACTGTGCAAGCATGTACACAAAGAAAGTCATTACCTCCTTCAAATCTGTAGACTAAGATAACACAGATAATGAAATGATTTTGTTTGCTTATTACCCTTATGGCTGTCACTGGATATGCTATTTGTTCTTTTTTAATCTTATTTGTGGAAAACATCAAACTACATAAAACATCATCACACAAGCTACTGTAACTGGGGGAACATAACAATCAGGTGATGTCCTGTGGGAATATGTTTTGGAGGCTGGAAGTGGCGATAGTATTAATAATTTAACTAGGACAACACCACAATTCCAGCCTTTATAGAACCATGATGACCATAGGAAAACATAGAAAATAGCTGATAAAAACATTCTCTTGACTATTTCATTTAACTGTATGTGATATTTCAGTTCACAAACAGTTTATCCTTGTAGGAAAGTTTTAGGGAAAACAAATGCAGATTCTAATATTGGCCTACAAAATCACTTGATAGGTTTATGTGGTTACATAGTAATTAATGTCCCCTTAAGTCAGTTTCATTATGATAAACTGCCACCGCCCCAGCAACGCTGCAGGGTGAGAGGTTACGTTTTTGGTTGTGTATGTTGGTTGGCTGGTTGGTTCGTTCTTCAGCAGGATTACACACAAACTACCTGGCTCTAATGTCTGTGTAGTGGTCCGTTTTGGGTAGGCTAACATTAGGTGGACAATCAGTCTCATAGCAAAAGAAAATCACAAATGTAGCCTAATATTTTCTTTGTTAATAAAGATTCCAAAACTATGATAACCATCGTATTATCCTTGTTTAATGTTGTTTCAATGTAGACCTTTTCTTTATATCACGGATAGTCTAACAAAAAATCGCTATGACACTATGCTGATATGTCTCTAGTTAGCTAACGTTACAACATTGTTTTAAGGCTGATTTGTGCATGACAGTCCTGCATTTGGACACATTTCCATGTCACATTGCCCCTTTTGATAACATATGAGGGACACTGGAAATGTAATTTAAGTCGAGCAGCGAAGTTGCTGCAGACCAGCAGATTAGAGGACCTGATGACTTATCGGTTTTGAAGGGGTGTTCATACGGGAAGATTCTGGTCTGAGGGGCAAGGGGTAGTGGCAGGGGCACGGGCAGGGATAGGGGATTAGTCCTTAGTGTGGAACGGGTATTTTCAAGCCTTAAGTTTATTATTTCCCCAAGATCATCATTGCCACCACATTCACTAGTGCTTTTGTTACTTTCTTTTGACACAAACGTGTCAATTGCGACCGGATTTGTTAAATGTTTTATGCATGTATTGAGAAAAGAACGGTATTAGCCAGTATTTTATCTTGTTTTAACCAGTTCAGGAACATTATGTTCGGGGCAGGACGCAAGAACCGAAATGTTAAATATTGGTTTTGCTTGGAATAAATGAATTGAAAAATAATTTCATTTTTAAGCCCTGCTCCAGACTATGCGAGCAGAAACCAAGATTATTAAAAAAAGCTTACCAAAAACAGTCCTTGCTGGCACAGATTCACGGTTGAGCCAGAAGGAGACCTGGGACAAGATGACGGTCATTATGCAGGGGAGGTAAGTCTGGATGACAAAGTAGCCAATCTTCCTCTTCAGATGGAAGTGGGCTGTCATGACTGTGTACTCGCCTGCAGACAGGGACAAATCACAGTGATAAATGAATAACCATGACAGTATTATCCAAGGAGCCAAAGTGGAGACAGTCGTGTCCTATAAATTCCTTTGTGTCCACCTTGACAATAAATTTGGCTAGTCCACCGACACTGACTTCATCTGTAAAAACAGTAAATCCAGGCTTTTCCTGAGGAACTGTGTTCCTTCGATGTGTCAGCAAAATGCTATCGATGTTCTAGCAGAGTCTGTGTGCTAGGGAGGGGCCATGCAGGAGGGATGCTATGAGGCTGAACAAACTGATGAAGAGGGCCAGCTCCAACATTGGCAAGCCACAGTGTAGACAACCGTCCAGAGGGGGCTCAATAAGAAAGTAAGGGACTTTAGACTTGTGCCCCCTCTGGAGCAAACAAGCTTGTTTAATGTACATTTTATTACTTCAAGGAGGTCCTTCATACATGCAGCCATGAGACAACTACTCAACCTGTATTCTCTTTCCATCCAGAGCCAGAGTAGACTGTGTAATGAAGCTCACCTGTGTTAGATTTGATTGTCTCCGTTCCTACAGTTTGACCCAGGAGGTCGTACTGGTTCAATCTGGATCCGTCTTCGGCTACCTCCACAGATTGCGATGCATTTCGAGTCCAAATATAAGTCACTTCTGTCATGGTGTACGCATCTGTTAGAACAAAATAACAACAAAATGTACATGCACACTACAAGACAAAGGACTGATAGAGAATACATGACAACTGCAGTACAGTGATCTGCTAAATTAATGATTAACAGAATAGAAGAACTTTGTTATTCCCAGTATACTTGTTTGGGAGATTGTGAATACAGTAGGTATGTACAGTACAGCGGAACACTGCCTCTAGCCACACACACACACACACACACACACACACAAAGTACTCTACACATGATTGTACTACATCAAGTAATATAGAACAGAAATGGGATTCCGGACGTTTTCATTTTGTCCCTAACATCAAAGAGATGAATTGAATGTACTGTATACAGTATAGCCGTACACAGCAAGACAAAGATGATAGAATTTGACAATATTGTAATCTACAGAGATTACTGGTTTCTAATGTCTTAGAAATTAAATACAGAGCCTCTACAAAAGCACTGCTCACAGAGAGGGAATGGCACCCTGGATGAACAAGTTAGGGATATACCTATAGGAGGAAAGGCTATGAGATCCCACATTTAAAAGAAGATGGTTTGTTTGACGTAATTAAGACAATAAAAAAAAAAAAAAAAAAAATGGTTTGTGGATTTCATCTGTACAGTAGATGGCCTTCTTAACATTAAGGGGTGCTCTAAGATTTTCAATGTTTAGCTTGTTTTTGCACTTACTGAGGGAGTAGTACTGAGGCGTTTTGATTAGTTTTTGGGAGATTTTCTGTGAGTGTGTGTGTGTGCCAGTGTATGTCGTCATTCAAGAAGATTCACACTTACAACTGCCAAACTTCAGTGGGCAGGAGTGGGAGTCCATGGGGAAGTCTTCAAGGTGCATGGGACACTCAGCCTGGACGGTTAGCCTGAGATTACACAAACACACCGATACAGGAGTTCACATCAGCACAGCACCTCAAATACACTCTTAGTGAATTCTTATATTGTTATATACTACCCTGTATAACCTCAGCTCAACTCTATGGGCATCTATGTAGGCTATGATGAGAGGTAAGTAAGTAGTAAGTAAGAAATGTTTATTTATATACTGTAGCACTTCTCACAGAGAGGACTCACAAAGTGCTTCACACAGGCTAAAATGCATACAAGGCAAACAAACAACACAGGAAACAGGACAACAGTCAAAAACATACAGTCAAATTACATTAACAAATGCCTGTCTAAATAGAAGTGTTTTAGCTGCTTCTTAAAAATGTCCACCGAGGCTGCAGCTCCTGAGGAAGAGCATTCCACAATCTAGGTGCCACAGACTCAAAGGCTCTGTCACCTCTGGTCTTAAGCCTGCTGCGAGGGACAACCAACAGAGCTTGGTCAGCAGACCTCAGTGACCTGCTGGGAGCATACGCACAGAGCAGGTCAGACAGATAAACAGATGCCTGACCATGTAGGGCTCTATACGTAATTACAAGAACGTTGAACTGGATTCTAAAATTAACTGGAAGCCAGTGCAAGGAGGCCAGGACAGGAGTAATATGAGAGGTTCTACTAAACCTATTCCACAGCCTGGCGGCAGCATTTTGGACCAGATAAAGGCGGTCCAAGGATGCTTTGCTGAGGCAAGTAAAAAGAGAATTACAATAATCCAGGCGTGATGAGACAAAGGCATGGATAATCATTTCTAACTCAGAGTGAGATAGAATGGGTCAGAGTTTTGCAATGTTTCTTAGGAATAAACATGTACAGGTCTGGGACTTGATGCTCTTGTCAAGGTGCATAGCCTGATCAAAAATGACAAAGATTTCTTGGGTTCGAGCGGACATTACAGTTGAGGGACCCAATACAGCCGGACACCTTAGAAGCCATGCTGTCAGCAGCAACAATGAGAACTTCAGTTTTGTCAGTATCTACATTGACTGTAGTCAATGAATCAATTAATGCACAATGAATCAATTAATGCACAACCTTATGTTTTACTTGGTCAAGAGTTCACATTAGCACAGCATCTCAAAGGCACATAGAAAACCCATATAAATCATTTGCACAATGAAAATAGCTGCATGCACCAAGTTATATTTTCAGAGAATAAAATAAGTCTCTTAGACTGAGTTATAATAATGCGTTGGATTGTGTATTACAACATTACAGATCACATAAAACAGTTAACATATAGAAGTGTTATGTAGCCCTACTGTATATAACAATACAATAATCGCAACATGATTGAAACATCAATATTGACAGAATAAAATGTGGATAGTATTCACAGCTCAAAGTTCACAATCTGATGCGATACTGTATTTAAAAAAGAGGCTAAAGGGTCACATAAGGATCAGTGAACACAGGCTACCTCATGGTGTACAGCAGCGTTCCATCCTCCATGATCCTAAGAAGTTTGTTGGGCATGGTCATGTTGTGAGCCACAGACTTCTTCCCATTATGGAAGAATGTGTCTGGCGTCCAGATCTTACTGGCCATCAGATTGTTCAATCGCAGGATGTTCATTGGCCCGTGGAACTTCAGTCGCTCATCCTGCCAGGTCTGGCGGAAAAATACGTCCACTGTGTACTCCTGAGGAGGAGAGAGTGAAAGAGGACTGTGGCACTGCAGGTACTGTTATCAACCTCAACATCAGTCATTTGGTTACTGGAGGAAAACAAACTATGGCACTGGAGATTGTTTCCTTGGTTTAAAGGCAGTATATTGACTAGAGTGAACTGGCTATTTAAGCAGATATGAATTGTAAATTGTCTAACCCTGTTTGAGGTGGCTTTTTCTGGAAGGAGTCAGTACCTGCTGTTTTACATGGATTGTTATTTCTAAGCACATGTAAAGAAAGTGTGGAAATTGTCCTCTGGCTGTTTTTTGAGCCAAGCACATACTGTACACACACACACACACACACACAGTAGTTTATTTCCATGTTTTTTCATACTGCACTGTATGTCAATACTTCCTAATCCTAACCCATTATGCTTTCAGAATGAGAAGTGTGTTGACAAATCCCCAAATTGGGACACTTCATAAATGTAAAGAGGAACACCACATTTTTTGAGAATTTCTTATTTCCTAGAACACTATGAATATATTGTAGGCCAGATCCTTACTGTAAGATGTTAATCATGGGTGGGTATCACCGCAGGGAGCTCACTCTGCTCCAATACATTAAGCCAGTGTCTGTGTTCCCCTGTAAGTTGGGTTAAATGGCTAATATGGTGACACAACTGTGATGGAAGACCCCCAACCTAATGGCTAAGTTTTAACTGCAGATTATCGTGTTGCAGGAGGGAGACCCAAGTTCCATATGAGCTGGTATATAATGCAGATCACATCAGACAGAAATAAATTTTTACTTGAGCACTAGGTACAGGGAGCAGCAGAGATGCTGTCAAATATATCAAAGAGAGAAAGAGAGAGGTGTGCCACTAGCAGAGCAGCACTATCAAAGCCGAGCAAGAATAATGGCCCGTGAGTGAAATTATCCACTGCAAGTTTGATGGAGCCATGGAATGAATAATACATTTTGCTATCCCTTCTTCTTCTGAATGCACTGGCTCGGTAGCACCCATTTCCCCCCTCTTCTTTATGGTTTTAATATTTGAAAGCAGACTGAAGTAAAGGGCTAGTGTTGTGTACATGTAGGAACTGCAAAAAGCTTTTAAGGCCCAGCAGGTACGAGCTTGGAGAACAAAGCCAGAGGATAGGACGTGGGCGTGAGGGTTGACAGGGAGACAGGGAGATGGAAAAGAGTATACAGTACAGAGAGAGGGTTGAGGACTCCTGTGTATGTGTAGTATGTGTAGTCTCTGTGCATGGCATTTGTTTGTGTGAGCCTGCCTTTGTGTGGAGAGGTAAAGGGGGAATGACTGTGCAGAATTTGATGGAATATTGTCTGTATATGAACACAGCAGGGGACGCAGCCATCAGAGCAGAACTAGGACACTGGTCCAACACTCATGTCTGAGAGAGTAACTTGATTTGGGATACTAAATTACTGTACTGTACATGAACAGTATGTGGTTTTATAAAACACAACCTTGATGCAGCATAACTACATATAATAATAAGAGTACTGTATATACTTACCATATCTGTGTCAGACACCGGACCAAAACTGGTGACATAGATATCAGTCTTGACTTCTGTCACCCGATCTGTAACACACAAAAAACACATGCACAAATTAATTTGATTTCATATTTTTCTTTTATATCTTCAATTAAGCTTGCCACAATCCATCTATCAAGCTTTTCATCTCACCAAAAGAGAGTAGGTGCATGTAGTCATACGTTCCCTTTACAAAAATAAATTTGGGGAGTTTAAAAGGACACTTGAGACAAACTAGTAATAACTGAATGATAAGCTTAAAGTATGTTTAAAATATTTTCTGTGTGTGTTTCTCCAGATATGAAGTACAGTACCCAAGTAGGGTCACACATGAAATGAGTACATTGGTTTGTGTTCAAGATCAATGCAGCCACTGAAAGCCATGATTTCACATTAAACTTGGATGACACCACTGTCATGGCAACGCTCTGTCCATGATGCTACATTTCCATTCTGTCATCGCTCATCCGTCTGTCACTGACTCTTTGCTGGTGGGACCAACCCCCCCACCCCTGATATTAATTGTTTTCTACAAATTCTTCTGAAACGAATTGACTTCACAAAGAATTCACAAAAAATTGTTCACAACTGCCAGTGATGATTTGAGATACAACTGCAGACCCAGGCCAAATCAAAATCACTTTTAGTGTGATCTATGCTGAGAGCAGTGAGAAGTCAACTAGAGTACATACCTTACTAAAGGAGTCAAATGCTTTACAGCTTACAGTGCTGCTACCCAGTTGGAACTGCAATGCAATTTCCACTGCCTGTCCAATTTAGCATTCTGTGCACTCAAGGTTTTAAAGCACTCTAGACACAAAAACTAGTGCTCCAGACTATGCGTAGCTCGTTAGGGAGCATACTGGGAACAAGGATGAGGAGGGAGTGAAGGCACACAGCACCACATGTTGTGATCTGTAAGACGTTTCTTACTAATGTTATGCAGAAATGAAGTCTCCGACGCAAATTCAGCCAAGGCACGTACGTCACAGCCGGGGGTCAGCAGAGGTTAATCTGTCACGCATGACGCAGCACCAGCTGACTGTAGCTGTCATAGCATTGGTCAGCTCACCAGAGCGCAGGTATTTAAGCTGTCAAAACATGTCATTATTCGCGCTTGCTTTACTGCTGTCGTAATTGCATGCTCGCTGTTACTGCTTTGCTCGCTGCTCCGCGTCTTGCTCGCGTTCCGTGCTCATATTGTGATTTGGTGCGTTTTGCTACCTGCCGCCCGCGGTGTCTCGCTCTTCCGCGTTCCCCTCTGCCCGAGTCGTCTCTCCGGTCCGTGGTTTGGGTGTCCGTTTAGTGGCGTCGTGGAGCGCCGGCTTCCGGGGCCGGGGAGCCCGTCTCCCTGTAGCTCCGTGGTGCCATACTTGCGTGTGGTTCGTTGCTCGCATAGCTTGCGTTGGAAGTCCGTTTAGGCATTGCTACGCGCCGGTCACTGGGTTTCATTCATGAGCCGCTGTGTCGGTGGTTGTCCATGCTCGTCTGCCGCATTACTCTCCTGTCGATGTGCGCCGGGTGCATTCGCCATTGTAATGTTTGCAGTTCGGGCGTGGACGTGCTGTGTGTATTCTCTATGTATTTGGTTCATCTCGTGTGCGTTCGTTTGTAAATGGGAGGTGACTAATTGCGGCTTGCTACTAGGAATACTTAGGTGCTCCACCGCATGAACTCGCACTTCCTCGTCGCACATTCGGATATGTTTCTCAGCCCCCGGTTGCTCGATGCACTAGTTATAACTAGGTGGCTGTGATATAATGTTATATAGATGTGACTAGGTGACTGTGATATAATATTTATATAGCTCGATGCACACGGGTCGGTGGTAGGTATTTTGCCACTTGCGACTTGCCACCTCCGGCCACGAACGAATGCACCATAAGTCCTCCCCTCGCGGCTCGTTCGTGGATTCGCTGGCCGCATGACAGGCTATACTGCTCGTTGCTAACTAGCTGGCGTTCGTCAAGGTTCCCGTATTGCACGTCGGGGCATCGTATGTTGGATTGCTAATACTCGCTCGTGTTTCATTATGTTAGATTGCTAATACTAGCTCATGATTCATTATGTTAGATTGCTACTGGCTCATGGTTCATTATGTTAGATTGCTAATACTGGCTCATGATTCTGTTACTGGCTCATGATTCTAATGCTGGCTTGACGTTCATGATCGCATCGGTATTGCTTCCGGAGATGCGAACCATGTGTGATATATGTGGGATTAATTGATGCCTGTAAGTATGTGATAGGGACGATAAATATTATGATATTAAGGCTGTCTCGCCTGTCTGGTAGGCTGGCTTGTTTGGCCGATTGCTTCGGCATGTCCACACCTCGTTCGGGGACAACGACGGCGATGATGCCTTACCAATTATTGCGTTATTGGCTTTATAATTAGTTCGGGTCAGTAGCATCGGGCTACTGCATGGTTCTTAGGGCATCGTACTGTGACCTGTGCGTTGTCATCAATTGTTTCAAGCCATTGTGCTGCGATCTGCTGGGCGTGCGCGACTATCCTGGCTGTTCGGTTTAACGCGGTGCTTATTCTTCCACCATTTCCGTTCGTCGCCTGCTCCTCCGCGATGTTTGGGGGCAGGGTTTACGGGCTTTTATTTCTAATGTAAAAAAGGATGTATGCTGCGCTGGTCACGCTCGATGTCGGATGTGTCATTTTACGCTGCGTTGGGATCCTGCATTGCTCTTCGCATTTAGCCCTCTGCGTTATTTCAAAGACTAATCACCTATTATAATGCTGCGTGCATGACATGATCGGTTATCGACTGGACGATGGATGGGGTGTTGTGCGCGACGTGCAGTTTCTCTATCGTCGCTAATATTTTGCGGGGCCCCTCAGTCGTCTAGGAATCGCTTCTCTTCTGCATAACGGTGCACCGTGTTTCTATCAACTATGTTCGTTCGTGCATTCCGTTCGTCAACATTCGTGTGCTGTCGCATGGCTGTCCGGGCAGGGGGAAATTATTTTCCACGCATCCTCGTCCCCGGCTCAACGATCGAATCGCAGACTCGCTTCCCTTTTTGTTTTACAGAGTTCTGCAGACTGTGCCCGGCTGCGGGCGGCCCTGTGCGGCCTGGTCTGCCTCTTCAGCGGATGGTTCTGGACCAAGCGATGCCTCGTGCCCTACTGTATCCGCTGCCCGATGCATGAGAGCTGGTCTGGCCCGGGCCGCATTGACCAATGCGACCGCATGGTCTCTTTTCGCTGCGTTCTGCTCCACATTTGATGAACCTCGTGCCCGCTAGCGTTTCGGTTTCTCAGAATTTTTTGTCCATCGTGTTGGATCCTGACGGCTGCGGCTTCGATCGGTCGAACGTGTAGTAGCAGGCGTACAAATTCGCATGCGCCGCCTGGACCCCTTCATCGGCGTACGAACGCTACTGGGGCCCGGAGTCCACTACGCCCTGCTCCATATTCAATGTAAACGTCATGCTGTGGATATTCAATACTATAAGCATTCATAGTTCATTGTGTCGTGTCTAGGCGGCTGCGGCCTCAGTCGGTTAAGAGTATGTTGCAGGTGTTCATTCCACATGCGATGCCTGGACCCCTCCACCGTTTCTCTGCTGGGGAACCGATCCGTCCAGCTCCTCCTTGATGGCATCACGGAGAGCATCCCCAAGGCATGGATGTACGTCTTCCCTTCACTCCTTCGCTCGTTCAACGGTTATCGCACGGTTGAGGCAGGGGTGTTTTGGTGGTCACTCGTATTTGATGTTAGAAACAGTCATTCTCACAGCTTTCTATGGGTTCCTTAAGGTCGGTGAATATTCTACACGCACATTGTCATTCAACCCCGCGCACGACCTCACTCGGGCAGATGTCACGTTGCACGCGCTCTATTTCGTCCTGCACCTGAAGCATTCAAGGCGGTCAGAGCTGGTGCCGGCGTGACCGTTTGTTATCAGGCAATAACACCTTGTTTTGTCCTCTGTCCTCCATGAGCTCCTACCTGACGAGCAGACCCCAGGCCGGGAGGAGGAGCCCCTCTTCGTAAGAGAGGCAAAGCCATGACCGGAGCCTGGTTTGCCGCCAGACTCCGCGCCCTCTGCCAGGCGTGCGGGCTCCCACCGGTCCGGTACACCACACACTCCCTCCGTATAGGAGCGGCAACCACCGCCGCCGCCATCACCCCGGTGTATACCCTGAAGTCCATGGGCCGATGGTCCTCATCCGCTTATGAACGCTACCTACGGCCTGGAGTCCAGGACATTCTGGGTGCCCAGAGGGCTATGAGTGGACTGTGACTTTGGGGTTGGGGGGATACTGCGTTTTCAGGTGGTCATGTGGCTGGTGCACTATCAAATGTTGTCTGACATCAGTCAGAGCGCTCTCCGTCAACCCTTCTGCGCATGCGGGCCGCGGAGTTGCTGGTGTGTTCTTGGGGGGTAGTTTGCAGGTATTCCACCGGCGTCGGCCGGTGGATGCCAGAGTAGCCGCTAGCTGGTCTCTGTGGCTTTCCGTGGCGGGCGCCATGGACGCAGAGACACTAGGCTGTATCTCCCGCGGAACCCACGAAGCGTCGGCCCGTGGGGACCAGGGACTATAATGTACAGCAGTCCTCCTGTGGCACTCTTTGACGGTCTTAGTGGGCTGAGTTACCTCCGAGCGTCTTCCCGATCGCGGCCCACTCTGATCGTCATTGAGGCAGGGGGCTAGATGCCGTTCCCCCTTCCTGGCTCTCTGGGCCAAGGGCTTGGCCCAGAGGGGGGGAACACCAGATTGCCTCCCCCTGCTAACGCGCTCCACGCGCGTGGAGCGCTTTCCACGCCGGTGGGCAGGGGGCCCCCCGGACAGAGCACACCGCCAAACATTCATATGCATGTATTATGCCGCTTGTATAATTATGCTGCTTGTATAATAAATGTTCAAATTTGACAAAAGTGATCTTGTCTGAAATGAAGTCTCCGACGCAAATTCAGCCAAGGCACGTACGTCACAGCCGGGGGTCAGCAGAGGTTAATCTGTCACGCATGACGCAGCACCAGCTGACTGTAGCTGTCATAGCATTGGTCAGCTCACCAGAGCGCAGGTATTTAAGCTGTCAAAACATGTCATTATTCGCGCTTGCTTTACTGCTGTCGTAATTGCATGCTCGCCCCACCTCCTCCCCTGCTCCTCCTGCGTATGTCGATGTCGTCTGTTGTCGTCATTGCTCTCTGTCCGGGGTAGTTTGCAGGTATTCCACCGGCGTCGGCCGGTGGATGCCAGAGTAGCCGCTAGCTGGTCTCTGTGGCTTTCCGTGGCGGGCGCCATGGACGCAGAGACACTAGGCTGTATCTCCCGCGGAACCCACGAAGCGTCGGCCCGTGGGGACCAGGGACTATAATGTACAGCAGTCCTCCTGTGGCACTCTTTGACGGTCTTAGTGGGCTGAGTTACCTCCGAGCGTCTTCCCGATCGCGGCCCACTCTGATCGTCATTGAGGCAGGGGGCTAGATGCCGTTCCCCCTTCCTGGCTCTCTGGGCCAAGGGCTTGGCCCAGAGGGGGGGAACACCAGATTGCCTCCCCCTGCTAACGCGCTCCACGCGCGTGGAGCGCTTTCCACGCCGGTGGGCAGGGGGCCCCCCGGACCGAGCACACCGCCAAACATTCATATGCATGTATTATGCCGCTTGTATAATTATGCTGCTTGTATAATAAATGTTCAAATTTGACAAAAGTGATCTTGTCTGAAATGTGGGATTAGGATGCAACACAGCCCTGAGTCTTGGGGCACATTGACAAAGCACACAAATCATTGACACGCTTAGCAGAGGTCAGGGCAAGCAACAACGCTGTTTTACTAGTCAGCATTTTGAGACAGATCTGGTTCTTATACTCAAATTGTCTCGCAAAGCACATTGAGCATCGGCTTTAAATACCACTTTGGAAACGAAGCCTGTGTCACTACTCAGACAACACTTACACTCAATGGGTTGACTATCAATATATAGGCTATGCCAAATAATGCATCAACAAGTCAGAATATGCTAAAATATAAAATTGTTTATTTTAAAATACACAGTATAGGCCTACGGAACAACCACTGATACGCTACACTGCAAAACGATCATCCTGCACCCCAGCCTCAGCTGAGCTCCCACACAACAAGGATTGATGTTGGAAGTAATTATACTGGATTTGGCGAGATACTGTAATTACATGCATGCCTACTTATAGTCTTCATTTTATCTGAAGCTAAGCTAGCTAACACTGATCATGGGTACAAGTGAACAGAGCTATCTATCTATCTAGCAAATAATAACAGTAAGTTACTATAGCAATAAACTCGGCAGAGGTACTGTAACACACTGTAAACCTTAGTTAAGGCAGCTACAATTTGAATTCTGTGAGAAAATTCTGTGAGGAATGTTTGATATTATACTGCCTACATACTTTAATAATTAACAAAAATGTATTGTAATCAGAATAGGTGATGAAAATGAGGGAATTGAATGTATTGTTTTGTTTTAGCGGTCAACATACCCAACAAAATGTTAACAGGCTTTAGAAAAGTAGCCTGCATATGCTGCAGCATCTGCCCTGACTTTTCTATTAGTTTACTAAGTACTGTAGGCCTATGCCCAATCTGAGTGGAGTGACTTACTGGATCTTCAGGTAGTTATCAGGCAGGCTGAGGTTACATAATTTATGTGTTAGATAAGTTAGATACATAGCCTACTAGCCTAGGCTCACATTCTTTTTCTTTTTTTTTCCCAAAATCTTTTTATTTATTTTTCCATTGAGGCATCATATCTCAAATTACAACGTGCTGTGGCTATTGGCCTCAGGTTTTTTTAGGGAAAAAACAACAACTTAACTATGCAAAATGAACTATGTACAAAAAAAGCAAAAAAAAACAACAACAAAAAAAACACACATAGATGCACTCACAATCACACATGGGGGGTTCACACTGGACAACCTCACAATTCTAATCTAGACTTTCTAATTGCTCGCTGCCTTCTCTACTTCGTCAGCCTCGCCAGCTAGGGTATTATTGCTGTCAGAAAATTCCAAGATCGGTCCCCACCTCTTCCCGAACCCCTCCACCTGCCCCCGCAAACTATACTTAATTTTTTCCAAATGGAGGAAGGACCTCATATCCCTTACCCAAGCCCTTGCCGAGGGGAGATCCAAGTCCCTCCATTGAATAAGTATGCGTCTTTGGGCTATGAGAGAGGCAAATGCAATCGCTTCTAGTTCGCGGGCCGTATATAGTTTCCATTTCTCTTGCTCAGGCACGCCAAAGATGGAAATGTGCAGGCCGGGCTCCACGTCCTTCCCGAACATATCTGATAGTGTCCTATAGAAGAAGGACCAATATCCAAAAAGTTTAGGACACGAATAAAAGGTGTGGGTATGGTCCGCTGGGGAGTGGGAGCACCTGTTGCATTGGTCTCCTGTCCCATATATCCTGTGCAGTCTCACCTTGGTAAAATGCAGTCTATGCAGTACTTTGAATTGAATCATGGTTAGACTGGCACAGGGTGTTGTGGAGTTAACCCTATCCAGGGCTCCCTCCCACCAGCTTTCCATGAACGTGGTGCCCAGTTCCTGCTCCCACTCTCCTCTGACTGTACGAGGGGGGGACATCAACGAGGTCAGATTACCTGCCATCCCTGAGATCATGCCTCGAACTGTTGGGAAGGCTAGAATCTTTTCTACTAGTGTTACCGGCGGCCGTGAAAGAAAGCCAGGAAAATTGGCCCTCGCGAAACTCTCCACTTGCCGAAATTTGAGTCAGTCTGAGCCCGGGATTTGAAACTTAGCCACAACATAGTTGAATTTGGCAAATCTGCCATCATCCTTATAAAGTTTGTTGAAAGAATTCAGACCCCTGTCCCTCCACACTAGGAAGCCAGCATCAAAGGCCTGGAAGAGGTTATTGCCCACAACTGGCATTACGGTGGACATTGAGGTCAAACCGAAATGGCGTCTGAACTGCCTCCAGATTCTGATAATGGACAGCACCGCCGGATTCGAAGTGCACCCCCCGGGGCCCCTGCTCAGGGGAGCGCAAATCAAAGCCGACAGCGAAACTGACCCACATGAGTTAGCCTCCATTTGGCACCAGTCCTGGGCGGGTTGATTATGCCAGATGTGAATTTTTTGAATGTGTGCTGCCCAATAGTAAGGCATAAAGTTTGGCAAAGCAAGGCCACCTTCCTCCTTACAACGCTGGAGAACCGACAGTTTTGCCCTTGGTACCCGTCCAGCCCAAACAAAAGATAAAATCTTACTATCCAACTTTTTAAAGAAGGACTTGGGCAAAAAGATTGGCAAGCATTTAAATAAGAACAGGAAACGGGGCAGGACATTCATTTTAACACTGTTAATTCTACCCAGCATCGACAAGGGGAGGTGACCCCACCTCTGCAGATCTGCTTCCACATCCTCCATCAACCTTGCGAAGTTATGCTGATAGAGCATGTGCATGGTACTAGCTATGTTAATCCCCAGATAACAGAATTGAGAGAGGGCAAGTTTAAACGCGAGTGCCTGCGGAGGGATCCTTTTCGCCACTGCGTTGATTGGGAACCATTCACTCTTCTCTATATTTAGCTTGTAGCCCGAGAAGGCCCCAAATCTATACAACAAGTTTAGAATGTTCCCTATACAGGTAGTGGGGTTGGATACATATAGTAGCAGGTCATCCGCATACAGTGAGACTATGTTCCCTACCCCCTCTCACAATCCCAGAGAATTGGTCACTTTTGAGTGCAATTTCTAGGGGTTCAATCGCAATGGCAAAAAGCAGGGGCGACAACGGGCAGCCCTGGCGGCACCCCCTTCCCAAAGGGAAGCTTTCTGAGCAATTGAGATTTGTAACAACCTTGGCTACCGGCGAGTCATAAAGTAGGCGGACCCAGTTAATGAAGCCCTCCCCAAACCTGAACCTCCCCAGCACCTCGAAAAGGTAGTTAAATTTGACTCTGTCGAAGGCTTTTTCCGCATCCATCGCAAACACCACCTCCTCAGAGTCAGAATGGCAGTCGGAGAGGATCACGTTGAGGAGGCGACGGATATTGGAGGAGAGCTGCCTTCCCATAATAAGATTATCTCCGGGAGACAGGACTCCAACCGAATGGCCAGTGTCTTAGCTAGAATCTTTACGTCAACATTTAAGAGACTTATTGGTCTCCAGTTGCGACATTCAGTAGGGTCCTTATCTTTCTTTGGGATTAGAGTAATAGTGGCCTCCCTAAGGGTTGGTGGGAGACAGCCCTCCTCCAACACATGATTAAACATTTTCAACAGCAATGGTGCCACATGATTCGCAAACCTCTTATAAAACTCAACCGGAAAGCCATCCGGCCCGGGCGTCTTCCCACTAGATAATCGCCTGAGGCTGACCGTAATTTCCTCTAATGTGAATGGGGTGTCCAGTTTCCTTTTCGTAGTCTCGTTTATTTGGGGACATACCAAATTATCTAAGAAATCGGACATCCCCCGCGTATCCTGTGTAGCCTCAGATCTATACAACGACGAATAGTACGAAGCGAACACCTCATTCATTTCTATTGGGATCGTGACCAAAGTTTGGGGGTCTCTGCGAATTTCACATAGGCGTCAGTTCCAACTATCTGCTCCATCAGAGAGCTCAGTGTTTGGGCCATTTGAGTTGGTTTCTGCACTTTAGAACTAGATTTATCCAATACTGGGTCCATCGCGAGATTTAAGTCTCCCCAAATATCAAGCGATGAGTATTCAAACTAGGGAGCACAGAGAACAGTTTTAGGCTCACATTCTTTTTCTCTAGTTAATCAGTCTGGATATTCTCCATAGAGATATGTTGAAAACGATCCTGTCAATCATCGTTGGTTCTGAGGAGTTTGAAATACAAAGAGTTACAGTACACTGGGCAGGTTTAGGTGTGATGATGGCAAGGAGTGGTTGAAGTTGAAGTGTGATGGACGGTGATTAGCCTGGGGCCTATTCGCATCGCAGTTGTTTCCCTGGTTCAGGGCAGAACCAGAACCGATTTTGATGTTTGTTTGTTTTCTAAGCACGCCGCCTACGATGCTAGTAGTTAGTCTGGATACTATCCATAGAGAATCTCAAAATGAAAAATAGATAACTAAATCAATCTCAAAATGAAAAATAGATAACTAAATCAATTTGCAGCCCAAAAAGGCTGCTAAAGCTAATACGTAATTTACATAATGTAATGGTGAGGTTAATGTAATGGCATCACCACCTATCACACCGACAAAACTAGTAAAAGAAGATGCGAGATGCAAGCCGTGCAAGACGCAAGAAAGAAACTCATGACGTGGACTTTTAGCATATCTATCCGGAGATGACACCTGAAATTTATTTGCATATATTCCACATTGGGAATTTGTGTCATCGCTTGTCCTTAGTGTCTTATCAGCACTAATCAGTTCATCATTCCAGTCCTAAGTACGCAGCTAGACATTAAAGGTTCCCAAACTGGCAATTTACTATCCGTTGTCTAGCAGTATAATCCTCATCTATTTATCCCATCCGATCATGGATCACTGTCTGTGTCAGCAGTGCAAAAACAAGTATACAGTTGTGCAGAGTAATTTGCTGTCTATTGTATAGGCAAGAATCAATTGTTATTGTCTATCGTATAGGCAAAGTGTTCAATTCCCCCTCTGGAAGTCGTCGCAACAATAATTTCAAGTGTTGATGGTAGATGTTAGTTGATGTTATGTATACCTGATATACCTGATATGATTGAAAAAAAGTACATCTCTCCAGGGTACTTCATGTTATGAAAACTTCAGAGATAATTTGCATATAGTAATGACTTAATGAAATCCCCATTACAACCCTCAGTTATACTATTAAGTTAATGAAGTTAATAAGCAAATCACAATGGGACATATAGGTCTACTTTTTTACCATAGTACTGTAGATAACAATGTGACATGTTGAGTTGGGTTTTGGTTTTATTAATCCCTTTTTGGGAAATTAGCTGTCCACCCCAGCTCACAAAAGACAAATGTACACAGAACAGAAATAGAAAATTGCCAAATATAACCGGTACCGGTAGTCTACAGATACATTGGAATTCTTGTCATTGCATGTCCTTGCAGTAACTTATCAGCACTAATCAGTTATCAGTTAGCAAAGGTTCCCAAATTGACATTTACTATCCATGATCTAGCAGTCTGTCAATTCTATCAGTTTGATCCTCATCTAAATATCCCATCCAATCATGGGTGACTGTATCCTTGATATAGGCAGTGCAATTAAATAACATTCAAGTACAGTTGTAAAGAGTCTGTTGTTGTCTATTATAGTACAAAAGTCAATACAACAATAAAACAATTGATAATGAATGAATGAGCTCAGCAGCTGGACTTGATCTTCCATGATGGATAGCGGACAGACAACTGTAACAATTCTGTCAACCGGCCATTTATTCAACGTTAACTTCTTGATTGCATACCGTGGGCCATGTGTGAAAAATTACAGAGGCAGGCATATTAGAATGTCTTTGGTCAAGAAAATTTCGGAGGCAAAGACGCTGTAGTGGCTTCAAAGGTGTTATTTTATGGATCCGTCAAGTTTCTTCAATAACATATTGTAATACTTTGTCTGGTATGTCCAAGTTTCTCACAGCAATCTATCTTTGGTGAACGAACGATAACACTGTGACATAAACAAGGAAAGTGGATGTAGTAGGCGGGCCTTAGAGACTGGAACCAAGAGTGTAGTAGCTGGGCTCTAGAGACCGGAAACAAGGGTGTAGTAGGCGGGCTCTACACAGGAATCGGAGTAAATAGAAACCAGGCTCTCCCCCGAAGGGAGCCTGGTGACGCAAGGCTAGATGGTGATAGACAGATGGTTCATCCACTCATCTGCCAAGTATTTTTTGAAAGTGCCTGCCCTTTTCCAAACAGTTTCCAACTGAGAGTTCCCAGATGATTATGCAAATCAAACCATTGTTATGCAAAGCAAACTATCTGACACACCAGGGCCGTGTCCGAATGTCCATACTAAGTATGTAGTACGTACTACAGTATATATTACGCCAGATGTAGTATACTACATCAAAATTGTCCGTACTACTGTACATCTGGTGTACTACATAGTACTGTATGTGCTACAAATTGCCGAAATCACCCCCAAAATGTAGTATTCATTGAGAGGATACTATTCCGGAAACAAGACGTGATTTGAGTGAAACATTGTGGCACGTCACTGTTCAGTTTGTGGACATTGAAGCTAAATATGTCGGTGGAAAAAATATGTTTTATGCAGATTTCTTAGTGATATCAAATATGGGCAGCTTTGTGCTTATCTGTGTTGTATTTATTCAGTACATACTAAATAGTATGTAGTATGTGAGTTGCAGTATAGTATGGACATTCGGATACAGCCCAGGTTCATAGTAGCCTAGCCTACATATAAACACAAAATAGACTGCAACTTCATAACCACATAGCTGCTGAGAAGAGTGGAGATGTTGTTATGGAAACGAGCAAGTGGCCAGAAGTTCTCCAAAAGCCTTTCTAAAAAAACTGTGGATCAACCTCTTCATTTCTACTAAAAAAATGTTACACACCGCAGCCTAAGTATATTACCTAACCTTAGCTTCAAAATCTACAAACAATAGGCTACTGGCCATAATTCTATAGGCTAGCTATCATATCACAACAAGTACAAGTGCCTTGTTGACAACCTCATGGAGCAGAGCAATGTTATTCATCTCAAATACACACATCCAACCAGAAATAGCCTATACCATAGGCCTACTGTAGCTAAGACAATCATCCATACTGAGAGCAACAACCCGAGTTGTACTGTGTGTTCTCACCCCCAAGTCCAGGTCTCAGTCTGTTGTCATAGCCATCCAGAAGGCTGTCCAATATTTTGGTGAAGGTTTTGATGTTATTCTTGAAGGCATCTGTGGCATTGGATTCTGCTCTTGATCTAACAGGAGGAAACATGAGTTTGTGTGTGCACATTATGTGAAACACACACACACATATATATATAGGCTATATATATATATATATATATATATATAGAGAGAGAGAGAGAGAGAGAGAGAAATACAGTCACATCCAACTTAGTTTTGATAATAGCCTATCCCTTCTCACATTCTTAACCCCAAGGTAAGAATGCATAACCAATGGGCTTAATGCATGTTGATATTATTTTCCATTAGAAATAGCCTACCATTAAAATTTAAATAATAATGCAAATGAAAATAACCCCAACATTGAATACAGTTCATCATTTCTTATTCAGAGGTTTTCCACTGTTTCCATAGTGACTCATTTAAGGAGTGACACTGATTTAGTGAAAATATCTACAATATGCAATCAACTAGTAGCCTAGATATGGCTACTTAACACACGGTTTGAGGTGTACGGTTCTTTTAGAAAAAACAACACTTGTAGAATTCATGTCTACAAAACAAATTCCAAACCTAATTAGACATACGTTGTACGGTATGGAGGAAAAGGGGTGAAAAACTTGCACTGTTTTCGTGAATTCATAAAACAAAAGAGGATGCGAGGTTATAACAGTCGAACTCTGAAGCTGTGCGCGGTCTCCGAACCGCCATGCGCACAGCGCGGCACAGGATCCCCGGTCTTTTTCTATTGTCATTCACCATGAAGGATTCTCTCTGTGCAAATTATACCCACGTGTAAAATTTGAAACTCACGTTTTCTTCATTTTCAGAGGTTTAGGTGACACAGAGTAGCAAGTGCTTTGTGCGCGCACATTCATTTTCTTTTGTGATAGAAAAAATAGATTAACTTACATTGTCTGCCAAAGGACCATCGACGAAAAGAACACCACTTGAAAGCATAAACCCCATCGTGCTCTCATTGCTGACAAGCAAACCTGTACAGAGCCAGAGAGAGGTCCACAGCAATTGCTTCAAACGCGTAATTTCAGTCAAACATTTGCCTACCACAGATTCCATCTGCATAAGAGCCACGGGTTTAATTTGAAATGGGTGTATTTCGGTTTTCATTTTAATACAATGTAGTAGGCTACACGTTTTATTATTATTATTATTTTTTTGTGTGAAATAATCCGTGTTCTCAAACAAAGCAGTTCTGGGTCTGCAAGTCAAGTCTGTGCCTACAGCTAAGCAAATAATGCAGTCATTGTTGGAAAAATAGTCTACTCAATGCTATCAACACATGGGAAAATGCTCTTTTTTTAAATAACCCAGCTCAATGCAGTCTCTTTTCAAGTTATCAATGTGCAGTTCTAGGCTACCTTGACGGCGCTTAGGTATCGACTGAAGAAGTTGTGCCAGAGTCCACTAGGCTGTAAATCAACAAAATATCACCATTCAGGTGCACCCAGATTAGGCTACGAGCCAAGTAGGCTATAAAAGCAAATGGAGATTCCTAAATCCTAGAAAAAGAAAAATCCAAATGAAGCGTCTTGTTCATTGATTTAAGTTCTTCAGTCCTCTGGTGAATTCCCCAGATGTGTCCTCTCATCTGTATTGCACGCGCGCGCTCAGCTCCGTGTGGCTTCAGCCACTTTAGAAACAGCAAAGAAAAAGCCACACAGAGTAGATCCCTACCACACGTCAAGATTCTTCATATGGCACATTCGGGGAGATGACTCGCCAACTCATAGGCGAGAGAATCGCGAGGGAATTGAGAAGATAAAATGATGTTATTGTAGGCGGATTTTTCTGCTCTGTCGCAATGGATTTGCTTAATTAGCTCACGAATGCATTGAAGTAGCCGACGTTCATGTACAGCGTTTGGCTATCTCCATTCATTTAAAAATACCTTAATAGTTGGACATAACTAAGCCGTTTCGAAGAAATTGTCTGATGACAGATTGTATTGTTGGATAAAAAATAATAAACTAATATAACCTCAAGCGGTAATGGGACGGGGTCCTACATACATGCCCCCATAACCATAATCAGGAGATTGATAGATAGGAGGTAGACTGACAGACAGGAGGGCAGGGTAGCAGACAGAGGGTAGACTGACAGATTTTGGACTACACACCACCATATTACAATAGGGCTCCTATTACCATAGCATAGGGCCCCTAATAATAACTAGAAAAGGTATACATTTTCTTACGAAAATGTGTGTGCTGACAGCAGGCATAATACTGTATGTAGTTTAGATAAGTCTAATAGTACTACTACTACTATTACTACTACTACTACTACTACTACTAGGCTACTACTACAATAATACTACTTATTAAAACAAATATATAAAAAATAGTCAATAAGTATGAATGGTATCTAATGAGAACTTGAAAGTACATTTCCTGGAGAAAATGTGAATGGGCTAGCTGCCGTAGCTGTATGTAACAACTACTGCTAGTACTACTACAGACCTGGCATTCTCTATGCACCTACTGGTGAAGACCCTGTGTCTCTAGCCCACTCAGGGGCTGAGTTGTGGGGCCCATGGCATGGATAGTGCCATGGTGGTGAGACTCCGCCCCCTCGGATCACAGCAGGTTGGGGGCAGGGCAGTGACTTCTGGGCAATCTCCATACACTCACCGGTGAAGACCATGCATCTCTAGCCCACTCAGGGGCTGAGTTCTGGGGTCCGTGGCATGGATAGTGGCATGATGGTGAGACTACAACCCCTTGCATCACAGCTGTTCGGGGGCAGTGCAGTGACCTCTGGGCAAACTCCATGGCTCCCACCGCCAAAGACCGTGTGTCTCTAGCCCACTCAGAGGCGGAGTTGTGGGATCTGTGGCGTGGAGGCGAGACTCCACCCCCTCGGGCTAGAGCCAGTCGGGGACAGTGTACCCCTCTCTGGGCCACCCACCTTCCCCCACCGGTGAAGAACGTGTGTCTCTAGCCCTCTCAGGAACTGAGGTATGGGATCCGTGGCGTGGATAGTGGCATGGTGGTGAGACTCCGCCCCCTCGGGTCATAGCCAGTCGGGGACAGTGTACTCCTCTCTGGGCCACCCACCTGCCCCTACCGGTGAAGACCGTGTGTCTCAAGCCCACGCAAGGGCTGAGTTGTGGGGTCCGTGGCGTGGCTAGTGGCGAGACTCCACCCCCTCAATTCATAGCCAGTTGGGGACAGTGTACCCCTCTCCGGTCGACCCACCTGCCCCCATCAGTGAAGACCGTGTGTCTCTTGCCCACTCAGGTGCCAAGTTGTGGGGTTCATGGCGTAGTATTGAGACTCTGCCCCCTTGGGTCAGAACCAGTCAGGGACAGTGTACCCCTCTACGGGTGATCCACTTGCCCCCACCGACGAAGACCATGTGTCTCTAGTCCACTCAGGGGCTGAGTTGTGGGATCCGTGGCGTGGGTAGTGGCGAGACTCCGACCCCTCGGGCTAGAGCCAGTCGGGGACAGTGTACCCCTCTCTGGGCCACCCCCCTGCCCTTACTAGTGAAGAGCGTGTGTCTCTAGCACACTCAGGTGTCAAGTTATGGGGTCTGTGACGTGGATCGTAGCATGGTGGCGAGACTCTGCCCACTTGGGTCATACAGTAGCTGGTCAGGGTTGTGTACCCCTCTTTGGGCCACCTGCACCCACTGACAAAGACCATGTGTCTCTAGCTGTCTCTCATGGCGTAGAGAACCAGTCGGGGACAGTGTACCCCTCTACGGGTGATCCATCTGGCCCCACCGACGAAGACCGTGTGTCTCTAGTCCACCCAGGGGCTGAGTTGTAGGTTCCATGGCGTGAATAGTGGCGTGATGGAGGGACTCCGCCCCCTAGGGTCAGAGACGGTTAGTGACAGTGTATCCCTCTCCGGGCTACCCACATGCACCCACAGGCATGGTGGCAAGTTAGAAAATGGGTATAAATTCAAAATTAGCAGCACAAAAGTTAGAGTGGAGAGCCATTCGTTTGAATGGGGAGCATAGTTGTCGAACAAATCGTCATACCTCGAAAACTATAAGTCACACTGCTTAGATGCTTATATTGTACGAATCAGCACAATTATGTGAACATTTTGATGTATAATATGTGAATGAGCTTTTAAAACTGTAGGAGTGCAGGCAGTTTACAAAATGTGGGAATATTTTCAAAGCAACAACTGCCACCACTCTAAAAACATCAAGTTACTGAACAGTCTACCGGCAATTTCAATGGTACACAAACTACTTAAAAGTTAAATTACTAAAAAACTTTAAAAAAAATATAAAAAATCTGAATAGATCAGGGAAACAGCTGAACATCATGCACATTTTAAAGTTTGAATGAAGTTTCTAGCACAATGTATGTAGAAGTAAAGGGCCCAAAAATTTGAGACAATAAGAAAGAAGAAAGAAGAAAATAGTGGGAATATCACAAGTTGGGCTAGCTTTTGCAAGCTAGCCCACCTAATAAAGTATGAACAGTATAAATGGTATCTAAATACAAGTATACATGTATTCAAGTATGGATTGAAACAGCCATATCTCGACGTGGGAAGGTCACAGACACACAGGGTTTGGACTGGCGTAAAGCTCTCAAATGCAGCAATATCAAACATGTTATGCTTGCAAGCATGTGTGTGCACAGAGTAAAAACAAAAGTGAAGAGTGAAAAACTTTGAGTGAAGCCAGCTCCCCATGTGGGGGTGCTAGAGACACAGGGTTTGGACTGGGGGGTGCAGGGAGAAAGCCTGAAGTGCAATGAACCACCCCCCACCAGCTTTGACCCGAGGGGGGTGCCACAGAGCTGCCCATACACGGCCGCCTATTCAGTTCCATTCATCCTGTCATTGTCCTGTCATACTGTATGTAGCTAGTGAGGGAGCTGAGATACCTCAGAGTAGGGCGGGGCGATATTGACAAAAACATACATTGCAGTGATGCAATTTTTTTGCAATATATAATATTTAAATATATTTTGTTTGTTTAAAACAGAAATAAGCAAACTTGTAAACATACAGGCCTATGTCCTATATGAGGTTAGAACTAAACAGTGATCCTTGCGTCTGCTTACACTGGTAGCCAAGTGTCTTCCAAAACGCCTACTAATAATGCGTCTCTTAGTTTTTGACAGTGATCAAAATTAAAAAGTTGAGCAAAAAGTTTGTAGCATGACATGTTTTGAGTTAACATAGCAGGGGAAAAAAGAGAAAACTTTGTAGGCCCTTGCGATGTGACTATTGCGCATGTGCACATTGTGATGGTGATGCATAAAAGATATATCGTGCCTCAGAGAGCAGAGTCGAAGAGCACCCGTTTGGCTGACTGTGTTAAACCCAGCTACTCATAAACTGCAACGGCCATGCACCGCCATTTCATTTTGGACAGTTGTCCCCTCGTAGCTTGGAAGGTAGCGCAGCTGGCTTGGGATCGCAAGTCCCAGGTTCATTCCCAGCTTCCAGCATTGTGCCGAAGTATCCTTGAGCAAGACACTGAACCCCAAAATCGCTACGTTGTGTAGTAGCTCCTTTGGATACTGATTCTGGTTGCATTCCCCCTTTGGACCGTGTCTCTCATTTCTCCTTTCAACCTTTTACACCTAGTGAAACGTTAGGAATCTTGCCATCCATAGACCCTAAGTGTTCTACTGGTGAGGACAATCTACATTCATTTTTTATAAAACTGGCAGCCCCAGTCATTAGTGAGCCATTGTCATGTATTTTTAATCTCTTCATTGCGTCAGCTATAGTTACTCCGGTTTTGAAATCTGCCCAGGTGGTCCCGTTGCACAAAGGGGGTGATAGGGAAAACTAACTATTGTTATATCTCCAGATTACCATGTTTAGCCAAAGTTATGGAGACCTTGGTAAATAAGCAATTTAAATATTTTCATTCAAGTCACTCAGTTTTAAATATTCACCAATCTGGATTCAGAGCTAATCACAGCACCATTTTTGCTGTCACTCTTGTTACTAATGACATCATCACGGCATTAGACAACAGGAAACATTGTGCTGCCCTCTTTGTAGATCCTTCAATTTGATACAGTCAATCACTACCTGCTTTTAAATAGACTGTCTAGTATTGGTTTGGATAGAGGTGCCTGTGATTCGTTTCAGGACTATCTGACTATCTCACCTCGGTGAGCTTCTTGTCTTTGAAATCAAGAGTTTAACATGTTTTTGAAAGATTTTTCAAGGTGCCCACCCACATCCATTGTATGACCAAAACGGTGGTAGAGCAATTATCAGACTTTCTCAAAAGTGCTAGTTTTGTCAACGTTTTGATCTGAGCATTGTATATGATCATAAGTAACCTTAAAACAGGGCTAAACATGCATTTTTCCTTTACTACTCCTTTAACACTGTAAATAAGGGAAACCTCAGTGTTTATGAGTATAAATAAAGGTTTGAAATGAAATGAAATGAAAATGGCCCCCATCCTTGAAACGTGTCAAGATTGCCTTAAGTCCCATTTCTTTTCTTTGGCTTTCTTCTGTATTTGTGTCTTGTAATGTTAGAAATCACTAGCTGTGTTCTACTGTATGTGTTTTAGTGTGTTATATAATATATTATATATAAATAAAGTGGATTACATTGGATTGGACGGAGAGGCTCAGGAAGAGCTTCTTCTCGCAAGCCATCCTGCACCTGAATGACTCGATCTAGAGCATCTAGTGCAGCCTACATAGAATATCTAGTGTACATAACATAACCGCATGTAAATTCCCCCAGGATTATTTATTATAGCTATAGCATGTACATAACACACCCGGGTTATTTATTTATTTATTCATATCCATATACAAGTAAAGTAAGTAAGCCTTTTGAGAATGTTTTTTGGCCTAGTGGCCCATAGGGCAGGAGCCTTTCTCCTGTTTCTGTAGCATGAGGCAGCTTGATGTACAAGTTCACCCCCTGGACATGACGCTAGAATGTCGCAGGGAGTTACTCCCAATCCAATCCAATCCAATAATATCCATATACAGCATGTACATAATCCATCCAGACTGGTATCTCATGCCGCGTTCCAGATAGGATTTTGAGCTCGTAAGTTACGACTTCAAGTCCCGACTCACGACTTCATAGCGTTCCAGGCAAACTGTCTGAATGCGTGGCATTCTGGATAAATGTAAACAAGCCGATATGGTAAAAGCTTGAGATTTGGCACATTGTCAGAGCTGGCAAGCTAAACATTGTATGCCTAATTTCGCTATGCTAAGAAATTGTACGTTACATTTTATTTATTGACATCATCGACTTTTCGCCGTTTGCATGGTCACGTTCAGGTTTACCTTAATGTTAGCTAGCTAGCAGTAGCTATCTCTTGTCAACATATTTGGGAATCATTACATACACATAGCAGGTTGTAGTGCATAATCGTTTGTATTATTTTGATTACAACGTACAAATTTACTTTACGTTGCCCTAAAGTTATCTTTGTCGCCATACCCATGGGGGCTGCCATCTCGCTTAGAGGGCTGTGTGACGTCAGAGAGCGCAACTGGGAGTACATCGATCTGTACGAGTTCACGGGTGGGAAGTTACGGGTTTGACTGCCATTCCAGAGCATTTTCACGTGTAGGAGGTAGGAAAAACATGAGTTACGGGTTGCCTGGAACGTGCCATTAGTCCTATCTTCATTCCGTATAGACATGGTACATACAGTATTGTGTAATTTGTAAATTGGTAAATTTCAAATTTGTTAATTGAGTATTGGAGTTTATCTGCATCGAGCATAATTTTGGTGCCAGCAGCAACATTTCACTGTAACGGTACACATACATTACCAGTGACAAATAAAGAAATCTTGAAACTTATCTAGCTAGCACTGCAGTAATTTTCATTTAAGGTTTATTCTGGTATAAAGTGATGTTTTTTTTAACAATGGCAGACAAATGGCAGACATCTCTCTGATGCAAGAGAAAACAAGTTACAACACTACTATTACACACTTAAAAAAAAAAAAACATGTGTGGCCTCTTAAGTATCTGTACCCTAATGTCACTTTTTTTAACAATGGCAGACAAATGGCAGACATCTCTCTGATGCAAGAGAAAACAAGTTACAACACTACTATTACACACTTAAAAAAAAAAAAACATGTGTGGCCTCTTAAGTATCTGTACCCTAATGTCACTCACCTTAAACAATTTTGAAAGTCACATCAAGCACAGCAACTGTTCATGGTGCATCATCGTTGCTGTTTATGAGTGACATACCCTGTCTTGATATCTTATCTGATTCCAAAAATGTGGAAGTCAGCCAATGTTGTCCCCATGTTAAAAGGGGAAATAATTATAGGCCCATTTCGAAATTGTCGATTCTGGTTAAAATCTTTGAAAAACATGTAAGTGAACAGTTAAAGAGTTAAATAGTTTGTATGTAAATATGACACTTTCTATACACTAATCTGGCTTCAGAAAGCAACATACCTGTAGCACCATTACAGAAACTATGAAAATGGTGAATGATATTGTGGGCATTATGGATAAAAAGCAAAGTTGTGCTGCTCTATTTATTGATCTGTCCAAGGTGTTGAAACAGTCAATCATCTTATTCTGAAGCAAAGGCTGACTAGTATTGGTTTATCCGAGCAGGGTGATTCGTGCCAAAAAGAAATACAATACAGACATTGAAATACAATACACAATATTGAAATACAATACATGTAACATAAATACAATACAAAAATGCTTTGTATTTCAATGTCGGTCAGGAATATTTGTGCCAAAATAAAAACAATACAACCGTATTGTATTTCGAGAGGTGTGTGAAAACCTCATGTCGAAAAAGCAATAGCAAAACGCTGTGTATTGTATTTCGAGAGGTGTGCCAAAACCTCATGTCAAAATAGCAATAGCAATATGCTGTGTATTGTATTTCGAGAGGTGTGCCAAAACATGGAGTTGAAATAAAAATACGCTGGGGCTGGGCTAGAATGGTCCAGGGTGTGAGGCTGGGGCTGAGCCTGGGGCTGGAGAGGCATGGTGGACCTGTTCCGCCCTTGTTGACCCAGGTGAAGGTCCAGGGTGTGAGGCTGGGGCTGGAGAGACATGAGTCTCTTCAATAGCATCTGCTGCCTCCCGCAGCAGATCGGCCCACGTCCTCGACATTTCTTTCTTTCAATGTTGATCACAGCTAACGTTAGGACACGTAGACTACTGTGGACCCACCAGCCACGCCATTCTCTCATAGTTTTCAAGATTCAGAATTCAAGATTTCTTTATTGGTCACATGCCAAAGTAACATTGTACAGTGGCAGTGAAATGTTGCTACGGACTCAGAGATTTGCTACAATAGGTTCAAGTAGAATACTATGTATTACAAAATACAAGTTTACACATTTACAGTCTAATCTACAGGTTTACAGAATACAAGTTTAATATACAAGTCTCAGTCTAAGTTTAAAGTATAAGTCTCGTGTACAATACATGCTATAAAAAATTATCTGATGTGCAATAGCCTACAAATGTGGTCTGGAAGGGTTATGTACTGAACATGCTGTATGTAGGGGTAAATAGTAAGGAAATATAAATATGACCATGGAGGAGGAGGGGGGGGGGCATAGGAGAGTTAGTGGCCTACATGCTGTAATAATAAAAACATACTTACTAAATACAGAATTACAGTTTACAATTTACAGGTACTAAAATACAAGTTTACATATTTTATAATTCCAGTATACAAGCGGTCTGGATGGATTATGTACAATATAAATAGCTAGGCCTAAATAAATACCAAATAAATAGTACTAATAAGTGAATGAATAAGAGAATGAGTGGGTTCCTGTGATAGTGGTATATTTAGGATTCTTTTCTTTGATAGACCACCAGGTCAACAATGATGAATGGCCTAGAAGAGAGAACTATGTAAGGTATAATCAATGAGTAGGTCTGCGTTAAACGGTTTTAAAGCCGCACAGAAATGAAAAAAGCATTCTGTCCCATTTTGGTTCACATAATTGGTCATAGTGTTCACCTATTCAACGATGTATGCCAAATTATTTTTCAAAATTGTACTTTTGTTGTAATCTTATATCAAAGTATATAATTTCTTACTTCCTGGAAAACGGTAGGTCATGTGCAATTACGACAACAGCTACCTTAGATTTTAGGCCAATAATCTCACGACATCCACCCGTCAATCAACGCTATCCTTCTATCGAATCTGTCTAAAGTTCTTAAACCCGTCCACTTGTCAATGTTCCAATCAAATTCCTCTAAACAGTATGTCCCACCCTCATAGCTTGTTTGTGTCGGAAATACGTCAAACTACGGAAGTTAGATGATCTGAAATGTCTGTTTCTGTCAGGCGCCCAGGATTCGAAATCTAAAGTGAAGCCCTATAGGACCGTGCCATCTTTTCATTGGTACCTTTGACATGCGCAGTCAAAGGTATCAATGACGCATTCTTGTAGTCCACGAACAGATGTGAAATGCAAACGCGCGTTCATGGCTCTGAGTTAGCAATGCAGATCGGCTTGCTTATTAATCTACTTTCGTCAAATATATCCGTTGGAAAATGTTTTTTTTTATCCAGGCATCTTAGTTTTAACAGTGTAATTGTGACTGAACATTTGTTGTTTGCTAGTAGGTGGTATTCATTCTGTTCACAACAACGTGATGGGCAGACAGGCGAAATAGCTTCAGGGGACCTGGTCCCAGGCGAGTTGAACAGCTGTCCACCCAGAGACGGGATCTCTCGTTGCGGCATGAAGTTCGCGGCTAACCCGCTGAGCTTGGGGGGCTCACTGGCCAGTGCGGAGATGTATTACCAGTAGGCTAATTATAGTGGAATTACTGAATGACAGTTTATCATTTCATCTTTATGCCTACACAACATCAACTAATTTCCATGTATGTGAATACATTTAATTCTAGTTATTTACAAAATATGTTGTCGCTGTCCATTTCTGGAAAAGGCAAATCATTTCTGTCAAATGATCACTCAAGTTTTATCACCAACCCCACAACTATTTTGAGTGAGTATTGTGAAAAGCGCTATACATCAAATGCATTATTATTATGCATAGGATGTTGTGCTGTGGTCATTTTCATGAACACATTTGATTAATCAGTCAATAGTATCAAGCCCTTTTTGATCGTTTTCTGTTTGCAGTGTTAAGTGGCTAAACATTTGTAATGGTGTACCCCATGGTTTTAGGGCAGCTGTTATTCTCTATCTATATTCATATTTAGGTCATAATGTGGATGGAGCTAACATTCATTTTTATGCAGATGATATGTGGTTTATTGTGCTGGTCCCTCCATTAATTTGCAGGCTATTTTTAATATTATTCAGACTCAGCTATCACAGCTTAAGCTGATTTTAAATGTTGATAAAAGTTAATGCATTTTTGAAATACTAGGAAGAAACCCGAGAACACCTCACGGCCAAGCTACACCAAGCCTTTTCACGTGTGTCTCGTGCGTGGAACTCGCACGCACGTACTTTGCGTTTGGAAAGATTCAATTGATGTCAACGATACCGGAATGCGGACAGCGCGGACCCCGCGTACGCGTGCTCTAAAATAGGAATTGGTTAGATTTTTTCCCCGCGCGTATTTTGTACATGCGTATATTGTTTCCAGAAATGCAAAGTTGATCTTTCAATTGTCATACACGCGCTCTACACTTCCTGGTGTAGCTCAGACAATTCCCGCGTGGGATTATTTTCACGGACTACGTGTGCTTATCTTGGTGTAGCTCGGCCGTTAGACATTTTTCCACATAGGGAAATACATTCGTAGTTGTCTCCTGTTATACTATCTCAGTATCTGTCTTGATGACTGCCTTTCTTTTAAACCTCAGGTTAATAATCTGCTTAAAAAAAACGAGGCTGAAGCAAGCTACCCATTTCGGAAAAACGATTTTCACATTTACCATGGCATTTACTGGGCATGGCTATCACACGTTTACTCCGTTCCTTTGGAGCATTGCACAATTGTCTACGCGGAAAGCTTAGAAAACACTAGAGAAACTGATGAAATACATAACACATTTTATACATATGCTTGCTACACATGAGAATTTGCCCTCACCACATTTTAAAAACGTTTTTTCAATTACATGAAAAAGGTTAAAACTAATAGTTTACAACTGTCACAACACATACTGTACATGACCTACAGTAGTGTAACCAAATTAAACTGAGTCCTTGTGTGTCCTTGAGTAGGTAGCGAGTTGGTTAAACTCACTCCCCCAGTATGAATACCGTCCACCCGCACCGATGAAAAGCTGGCTTTTCATCGTTGTAGCTGAATAAAACCGTGTATGTCCCGCGGGTATGTCCAGGTTCAAATTCCACCCAGGGCATGCCAAAAAGTGCAAATTACAATCATCTCCACTGTCTTGAGAGTGTTGAGCTCCAGGTTTTGTTTTGGCCTCACCAGGACAACAGCCGGTTGATCTCCCACCTGTAGTCGGACTTGTCTCCTTGGAGATGAGTCCAAAGAGGGTGGTGTCGTCCGCAAACTTAAGGAGCTTGACCGAGGTGCAGCTGTTCGTGTATAGGGAGAAGAGTAGGGGGGAAAGGGCACAGCCCTGGCAGGACTCAGTGCTGATGGACCTGGAGTCGGAGATGCATTTGCCCAACTTTACGTGCCGTTTCCTGACGGACAGGAAGTCGGTGATCCATCTGCAGGTAGAGTCGGACACGTGCAGCTGGGAGAGCTCGTACTCTGTATTCCTAAAACATGTCACATGTCCAAGACATTTAACAAATAATTCCCTTTGATGGTTTCCATATGTCCTATAAGAATGATTATTATTGACCAAATGTACTCTGATTATTCCAAATGAATCAGAAGATTAAAACAATTAACGATAGCCTGGAGCATTACCTGAAGGTTGAAACCTTAATAAGATTCAAAAAGTAATCAAAACACATTATTAATGGCTTAAGCTGCTGTGTATCCAGGTGCACTGGTTTCAGAATAATTTGAGTGTTAAAAAATGCTGCCAAACATTTCTAACTGATGATTAGATTTCAATTTGCTCAAAATGTTTATTTATTAAAATCAAAGCACTCCCATCCCCTCCATGATATTCTATGACAGATGTGAATTCTCCTCACCCACAGTTAAAGTGTAGGCTACAGTACTGTATATTTCCTGCTGAATATTAAGCAAACTTAGTATGCCATCATATGGAGAGGTTTGGAAAAGCACAAATTGTGGACAAGGCTGGCTTTGAATGAAAGCCTAGTGTTGAGGTTTGTTTATGAAGATACATTACTAAATGTGAATTACTTTGCACATCTAAATGTGAAATACTTTGCACACAATATCCCAACTGATTCTGCCAAGTCCTCTATTAGGACTGTATTCTTCCTCCTGTCCTCCTCTTACACATCCAACAATAGCAGAGTTGTCTGAAACCTTCTGCAGGTGACACGTCTCCAAGATGTAACTGAAGTGAGTCATGAACTGAGTGCGAACAGGAAGGGAGACAGGTCAGTCCCTTGTGGGGACCTTGTGTTACTGATCACTTTCTCACATACTGCGGTCTGCCAGTCAAGTAGTCGTAGATGTATGGGACAGCAGTGGTTGGGTGGCAGTGTGGGTCAGGGGTCTGGGAAGTGGTTGGGCAGGGTACTCCGTTTCAAACCTATGAAGAACATGTTCAAATAAGCAAAGTAAAATTATAGTGGTTATCCCTATTGAGATTTGTTTGTCCTGACATGACAATAATTGCCTTGGATTTGTTTGTACTGTATGTGTGTGTGGGTCCATATACTGTATGTGCATGCGTGTGTGGCTAATATGACTATGTATGTTTTGTGAATGTATGCTTTAGGCAGTATACTGTATGAGTGTGTGTCTGTTCTATAAATACTCAGGCAGTGAATAACTGCCTGTAGGACTCAGACTAGGCTCAGACATTAACACTAATCTCAGCTGACACATTATGTGTGTGTCGGGGGGGGGATCCGAAGGGCCCCGACTGCCCCGACGTCTTCTCTCTCTCTCGCTCTCTATTTCTCTCTCACTTTTTCTCTCAATAATTCACTCTCTTTTTTCTTATGATATTGTACTATAGGTTAAGAGATATCCTGCCCCCGTCTCATTATGCAAAAGACTTGATCATTGGTTTCCTTGCAATGGTAGTTGTAGCAGCCTAAGGGTTAGAACTATGGAAATATGACTGACTAAGTATAATTTATGATTATACCGCAGTTATCAAAAAATATGATGCAATATGGATTTAATACATTAAATGTACTCGTATGGGCCACCACCCTGTTCTGTACAGGGAAACAGATATCATCATATTCATCAATAGTCTAATTTATCAATCTCAGTCTGAAGGAGGAGGTAGTGTGCCTGCGCTCCCGTTGAAACAGTGATGGTAGACTATTGTGCGAACTTTGATGTTCACAGAGGTTAGAGTTCAATTTCAGTGCTGCTCGGTGTACAGTAACTGAAATGGTTCAGAATTTAAATGTTGCAAATGTCTCATTCAAAACTACAGAGAGCTTAGACGTTGGTAGCGGTTCAGCAATTCTATGGATACAGATTGATTTTCACCAATCAGGCACAAGCTTGGATCCTTGGTTACGGAGAGAAATTTTAGAGAGGAACTTGAGAGAGACATGAGAGAGAGAACCTGTCCGGTCCCTACTTAAAAAGGGCAGGACATTGAGGTGTGTCCTGTTTGCATAGACAGCACCAATTGGTCACTCACACATAGTGACCCCCACTCCCTTCGGTCATAAAAGGGGAGCCAAGATTCTCTTAGCAGTCTGGAATCATTAAATATCCCTGTTATGGTTTCAACATGGTATTACATTTCCCCAACATGCATAATCAACGAATTCATGATGTTAGCTTCAGATTGATAGCAAACATTGCTAGGTTGACCTAGCAGCATATAACCAGTTATTTACAACACACAGTAACACTTGGTTACAAATACAATGCATCAATGCCCATACTTTATTCCTGGGTCTTATTCTCGTGGTGGTTGCATCACATAGTTGAGAGAAAGTAATTGAACTTTATTAAAGAAACAAGACAAAGCATGCTCATACTCCTTTGTTTAACTGTGAGTCTCTGTTGGGCCCATGTAGCCTCAGGAATGTTGTGCCATGGATTTATTACTCCAGGGGGGAAGGGAGGAGGACCATAGCAAGGAGAGAAAAAGTTAATGGTTTTCAAAATCCCATTTCAAAGAACTAGCTTTCGCTAAAAGGGTTTTGTCATATTTACTCTGAGTTTGACAGGAAACAGTCTAAATTAACCATGTTCCTCCCTATATGACCTCCCATTGATTAGTCACTGGGTAGGGTAGGGCAGGATGTCCCGGGCCTGGCAGATCTTTATCAGGCATCACCAAAATTCCAGTCAGTGAGATGGTCTCACAATATGGTCTGTAGAATATTTGTCATGTCCATAATCTGCTACCTACTCATAAAGATTACAAGGTGGGCTCTGATTGGTCATCCTAACATCATCTCTGAGTTTGAAATCTAACAGTTGATGGTTGGATATAAAGGGGGAATGTAGACCATTTCATTGTTCTGGCTCTCTTTTTCCTCTTTTTATCTACTGCTCTTCCTCTCTTCTTGCTCATCTTTTCTTCTTTGCCCATTCTTCCAGTGGCTCTCTCCTCATATGCTTTGGCCATGAGTTCTCTCTTCCTCTCTCTCTCTCCTTCTCTCTACCCGTCTCTCTCCAATATCACATCACAATGGTAGAGTAGGGTATGATCTAAATCCTGTGTTACCATACCATAATATGTATGGTAACACGTGCCTTGTAATTGATTTAACTAATTTGCCATGTAATACAGAAATATGATTTAACATCATGTTGACCATTCTTGCACTAGTTAAACCCATAGTCAACTAGTCTTTGCACAGATTGTTAAATAATTAAAAAGGTCAGATAATCGAGATTTTAACATGTTTTGGTATTATATCATTCCTGTCCAGTTTACCGATCCTCTATCAGGCTAAGTGGGCCTATTTTTGAGACTTTAATATGTTGCAGTTACCGTTTCGGAGACCCAACATAAAACCTCTACAATAACACTAATAATATAGCATAAACATTACACTATCTGGAATTTAAGCTACTGTTCATCTTGCACTGGGGCAAGGCTTCATCAATGAATGAATAATAATGAAAATGAAAATAAATCTGTATAGGCCTAGTAATCTGGATATATGAAAACAGTAATATATGAATGGCATAATACAATCCAAAGAAGCTTTTAATAAACAATTCTATCCACAGATGAAATAATGTAAAATGGAGTCAGATAATCAAGATTTTAACATGTTTTGGTATTATATTATCACTCTGTCACTTGGCCTGGCTGGAGGACAAGCTCTCCCAGGTACACATGCCTAAATGTGCAAGTAGATCACCAACTTCCTCTCCCGCAGGAAGCAGCACATGAAGCTGGTGTAAGGCCCAATCCCAATACCCCCCCTTAGCTCTAGCCCTTGGGTCTACCCCTACATTTTGCGTGTTCACGCGTAGGGTAGTCTGTCCCATTCATTTTAGCTTCTAGGGCTAGGGGGCATATCAGGGGCTAGTGGACGTTCAAACAGTCCTCCAAAACAAGGGTTTTTAGATCCTGACTTAAAACCGAGGGGTAGATGAAAACTCACACAATACTTTGCGAGCTGAGGCAGTGATATGAAACCTAGCTGTCGATGCTGTGAAAAAACATGGGGAAAAAGCCCAATATCTTTGCAAATAATCATTCAAAAATTGTAAAATCTGTGGATTTCATGTCATTGGATCGTTATGACCCGCACTTCAGAAAAAAAGTCGCTATTTACGACGTCAACAACATTTTATTGCGTTTTGATGTTTCAGTAAGTTACTAGTAGGCTACGGTGCAATGTTGAATCTAATCTAATCAATAGAACTTTGTGTGAACAACGATTTTTGAGTGACAGTTTTTGAGTGACGGAAAAATAATTCAGTAGGCTAGCATTTTCTTGCACTTCCCTGCTCATCTAATATCAGTGCATTTCTATGGGCAGGACTAATGATAACAGCCGACATGCTTCCTGCATCTGTCTTATTCTGTCCTGAAATTTGGTCAGATGTGTCACTATAATAACAGTAATCATACTGCAACATCCCAGGGACTCCACAGAAAATCAGGCAACTAATAAAATTCCGATTGAAAATGTAGCGAGTGGTGTCCCATTTCTAAGGTAAAGATTTTAACCTCTATCCTTTGTGGCTCTGTTCTGAAGGGCCACTACCCAGTCGAGGGCACTCCAAAACTAGGGAGTAGGGCTAAGGGGGGGTATTGGGATAGGGCCTAACACGCCTAGTATCCCTGGACCATCAGCACTGGTTTCCCTCAAGGCTGAGTCCTTTCCCCTCTTCTTCCACTCTTCTCCCTGTATACGAACAGCAGCACCTCCAGTCACAAGTCAGTCAAGCTCCTGAAGTTCTCTTTCAAACATTAGTTTCAATGTTTCACCTATGGGATGCGCTTGCGCGGATCCCACGACGGAAGCTTTTATACAACTGTTGTCGTGATTGGACTGGCAAAGCATGACAGGAGGCCCCGCCCTCCCAGGTTATATACCTGCGTCACCGTGCCAAACGTCATTCTTGCTTTCTTCCCCGTGAAGATTTGTGTGAACCTATGCTTGAGTTGCCAGTTCTAAAGGTACTGTGTCGCTTAACGGCTTGCAGGCGGATTCAGTGGCTGTTTTGGTTGCGGTTTTCCAGTCGATGAGCACAGCTCAGTGTTCCTTACACCGTGTCCTAACTACATGCGATGCGAGCGAGCGTCAGCGACAAAATGCGTTCTATTGCTTTGTTTTATATTGTTATGTCCTAACTGGACGCGAGCGACGCAGCATGAAGTGGCGCAATGTTTTAACTGCCCTTTTGACGCTCGCCCTGTTCCTATTTTCCTCCTGTCGCCCGCATTGACAGGAGTTCGTTCTTTAACTGTCTTCAGTTGGGAATATAGACAAATGACGTAACAGAACAGGAAATTTAATGATTTCAGTTAGGACAGCAAGCATGCAATGTCGCGTTCTGTTGCTCGCGTCGCGTAGACATCCATCCTATTTTATGCTAATTTACGCGAGCAGTGTCCAATCAGGAGAGGGTATTACACGTTCGTGTGGATTTTTGCTCTCCCAGCTGTATTGCATGTCCCTGCATTAGCATTGTGAAGTATCTTCCATCATATCACGATTCTGTCAAATATACTGTAACGATCCGTCTTAGTAAATGATGAGGAGAGTTTCACTTGTGAATGGTGATTCATTTTCTCTGTTATTTGACAGGCAACTATATGGCTGATGCCCAGGTTTTTTATTTTTAATTATTATTTTATTTTTTTAAAACAGTAGTTTGGTTTCTACAAAGTGAGGTTTATGCAAAAGATTAAAGTAGAAAAGTGAATAGTTAGTAGTGAACAGTCTTTGGCTTCAGTGAGTTAATACATGGACGGATTAGTAGAGGTACATTGTTGGCATCTTTAGAGGTTATGAGCAGTCACAGCAGCGACTTGGGCATTCGGGACGCCCGGGGCGGCGGGGAATTGGTTCCTATAGGCCTGTACCCAGGTGTCACACAGTGGACGGCAGGGGAGAGTGATGTTATCGAGACCGGGGGGACATGTTTCCGCCCACGAGGATGCATAGGCGAAGAGAGAGGTAAAGCGCATGCCCGATCATTACAATGTGGAAGTTCCCTTGGGCTTGGGTACGCAGAGCAAATGTCCATCCTGCCCAGTGACCTCCCGCAGCAACCGGACCCGCCACTTGTCCAACACCTCCGACCGGGGGGTCGATGTAGTCAGCGAAGGCGACCACGTTCACAAGCTCATCCACCCCTGTGCAATGCTGGATTGTGGCGAAAAACCCGGTCCAAGGGAAGTCTCCGAAGCCTCGCATGGATCGGATGATGGTTACGATCCCGGTCAACATCTTGAGTTCTGTCTGTTGGCACAGGAGTGTGAGACGCAAGGATACGGGGGTAGTCGATTGAGCCATTAGCGAAAACATCTGCTCAAAAATTGGCTGAGGTGGCCTGTCCTGCACCGGGACCAACCCAGTGGAGGGATAAGAAATCCCACCCGCGAAGGACCATCTCCCGCGTGAAATCGATTGTGTCAATCATCGTTTCCCGCATCGCAGCGAGGATTACCTTCCGCACCTTGGTTGGGGTGATGTTCCCTCCGCTGGTGACAATTGTGGTGCCGAGGACTAGCAGGTTGATGATGTCATTGCGCCTCTGGGCTCCATTGGGCTGATAAAGACTGACCAATGCCAGAACCTTAAGGATCGGAGGCAATGCTCCAGGAATGAGGGCGTTCACCGCGACCCCAGTCGCCACATTGACATTCAGGTAGCCTCCAAGATGCCACGGCGTGATCTCATTTGCCCCGGGGGCCGGAACTATCCCGGCGGGGGGCAGGCTCGGAACATTGTTGGCGACACGGGCCGGGTTCTGAGCATCGTGAATCAACAGTAGCCAAGCGGTGAAGTTGGTAGCATTGAAGATGATCTCACCACCCTGATTGGGTCGACATGGCATCTGCTGCGCCGCGGGCCAATTCCCAGAGAGGAGCTCGTTGACATTAACAATAACATTGACCGAGTATCCCTGGAGTGGGGCCGGCTGTGCACCGAAGCAGCCCCACATGATGTGAATTCGTTCGGCATCCCCGAACATCCAATCAGGGTTGATCTGCCCCATCCCGCCGGAGACAAGATTGACGGCTCCGATGGCTTGGCGTACGTCCGGATCACGGATGATGTTCTCAGCTGCCATTTCACGTTACACCTGTCGTCAGAAGAGCCCCCGTGAGAGAGCACCATAGACACGTGGTGCCCCTCCCTGAGCTGGGGGCCGTGCTCCAAGGCTGCGTGCATAGCGACTACCGGCTCCTCCCCGGAGGTTAGAAAGAGCATTGAGGTTGAAAGGGTTGATTTGAGCTGCCATGTTAGTGATAACACTAAAGAACAAAGGATTTTAAAACAGAAGGTATGTGTTGGTTTCTACCGGCTGATGCCCACGTTTTAAACACACAGTAAGTTCTCTGCATCCACAACTCGCATCACCCGCGTCTCACATCTGGTCCCTCACTCTTACAATTCCCGGGGGGAAACAACACCCCCAGCTAAACAGTGGTGCCCCTAAGACCATATAACTAGAGCGATACACAACAACCCCAGAACATTACAATATCATTTCGAAAAAATATTTATTTATCCAGGTATCTTAGTTTTAACAGTTTCATTATAGCAGAGCAGGTTATATTTGCTCGTATGTTGTATTTATTCTGTTCACAACTTCGCGATCAGCCAGGCTACAGAGCTCCAGGATCCCCTATGCCAAGCCGAGCCGAATCACATTCTGGGCCGGCCACAATTTGATGCAGCTCGGCTTGGCATAGGGGTTCCTGGAGCTCTGTAGCCTGGTTGTACGATCGCGAACTTGTGAACAAAATAATAATAATAATAATTTTTCGAACCGATATATTTGACAGAATCAGTATTCTATGCAAGATTATAACGCTCGTTAGCTTGAACTCCTCCCCTTCACACACACCCAAGCGATGAAAAAGCGGAGGGCACGCGTACAGCGTTAATTCACGCTGACCAGTGGGGACGGGGGCTAATTAGCATAAAATTGTGCCTGTCCCCACTGGTCAGCGGGAATTAACGCGTGTCCGCGTGCCCTCCGCGTTTTCATCTGCTTGGGTGGGCTTGTTCGGGCTTCAAGCTAACGAGCGTCATAATCTTGCATAGAATACTGATTCTGTCAAATATATTGCTTAAAGGATGGCTGTCTATTTTATGCTAATTAGCTCGCGAGTCCGCGACGCGCCGCCAGTGCGTTTTCCCCGCGACTGGAAGATCATTCGACTCCACCTTCCGGCAAACGCTCTCCATTGGTTTTGAATTGGACGCGGAAATTGACGTGAGTGACATTTGACCAGTGGGGACGGACCCTGTGCCTACTCTGTGATCCGATCACGACAGCCCAGCGAGCGAGCCTGGAGAACCGGTTTGTTGGCAAATAGATTTGACAACTGGACAATGGAATACGTTGCACAGCAAATGCAGTATCCAATAGTTCGCTCATGGCTAGCTAGCAATGGTACAACTATGGGATTAGCTCATTTGGGTTGCTGTCAAAGCTGCCACTCTTATGTTGCTATAGCCTACAATTATCAGAACATAGATGAGGAATAAGCACCGCAAAGCGATCAATTCTCACTCAAGCAGGAGCCAGGCTGTTCAGTGCATTTCTCCGATCCGGGGTTGCGACCCAATCTCTAGAAATTTTTTGAACGAGTAGCCTACAGTTTGTGCCTCCAGCCAATCTTCCTGCCTATGCCGTAGTCTGAGTGCACCTCGTAGCTAACGTTACAGGCTATAGCCAGCTAGTGGAACTGTCGTGTTCAGACGGCTCTAGCTCAAAACGTATTTGTGTCTGCTTAGATATTTAGATGGCTAGAGTCAAGACAAAGAGACGAACAGTTTGATGTATAATATGTCCCATAATACTTTCGGATGTATTATATTATGGAGCTACGAACACACAAAAAGTCTCCAATGGCACAGGGAAGAGAAACACAGACATCACCGCCGACTCAATCGGCCTTAATTCACTGTGGTGAATCTGGAATCTGGAATGTGATTGGACTAACAAAATGTCAATATCTCAATCCTGTTCAGACAGGGCAGGACTGTCCTCCCTTGCTGTAATTTTTCAGCGTTTTGGCCAATCACAAATTAGCATGAAAAAATTGCATTACATTGATTTAATATAAAAGAACCCGCCCTAACGGAGGCTAGCCTCCCTTCCATAGATATCTATGGAAGCTCCAGCTGCATGTTATAGATGTCACTGTTGGAGTTTTAGAATTTCAATAATGGGTTTTTATCCATAGGGAAAACCTGATGTATGAACAAAACTGATATAATATTAAATATTAATTATAAATAAATAAATGCATATATTTATATTTCCCTCTCTATAATCCCTCTCTTCTCTCCAAAAACTGAGGAGGACTGTCCTCCCCTGCCTCAATGGACGAGCCTCCTCTGATGTGGACATGAGTGAACTCACGGGGTGTGATTGATACCATGCTCAATGCCAGGGCGCCGGCTACGCGGGCACAATACTCCATTAAGTGGCGTGTGTTTTAGAGGTGGTGCGCTGGACAGCGCAATATTTTCTTTCCTTTCTCCTCACCTGAGGCTCCACTCTTTATGTCTGCAGCAAGATAATGCACTCCTCTTCAGTAGCCATTTTCGCTCTGTCTCTGCCGGTCTGGAGAGTTCTTCTTCTTCTTCTGTTCGGTCTGGAGAGTTCATAGGTCACCAGACTATAACTTGTGAACTATGTTGGCCTGCATTTCTCTGTTGGAACCACAAGAGGCAGTAGTCCCAGCACACCAAAATCAAGAAGGACACCAAAATCAACCCGCAGATCTCCACTGCACAAGTAGAGTAGTGGTGAGAACACTGGACTCCCACCCTGGAGACTGGGGTTGAAGACCCGGTGGGGATGACTTTATGGGACTATACCCCAAACCTCCACATGTTCATCCTTTCACTCCAACCTTTACCCCTTGCCTTATAAATCAGATCCTGTCCCAACCCCAACCCATATTCTAACCCCAACCCACACTAGGGACTGGAAGAAGGGCACCAAAACCCACCCGCCGATCTCCACTGCACAAGTAGAGTAGTGGTGAGAGCATTGGACTCCCACCCAGGAGACCGGGGTTCCCGGTGGGGATGACTTTATGTTATCATCAGTGTAACTGCTTTAGCCACTGACCGCTACCATTAATGTTATGGAAGCTGCTGCTAGTTGTGAGCCCATGAGCTAACTGGCTATCCCGCTCTCATTGTGCTGGATTATCATTGGAAGCATTGGAACTGATGTGTCCAGGTGCCAAGACCCATCTTTATTTATCAGACATCAGTCATTTCAATTCACAGCTATTTCAGTGGCATGACTAGCTTCCGTCCCACCAGTCCTGCACAGAAACAAGCCAGCCAACGCACATAAGCCAAATTATCACCATTTCATTAGGTTTTGCTAGCCGTTAGCCAGTCGTATTGGCCAAAGTTAGCTACCTGAACGTGCCTCAAATCCTTTGTCTGGCTGTGTTAGCCCTTCCAGCTTAGACTGTCTTATTCTGCAACTATCATAGGGGAAACACTGCTGCTAGGCTGTGTAATATAACGTTACTGTAGCCTACCTAAACTTGTTTCAATCACAAGAACGCAAAAGGTTTACTTTTTGTAGTTAGTGTGTAACGTTAGTTGTAACTTCTTTGATTTGTGTCATCCTCCTGCCTACTATCTTCCTCTCTCTTTCTTCTCTGTCTGCTTCTTTCAACACCATCACGCCAGGTACGGTTTGTGTGCTCATGTAGGCACATAAAAAGAAAAAACAGAAAAAGTCCAAAATAAACCAAATCCTCCTCCATACTGTTAGTGGCCCGACAGTGGAAAAACAGATGGTAATGGTTCTCACGAGTCCAGGACAGAACGGAGCCGAACGAAACTGCCTAGTAACCGTTTGGTCCGACAGTGGGAAAACAGCTATAGTGTTTGATGTTCTGGGACTTTGATGTTCTTCGTCTTGTGGTGGCACAATCAGTTTGACACAGTTAATTCATCTGCAAAATAGACTACATTTCTTTAAAGAAAAAAAAAGTATAGCCTAATAGACCCTTTTCTGTGCAACATCATCATCCTGTTTCAACATTGCGCACGCATCGCTGTAATGACACCGGTCAAAAGAATCGATGCATTTGATTGATGGACCTGGTGGCATCCGTAGTTCATTCTTTTGTTGCCAAAATGCGCGTGCACAGCGTGCTGGAGCAACGATTGCGCGCTGTGCGCATTAGTGCTGGAGCAAGTGCGGAAGCTATTTCGTTTCGAAAGACGTTTCTAAAGATCATGGCATGTGAAAACCACAACAGTTATGCTCTATGTAAGCACAACTAGCGATCCATCCAGACAGATTGATGAAAACAACCGGCAGAAAATAGATTTTTAGAAGCTGCATTCTCGTTGCCCCGATCACCGCCATTACATGGATATACTGGCTCGTGCTGGATTTTACATTTCTTCTACAGGCCTCCGAACTACACCAAAGTGATCTCGGTGAGTCAAACGTATATGTCGTAAATAAGGTCCAGGTTGTCAAAAACGAGCATTGTCCTTTAACTGTTTGCCAACAGTAAAAGGGTCTATATATAATGGGTAATTACTGAGACATATACTGTAGGTATAATTTCAAAACAGGAGTATTTCATATGTTTAATTACTGCACATAAATTCAATAACTGACATAGAACCACCAGGTAACCACATTTTTACATAGCTTTTATAACATCCAGTGACAAAATACTGTCCCATTGGTATTTAAACCCGCGACGTTCAGTTTGAGAGGCGAACTCCCTAACCACCAAGCCACTGAATATCTGGGAAACCTGAGGTGTCATAGGTGTTTTGATGTTTTGTGACCACTGCCTCTTGTGGTAGCAACATGGAACTGCAGGTCAACAATTCCGGGGACCCAGGGAGGAAGGGAGGGACATCAAATAGACATTTGCTCTCTATGGTGCGGGCTTTGCCTTGCACAAAAACCACATTACCTAGACCTGTCAAACCTGTACTATATTATCAAGTAGACACCAGGGGCTCATTAAGATGCAATTTCAGATTTGTGAAACCTTTTTTCCTATTTGTGAAAGCCAGAAAAGAGACAATTTCACTATTATTTCCCCATCTAGACCACATTAGACCAGCTCCAGATCAAAAACCAAATGACTTACACCTGTAAAACCTGCACTAGATTATCAAGTAGACACCAAGGGCTCATGTAGATGCAGTGTCAGATTTGTGAAACCTTTGTCCTATTTGTGAAAGCCAGAAAAGGGAAATTTCGCTCTTTTTCCCCCACCTAGACCACATAAGACTGTAAATGCACAAGGCAAAATATGTCTCAAGCAGCTGTCATTCTGCAATTTTTATTTTTTAAATTTTTTTTTGATATCGGGGAAAGCCAAAGAGGGTTTTGTTGGTTTGTAAAAAGTCGTCTTTAAAATAACCTCTCACTGTTCGCGCACTGCAGATTATTTTTTAATTCGCACACTGAAGTTCCATATAGAATCTTAATTTTTCCAAGTGAATTGATCGGTCAACGAGCAGTGCTTCATACCTTTTGATCCATAATCTGGAACTTGCCCCGGAGCAGGTTAGCTCGGCAGCATAAGTTACCATGGTGATATAGCACGGTGAAAAGTGATCCACCTTCGTGGTACGGATAAGCCAGGCTTGAACCTGAAGTTATCGCGCTAACCCCGTAAACCTGTTTCGTAGTACAGGGCCCTGGTGCGGCCAAAACAACCTGGAGCTCAACGATCTAAAGACAGTGGAATGGTTGTGGACTTCAGAAGGAACTCATCTCCCATCATCCTGGGTGACTCCCCAGTAAACTCTGTGGATACTTTTTGCTTGCTGGGCACCATCATCTCCCAGGACCACAAGAAGGCGCAGCAAATTTCAAGTTGCCTCGTCTTTGCCATTGGCAAACACTAACATTGGTGGGATAAGCTTAGGCCTACTATGTTCAGGAGGCTGCAGTCTATCCAGGACCACGTCTGCACGTCACAGAGGCAGCTTCTTTCCCACAGGCTCTTCACCAAGGCTTGTGTCCCCCCCCCCCCACCATGGACCCAACCACCGTTTAGAGACATTGTCAATAGACATTTGCACATGACCTGAATGTACTGTATAGGATGCGCCGCACTTACATATCACACCGCACACACATACACCCACTCACACATTACACTCTGCATACTAACTGTACACCGACTGCACTACTTGATATTGTTCTTTTTCTTAGCTTATCCTTTTTTGCACTAGCATTTTGTACTCACTTTTTGCACTGTCCTGTCTTTGCACTGTCCTGTCTCATCCCTGCACCCTGCCCAATGTTGTCTCCATGTTATGCACCACGATCGAAAGCAAATTCCTAGTACGTTGAAAAACTGCATGGCAATAAACAATTTCTGATTTTGATGTATTATTAGACTGCTTTAATTAAGGCTGTAGGAAGCCCTTTCCACCACTAGATGTCACTATAGTTCAAAGGACACTGCTTTGGGATCTTTATTTCAGCTGTGTGTGACATATAGACCATGGTTTTGGTATGACAATATATGATGAGCAAATTTGTTTGAAAATCTTATAATTTAATTTGTTAGTCAAGAATTCATACTTACAATACTAATCCCTGAATATTTAAGATACAATTTGATGAATAGAAAATCACCCAAAAGCTGTGCAATTCAACGTGGATGTAATAGTTCCGACAACTGCAGTGTTTTCTGCTAACACACATAGTACTGTATGTAGCAGGCATTCAATTTTCATCTTATTATCTTGAGTGTGAACTGTCCATTGTGACCAATATTAGTCAACATTTACTGCTGGGAAGGTAAGAGGACCCAATGCTTGGTATTCATCACAGCAGGGAGCTAAAGGAGATTACAACTGTGGAGTGGCATAACACTCAGTTTTGGGGGGCATTAATCCATTAATAGAATGTCAGGGGTTCAAGGATTTACTCTCACTCCTTGAACCCCTGATATTATATTAATGGATTAATGCCCCCCAAAACTGAGTGTTATGCCACTTAATTCAAATTCAGATAAAAGTTCACAGAACTCAGCTTGGCATGTGCCACCAACAGATTGACAAAGACTTCTAAGACTGCACTATTTTGATGAAAGTGTTTATCCGTTAACAAACTGCAAAGGAATTGCTTTTCAGACCATTTCAGACCATATCCTCACTGTGTCTTGTTGGACATACATACGTAGATATGTGGAACAAGAGTCCTGAAACACGTCCAGGGACCTCTGGGAAAGGACAATGCAGGGGCTCTCAAAATTAATAATACAAACTGAAATTATTGTTGGCTGGGTTGACGGCAGCCAAAAAACTGTTAGTACAACGCTGGATCCCGCCTCACACGTTATGCATGAAGAAATGGTTGGAATATTTCCTAGATGTTATAATTATGGAACTTTCCACAGCCAGGTTGCACAGAGCCAAGGCCGGGACAGTAAAAATGTGGAAGGGAACAGCCTCAGAGGTAGGAAAGCTACTAGGGAGATGAGGGAGGACACACACCGAGATGGGGGGGGGAGGTTGATTTTGTTCTTTTTGTCAGTGTTATTGGTTATAGCATGTCATGTTGCACTTTACATGTCGGAAGACAACAAGATTGTATGTTGGACATGCAATTGGTAACTTTGAAATAAAAAATTGATAACAAAAAAAAATAAATAATAATAATACAACTCAGCCCTTGAGTGGGCTAGAGATAGGCTAGAGACACAGGGTCTTCACTGGTGGGGGCAGGTGGGTGGCCCGGAGAGAGGTACACTGTCCACGACCAGCTCTGACTCGAGGGGGCGGAGTCTCGCCACCACGCCACTATCCATGCCATGAACTCCACAACTCAGCCCCTGAGCGGGCTAGAGACACACGGTTTTCACCAGTGGGTGTATGGAGATTGCCCGGAAGTAACTGCACTACACCCGAACCGCTCTTACGCGAGGGGGCGGAGTCTCGCCACTAGGCCACGGACCCCACGGCCAATGGGCCTAGGATATAGACAATTAACTACCGGTGAAATGATGGTGGAGCATCCATCGGGGACCCGCTGTAGGTCCCCTAGCCTTGTGTTATATTCTGCCGGAAGTCCGCCAACTCGTCCATCGGGGACCCGCTGTAGGTCCGCTAGCCTTGTGTTATCTGGGTTTATCCATTACCTTTGTCCAGAAACAGAAGTTGAACCAATTGCAGCAAAATAGCTAACATTAGCCACTGACTGCTACCATTAATGTTTGTGAGCTAGTTGTTCTGCTAGTTGTTGTGAGCTAATGAGCTAACTGGCTATCTCGCTCTTATTGGGTAGGATTAGCATTGGAAGCATTGGAACTAATGTGTCCAGGCGACAAGACCTATCTTAATTTTTCAGACATTATTTCATGTAATTTCATTCAATTCAATTCACAGCTATTTCAGTGGCATGACTAGCTTCCGTCCTACCAGTCCTGAACATAAACAAGCCAGCCACGCACATAAGACAGGCTAGACCTGGCCTGGTTATAGTGGGCTTTCTCGTCATAAATGAAACACTGATTGCGGATGTCAAATTCGGTGCCTCTGCTCAGTCTTGGTTTTTTGATTAGGGACTGATCCTTGTCTGGGTCTTGCACAGTCACGGTGGAAGTAGCGCAATAGGCCAGGTTGGTTGTGCTGGAGTAATTTGCTCTGCATGACTTGTGGTATTGACACTTTTACTTTGAAGGAGAGTAGGTCACTTGAGTGGGGAGAGAGTATCTTGTGAACCTCGTCATTTCGTTCCTGGGCAACCTTCAATATTGTTTTTAGTCCTTCAAATTTGGGATTCCTGATATATGGATTTTTTTAAATAATCTCGCAGAGCTTTTCCACATGCCTTGTTGACTGTGCTGGCTCTGTTGGTTCCATAAGTGACAGCTGGACTCAGACACAGCTGGTGAATACGGAAAACACAGTTAACATATTTGCCACACAGACTCTCTCTCGCGCACACACACACACACACACACACACACACACACACACACACACACACACACACACACACTGTCAAGAGTTATCTTTGTATCTGCATTTAGCATTGTACAATGATATGCTATCTAGCTAAAGGAATAGTAAGCTGGCTAAGCTAGCTAAAATAATAATAATTCTTTCAACACAAAACATGTTATACTCAATTTAAGAATATATAAAAATGAATGAATCATATTTAGACATTTGTGGTACCTATTTGATCATTAGACTGGTAGTGAAGGGTTTCTTCTTTCTTTTTTATTTCTGCCACATGACATTATGACAATCCTCTGGATCTGGCAGTTTAAAAATGGCAGTTCAAATTTAAAAAACAAGGAAAAAACAAAGAGACACACTCCTGGATGTAATGTAATGCCTGAATGGAATGTGGTGCTATATTGACTTCAGAGGGTGATATGGATTCCCAAATTAACACTTTTTACAACAATTAATGTATCTCTTTCAGGAAGGGCTGGTTTATGGTAAATTAGGATATTGACTTCCAAAACCTTTTGATTTTGTTCAAATAAAAAGTGTTATTTCTGCATGAAAAATAATTTACTGTATATGCTTTCCGCCTATTCATCACAGTGTTTAGAGGTCAACAGTACATAATTAAAACAAATTATCAACATAAATTCAGGTAATCCATGTGCACAGGATACCTGAGGTACCTGACTACTCTCACATAAAACTTTAAGTGGATCAGAGCTTCCTTTGGAAAACTAGACTGCATAATGTAACCCTTGCACTCCCCGCTCCCCCAGAAAGATCTTTATTCTCTGTGGGGTGCATCACTTCATCAGTTGATTTCACTAATATCCCACAAAAATAAAGTTCCACAACAATGCATGTCTTCAATGGGAAACCCTGAAGATAAAAAAAACATTGTTGTGTTTTGTTCTAACTTTGAGGTACCCCTACTAACACAGTGGGTTGCAGCAACGTTGCACATAAGTTGTACTTAGGTAGGTTGCAACGTTACCATCAGGCGATGTTGTGACAACGTCCATCTATGGTCGAAAATAACTTTACCCTCCTAAGTCTAATTAGACTTTACTGCAACGTTGCAGAAACATTGGCAACATGGGTCCCTGCAACGTCATTACATAACGTGACAGTAACGTTGTATTACAGTCCTATTAGGCTAGCAATCGGGCTATCCCGTGACGTCACTGCTTGCTGGTTCACAGTTAAAGTAGGCAGGATTCTTTGCCAAACTGCTCCTGTATTTTTTTTTTTTTTTTTAATTTTCGCTTATATCCTTCATATTGTACTGTATGTTGAGGTGAATAACTCATCTTAGAAATGTTATTGATTGTATATTTCCCTGTTTGTTATAAATTGAATGCTTTTTCATTAATTAAAACTAACTTTTCGGTGTCGACCAAGATATCATTTTTCAAAAGACGTGTCTATGAGAAATCCCATTCATTCTCTCGGCATTATGGAACGCTTCCACTAGGGGGCGATGAGATTACTTTCCCTCCCTATAGATGTGTTCGCCGCCTACGTTACAGCGGGGTGCGCACGCAGCCTCTCGGTAAAAAGGAACGAGCGAAACTCGCTAGCCACAGTAGCCAGGAGCTCCGTTTCATGTAGCTAATTATGCCTCAAAGCTGCTGTGCTGTGAACTGTACAAACAGAAAAGGACAAGATGATGGCCTCAGATTCTTCAGCATCCCCTTGAGATGTCACCCTTTTCAGAGGAACCGCCGAAAGCTGTGGTTTAAAGCCATAAAGAGAGCAGATTGGGGACCAACAAACTCTTTTTTTGTGTGGTGCGCACTTCATCTCTGGTAAATTATACCAGTTACCTCTGGGTTTTTTTCTCATCAAATTACATTGATTTTACTGTTGGTTTAGCTATTTATTTGTTTACTTACCGGTAATAATTTAAGTAAACAGAAGTAACTCATAACCTGCACGCTAAACTAAGTTCAGGAATTGGAAGCCTAATGCTAGCTAGCTAACGTTAGCTAATGCTAGCTAGCATGCTACCTAGTGTTAGCTAGCTAAGTCGAGGCCCGAACTTGACTAACGTTTAGACAATATTGCGAATACTCCGACAAACTATTGCAAACCTTTTTTCTGTTACTGCTGGCTTTGTGTTCGCCGCGAAAATTTGCAGAAACATAAGCGAACGGTCTGAGCTGTTAAGTTTTGTGTTAGTTAACGTTAATCTAAAATGGCCGCTGGACTGAGGGAAATGTGAATTGTTTGACTCTGCTGAATTTGAGACTCACATTGGGAACTCGCTCGTGTCAGGCTTTCTAAGGCCACCACGAATCATAGGCTAATTTTACATAGGCAAAAGTGAAGGCGAAGCCAAGATAATGCTTTATATATTTTCCATTTGTCTGGAAAGTGGGAGACTGAGAAAGATGCCACCCACGAGGTAAGCGGGGTACCATGGACAATATCGTTAGCTCGAAACAAAGATGGAGGCAGCTTTGTTTGCCACATTAGTAGTATCGGTGTGTATTGTTGGAGTTCACGAGTAAAAAAAAAAAGTCGTTCCTGTTAAAACTGCGAGTAGTAACGCGTGATTCACGGGCCTTATACATTTAATCTGTGCACTGCAGTGGCTAATGCCTAAACTAGCTTCATGTTTCCCACACTGATGATTGACCGCCATTGACCGCATCTGTCCTGGGCCGGCAGAGAATCAAAAAAAAAGAATAGTATAGAATAGTGGCGTGTCACTAATTACTTATCGGCTGTAATGACTTGTTGAATTGTTGTTTTAGTCGCATCTTCCTCTCTGCCTACTTTCCCATAGGGTCCTTATGTGTTTATAAACTTAATATTTTTTTGTTTATTGGGCAGACTGTATTGCAGTGTGGAGTTTCTGGGGGAGGACACTGTGTCGGTTGTCCCAGTATCCTGGCTCTCCAAAAAGGATGGGGTAAGAACATGTTTGTGTGAACAATGTTTCTGATTGGTGTGCTACTTTTCAATTGTACAAGGAAGCGGGTACTAACATGGTTTCACTCACAGTTGCAGATGTGTTCCTGGCCAATGAATGAGTCAGCCAACGGATAAAGAGCTGTGTGGAACCTAACCCTGGCTGGGCGCTCCACAGAGTCCGGGTTTTCCCAAAGTCCACAACTGGTACTGTTTGCATTTTAAGCTGTTAAAAAATACTGATGGGGGGGGGGGGAGATCATGACTCATTATTCTGAGGAAAAAGGATGGCTGAAATGTATTGATTATGGTACTTTATGCACACAGATCATTACGAAGGTGCCAGGCTCATGGCAAAAGTCTTTGAGCAGCAGTCGTCAATGGACGATGTTCGAAAGAGACGGCGCAACACTCGCTATCACTCCAGTGACGAAGGTAATATACTAAAGTGCATTCAACAGTCCCAAAAGAGTAGTACTTTTGAAATCGAGTAATCTGAGCTAATATACTGATATTCCACTAGATATTCAAAGCCCCGGGCAGCCATTGGTCCCCACAATGCAGGCCAAAGACAGTATGCCAGGTGCCGGAGTTGAAAGGCCTCTGCCGGCTGTCCAGTACAATCCACGTGTGCTGTACAATCCAGGTATGCATGTTTGTGTTGAAATGAAATGTCTATGCCTACTGCACACTGATAGTTGGACTATTTTTTATTTATTTTGAATACCATTTTACTCATCTTCCAGATTTTCCAAGCTTGTCCCATGTGAGCGAGCGGGGCCCAGACCCCAGGTATAGCACCCCAGCCAGACCAGGTAAGAGTGGAATGTACTGCTGTGGTGTTGTGGTGTCTACCTGTCATGTCTTTATTTAGTTTCCCTCCAAATGCCAGAAGCCAAAGCCAACACCATAAAGTTTCCTGCTAATCCCTTTAGGTTTTCAGTTAGCTCTGTGATTGGCTTTTTTAGATTGAATACCATTTTACTCATCTTGCAGATTTTCCGAGCTCATCCCCTGTGAGCGAAAACCACATGAGCCCAGGCCTCATGTGTAGCACCCCAGCCAGACCAGGTAAGAGTGGCATGTACTGCTGTGGTGTTGTGATGTCTACCTGTTAATGTCTTAATTTATTTTCCTTCAAATACCAGAAGCCAAAGCATGCTGCCAACACCATACAGTTTCCTGCTAATCCCTTTCCTTTATCCCTTTTGTTTTTCAGTTAGGTCTGTGATGCCGTCGCCCAAGAAAACGTCTCCAGCACCATTGACTCCATGTACCCCTCTACCGAATCGATGCTGCTCTGCAGATGCTGGTATGGAACTACTTAATGTTGCATGCAGGGATATATTTTGAGTTTCATTTAGTTTTATGTCAATGTACTTATAGCCACATCTGTGTTTATCTAGATTTCCAGAGGTCTGTACATCAGCAGTTCTAAGACTTGCGGGAGCAACTCCGTGAGCTTGCACAGAGTGTAAGGGGAATTGGCCCAGAGCATGCGGCCTGGGGAGTCTGGAGCCCAGGGAGAAGTGCTGGATGTACTGGACCCTGCCCAAACGGAGGAGGAGCTGCAGGTCTTTGAGGCCAGGTTGAAGGACCGGGAACATCAGAGGAGGATGGTGAGTGTCTGCGGGGCAGAACTTAGTCTTATTTTTGCAGGGAAGGGTACAGTAAATGACTGTCTTTGTTTTGCAGACACAATACCTAGGTGCCATTGGTGGCAGAGACTTGGCGGACACAGTCCGGCGGGTGCTGTCAGCTGTTGCCACATGCGGTGTGGAGCGCCTACAGTGTGCACGGGAAGAAGGGGAAGAAGCCACTGAAGAGTATGACACTCTTTAATGTTCTAACACGTAAGAAATGGTTCATATTTTTAATATTTTTTAATACATCGTCTTTGTTCCATGACCGATGTGAATTGAAACCATTACCTTTCTTGATAACTTAAAGGTGCAGTTATGGTCTCCATGCCGAAGGCTACGATGGCGGAGGTGGCCGCCCAGCTGCAGGAGACATTAAAACATGCCCCTGCTAAATGCCGAAGGGTAAGTGTTGTCTTTTTTTTTTGGTTTCTCCTACCCAGTGACACTGCATGGTTCCAAAGATTGTGTACCACTTTTTGTGCATGTATGTGCGTTGTGTATTTACGGCCATTTCATTATGTCTTTAGGTATCTGCAGAAGTCCGTCTGAGCACAGCCCATCCAAGAACAGTCCATCTGAGCACTCCCCAGCATTCTGATGAGGAAGACTTCCCTTCCTAGCTGCCCCCCAGCCCATCTGACGCCCACCCGCAGCCCATCTGAGCACAGCCCCCCCCCCAGCCTATCTGAGCACAGCCTGTCATTTTTTTTGTAAATAACTTTTTTTGTAAATAACTTTTTTGTTGTTTTTAAAATCCTTTTTGTTTTTAAAACTTGTTAATCATGTTGCAGGCCAGACATTGTGTGTACTTTTTTAATAAAATAAATTGTTCTTAACTGTAAATGGTGTTGTCATAACTTTTGTACAATAATTTTGCTTGCTGCATTGACTATGACATTAATAGGCTCTTTGCACAAGCTCCACTACTTCCTGACACTCTACAGGCGCATTTCTTTCCTGTCCTATACTAGTGGATGGAAGTGACTGATCAGGTGTGCTGCACACCGAATTCATCGCAATTGCTATCCAATAGTATAGGACGGTAAAGAAATATGCCTGTAGAGTTTCAGGAAGTAGTGGAGCTTGTGCAAGGAGCTGATTTGTTTTGTAATGCAAATTATAAATGTAGCCAACGGAAGTGTAGACCACGTTGCAGCAACGTAAGTAATATATAAACGTGTATACAACGTTGCAGCCATATACATCGAAATCTTCACGGAAATCACAACGTTGTGTGGACATTGCAGGCACGTTGCAGACACGTTGGACCTGCAAGTTGCAGCAACTTGTGTGCAGATACCGCGTTTGCGTTGCATGCACGTTTAACTTGACGTTGAGTGGACCATACAAAAGTCTAAATTGCACGTTTCTGCAACATTGCTGCAACCTGATTGTGTTAGTAGGGACAGTGCCTCAAAATCTGAGGGCCCCTCCTGCTAGACTAACAATTTCCGCCTACACTAAAGTAATTTTTGCAGGACTATATTCTAGTATTACTTTGGGAAAATTAGATTTTAACTCTTTGGTGTTGTTGGACAGTTAATTAGGTCAAACCACAGAAAAGTTGATGCAAATTTGAGTGAGCATTATGAAAGTATGGGCTTTTTTGTCACCTCACTCCTATCCGGACTGGCCTAATTTGGCTCTTTTTCAGATATTAGAGTAGGTCTAAAGAATAGCCCAAAAAACGTATTTCCCACAAAACTAAGGTTCCACAACCATCTATTTCATTAATGGGACACATAGGGGATATACAAAAGCATGGTTGTGTTTTGTTCTAACTCGGGTAGGGGTACTTCAAAATCTGAGGGTCCCTCCTGCTAGACTATAAGTTAGATAGACAAATGGATGGAAGGTACCAATTCCTGATTGTGATGGAGCAGGTCCCATGTATCCAGGGAGAATATTTGAAAGAGGCTGGACAGACAACCTTTGGAGTCCTGGAAATACTACGACAGTGGAAGAGCCTCACTTCCAGCTTCTACAGAGAAACAATGCCATTCAGATGTGGAAGATATCACAGAAATAAAAATGATAACAGAGGAACTTCGGCCGCCAGATCTGAGATCACAGATGACATACTGTACCTATTCAAACAGGAGTGAGCTGCTCCTCTGTCTGTTGCCTGATAATCTTGTTGAAGATGTGACCAACAAGACCTTCGGAGACACATAGCGATCTGCTGCTATGAGGAACGAACTGACATCTTTGAACGACAACATAATTAGGTGGGCTAGCTTGTAAAAGCTAGTTAGGTGGGCTAGCTTGTAAAAGCTAGCCCAACTTGTGATATTCCCACTATTTCATTATTAGGTGGGCTAGCTTGCAAAAGCTAGCCCAACTTGTGATATTCCCACTATTTCGTTCTTTCTTTCTTTCTTTCTTTCTTTCTTTCTTTCTTTCTTTCTTTCTTATTATTCTCCCCACTTTTTTGAACCTTAACTAGTTCTTCATACTTTGTCCTAGAAACTTCATTCAAACGTTCATAATGTTTAGCTCTTGAACGGATCCATTCAGATTTTTGATATTTGTTATAGTTTTTAAGAAATTTAACTTTTAAAACTATTTTTTGTCCCATTGAAATTGCTTGAATCTGCTTTTGGAATGTTCAGAAACTTTATGTTTTTAGAGTGGTGGCAGCAGTTGCTTTGAAAATATTCACACATTTTGTAAACTGCTGGCACTCCTACAGTTTTGAAAGCTCACACACATATTATACATCAAAATGTTCACACAACTGTGCTGATTCGTACAATGTAAGTATCTAAGCAGTGTGACTTATAGTTTTCGCTGTATGACGATTTGTTCGGCAACTGCGCTCCTCATTGAAACGTATGGCAACGCACTCTAGCTTTTGAGCTGCTAATTTTTACTCTTTTTCTAACTTGTCGCTATGCCTACAGTTTTAACAGCTCATACACATATTATATATCGAAACGTTCCCATAACTGTGCTGATTCGTACAATGTAAGTATCGAAGCCGTGTGACTTATAGTTTTGCTGTATGACGATTTGTTCGGCAACTGCGCTCTCCATTGAAATGTATGGGCCCACACTCTACCTTTTGAGCTGCTAATTTTGCATTTTTACCCTTTTTCTAACTCGTCGCCATGCCTACAGTTTTTAAGCTACACGGACATATCATAGCCTAAAATGTTCAGCATTTTCTCAGGATTCCTACGGTGTCAATATCTAGGCTGTGACCTTTATACTTTTTGAGAGAGAGCTGTCTGAAGCCAACATGCCTTTCCATTGAAGTGAATGAGAGGATGCTCACAGTGTCAGTTGGGATTTGAATTTGGGGACACGTGCAGGCTCTCTGTACAGGCACCCTTTTATGACTACTGTGGTAGCATTCATATGTGACAGCGGCTGGTGATTTGGTCCGCAACTCGGCAAACCCTGAAATGCGCTAGAGGGCAAAATAGCTAAAAAAAACTTCTTTTTTTTTTTTTTGTTTTTTTGCGTATTACCAAAGTTGAAGTTGTGAAGAACCTATTTACTATAACAGACAACAGTTTTAGGTTCACGAAATACGTTTAATTAGTCTGCAAACTAAGCTCGTTTTTAGCTGATTTCGAGCCGGGTTTGGGGGCGGGCAGATCGATTAGCATGATTTGTTTTCATTGGCTATTGCTTCCGGGTTCTCCGCCCCCCACCCTGCCCATAAGAACAGCACGCCGTCTTTGTTTACATTCAGTTCCAAGTTTACCATGGATGCTACAGCTTTTGCGAAAGCTCTGAACAAAGATCTGCTCAACGCCACTCGACGATTCGACAATAGAGAACTTATGGATTCGTACCTAAAGGACTACATGGATGTTGACGAGGGTACAAACTCGGAATGTGGTAGTGAAGAAGAGGACAATGCTTCTGATCTCGAGCTGGAAGTCGACGAAGATGGAGAAGACGGGGATGACATCCAGGACATGGAAAGAGTTTTACGAGCAATCGATATTGTTACCGTGAACATCGACTGTGAAGCAGAAGAAATGGACAGGATCAAAAACTTTGATTGCAAGTGCCAAGTGAGACGAAAGGAGAATTCTGCTGTGGCTCCTACCTCTTGCCTTCGCAAAGTGAACCCTGAAGTGGTTTACCGGTCGAGACTGAACATGGCAGCTAGAACTCCAGGAGAGGAGGACTCGTTCGTACACGCAGTTTTGTACTTGATGAACTGTGATACAGAGCTGACTGTTTCAACAAAGCAGGTGGCTGCCAAACGAAAGTTGCGTCGAACGACGTACCAGATTCACACGACGGTTGTCTGCCGCCAAGCTTTCTGCTTTTCTATAGGGTAAGCTATCTTTATACTATCTGTGCTGTTTACATTTACGTTAGTCGTTTAGCAGTAGCTCCTTTCTAAACAAGTGACTGAGTCTAGCTAGCATAACAAAGGCACTAGCACTAACTAACAAAGGCTAGCTAGCTAACGTTAGCTAACATGCTAGTTAGCTGAGCTAGCCCTTTGTTCCTAAACTAGCCAGCGAGGCAGCTAATATCTAGCTAGCTAGCTAGGTAGCTATATTACAGAGAGAAACAGAATGAGAGAGCATGAGAGGTATGTTAGTCTGACACCTTTGTTTTTTGTTTTGGTTACAGCATGAGCAAAAACAAGCTCCAGGCCATAGCCCAAGACTACCAGGAGAATGGTGGACAAGTGCGAGAAAGGAAGAAAGGTCCACGTACAAACCGCTACTTCCTTAAGAAAGAGGACATCGAACGAGTTGTGACGTTCATCGGCAACTACGCTGAAGACCATGCCATTGTCTTGCCTGGCAGACACCCTGGTCACAGGGATTTAACTGCAAAGTTGCTGCCATCCAATGTCTCCAAAGCTTCAGTGTGGCGGCTCTACAAAGATGCTGTGGAAAAGCTTGGTATGTAAAAGTTGTATAAATACATACATATTTACATCCTATGGTTAAAAACATACATATGTGACCGCCGCTGGTAATTTGGTCCTCAACTAGGCATTTTCATTTTTCATTTTTTTACAGATTATGAAAGTGCAGATTGTAAGCTTTCAAATGAGGTCTCATACATTGAAATCTGAACATATTTGAAGAAGATATGCTTATTTGAATGCTAGTACTGCCAAATCAACTTAGCTGAGAAATCTCCCTCCAAAGTTCTCCAACATTTTCACACCTCTGACTGCCAGGTAATGGGCGTGAACAATGGCCTGGTAACCCCTCCCCCAGCCACTCCCCCACTGGACGATCTGTCATTATCTGTCAGAGTGGCTGTCAACTTGGGGTATTAACTGAGAGTGGCTGCCAAGTGAGGTGCTCTCTCACTGATGACCCCACACTCTGAGTCAGTATTAATCTTGTGTTGTGAATGCAGTTAAGAACAATATAAGATGAAGTTCAAATTTAAGTTCTTTATTGTCACATACATGATATAAAGTACAAGCATAAGTAGTTAAGTGTACAAAAAAAGGCAACTGTCTAAGTGTTAAAGTGTACAGTCAGTTGTCTGTTTTATAGACAAGGTGCATAGTGTTCATTGTGATCAAGTGTACAACAAAAGTAATAACAGTCCCCAGCTCAATACTCAAGGTAATAACAACAGTACTCAGCTCAGTATTCAATATTCTAACAATGCAGTCTGTGCAAGTGTGGGCAAGTCTGTGCAAGAGAACAAGCAACGCTTCAGTATACAAACAGGAAAACAGGAAAGGCTGTTGCCTTTCTCCTGCAGTGCTGTCCGTCCTGATGATCTGCAGTGAATCTACAAGCGGACAGTCTTGTTCTGAGCTGCTGTGGAGTTTGGCGGGGGACATGTGACGTCTCGTCCCTCATCAGAACAGAACTCTCTGATCTTGTCAAAGAGATACGTCTGTCTGGCCATGTCCAGTCCGGGTGGGGCTTGCACAAGAAGACCTTCTCTGGGGGGCAGGACATCAGGCTTGCGCAGCAGCTGAAACTCGACTGCCGGTGCATCACGGTGTTCTCTGGCCACAACCATGCCAGGTCTCTCAGCATCAAAACTGCAATAGAATAGAAGGAAGAAAGTACATTAAACTATTGCCCACAGTACTGGCACTCCATATAGATAAAATAGTACCAGAAAGTGTTGATTAAATAGACTAGCTAATGCATGATAGGATGAACGTATTCTCACCTGTTGTGCAAAATCAAAGCTGTAGTGCATAGTGATCTTCTTGCTGGCTGGTATGGAGGGGCCAAGGGAGAGCTGCAAATCCTCACCCTTTTGCTCATCCTGTAACCAAAACAAAAAACAAAGGTGTCAGACTACCATAGCTCTCATGCTCTCTCATTCTGTTTCTCTCTATAATATAGCTACCTAGCTCGATATTAGCTGCCACGCTGGCTAGTTTAGGAACAAAGGGCTAGCTCAGCTAACTAGCATGTTGGCTAACGTTAGCTAGCTAGCCTTTGTTAGTTTGTTATGCTAGCTAGACTTAGTCACTTGTTTAGAAAGGAGCTACTGCTAAACGACTAACGTTAATGTAATGTAAACAGCACAGATAGTATAAAGATCAGCTTACCCCAAAGCAAAGCAGAATGCTTGGCGGTGGTGTGAATGGTACGTCGTTCGCGTTCGCTTGGTAGCAGCTTGCTTTGTTACAGTCATCTCTGTATCACAGGTCATCAAGAATAAACTCCGTGTATGAACGAGTCCTGCTCTGCTGGAGTTTTAGCTGCTCTTAAAACTCTTTCCATGTCCTGGATGCCATCCCCGTCTTCTCTTTAGCAAAAGCTGTAGCATCCTTGGTAAACTTGGAACTGAATGTAAACAGCCGGCGTGTTGTTTGGGAAGGGTGGGGGCGGAGAACCCGGAAGCAATAGCCAATGAAAACAAATCATGCTAATCGATCTGCCCGCCCCCAAGCCCGGCTCGAAATCAGCTAAAAACGAGCTTAGTTTGCAGACTAATTAAACGTATTTCGTGAACCTAAAACTGTTGTCTGTTATAGTAAGTGGGTTCTTCACAACTTCAACTTTGGTAATACAAAGTAAAACAAAAAACGAAAAAAAACGTTTTTTTATGTATTTTGCCCTCTAGCGCATTTCGGGGTTTGCCGAGTTGCGGACCAAATCACCAGCCGGTGTCACATATTTAATTCAATATCATTCTGATAAAATATTATTTATTTTCAGAACACCGTGTTGTGGCTCTGGACACCTTCAGACGGCTGTGGAAGTCATTTCTCCCTCACATAGCAAGCACCAAACCCCGGACAGATCTCTGCTGGCAGTGTCAGAGCAACAACTATCAAGTTTACCGAAGTGCCAACCTGCCTGACAATGTGAAATCAGCCAAGCTGAAGAAGCAGGAGCAGCATCTCAACCTTGTTCTACAGGAGCGGTCACTCTACAATGACATGAAAGCTACATGTGCCAAGACCTGTGAGGATTTGCAGCTCTCCCTTGGCCCCTCCACACCAGCCAGCCCGAAGATCACTATGCACTACAGCTTTGATTTTGCACAACAGGTGAGAATACGTTCATCCTATGATGAGTGTGTTGGGATGTGATGTGGTATGGTTAGGGTTACATGTGTGTTTTTGATTTTCAATGCATCTCATCTTTTCCTTTTCTTCCTATTTTTTCCTTTGTCTCTTAGGTTCACTTCCCTTCTGACCCTTTTCAGCCAGGACCCATGTACTTCTTGACTCCTCATAAGTGTGGCATTTTTGGTGTCTGCTGTGAGGGAATACCGAAGCAAGTGAACTACCTGATCGACGAAGGGATGGCCTCAAGCAAGGGCAGCAATGCAGTCATCAACTACGTGCATCATTTCTTCAACAACTATGGAGTTGGAGAAACACACGTGGACCTTCATTGCGACAACTGCCGTGGACAAAACAAGAACAATTTTGTGCTGTGGTACTGTGCTTGGCGGACCATGCACAAGCTTCACCTGCAGCTGGACGTCCACTTCCTGATTGCAGGCCACACCAAGTTTGGCCCTGACTGGTGCTTCGGCCTGGTCAAGCAGAGCTTCAGGAAGACCAGAGTGGACACTCTGTCTGCCATTGCTGGAGTCGTCAGGGACAGCTCTCCTGTGAAGCACGTCAACATCCCCCAGCTTGTTGGACTGGAAGACGGCACCGTGCTTGTTGAATGCTACAACTGGCAAGAGCATCTGAAACCCTACTTCCGGGCACTCCCACAGATTTCGAGTTACCAGCACTTCAGGTAATTATCATGCATTAGCTAGTCTATTTAATCAACACTTTCTGGTACTATTTTATGTATATGGAGTGCCAGTACTGTGGGCAATAGTTTAATGTACTTTCTTCCTTCTATTCTATTGCAGTTTTGATGCAGAGAGACCTGGCATGGTTGTGGCCAGAGAACACCGTGATGCACCAGCAGTTGAGTTTCAGCTGCTGCGCAAGCCTGATGTCCTGCCCCCCAGAGAAGGTCTTCCTGTGCAAGCCCCACCCGGACTGGACATGGCCAGACAGACATATCTCTTTAACAAGATCAGAGAGTTCTGTTCTGATGAGGGACGAGACATCACATGTCCCCCGCCAAACTCCACAGCAGCTCAGAACAAGACTGTCCGCTTGTAGATTCACTGCAGATCATCAGGACGGACAGCACTGCAGGAGAAAGGCCACAGCCTTTTCCTGTTTGTATACTGAAGCATTGCTTGTTCTCTTGCACAGACTTGCGCACACTTGCACAGACTGCATTGTTCGAATATTGAATACTGAGCCGAGTACTGTTATTACCTTGAGTATTGAGCTGGGGACTGTTATTACTTTGTTGTACACTTGATCACAATGAACACTATGCACCTTGTTATTAGTTTGTTGTGCACTTGATCACATTGAACACTATGCACCTTGTTATTACTTTGCTGTGCACTTGATCACAATGAACACTATGCACCTTGTTATTACTTTGTTGTGCACTTGATCACATTGAACACTATGCACCTTATTACTTTGTTGTGCACTTGATCACAATGAACACTATGCACCTTGTCTATACAACAGACAACTGACTGTACACTTTAACACTTAGACTGTTGCCTTTTTTTGTACACTTTACTACTTATGCTTGTAATGTATATCATGTATGTGACAATAAAGAACGTTAAATTTGAACTTCATCTTATATTGTTCTTAACTGCATTCACAACACAAGATTAATACTGACTCAAAGAGTGTGGGATCATCAGTGAGAGAGCACCTCACTTGGCAGCCACTCTCAGGTAATACCCCAAGTTGACAGCCACTCTGACAGATAATGACAGATCGTCCAGTGGGGGAGTGGCTGGGGGTGCGGTTACCAGGCTATTGTTCACGCCCATTACCTGGCAGTCAGAGGTGTGAAAATGTTGGAGAACTTTGGAGGGAGATTTCTCAGCTAAGTTGATTTGGCAGTACTAGCATTCAAATAAGCATATCTTCTTCAAATATGTTCAGATTTCAATGTATGAGACCTCATTTGAAAGCTTACAATCTGCACTTTCATAATCTGTAAAAAAATGAAAAATGAAAATGCCTAGTTGAGGACCAAATTACCAGCGGCGGTCACATATTCATTCCTTCCTTCTTTCCTTCCTTCCATCCATCTTTCCTTCATTCCTTCCTTCCATCCTTCCTTTCCTTCTTTCCTTCCATCCTTCCTTCCTTCCTTCCATTCATCCTTCCATCCTTCCATCCTTTCTTTCTTTCTTTCTTTCTTTCTTTCTTTCTTTCTTTCTTTCTTTCTTTCTTTCTTTCTTTCTTTCTTTCTTTCCTTCCTTCCATCCATCCTTCCTTCCTTCCATCCTTCTTTCCTTCCTTCCATCCTTCCTTCCTTCCTTCCTTCCTTCCTTTCCTTCCTTCCATCCATCCTTCCTTCTTTCTTTCTTTCTTTCTTTCTTTCCTTCCTTCCTTCCTTCTTTCCTTCCATCCTTCCATCCTTCCTTCTTTCTTTCTTTCATCCATCCATTCTCTCTTTCATCCATCCATCCATCCATCCTTTCTTTCATCCATCCATCCTTTCTTTCTTTCTTTCTTTCTTTCTGTCATCCATTCATCCATCCTTTCTTTCTTTCTTTCTTTCTTTCATCCATCCATCCATCCATCCATCCATCCATCCATCCATCTTTCTTTCTTTCTTTCTTTCTTTCTTTCTTTCTTTCTTTCTTTCATCCATCCATCCATCCATCCATCCATCCATCCATCCATCTTGGTCTCCAATGAGGGGTGCATGGGGATGGCCTGGCAATCACTGACCTGCCCCCCACAACAAGCAGTACACTGTCCTAGACGGGCTCTGACCCGAGGGGGCGGAGTCTCGCCATCACACCAATATCCACGCCATGGACCTCACAACACAGCCTCTGAGGTGGCTAGAGACACACAGTCTTCACTGGTGAAGGCAGGTGGGTAGCCCGGCATGGCCTACACTGTCCTCGACCGGCTCTGACCCAAGGGGGCGGAGTCTCGCTACCACGCCACTGAACATGCTACGGACACCACAACTCAGCCCTTGAGTGGGCTGGAGACACACGGTCTTCACTGGTGAAGGCAGGTGAATAGCCCGGTGTGGCCTACACGGTTTACGCCTGGCTCTGAACCAAGCGGGCGGAGTCTCGCAACCACGCCACAGACCCCACAACTCAGCCCCTGATTGAGCTAGAGACACACAGTCTTCACCAGTGGGTGCAAGGAGACTGCCCGGAGGTCTTCATGGTGGAGTCAGGTAGGTGGCCTGGAGAGGGGTACACTGTCCCTGACAAATAACTGTCCCTCACCACCACGCCACTATCCGGGCCCCACAACTCAACCCCTGAGTGGGCTAGAGACAGTCTTGCCCAGAGGTCACTGTACTGTCCCCGACTAGCTGTGACCCAAAGGGGCGGGGCCTAACCACCATGCCACTGTCCACGCCACAGACCCCACAACTCAGCCCCTGAGTGGGCTACAGACGCACGGTCTTCGCCAATGGGTGCATGGAGATTGCCTGGTCCATAGTAGTTCTAGCAGTAGCTGTTACATACAGCTGCAGCAGCTAGCCCACCTCACATTTTCTCCAGGAAATGTACTTTCTAGTTTATTATTATTCTCCTCAGTTTTATGTCCCTTAACTACTTCTTCATACTTTGTGCTAGAAACCTAATTCAAACTTTAAAATGTTCATCGTCTTTAGCTGTTTCCCGGATGTATTCAGATTTTTTATATTTTTTTAGTAATTTAACTTTTATTAGTCATTTTTGTGCCATTGAAACTGCTGGCGGAATGTTCACTATCATTATGTTTTTAGAGTGGTGGCAGCTGTTGCTTTGAAAATATTAACACATTTTGTAAACTGCTGGCACTCCTACAGTTTTGAAAGCTCACACACATATTATACATCAAAACATTCACACAACTGTGCTGATTCGTACAATGTAAGTATCTAAGCTGTGTGACTTATAGTTTTCACAGTATGACGATTTGTTCGGCAACTGCGCTCCCCATTGAAACGTATGGTGCCGCACTCTAGCTTTTGAGCTGCTAATTTTGCATTTTTAGCCTTTTTCTAACTTGTTGCCATGCCTACAGTTTTAACAGCTCATAATCATATTATACATCAAAATGTTCACACAGCTGTGCTGATTCGTACAATGTAAGTATCTAAGCTGTGTGACTTACCGTTTTTGAGGTATGACGATTTGTTCGGCAACTGCGCTCCCCATTGAAACATATGGTGCCGCACTAACTTTTGAGCTGCTAATTTTGCATTTTTACCCTTTTTCTAACTTGTCGCCATGCCTACAGTGTTTGGGCTATACGGACATATTATACAAAGAAATGTTCTGCAAGTTCTCAGGATTCCTATGGTATCAATATATAAGCTGTTACATTTATAGTTTACGCGATAGAGCTGTCTGAAGCGGACCATGTCTAGGATGAGAGTGTCAGTTGGGATTAGAGTGTTGGTAGCTGTTGCTTTTTTTGAATTTGTGTGCATGTGCAGCCTCTCTTAAAGGTACAGGCACCCTATTATAACTAATGTGGTAGCACAGAACTCAGCCAAAGTGGAATAGAGACACATGATCTTCACTGGTGGGGGCCGGTGGGTAGCCCGGCGAGGAGTACACCGTCCCTGACTGGCTATGACCAAAAGGGGTGGAGCCTCGCCACCACGCCACTATTCACGCCACAGAACCCACTTTTCAGCCCCTGAGTGTGCTAGAGACACACAGTCTTCAATGGTGGATGCATGGAATTTGCCCGGAGGTCACTGTACTGTCCCCGACTAGCTGTGACCCAAGGGGGCGGAGCCTAACCAGCATGCCACTATCCACGCCACGGGCCCCACAACTCAGCCCCTGAGTGGGTTAGAGACACACGATCTTCACTGGTGGAGTCAGGTAGGTGGACCGGAGAGGGGTACACTGTCCCCGACCAGCTCTGACCTGAGGGGGCGGAGTCTTACCACCACGCCACTGTCCACGCCACGGACCCCACAATTCAGCCCCTGAGTGGGCTAGAGACGCACGGTCTTCGCCGGTGGGTGCATGGAAATTGCCCGGTCCATAGTAGTTCTAGCAGTAGCTGTTACATACAGCTGCAGCAGCTAGCCCACCTGACATTTTCTCCAGGAAATGTACTTTCTAGTTGAACATATTGGTTCTGTTGAAGAGTAGGCTACCGACCTATCGACCTCAATGTGATGGCTTATTATGTGTGAATTCCCTGCCATTGGCTTATTGAACCTTACCACCAACTCTTTTCTCCCACCAGGTTTTATTGTTATCTGTGGCTCATGAATCTAATATGTTATTGCTTAAACTACCATCACATGAGTCAATCAGTCATAGCCTCTCTTAAAATGCATCTCCCAGACGAGTTTGTGCTCCAATGCTCTCTCTCTCTGTGTCAGAGCAGTACCATTTGACTTAGTTCTCTGTTCGTGCTTTTCTCTCAGCTCAGAGGTAAATTCCTCAGTAACAACTCACACACACGCACTCCTCTTCAACCTCCCTCCTCAGAGGAAATGTCCAGACCAGTCTCTCTCATGGCCTGGGCTGGTGGGCCCAATCACCCTGCTGCAGAACCTTTGAGCTACATTTCAATCATTAATTCAATGACTCAAGCAAGATATATCAATACTCACCAAACCAATAAAGGCGAGGAGAAAATATCTGATGCAAGTGTAAAAAATCTTTATAGAAAATTTGGTGTTATACATAAATTATACAGATAATCCAGTTACATTAAAAATACAGGTTACAAAAGAAAAACATGAAAGAGAATAGTTCCCAGGTCTCCAGCCTCTGACTTCCTCCATTCCTCTGTCGATGGAAAGAAGAAGTGTGACTTACTCCATTCCTCTGTTGATGGAAAGAAGAAGTGCCTCTCCCTCCTCGCGAGCTGTTTTTTTAACCCCCTTGGAGGGCAGGGTGTTGACATCGCGTCTCTTCGGATGAACACAGTCCTTCTCTCCTAGGCTTGTCACAGTACCAGAAATTCAGTAGTCGGTACCGGTACCAGTAAATTTCAACGGTACTCGGTACCAATTTCGGTTCCACGACGTGCGTGTGAGTAATACATGCACGCGTGTAAAGTACAACGTGCATGAGTACCGCAAACAGCAATTCAACTGAACTGTGTAGCGTTCTTGCTCGCTCATCACTAGGGATGTGCACGGTTAACCGATTTCTCGAGTACCCGAGTAGGCAATCTGCTAGTCGGAAAATAAACACTACTCGGTTAATCTAAAGGCTATATAATATGGCATGTTTGGCCGTGAAAGCTCGCATTTCTGAGCGCATGTGCCATTGTTACCAAAGAGGATAGAGCGTTGGCTGCTGCCTGGAGAAAAGCGCTGTATACGGAGTCTTTTTTCGAGCTCTCCGGCGTTTTGAAAACCTTGCCATCTCAACTTTTCAGAAAGGTGCTGCCAACGTCACTGCGGCTCTTTCAGGCAACCAATGATCAGATATTAGATAGGGCATGACTCGTCAGCTGTCTGGGGATCCCGGGGGAACCCCTGCCTGGCTATTAAACGGAATATCTGAAAGTGCACCGATCGTAAAAATAATAAATGCAGCCAGTTGTCAGGGGCAGTGATGACTGATTACTAGTTGATTACTGTCTAGCCAGCTAACTGGTTACGTTTTAAAAGCTATATTTATTTACATGGACACAGTTCTTGGGTGCAAAGTTACGTGGTCACAAAAACTAGCAATAATCAGCCCATGGGCTTGCTAATGCTCGCTCTCCATGGTTCGGTTTTCCATACTGTTAAGCATTTTCAGATCAAACTACACCGTGGTTTTGCATAGTGTTAAAGCATTTTATGGATCGAGCCTCGGACTTTCAAACCTGTTACAGCGTAGGTAGCCTATGAGAGAACTATAGACTTAAGCCTATATACAGTATATGCCACTTCATTTGTTTTGTTTTGACAATTAAACGCTGGTACCGGGTCTCTGATGTTGTTTATCTGCATACTGTGCATAGTAGGCAGTGGTGTGAGTTGACTTTGTACTCTGGCTCCAACCCTACTAACACAATCAGGTTGCAGCAATGTTGCAGAAACGTGCAATTTAGACTTTTGTATGGTCCACTCAACGTCAAGTTAAACGTGCATGCAACGCAAACGCGGTATCTGCACACAAGTTGCTGCAACGTGCAGGTCCAACGTGTCTGCAACGTGCCTGCAATGTGTACACAACGTTGTGATTTCCGTGATGATTTCGATGTATATTGCTGCAACGTTGTATACACGTTTATATATTACTTTGTTACGTTGCTGCAACGTGGTCTACACTTCCGTTGGCTACATATATAATTTGCATTACAAAGCAAATCAGCTCCTTGCACAAGCTCCACTACTTCCTGAAACTCTACAGGCATATTTCTTTACCGTCCTATACTATTGGATAGCAATAGCGATGAATCCGGTGTGCAGCACACCCGATCAATCACTTCCATCCACTAGTATAGGCCAGGAAAGAAATATGCCTGTAGAGTGTCAGGATGTAGTGTAGCTTGTGCAAAGAGCCTATTAATGTCATAGTCAATGCAGCAAGCAAAATTATGGTACAAAAGTTATGACACAACACCATTCAGTCAAGAACAATTTATTTTATTAAAAAAGTACACAATGTCTGGCCTGCAATATGATAAACAAGTTTAAAAACAAAAAGGATTTAAAAAAAAAAATACAAAAACAGTTATTTACAAAAAAAGTTATTTACAAAAAAAATGGCAGGCTGTGCTCAGATAGGCTGGGGGGGGGGGGGCTGTGCTCAGATGGGCTGGGGGGCAGCTAGGAAGGGAAGTCTTCCTCATCAGAATGCTGGGGAGTGCTCAGATGGACTGTTCTTGGATGGGCTGTGCTCAGGCGGACTTCTGCAGATACCTAAAGACACAATGAAATGGCCGTAAATACACAACGCACATACATGCACAAAAAAGTGGTACACAATCTTTGGAACCATGCAGTGTCACTGGGTAGGAGAAACCAACAAAAAAGACATCACTTACCCTTCTGCATTTAGCAGGGGCATGTTTCAATGTCTCCTGCAGCTGGGCGGCCACCTCCGCCATCGTAGCCTTTGGCATGGAGACCATCACTGCACCTTTAAGTTATCAAGAAAGGTAATGGTTTCAATTCACATCGGTCATGGAACAAAGACGATGTATTAAAAAATATTCAAAATATGAACCATTTCTTACGTGTTAGAACATTGAAGAGTGTCATACTCTTCAGTGGCTTCTTCCCCTTCTTCCCGTGCACACTGTAGGCGCTCCACACCGCATGTGTGGCTACAGCTGACAGCACCCGCCGGACTGTGTCCGCCAAGTCTCTGCCACCAATGGCACCTAGGTATTGTGTCTGCAAAACAAAGACAGTCATTTACTGTACCCTTCCCTGCACTGCAAAAATAAGACAAAGTTCCGCCCTGCAGACACTCACCATCTTCCTCTGATGTTCCCGGTCCTTCAACCTGGCCTCACAGACCTGCAGCTCCTCGTCCGTTTGGGCAGGGTTCAGTACATCCAGCACTTCTCCCTGGGCTCCAGACTCCACAGGCCGCGTGCTCTGGGCCAGTTCCCTCACAGTCCGTGCAAGCTCACGGAGTTGCTCCCGCATCTCTGAGAACTGCTGATGTACAGACCTCTGGAAATCTAGATAAACACAGATGTGGCTATAAGTACATTGACATAAAACTAAATGAAACTCAAAATATATCCCTGCATGCAACATGAAGTAGTCCCATACCAGCATCTGCAGAGCAGCATCGATTAGGTAGAGGGGTACATGGAGTCAATGGTGCTGGAGCCGTTTTCTTGGGCGACGGCATCACAGACCTAACTGAAAAACAAAAAGGATAAAGGAAAGGGATTAGCAGGAAACTGTATGGTGTTGGCAGCATGCTTTGGCTTCTGGCATTTGAAGGAAAATAAATTAAGACATTAACAGGTAGACATCACAACACCACAGCAGTACATGCCACTCTTACCTGGTCTGGCTGGGGTGCTATACATGAAGCCTGGGCTCGCATGGTTTTCGCTCACAGGGGATGAGCTCGGAAAATCTGCAAGATGAGTAAATGGTATTCAATCTAAAAAAGCCAATCACAGAGCTAACTGAAAACCTAAAGGGATTAGCAGGAAACTTTATGGTGTTGGCTTTGGCTTCTGGCATTTGGAGGGAAACTAAATAAAGACAAGACGGGTAGACACCACAGCAGTACATTCCACTCTTACCTGGTCTGGCTGGGGTGCTGTATGATCTGGCTGGGGTGCTATAGATGGGGCCTGGGCCCCGCTCGCCCACATGGGACAAGCTTGGAAAATCTGCAAGATGAGTAAAATGGTATTCAAAATAAATAAAAAATAGTCCAACTATCAGTGTGCAGTAGGCATAGACATTTCATTTCAACACAAACATGCATACCTGGATTGTACAGCACACGTGGATTGTACAGCACACGTGGATTGTACTGGACAGCCGGCAGAGGCCTTTCAACTCCGGCACCTGGCATACCGTCTTTGGCCTGCATTTTGGGGACCAATGGCTGCCCGGGGCTTGGAATATCTAGTGGAATATCAGTAAATTTGCTCAGATTACTCGATTTCAAAAGTACTACTCTTTTGGGACTGTTGAATGCACTTTAGTATATTACCTTCGTCACTGGAGTGATAGCGTGTGTTGCGCCGTCTCTTTCGAACGTCTTGGCACTCGTCCATTGACGACTGCTGCTCAAAGACTTTTGCCATGAGCCTGGCACCTTCGTAATGATCTGTGTGCATAAAGTACCATAATCAATACATTTCAGCCATCCTTTTTTCCTCAGAATAATGAGTCATGATCTTCCCCCCACCCCCATCAGTATTTTTTAATAGCTTAAAATGCAAACAGTACCAGTTGTGGACTTTGGGAAAACCCGGACTCTGTGGAGCGCCCATCCAGGGTTAGGTTCCACACAGCTCTTTATCCGTTGGCTGACTTTGTTCATTGGCCAGGAACACATCTGCAACTGTGTGTGAAACCATTAGTACCCGCTTCCCTGTACAATTGAAAAGTAGCACACCAATCAGAAACATTGTTCACACAATCATGTTCTTACCCCATCCTTTTTGGAGAGCCAGGATACTGGGACAACCGACACAGTGTCCTCCCCCAGAAACTCCACACTGCAATACAGTCTGCCCAATAAACAAAAAAATATTAAGTTTATAAACACATAAGGACCCTATGGGAAAGTAGGCAGAGGGGAAGAAGCGACTAAAACAACAATTCAACAAGTCATTACAGCCGATAAGTAATTAGTGACACGCCACTATTCTATACTATTCTTTTTTTTTGATTCTCTGCCGGCCCAGGACAGATGCGGTCAATGGCGGTCAATCATCAGTGTGGGAAACATGAAGCTAGTTTAGGCATTAGCAACTGCAGTGCACAGATTAAATGTATAAGGCCCGTGAATCACGCGTTACTACTCGCAGTTTTAACAGGAACGCCTTTTTTTGACTCGTGAACTCCAACAATACACACCGATACTACTAATGTGGCAAACAAAGCTGCCTCCATCTTTGTTTCGAGCTAACGTTACATGGACCACGTTGTCCATGGTACCCCGCTTACATCGTGGGTGGCATTGTTCTCAGTCTCCCACTTTCCAGACAAATGGAAAATATATAAAGCATTATCTTGGCTTCGCCTTCACCTTTGCCTATGTAAAATAAGCCTAAGATTCGTGATGTCCTTAGAAAGCCTGACACGAGCGAGCTCCCAATGTGAGTCTCAAATTCAGCAGAGTCAAACAAACAATTCACATTTCCCTCAGTCCAGCGGCCATTTTAGATTAACGCTAACTAACACAAAACTTAACATCTCAGACCGTTCGCTTGCTTATGTTTCTGCAAATGTTCGCGGCGAACACAAAGCCAGTAGTAACAGAAAAAAGGTTTGCAATAGTTTGTCGGAGTATTTGCAATATTGTCTAAACGTTAGCCAAGTTCGGGCCTCGACTTAGCTAGCTAGCACTAGGTAGCGTGCTAGCTAGCATTAGCTAACGTTAGCTAGCCATCATTGGACTTCCAATTCCTTAACTTAGTTTAGCGTGCAGGTTATGAGTTACTTCTGTTAACTTAAATCTTATATTACCGGTAAGTAAACAAATAAATATTTTTTAAAAACGTTATTTAATGACGTTGCAGGGACCCATATTGCCAATGTTTCTGCAACGTTGCAGAAAAGTCTAATTAGACTTAGGAGGGTAAAGTTATTTTCGACCTTAGATGGACGTTGTCACAACATCGCTGATGGTAACGTTGCAACTTACCTAAGTACAACTTATGTGCAACGTTGCTGCAACCCACTGTGTTAGTAGGGAAGCAGCACTCCCATCATTTTGCGGTAGGCTAATCATGTTGGTAATGAGGTGGTGCTGAAAAAGACAGCGAGTACCAGCACAGGTCCATGCGCGTAGCCTACTCCTATAGTTTTCCAGCCTGCTATAAAGAAATATTGAATGAATAGGCCTGTTGTTCAATAAATCTATTTAGTTTTGCATGGACATTTCTCTAATGAAGGCTTGACGCCAAAACATCTATTATTGTCCAATAAATTGGAAATAGGCAGTGAGTGCCGCGGTGCTTTTTAGATAACGCTAAAAATGTATTCACTTGCATCGGCAGTAAAGGCTTGGTTTAATACTTAATTTATATTAGTAAATTAGAGGTCTGGTTGCATATTGTAGGCTTAGAGTTTTCAGAGTAGCCTAACAATAGGCTTATACAGATGTGGGAAGTTAGAAATGTCTCATGCTGCAGCATTTCACGTTGCGGTATTTGGCAGGGAAATCCCGTTGGAAATCTCGTGGGATTTCAGACGGGTGTTATTTCGTTTTAGTGATGCACCACCGCCAGGTGGCGTCTTTGAGTAGATTTAGCAGGCTGGGCTCTGTTTTTCTCCTATAGTCTACGAATGAAGCATCATTAAGTTTCACATTCTTTAATTTAAATGCTCTGTTGTAAAGCACTTTGAGCTGAATTTATCTGTATGAAAGGTGCTATACAAATAACGTTTAATTGTTATTATTACCTTGTTCTCAAACACATGTTTTCGCCATCTGGATGTAATTTAATTATTACGAACACCTATATCTAGGCCTACAGTAGCCTATCTATCTCGGTAACTGACGTCGGGTCAAGACGTGGTGGCTGTTAGGTCAAATGCGCAAAATAACAGTATTGTAAATATATTTGTTAGTAAAGATGTGGTGAACGTGGGGGTTTTGCGTTTTGTTTCTGGAACGCATTCAACTGGTAGGCTACTCGTAAACCCCGGAAGTAAATTTGAAGACGGGGCACCAGCTAATGTAGCCAAGTCTGAGCGCAGTAGGCTATATGGCTTCAGCACGATACAAAGAAAAAATAAGCTTGATCGACTTGTGGATCCATACAAAATTGACATAGTCGCCATGAGTAAAGATCACTCATTGCCAATCATATCCGGACATTAACTATCTTGTGCATAGATAGCGGCAGGTTTGACAGTGAGTGCCTTCACATGCACAATATACACAATATTTTGTTATTTGAATGATCTTGAATATATATATATTCAAGATCATTCAAAAAGAAAATATCGTGTATGTTTTTATTTATTTATACCGGCCGCCAGTCGTTCCATGAACGGCTATAGGGAATGCGCAGTTTTGCGCTGGCTACAGCCTATTATATGCACAGTTTCGCGCTACGTAGGCTATTATAAATAAGTATTATTCATTGGGGGAGCTTGGACTCGCTGGGGACTGGTGGAGAGACGCAGAGCCTCCCCAGACGCGACATCCTCCAGTTGGCTGAAGAGCTGCGCGCTCTGGCCTCCGAACAGCCACCGGCTGTGCCCCTCGCAGTGTCCACAGAAGAATACCCCCACCAAAATACCTGCATGGTGAAGACAAGCTGCAGAACTGTCTACCAATGCATGAAGTGCACCTAGCTGTCTGTGAGAGGCTATAGCAGAGGATATGTGCGAAGTGTATTTGAGCTGCCGCCTCAACCGTGCGTATAAGAGCAGAGCGCATCAAGTCGTGTATAGATACAACTAGTAGCCCATAGCCATTAAAACGGCTTATTGTTTTATTCATATATCAACTAGATAATTCGATAATAATGAGTAGCCTAGTATAGGCTTAAATTAATTCAATAGGGCCAAATAAGCCTTAAGTTGTAGCCTAGGCTACAGAACAATCACAAGACGCATCGGCCTAGCCTATCGTCAAAAGCGTTCTCATAGGCCTATATTAACTTAGATAATTATTAATTATGCTCAGGTCATAATGTCCGTTGAAAATAATTCCCTCTAAGCAGAATTTGAATTGTATTAAAATAGGCTAAAATTAAATTTCCACATATTCTGATTCCTTCTAGGTCTATATAAAAAAAAACATTTTTTTAATGTGTAGCCTAGGCTATAGGCTTCTGCGATGAACAAAACAGCCACAATGTAGCCTGCTTAGCGAGCGGGCAGTCTACCATAAAGTGTAGGCTATAGCCTAAACATAATGTAATATATCTAGACTACATGCATTGTGGTATTTCTTTATATAGGCCAGCCTGCAATTGTTTCTCAATAAACAGTTATGTCATCCTCTGAGTCCGAATGTAGGCTAATAGACCGGCAGCTCTAAATGCCTTCCCAATCAATGAGACATGGTTGTAAAAATGATGTTTTATTGATGAAAAGGGTCAAACTTAAAAACATGGAGAGTCATTGCATTGATCGATGCAGTCCGTTCAAATAGGCATCAAAAGATAAAGTAGGCCCATTTAAAATGACCAATTACATCTTCAAATCCCTTCTAATCTTGGCCTTTGATAGGGTTTTTTCCCGCTATACTGCCATTTATATCCGAACATAACTATCTTGTGCATACAGAGCACAAACAATGAAACAATGAAACGAATAGATTTCCTCCCTGTCTGTCTGTGGCATTCATTCGCTACCAGCAAACACTGAAAATACAGGTCCTCAATTTATTTAGATTAGACTAGCCTATCCAACTGGACCACTCCAATGAATGTTGAACGTAGCCTACTTTTATTCTTTAGGTTTCACAGAATCGGCCTACAATGTCCACACATGCATGCGCCATCTGACTAGCTCGTCACTCGCCAGCGAACCTGGACTAGACTATTGTAACCCCCCCCCCCCCCCAAATTCTTTTATATTCAAATAAACTGGATGAACCGGTTTCCTAGCCCTGGATCGTGGGGAGGGGGGTAGCCTGCGTTAGCGGGTGCTTTGCCATGACCGGCCATTGAATTCGCTAGTTTGATTGATAGATGGATTTAACGTCCAAAGTAGATTGTGCAAGTATTGTATAGGCCCATGTGTAAGAGATGAATGGTTGTAACCATGAACTCAGCCAGAGGTAGGCCCTACTGTAGATTATCAGCATTATCACCAGTCTCAATTTATGTCTCAATTTATGTGTTGCCATTCATTTAAACCACCATCTCATCTAGACTACTTCTGTTGCTGCATTTTTACATTCATGCTTTCATGATTTTAGAGCGCAATAAACATTTTCCACGATTCCAATAAGTCCATCCATTCATCCAACTTTGTGCTGAGCGCAGCGCAGGCTGGTAGCCTACTGTCAAGGATCACGACTGATGCACTCCCTTAACACGTCTCCCAACTTACCAGACCATCAAGAGAATTTCAATATGAAAGACCTTGGGATTCCAGGAGTCAAGGCCGTTTCAGACAGGGAGCGACATTCCGCCTGCGTTCTCGCTCGGATCAGCGGGGGACGCACGCGTCCTGCGCGCAGCGGGGAAAGCTGACTACAATTCAGCTCTTGTCGCGGGCGGGCGCGCAGCCTAGTTCCATATGAGAACACTCCTCGGTCCAATTCCGTATAGTAGATCAGCCTGTGTACTTTCAACGAATGTATTATTAGACATAATATCATAATAATATATATAGCCAACGACCTCCTGAGCTGCCTGATGATGGTCTCAGGGCTAAAGAGACCGCGCGTCGTTCCTCACCCTAACTATTGGCATGCTATCAATGAAAGAAAATACATTGTAAATAAACATGGTTTTAGGCTATTGTTTTTATGTCGGCCTATAGGTTAAGCTATTTGTGTTCATAAGGTAACGTCATTGTACCTATAGCCTATAATCCAATTGACTGGAACCTTGACAAAAGTTAAGAGGTAAAATAATTTGTCTTGACTGCATTCAAGATGTATCTTTCACATTAAAACTACATACAAAGCTGACCAATAGCATTAGAAAGATCTCTTCGAGAGCTTTCATTTCACCTGTTCATTCTGCCCAAATGTCACTCGCGCACCCCTCTGGTTCTAAGCCCCGCCACGGTCTCCTGTCATTTCTCCCTGGCTTGCAGGCACGACTTGCTCGCACGAAACTTGAAACCTATGTTATCATGTAGCCAGTAGATATGCTAAGAAAATTGCATATTTTTGCAAACTAAAACAAGTGAACACAATTTTACAATCGAAAATGCTTATGAGACCATTATTTTACTTATATGGGGCAAAAGTGGTTTCTCTTCCTGCTTCTGCCTAAGCCCTCCACAATACCACAACACAACGGTGTCATGTTTTACCGAAGGAGAAGTGAAGAAGACGGTAGCTAGCAGTAGCTAAAGCAGTTAGCTTATGTTAAGATCATTCCTCTAGCTGCTTTGCTGCTAATGCGAGTTCGTCTCCGTTCCTGCCCGAGAAACAGAAGTTGAACTAATAGCATCAAAATAGCTACAGCTGTACTATCGTGCAGCTTCACAGCCTGCTATTAGCAGACAGCACTAAAGTTGACAAAATCACACTTGCAAATCATTAGAATTCCAACCATTAATATGGGATTTATCATTCAACTAAACATGGAACCTGAATACTACCTGATATTTCAACCTGCTGCCATTAGTGATCGGCGCGTCTGCTTGTTTGAGTCATGAATATCTTACGCAGTTACATTCCATGTAGTGTCCCAAAACTGTTAAATCATTCCCTATGTAGTTCACTATGAGTCGCACTCAATACATCCATGGTAATAGGGAATAGGGAGTGAGTGAACCATTTCAAACACATCTCTGGTCATCTCCGTTAGCCATCTTACTCGTCCTGATGCCATGTTCCATATGAGAACACTCAGCCTAATGTATTAAACTTCTACTTGTCCCGACAGTTAACAGATATAGACCCGGCGACATTTACAGAGATAGAAACTATAAATAGATAGGCTTTGTTCGTAATAATTAAATTACAACCAGACAGAACAAGAAGTTTGAGAACGGTAGGCTCATCTAATGTGCGAGATGAGCTACAGCAATGGGTCAATGAGTGGTATTACTGCGCCCCTATGGGCAGGCGAGCGGTGGTGCGGAATGACGTAAAGCGCCTGTTAGAATACCGCGGGTCAAGTTACATTCTTATGTTCCCACATCTGTAGGCTATGAGCTGGGCAGTGCATCCACATTAAAAGGCTGCGTTTTTCGATTCTGATAGCTTCATGAAAACCTGTGGGTTATTCAATCTGATGATAAGTAATGCATCCAACCACACATCAGCTTTTAAATATGTTTATTTGCAAGGGCATGGACGAGACATGAAAGCACCGCCACGGTAATAACGGCGGAAAAAAACGTATTCCCCTCCGAGGGGGCCGGGGTTAAATGCGCTCTGTCTGGACGGCATCTTTTTTTTGAGTAATCGGTTACTCGAGTAGGATCAGGTTAGGTTACTCGGTTTTAAAATTAGTCGAAATTCCCATCCCTACTCATCACACAGCTTCAACCGAATGACGACTGTAATGGATTTTAACTGATCTAGTCAAAAAGGATTTCCCAAGATTCGCTCAAAAGGTTAAGTCTGGTTTATTGAGAAAACAATACGAGCGCAAGACTTCCTGGACAACGCAACAAGAGTGGTTTATCCAAAGAAGTGAAGCCTCCTGATCTTGTGTTGACTTTTATTCAAGCAAAACACAGGTACGGCGCTTCCAGGATGTCATTGGCTAATCCATTGTACGTCATGTGAAATGGCAGGCAGAATACAGGCATGTGACATGAGAAAGGCGGCAATTTCTTGGAGACAAAAGGACAAAGGATGGTTATTCTGGTGTAGACAGATTTCTAGGTGTATGGCCTCCTGAAGGCCATTCTGTAGGTTAGCACAGCTATGTGAACAGTTGGGGGAGGTGGTGAATTACAAAAGGAGAGAGAGAACAAAGGTTTAAGGTGTTTGGAATAGAAAGGTCTTGAGGCCAGATGTAAATTCTATAACACGACGCGTTTATTTAGACAAACCACGTGACAAGTGTCAACAGTGCTACACGCTAGTGCTATTGCTAACTTGCTAGCAAGAGGCTAGCGCAGGTCATAAAAAGGAACAGAGATCCCCATCACGGTTCTTCCCCAAATGGCATCTCCCCAAACTTGGGTCTACTAGCACCGAAACATAAAACATAACATGCTACACGCTGTCACTCCCACAGCCCAAGTGCCAATACACAGTGCCCTACTCAATGTCAATCACTTATATTTTCACATTATCATCTACATTAATTATCCTTACCAAATGGCCAATAGATGGCTTCTCCTACTCGCATGCTTACCTGTTTCTAGCCGAACTTGGTCGTCATCGTAGTGTTTTGTAGTGACAGTCTTAAGTAATCAACTAGTAACATAACGTTATTGGGCTGAACTAGCGGTCAGTTGTGTCGGGCTCGGGCGGAGAAATTTCAAAGGTAGGCTACTCACAGAAGCAGGAGGGTTACGTCTTCAAAAACGCATGGTTTTGAAAGAAATGCGCTGCTAAGAAACATGTTCAATCTTAACGCTCAAAACCGGCTCATATTTTCACAAAATGAATTACCGGCAAACGCTTGTCTTCTTCTACGCTGCTGTCATGGGTGGTGCAGTGTTGAAGAAGACAAGCGGCAAATTAAATAGAAAACACGGTACCTTCGGTACCATGGAAAAACGGGCACCGTCAGTACCGCAGCAATATAAGTACCGAATTAGTACCGAGTACCGTGACAAGCCTATTCTCTCCTCCTTGGCAGATTAACAATCCCTGCATTCGACATTTTATCTCTCTCTCACTCACAGCAGGACATCACAGAATAAATGTCTAATTAACATCTTATTAAATATCCTACTTTAAGCATTACATACTGTATATACTCAAACAGTTGATACATGGATACATTCTCCAAAATGCTGTTGTTCTTTCTCAGGCAGTCCTTCCAACACAGCTCCTTTGATTCTTGCACTTCTGATAAGTGCCAGGCCTGAGCCGGATGGGGAGGGGGGGGGTTCTTATGACTTTCCCAGGGATGGCCGGGCCCTTGTCAGTTCTATGTGTGTGTGGACCATTCATTATTCATTCATCCATGCTTTTTTTTTTTTTAGAGGGATCCGCTTATAATAATGATGACTACCTTTCCGGCCTGTCCCCGGTGCTTGAGCCGGATCTGCCCCCGTAGGCCTCTCGTCTCTCATGTCTGACTCTTGGGCCTAATGTGCCTGCCCTTGGTGCACTTGACAGTCCACCTCATTCCTGACTGGTGGTCGGGATCACTACAGGTTCGACAAGAGGCTGAACTTCTAGAGAGTTGAGTGTTGCATCTTCACATGTCAAGACTTCTGGACAAAGAGAGGTAAGATATATAGTTCACCGGTGAGGTGACTGGGGCCATACAAAAGGAGTCACTTCGCAGTCAAACAGACTGAGAAGCGATTGGCTCACTAACAATCTTCGGACAAGTTTGGATATCTGCAGACTGTAATGGAATTATTGATCTAGTAAAAAGGATTTACCAAGATTCGCTCAAAAGGTTAAGTCTGGTTTATTGTGAAAACATACGAGCGCAAGGACTTTCTGGACAACGCAACAAGAGTGGTTTATCCAGACAAGTGCCGGCCCTGGGTCTTGCTGCGCCTTATATGCAATCAAAACACAGGTACGGTGCTTCCAGGATGTGATTGGCTACTCCATTGTACGTCATATGAAATGGCAGGCGTGGCCAAGAGTACAGACATGTGACATGAGAAAAAGGCGGCAATTGGGGACAAAGGATGACAAAGGATGGTTATTCTGTTGTAGACAGATTCAAAATGTGTATGGCCGACTGGAGGCCATTCTGTAGGTTAGCACAGCTATGTGAATATTTGGGGGAGGTGGTGAATTACAAAAGGAGAGAGAGGAACAAAGGTTTAAGGTGTTTGGATGTAAATTCCACAACAATCCCCCATTTGTGCCTGAACAGGTACACAAAAATAAAATATAAAATCCAAACACAAAGTGTAAACATTCAGCTATGCTATACATGTGGAAAGGAAGTAATCTCTCCACTAGGTGGAGCAAAAAAAAGATTTTTATTTTTATTTTATTGTGAAATATTTAACAAAAAAATAGATTTATTTTCTTTCCACGTGCAAAATCACGCACCAAAACCCCTTGTTTCAGAAATATGACAGGAAACAAGGTAAAAAAGATGACATGATTATATACTATTTATAGTCTAAAAGTGGACAACCATTCACCAAAAACCTTGATTTAAAGTTAGAAACAAGGTAAAAAAGATGAATGGTTACCAGTGTAAGAAGGGCAAAAAACCTCTTGGTCAATTTAGAGGAAAAACCCAAACTTATTTATCAACTCATGTTTCAACCATTGTAACTCTTGTAAACAAATATATTTTTTCAAGATAATTTCAAAGTTCATTCACTCTTGTGAATAATCGCAGGTAATTTCTTCTGGATCATAGCTTCCATGTTTGCATCTCTGAATGTTCAATGTAAGTTCCAGTGTGTGCGGTTAGAGGTGCAGTCATTGCTGTTGAGATTGTCCACGTTGTCATACAACAACCACGAGAAGGAGGTGACCGGCAAGGTCAGTCTCCGATTGCTCATCAGAGGAGAGGACAGTGTGGCGGTGACCGGCAAGGTCACTCTCCGATTGCTCATCAGAGGAGAGGACAGTGTGGCGGTGACCGCTTTGCCCTTGAGATCTCTGGTTTCGGCTGCATGGACCGTCCTCTCAGCTACTTTTGACAGCTATTCCACACAGGCCAGAATGCCCTGGTCCTGATTGTTCCATCTTTGACGGGTAGGTTCACCCCGCAACTTCTCTCTGACGGGTAGGTTCACCCCGCTACATCTCTCTGACGGGTAGGTTCACCCCGCTACATCTCTTCTCTTCCATGTTTTCTGGCCTGTTCTCAGGCTGCTCATCTGCTCCTTGGTTTGGGACGCAACGGCGTCGAAGTTCTCTCAGCTACTCTGGCAGCCGTCTGCGTGGTGAGTTGAATCTGGTACGGCCCCAGGTCGCGGATCAGGACCCAACGGCCTGGTTGGAGATGATAAGAAGAAGCCCTCTCTGGCGTCCGGAATGGTCATCTTTCCTTAGTGGGGACTTCATACGGGGAGCAGGCCGGCAATGTCTTTGAGAGACATGGGAGTAGAGACCTGTGAATCCACAGATGAGAGACAACAGAGACAAAACAGAAGAGCAAAAGGAGAGTCCTCTGGTCTGGTCTCCCTGTTCCCCTCTTTGAGTCCTCTGGTCTGGTCTCCCTGTTCCCCTCTTTGGTCAGGAACGGTTATCAGCAGTCTGTTGAAGATACTCAGAAACATGGTTAAGTGCAAGCCACATTCTATCATCCCCTCTTCCTGGCAGGAGATGATCCTGCTTTGGGGAAAAATTGTGTTATTCAGTCAGGAAAACTTAAACAGGGTGTCTGTTCAAGTGTCATTAGAGCCAGTCGGGCTCGTCAGTCTATGTAGTTTGTCAGTGGGGAACTAGCTTTTGTCCATTTACCGAATCGGACAGTAGCAGGGATCTAAGCTCTGCAGTAGCCTACAGTGACATCAGGGGCAGTGTAAGAATTACTTTAACACGCCCAGTCCCCAGTCATGATCAAGGCAATCGGATTTTGCTCTTAGTATTTCTCTCGCGATTTTATGAAATAAAAATAAAATAAAAACATTCTCGTCTCAACAAAATAACACCCCCTAAGGGTAAAAACAAATCCCCTGAAGTCAGGATAAAACAGAGATGGGGGAAAAAAAAATACATCACTCAAATAAAATAACACTAAAATGAACTCGCTTCATCTACAATTAACAAAACATCAATTATCAATCAATCAATCAAAGCTTTATTTGTATAGCTAATTATTAAATATTGTATATGTGACCGCCGCTGGTAATTTGGTCCTCAACTAGGCAAAGGTCATTTTTCAGTTTTTTACAGATTATGAAAGTGCAGATTGTAAGCTTTCAAATGAGGTCTCATACATTGAAATCTGAACATAGTTGAAGAAGATATGCTTATTTGAATGCTAGTACTGCCAAATCAACTTAGCTGAGAAATCCTCCTCCAAAGTTCTCCAACATTTTCACACCTCTGACTGCCAGGTAATGGGCGTGAACAGTAGCCTGGTAACCGCACCCCCAGCCACTCCCCCACTGGACGATCTGTCATTATCTGTCAGAGTGGCTGTCAACTTGGGGTATTACCTGAGAGTGGCTGCCAAGTGAGGTGCTCTCTCACTGATGACCCCACACTCTTTGAGTCAGTATAAATCTTGTGTTGTGAATGCAGTTAAGAACAATATAAGATGAAGTTCAAATTTAACGTTCTTTATTGTCACATACATGATATAAAGTACAAGCATAAGTAGTTAAGTGTACAAAAAAAGGCAACAGTCTAAGTGTTAAAGTGTACAGTCAGTTGTCTGTTTTATAGACAAGGTGCATATTGTTCATTGTGATCAAGTGTACAACAAAGTAATAACAGTCCCCAGCTAAATACTCAAGGTAATAACAACAGTACTCAGCTCAGTATTCAATATTCTAACAACGCAGTCTGTGCAAGTGTGGGCAAGTCTGTGCAAGAGAACAAGCAACGCTTCAGTATTCAAACAGGAAAAGGCTGTGGCCTTTCTCCTGCAGTGCTGTCCGTCCTGATGATCTGCAGTGAATCTGCAAGCGGACAGTCTTGTTCTGAGCTGCTGTGGAGTTTGGCGGGGGACATGTGACGTCTCGTCCCTCATCAGAACAGAACTCTCTGATCTTGTCAAAGAGATACGTCTGTCTGGCCATGTCCAGTCCGGGTGGGGCTTGCACAAGAAGACCTTCTCTGGGGGGCAGGACATCAGGCTTGCGCAGCAGCTGAAACTCGACTGCCGGTGCATCACGGTGTTCTCTGGCCACAACCATGCCAGGTCTCTCAGCATCAAAACTGCAATAGAATAGAAGGAAGAAAGTACATTAAACTATTGCCCACAGTACTGGCACTCCATATAGATAAAATAGTACCAGAATGTGTTGATTAAATAGACTAGCTAATGCATGATAGGATGAACGTATTCTCACCTGTTGTGCAAAATCAAAGCTGTAGTGCATAGTGATCTTCTTGCTGGCTGGTATGAAGGGAGAGCTGCAATTCCTTACAAGCTGGAGCTTGTTTTTGCTCATCCTGTAACCAAAACAAAGAAAAAGGTGTCAGACTACCATACCTCTCATGCTCTCTCATTCTGTTTCTCTCTATAATATAGCTACCTAGCTCGATATTAGCTGCCTCGCTGGCTAGTTTAGGAACAAAGGGCTAGCTCACTAGCTAGCCATGTCCCTGTGCTAGGCAGCTGGCTAGATATTAGCTGCCTTGCTGGCTAGTTTAGGAACAAAGGGCTAGCTCACTAGCTATAGCCATGTCCCTGTGCTAGGTAGCTGGCTAGTTTAGGAACGAAGGGACAGCTCAGCTAACTAGCATGTTAGCTAACGTTAGCTAGCTAGCCTTTGTTAGTTAGTGCTAGTGCCTTTGTTATGCTAGCTAGACTAAGTCACTTGTTTAGAAAGGAGCTACTGCTAAACGACTAACGTTAATGTAATGTAAACAGCACAGATAGTATAAAGATCAGCTTACCCCAAAGCAAAGCAGAATGCTTGGCGGTGGTGTGAATCTGGTACGTCGTTCGACGTTTCGCTTGGTAGCAACTTGGTAGCAACAAGTTGATACAGTCATCTCTGTATCACAGGTCATCAAGAATAAAACTCCGTATACGAACGAGTCCTGCTCTGCTGGAGTTTTAGCTGCTCTTAAAACTCTTTCCATGCCCTGGATGCCATCCCCGTCTTCTCTTTAGCAAAAGCTGTAGCATCCATGGTTAAACTTGGGACTGAATGTAAACAAAGCCGGCGTGTTGTTTGGGAAGGGTTGGGGGCGGAGAACCCGGAAGCAATAGCCAATGAAACCAAATCATGCTAATCAATCTGCCCGCCCCCAAACCCGACTCGAAATCAGTTAAAAACGAGCTTAGTTTGCAGACTAATTATACGTATTTCGTGAACCTAAAACTGTTGTCTGTTATAGTAAGTGGGTTCTTCACAACTTCAACTTTGGTAATACGAAAAAAAAACGTTTTTTTTATTTATTTTGCCCCCTAGCGCATTTCGGGGTTTGCCGAGTTGCGGACCAAATCACCAGCCGCTGTCACATATCTAAAACTTCCCTCTTCTGCATTTGAGGACAGAGTATTGGGCACGCTTCGGACAAAATGGTCTCTTCCCTATGTCATACTTATCTGTCGTTCACGGTGAGTCGGTGACATGGCGTTGGCCCTGCATCCCACGAACCACAGGTCGCCCATCTGTAGGGAAGCAGGCCGGTAACCTCCATCTCCACCTCCGGTCCTGTGCCCGTCTCCTGGTTCGGCATTCACCCATCACTCCCGGAACGACAGTTGTCTGTAAAAACACTCAGAAAAACACTCAGACCCGATGAATGTGCCTCAAACTATAAGAAGAAGAAGATATTTAACATAAACATTAAAAATATATAATTGGGTTAGGAGATGCTGTATTCAGATTAAGACACTGGCAAACATTATCTATCCCCCTAACTATCATGCACAAACCTTACGTCCTCAGCTCCATTGTCTTGTCCTGTTTATTTACCTTTAAAAAAAAAAAGTTAAAATCTACCTTGTGGGTTGTTCAAAGGAACCCCAGCAGGTGGCGCCGAATCCCAGGTTGCAGGATTCTCCCTCTCATTTTGCCTGCGGTAACTGTGACAATTTCTAATCCAGTGGCCAGTTTTACCACAATGAAAACACGCGTCAGTTTTGTCTCCGTTTTCGTTTCTCTCGCTCTTTTTTATCATGTAGTCCGTTCTGTTTCTACCTTTACGATTCTTGTTCATGTGACGGCCCTGTGGTCGTTGTTGGTTGGGAGCAGACGGAAAAACAGAGTTGGGAGGCGGGGCGGCAGCTACAACAGCGGTTGAACCAGTCATAGTTTGGGAAGGATGTGTGAGCTCTGAGTGCCGAGTCGGCGTGATAGAGTTCAAAACGGAATGACTAGGAGGGGGAAGGGACTCTGGATATTCATCTCTCTGATTAACTTCCTCAGCTACCCTTCTTTCTGACTTGAAAAAACACTCGTGTGCGACTATTTCCCACTTCCTGAATGCATTCCAATCTATCGCATTTCCAGGCTCCCTTCCTAATCTAGTCATCTCAAACGCCTGTAACTGAGCTCTGACAGTCGCCAACTCGAGAATCGAGAGTGTACCGGACAGGGGGAAATCAAAATGTCTCGCCCAGAGCAAAAACTGCATACAAGCATCATCCCAAAACCTTTGCGCAACAATCTTAGCTGGCCCAGACAGCGAACTAGTATTGGTATTCATAATTAACACAATACCCTACAGCCTATAATTCAAAACTAACGGTGAAAAGCAAAGTATAGTTAAAACAGCAAGGGGGGAAATAAACAAAGGAAATACAATTTCGAAATAAACAGACACATTAAACCGCTAAGTAACTTACCCAGCAACTGGTCCTTTGTTCTCCCTCTGGCTCGATGGCGGATCACGGGAGAGCGGAGTGGTGTTTTCTGCGTCTCCCAGACGACCAGCTACTAGATTCTAGCAGTTAGGATTTAACAGTCGAAACAGTGTACAAAATACTTACAATACTTACCTGGATAATAGGCGCGCTTAATAAACAATACAAGGCAAGAGCCGAAGCTCAAACAGTAAACAACAAAACGAACAACCCCGTGTAGGGACACGGAACACAAAAGACGAACAAAGGCCCACGTTACAACACTCGGCTGACCCTCAGCCCTCTTGGTTGGAAGCTACCCAACCACCCGGGATAAAAAGGGACAAACGTTTCTTCAAGAACCGCGGGTCGGACTACCAAACCACTCCCAGTAGCTACCTTCGTTGAGAAAACATACAACGGAACACCCGCGACCGGCCAAAGGGAAGCCCGTTCTGTGCCAACTTTGGCGTATTAACTCAAAACCGTTCTAAACTGCAACCGATAAACAACCTAAACTGTACATCAACTGCAGGGGAACAAATCACGAGACCAAAATCACACCTCTTCCGAAAGGCATATATACCCTAGTAACGAAACAAGGACGAAGTCAAAGAACAATGCAATATCATATATCACTATTGTTGAGTTACAACTACTTAGATCGATACTACTCCCACCCCAAGGCACCTTGTTTTCAACAATCCAGACCAACACAATCTGAAACGAAACCAAGGCAAATACCAAGCATAAAAGGATTCGTTTTTCAACGTACCGTGAGTTTAGCCGAGTGAAACCAACGAGGCGGACTTCTCCGAACCAATGCGAATAGGCGCAAAGAGAGAAGATTTTCCAGAGCTCGCTACTGCTCCGCACGTCTGCTTCCTCGTTGTCCACTCCAGGCGAACCTCACAGCAGCCGATCCCGTCCAGAGTCGCCAAATTGTAATGGAATTATTGATCTAGTAAAAAGGATTTACCAAGATTTGCTCAAAAGGTTAAGTCTGGTTTATTGTGAAAACATACGAGCGCAAGGACTTTCTGGACAACGCAACAAGAGTGGTTTATCCAGACAAGTGCCGGCCCTGGGTCTTGCTGCGCCTTATATGCAATCAAAACACAGGTACGGTGCTTCCAGGATGTGATTGGCTACTCCATTGTACGTCATATGAAATGGCAGGCGTGGGCAAGAGTACAGACATGTGACATGAGAAAAAGGTGGCAATTTGGGACAAAGGATGACAAAGGATGGTTATTCTGTTGTAGACAGATTCAAAGTGTATGGCCGACTGGAGGCCATTCTGTAGGTTAGCACAGCTATGTGAATATTTGGGGGAGGTGGTGAATTACAAAAGGAGAGAGAGGAACAAAGGTTTAAGGTGTTTGGATGTAAATTCCACAACAAGACTCATTGCCAAAGAGATTCATTGAGATCTGCAGACTGCAAACATTGGAGTCATGGAAACTCTTACACAGTGTTGAGGACCTGGTCCCTTCTCAGGCCAGATGATTTAGCCAGCAAACAAAAAAGACGAGGCTGGAAGTGTATTATGAACAAAGACAGCTGAAGACATGGTTGAATCCCAATAAGGTATCACATGTGGGAATTGCAGACATACACAGTCTTAGGAGACATCACCAAAAAAAAAACAAGAAAAAGAGAGTTGGGCTCTGTGGATTCCTTAAAGGACAGTGGAGAGTGATGAATTGCATGCCAAGAGTCTCAAAGGACTGAGACAACTACTGTAAGACACGGCATCAGACTCCAACCAGTTTTACCTCCTTTAAAATCAAATCAAATCAAACTTTATTTACCTCACTGTGCATTCCTTTCATGATCTAAAACATTCTTTTGATAAAGATGGTTTTTGTGTCTAAAAATTGTGCTGAAATGAAATACGAATCAGTGATATGATACTGTATATAGTATGTCAAATCATTATTGTACAGTATCTGCGTGGGTTAGCTTCTTGATTTCTCTATTTATTTTGCCAGAATTAAAGTTTAATATTTTGCCAAGTAATTTAATGTTGTATCAGAATCACTCACAAACACTGCTTCTTGTTTGTCTGGATGAGTGAATCTTTTTCTCTTTTTTTTTTTTTTTTTACATGTTGCTTCTGTGCATACCGTATAGTGCATGAACTATCATTATTTCAAGGACAACATTCTTGAAGCACTTATCCAGTATACTTTAATGCTGCTAACCCCCTAACACTGACAAGCTCGATCTGTGCTATTTTGTATATATCTTATTGTCTGTTTAAAAAGAAATACAGATATACAGTAGCAGTGAACTACTGTATAAAAATATTCATGAAGGCATGTTTTACACTGCTAGTGCGTAGTGTATTATCATTTGAATAATGAAATGGAATGGCTATACAGGTATATGTTCAAGAATTGGCCCTCTAAAGTGGAGTCCTACTTGTGATATTCCATCCTATATTCAATCTATTTACAAACAATAAGATAAGATAAGAAACAGTAGCCTATAGTTTAATAATCACTGTGGGAGAAATGTGGGGTTTCAGCAGTGGGAAAGGAACAGTGGAATAGATAGATAGATAGATAATATACATCATAGATCAAATTAGATTAAAAGTGGGGGGAAAAATCCCCTTCGATTCGTAATATATATGTCTATTGATATGTTTGATTTATGTATTACTTTTGAGATAAGCATTGACAGGCATTTTAGCATACAGTACAATATTCTATTTTCATGCTTCATGATACTAGCATTCTCATTACCTACTGTACAACAGACATTCAAAACATGTCTGCATGACCTAGATATTAATAACATAATTTTGCTTGGTAGCTACTGTATGGTAATTACTGGTTTTTGATCATGTGATCTTTATAAGGACTCTTTCATGAACCTGCCTTCTTTTACACTGCACTTATAATGCATGTACTGATGTGCTTTGAGATTTGTCCTTTAAATGTAACTGTACATTAAAAGCCCACTGATAGACGTTTACCCTTCTGGTTGACACACAAACTTTCAAAAATCCAAAAATGTTACTATGAGTCATTAAAATATGTTTCACAGTGGCAGAATACTGTAATGAGGATGTTTTATTCAGAACATGGCATTGCATACTATCATTAACTTGTATATTTGTATGTAATAGATCTGTGATTTCTACAGTACAAATATTAAGTGAACATAATTGAGTACTTTACTGGAGCAGTTTTGGCTACAAGAAGAATTTCTCCTACATTTCCACTTGTGCACAAACAAGAACCCTATACAAATCTAGAATGGGCAATAACCTATCAATGCAAAGCAATTACCACAGTAATTACAGTTGCTTTTATAAAGCAAATTAATCTTAAGTGTTACCAAAATTACCTCTATTTCTAAATGATATGACTGGATTTAATGACCACAAAGCAAGGTTAAATATGTTTAGCCTACCTGTGACACTGGTGTCTAGGAGATGAATTAGATCTGTCAACAATGTCCACATTTGTCTTGTCTGCAGCTGTTCAGATGACACTCACCACTGTGATGAAACATTAACAAGCAAATAATCAACCTCATCAGTGTGGTTGTAATGGGGCTGTAATATTTAGTATATAAAATGTAGTATTTTATACTAAATTAACCAACTAACTAAACTAAAGGGGCTGGCCACCATCACCCTCCGGACATTCTATGGCCTTAACAATTAAAGTGGACAACGATAGCTACTGGGGACTGGGGGAACCCTTAACAACTGAACAACTTTAATATAAACAAAACAATACAAACACAACATACAACACAATAATCCTATACTAAACCCTTTACTAAATCAGTTGTCTTATTCTAAACCTAACTAAATTCTATTTTAAGGGGAGACACGGTAGGTGAAAACATCGTTTTTCAACGCCCTGGTCAAATTTGAGATTTTGTGCTAGTTTGCTTCCATAACATGTCTTCTTTCATACTAGTGGAAATAAAACATCAAAAATACGCATTTAGATGTTTATTTTACTTCATTTAGTCTGTTTGCGTCTGTAGATTCTTCCTAAAATCACCAAAAGTTAGCATTTTTTCGCAACGAACCACAGCGCGGCCGTCTTTTGGATCCGCTGGTGTAATATATCGATAGAGAGATCTCTCTCTCTAGCCTGATGTTATCGCAACCAAACCTGATATTTTCATTTGTATCAGCAACCAATCGTGGAAATACAAAGGCGGGTTTGATGCTAACCGTGAAATCTCATTGGCTGTTGTGCATTTCTGAGAACGTGATTGGTTCAGCGCGTCATGTGACACGTTTCCACTTCCTTATATCTAATCCAAACAATGCCGTCTGTAAAGCGTTCTAAACGTAATAAGCAACAATGACAACAGTGTTTGCCCGCAAGGTTGAACAGAAAACATGAGAAACTAAATGGAAATGTTTACATTTATGAGATATAAAGTGCCTATTCGCGCAAGTTGTCATTAGCCGGTGCTAGCATGTCCAGTGAGCAGCAGGGAGATGGGGCTGGCGTTAGCATGTCCAGTGAGCAGCAGAGAGATGCGGCGCGTTTGAATGAGCTGATAACTGGGTTGATTTGTCCTAATTGTGCAGGGACTGGTATTAAAATTAACATAGATCCTCAGAATAGTGGGTTCTGTAGTACTTTGCTCTTAGAGTGCAGTCTTTGTGAGAAATGGCTATCTCAAAAGTGTCTACACATCGACTCGGCTTCATGATACAACTAGGAATGATGTTGCATTTGATGTCAATGTGAGGATGGTCCTCTTAGCGCACGAGTTAGGGTTGGGGTATGCAGCTCTCCAAAAGATTAGTAAAGTGTTGGATCCCAGGGCTTCATCTGAAAACGTATCAGAAACATGACAGAGAGGGTGACAGGTAGGCTATTGAAACGTGTTCCCTCTCTCTCTCTCTCTCTCTCTCTCTCTCTCTCTCTAGCCAATATCAGAAGCCTATACATATGCACAGTAGTCTCTCTACCTGTGGCATATCTACATGCATCCATAAACTGACCAAATAAACTGTTTTAATTTCAGTTGCTGAAATAGAGAGAGGTCTGGAGTCCTTTCACAGAAGCAGAGAGCAGATTAGGCAGGCATATGCAGATGTGGACCCAGAGGTAGGTAAGCTGACTGCCAATAAATGCAAAATGTTACAAAATTATTACAGTTATTGAGAATTATTACAATAATTCTCAATAACCAGCGTTCAGTGGACAACATGAAGGCGGCAATATGGGGTAGTCCGCTTCACTGATGACAACCCCATGCGCACCAGGAACATATTGTGGTTTTAGAACAGTTTTGGGGACTGCAGCTGAGTGGGTTCTACAGACCAGCTGCTTAGAACAGTTTTGTGAACTGCAGCTGAGTGGGTTCTACAAACCAGCTGCCTAGAACAGTTTTGTTGATAGCTAGTGTGGTGCCATCTGAGGAGTGACTCTGTAGACCTATGACGGCGTAGCTTGATGTCTCCTATGGTGTTGCTTTTGACGATGGTTATATCACTTGTTTGTTTGGCAATCTATATTTAGCTTCTATTGGTGTTTACCCTGCATTGTTTACCACATCTTGTCCTGTGTATTTATGAATCAGCTTACTCTTCATGTTCATTCATTCATTCATTCATTCATGTTTTCTCCATGTAAAACGCTTAAAAAACACAAAAAGCTAGATAATCTGTTTTCTCATGCATGTCCTCGTCAAATGTGTCTATCTTTGTCCATGATCTGTTTAACAAAATAATACAAGCTTTCTAAAAGGGAATGTTCTCTTCCCTACTAACATTGTCTCGTCTCTAGTCTCGTCTTACTAACATCCCACTCGTGGGCTGTACCTTGACGTGGTGAGTGGGCTTCCAACTAAACAGGTCTTACTTCTCTATACAAAATGTCTACTCCTGGACTATTTTGAATCCACAACATGCTGTGTTATTCAGTTTTCAGTTTCTATGTGTTTTCAGATGTTGTGTAATGTTGTTACTAATGATGTGATTGGATATTGTGTTTGTAAATATTGGTTTACAATGCAAATGTATGGTTTTTTACAATACAAATTTTCAAAGCCCGTTTTCTCAAAATGAGTTATTTATCATCTTAGGGACATCAAAACCACCACTTGAGTAGCACCTACATACACCTAACTTTCCAGTTTTGTTCCAATCCATATTCTGAGAGTTTGTCCAAGGGGGATTTTTTAAATTTCATTCATAGCCTGATTTATATAACAGTTTATCCCTAAAACATGGCGAAAATTGGTCTTTTTATGACTGTTGACAGTATTTTCTGATTTCTGAAGTGAAGAAAAGAGATATCAAAAATCCCCCTTGGACAAAGTTTGAATAGGGATATGTGAACAAAATGAAACAAGAATTTTGAATCTGGCTTGAACCAGTTAAAAAAATTGATTTCCCAAAATTATGCAAATTGGCGCATATTTAGCGCATATAATGCCTAATTTGCATATTTATCCATAAGATTTCAGAAAACTTGTAATACAAAAAAGATGCTCCTTAATGTACCTAACAAACTTGGGGAGTTTGATGGTGATACCTATTAAGGCTTTTTTTTTTCCTATTCACCTGGGGTGTCTCCCCTTAAGTCCTAATCAGTTGTAACAGTTTGTTGGTCGACTTAAGTAGGGAGAGTCCAAATGCTGGGGTGATGTCAGGAGTGATGATAGGTTGATGATTGATGTTGCGCTCTCGTGCTGTCTCTTGCAGTGGAGCAATGACGTTCTGATGTCCTTCTCTTGAGCAAAGTGGCTGCTCTCTGGTTGAACGATGAAGTGACGAAATGACTGTCCGGTGCTGAGTCCACTATTCGAAGCAAGAGCGTTACTAGCACATTAAATTAACGTCTCTCAGCTCAAACACAAGATACAAATGTGCGCTGGCAATTAGCTATATCAGGACCGTTACAAACGTCTCTATATGCTCACTCCAAATTACTGTTACTCTAAGCAACCAGTGTTTCCCCAGACCCAAAAAGCCAAAAATAGCAGACTTTTAGATCATTTACATTTTTAGCATAAGTCAATGAAGTTAAACGTAGCAAAAATTTGCATCGCGGCTAGCGGGCATTTTCTGAGTGAAAGATGATGAAATTAAAATATTTTCTGTTGCTGTAGCTAGCTAGGCTATATAAGTAATGTAACCATGGTTTAGTGTATGTCTTCTGATGTAAGTAACTATAAAAGGGTTGCATTCAGTTTAGTTCACATTTCCCCTTTAAGCTATGCATTTTGCAATTTCTTTTAAACTTTCCTGCCTTTTCTGCAGGAAATCTAGGCCTTTTTAAAAAATTAATTAATTAATTAATTAATTAATATTAACAATAGTAATATGAAGTATTTGTAAATAAATATTGTTCATATTTATTTACCTAGCACTAAGTTATGTACACTCAGTGATTTCAGCTCAGTGCAGATAAATGCATTGATACTAACACACATAGATATCGATGCTAACATACACCTTACTGCGCGCGTCTATGATGACACTGTCAACACCATGTGTCCGTGACATGGCCGCCCCGCAACAACACTAGTTTCGGGGGGCCTACCACCCCCCCTGAAAAAAATCCTAGGGTAAACACTGAGCAACTAATGACTAACCAACCAAACTATTAGTTAAAGCTCAATGAGATTACTTTTTTATAGTTCAATATTCACCTTTACTTGCTATTAGTTTATGAATTGGCCTTTTTGTGACATGAGACTGCATGAGACCCTGTGAATTTATTATTTTAGAATTTCGGTGTTCTGGCTAGTAGTACACTGGCGGGAAATCGTGTGGTGGAAGCGGAAGTGACGCATTTTGCGTGTCACAATATCAGGAAGACAACAAAGTCTAATTTATCTACATGCACATAAAGGAAAGAAGATCGGTATTTACCTGCATTGAAGCCATCCTTCCAGAAAGTCCATTGAAGCAGCTACAATCTTACAATCAAGTCTGCTCCACGCACGTTTGTTATCATATTTTTTTCCCATCATTACAGCAAGTGAGTGGGGAATTGTGGGCAGTGTGGTTCTTAAAGAACAATGCTTGTTTTTGACAACCTGGACCTTATTTACGACATATTATAAGACGTTTGACTCACCAAAATCACTTTGGTGTAGTTCGGAGGCATGTAGAAGAAATTTAAAATCCAGCGCGAGTATATCCATGTAATGGCGGTGGTCGGGTAAATAGATTCTAAAAATCTATTTTCGGCAACTAAACAGTGGTTTGATCAATCTTATTTTATGAATCGACAGTTGTGATTACCCAAAGCGAGGCCTTGTTGTGGTTATCAGATACGTGATCTTCAGCCTCTGTAATATGATCTTTAAACGCCTTTCCCCACTTGCTCCAGCACGCATGCGCACAGCGCGCAGAGCGGCTATTTTCTCCGTCTCCTCACCCTCCTTTCAAGGAGCTCTTCGTCCGTATACTCTGGCTCAAAACGATATGGACGTCCGTCATATTCTAATTGATTTTATAGATCCTCTAAATCTGACAAATATTCAGCCATATTGCACACAATATTCTAGGCACCAACAATCCGATCGTAGCGTAGAGAATGTTAGCCGCGAGTGTAGCCGGAGAATAGCCAGTCTGCGCGCTGGCCTGTGCGCATGCGTGCTGGAGCAAGTGTGGAAAGGCGTTTAAAGATCATATTACAGAGGCTAAAGACCACGTATTTGAAAACCACAACAAGGCCTCGCTTTGGGGAATGTCATTGACAATAAACTCACCTTTCAGACCAACGCAGACTACTCTCTCAGCTTCAACGCCAGCAAACACACCCTGACCATGGTCTACAGCAGTGGTTTTCAAACGGTGTGCCGCAGCACACTGGTGTGCCGTGAGGCAAGTCCGGGTGTGCCGTGCAATTTTGTGACAATTTATGTAAAATAATAATAATAATAAATAAATAATTATTATAATGGTTATTTTATTATTAGTTCATGGCCTGGGTAAATATTCGATTCGGATTGGCTGGAATAGTTCAAAATCGAATTCGAAATGTTCCCACTGTATCAGCCGCGCCCCAGGCAGACGGAGAGCGCGTTGTAATTGCCGCGCACCTTAAGACATTAAAAGAGAGGTTTGAGCGCTACTTCCCATGTGTGGACGTCATGGAGGACTATGACTGGATTCGAGACCCATTCAACCAGGAATCAACAGAAAATCTCAATATGAGAGAGAGAGGAATGCGCAGAGCTCAAATTGAGTGAGCTCCCTCTGGATCAGTTTTGGTTGGCTTCTGCATCAGAGTACCCGACTATCTCCAGCTACGCTATCGAGCAACTTCTTCAGTTCCCCACTACCTACCTGTGTGAGCTGGCGTTCTCTACTCTGGTGTATACAGTATGAAGAACAAGAGCAGGTCGCACCTCTCTGTTGAACAGGACTTGCGAGTGGCCCTCTCTTCAGTACCACCAAGGATTTAGAAAATCTGCGGCCAGCGAGAGGCACGTGTGTCTCACTAGCTTGTAAATAGGCAAAACCTATTGATAATAGTAAATGTTACTGATTCAATTTTAAATTACATTTATAATTTCTTTAAAGGGTTCCACATATGCTAAACTCAATCGAAAATGTATATTTCACCCTCATTTCGGTTTTTGAGAGTCTTACTGATATGCCCAGTCCCAATTCCTAACACTCGCTGCTCTCTCTGTATTGCCCGTGAGCGCTTTCCCCCCCTCCCCCCTCCTATCAATTGCTTCATTTTCCGGAAGTGTCGGCCCTGACGTCACGTTTTTTGAGAATTTGCATACTTCGCCCCTGATTAGCATATTTAGATTGTTGCGTAGGCCACCTTATCATTTACCTAGCCTCGCGTCTCCAGTCTCTCCTATACGAGGATGGACATTCAATTTGGTAAACCAAACAAGCCTCTCCACTCCCTCCCACACGATGAAAGAAAGGATAAGTGGTTGAATTTTATTTATAATTGTAATATTCCCGAAACCCTTCCCAAATCAGTCTTAGTGTGCGCTGCGCACTTTACTCGCGAATCGTTCATAAATCTCGGCCAGTTTGAACAAGGACTTGCAAAGTTCCTGCTTCTAAGGAACGATGCTATACCAACTGTTCGTGAAGACGCTGAAACTGTAAGTACAAAAATACCAAACTCCACGAGTTGTGCTTTGTGTGTGTGGATGGTGGCTGTTGTAGCCGGCGCGCTAACGTTAGTATTATTCTAACAGGCACTTAGATTGTTTACAGTTGGCTCGCCTATTTGCTATTTTGGTAATAACGTTAGGCATGTGACTGCTATTTTAGCCTCCTGGTTTAACTAAAAAGGCTCGGGTACATTAGCCAACAAGTTGCTGGTAAGCTATAGACCTTTTTCTGTGCAACGTCATCATCCTGTTTCGAAATTGCACACGCATCGCTGTAATGACACCTGTCAATAGAATCGATGCATTTGATTGATGCACCTGGAGGCAACCCTAACCCTAACGGCTGGTGGTTGTCGTTTTCTGGATCGCTAGGCGGGTCAAAATCTTAAGGAACCAAATTAGCTGGCATCTTTTCAAAACAGCAAAGTGGGCGGTAACATTACCTGGCGGGAACTAATTTAAATAAATGATTAGCATACTCTGAATCAAGTCAATTCAGCCTGGGGGGGAGGGGGGATACTAAAATAGCCCTGATAAATAAATCTAGCGCCAGAGTTTTAAACTGGATGCGAGCCGCTACAGGAAGCCAGTGTAGGGAACGGAGCAGGGAAGTTGTGTGGGAGAACTTGGGGTGGTTGAACACCAGGCGTGCAGCAGTTTTCTGGACAAGTTCCAGGGGTTTAATGGCTGATGCCTGGGCCCCAGCGAGGAGGGAGTTGCAGTAGTCCAGGCAGGACATGACCAGGGCCTGGATGAGGACCTGCGCCGTTTCATCAGTGAGGAAAGGGCGAATCCTCCTGATGTTGTAGAGCATGAATCTGCAGGAGCGTGTGACGGATGTGAAACGTGCGGAAAATGACAGTTGGCCATCCAGGGTCACACCCAGATTCCTCGCAGTCCGAGTCGGGGTCACCACTGTGTCTTCAATGGTGATGGCCAGGTCCCAGTGCAGGCAGCCCTTCCCCGGGAGGAACAGCAGCTCAGTCTTGTCCAGATCGAGCTTGAGGTGGTGTCATCATCCACTCCAAGATGTCAGCCAAGCACCCAGCTATGCGTGTCTTCACTTGTGTATCCGAAGGGGGAAATGACAGGACCAGTTGGGTGTCATCGGCATAGCAGTGATAGGAGAAGCCATGGGAGCGAATGACGGAGCCCAGAGATGTAGTGTAGAGGGAAAACTGGAGAAGACCCATGACAGACCCTTGTGGAACCCCCGTAGTCAGACTACGCGGTTCTGACGTCAACCCTCTCCATGTCACCTGGTAGGAGAGGCCCGTCAGGTAGGATGCAAACAGGGAGTGTGTAGAGCCAGCGACGCCTTTCTCCTCGAGGGTGGAGAGGAGGATCTGGTGGTCTACCGTATCAAATGCTGCTGACAGGTCTAGGAGTATCAGGACAGAGGAGAGAGAGTTCGCTCTCGCGGCATGGAGTGACTCCGTCACTGCAAGGAGGGCGGTCTCTGTCGAGTGGCCAGCCTTGAACCCGGACTGGTGAGGGTCTAGGAGGTCATTCTGGTGGAGGTATGAAGACAGTTGGTTAAAGATAGCACGTTCAAGTGTTTTGGATAGAAAGGATAGAAGGGAAACTGGTCTGTAGTTTTTGACGAGAGATGGTTTCTTTAGGAGGGGGGTGACTCTGGCAGTCTTGAAAGCGGAGGGAAAGCATCCTGATACAAGAGATGCGTTGATGAGGTGAGTTAGGAAGGGAAGGAGTTTGGGTGCAACAAACTGAAACATAGTCAAGGGAACAGGGTCTAGGGAGCACGATGGGGCAGTTAGATGTTACAAGGTTGAGGACCTTGTTGGGGGAGAGGGGAGAAAAGTGGGATAATGTGGGGCATGGAGAGGAGGGGGGGAGCGGAGAGGGAAGAGAGGGTGGGGGTGGGGAGGTGGGGTTGGTGCACGGAGCATTGACCAGGGGAGGGGGGGAAAGAGTATCTGATATCGTTAACTTTCTTGTCAAAGAAGTTGGCGAAATCATCAGGGAGAAGGGAGGAGTTGGGAGTAGGAGGTGGGGGCTGGATTAGTGAAGAGAAGGTTTCAAAGAGTTTTTTTTAGGATTGGAAGCAGAGGTTAGGATTTTAGAGTGGAAGAAAGCAGCTTTAGCAGCACACAGGGAGGAGGAGAATGTGGAAAGAAGAGATTGGAAATTAAGAATGTCCTCTGGGAGTCTGCCTTTCCTCCATTTACGCTCAGCTATTCGCAGGCTCCGTCTATCAGTACGCACTGAGTCCGACAGCCATGGGGCAGGTGGAGTTGGGCGTGCTGGCCTGGAGGTGATGGGACATAGATTGTCCAGAGAAGAGGAAAGAGTAGAGAGGAGAAGATCAGTGGCAGTATCAGAGGGTAGGAGAGAGAAGGATTCAGGGACAGGGAGGGCGGAGGTGACGGCAGAGAAAAGGTCAGTAGGGGAGAGCGAGCGGAGATGGCTACAGGTGGTAACCATGTGGGTAGGAGGAGGAGTTACGGGGGAAGAGGGGAGGGAGAGGGAGTAGTACATGAAATAGTGGTCGGAGAGATGGAGGGGAGTGACAGAGAGGTTAGGGGTGGAACAGTGTCTAGTGAAGATGAGATCCAGCTGGTTTGGACCACTGTCCCTGACGCTAATAATCCGCCAGAGGTGTGCTTGCCATTCGATGTACAAATGGCCAGGAACCCGCCAGCGGATTTGGCCAGAGGTCACCAGCTGGTTAAAAAATAAATCTGAGTAACTAACTCCATCAAAGTACTGTAGGGAGACTGGGGCACAACCTAACATTTTAAGGTTTTAGTGTATTAAAAAAACAACTATATAAACACTAGAATAGCTGAGGGTGGGTCAAGGTGACCCATGCAACTACATTAAAAAATAATTCTCTGCAACCGTTCAAGTTACAGCGCCCTGCTTTCATGACTTTTCCTAGATATGTGCGTTTTACGTGTCAGTGTTTTTGAAACTTCGAAATCCCACCAGGAAAAGGTAGTTTGGTCATTTTTTTTGTGTATTCTGGCTGAAAGCCGGTCTGCCATCTTTTTTTACCTGACTTTTAGGCTGCAATGCTACTTTCTCCCAGCAGATGTCGCCTAGGTTCATCAATATGTTTTTTTTTTATAGGAATCAAGGTTGAATGAATAATCCATCCTTACATATGGATATAAGAATGTGCACAGCAATAATATTTTTGTGGTAGACTATATGTGACTTCAACAATGAATGCAAAAGGTTACACTCACACAATGGCTCATTTAGATAAAACTATGTTTAATCTCAAAACGTATGCTACAGCTAAATGCTGTAAATGTCTTGAAAACACAGCCTTATGTTTATGGATGTGAATGCTTATGTAGGCTATTGAATGAATGCAAAATTACTAGGGGTGCAGGCTATTCAACCCTCTAGATCGTTTGCATTGGTTCAGGGAATAATATGTTACAATGTTGCACTTGGCACTTGGGTCGTTTTTGTTCAACTGGCAATCTGGACAAAGCAAATATATAATAGAACTGGGAGTATAATATAATTATAATTATATAGGAACATTGGTGTGAGTAAAAAGAACTGTGCTTTATCCCTCTGGAGTCTGCCGCGGGCGTCGTACGTTCTTATAGATTTTTCAGCCATATCAACACGCACAGAAATCATATGTGACAGCGGCTGGTGATTTGGTCCGCAACTCGGCAAACCCCGAAATGCGCTAGAGGGCAAAATACATAAAAAAACGTTTTTTTTCGTTTTTTGTTTTATTTTGTATTACCAAAGTTGAAGTTGTGAAGAACCCACTTACTATAACAGACAACAGTTTTAGGTTCACGAAATACGTTTAATTAGTCTGCAAACTAAGCTCGTTTTTAGCTGATTTCGAGCCGGGCTTGGGGGCGGGCAGATCGATTAGCATGATTTGTTTTCATTGGCTATTGCTTCCGGGTTCTCCGCCCCCACCCTTCCCAAACAACACGCCGGCTGTTTACATTCAGTTCCAAGTTTACCAAGGATGCTACAGCTTTTGCTAAAGAGAAGACGGGGATGGCATCCAGGACATGGAAAGAGTTTTAAGAGCAGCTAAAACTCCAGCAGAGCAGGACTTGTTCGTACACGGAGTTTTATTCTTGATGACCTGTGATACAGAGATGACTGTATAAACAAAGCAAGCTGCTACCAAGCGAACGCGAACGACGTACCAGATTCACACCACCGCCAAGCATTCTGCTTTGCTTTGGGGTAAGCTGATCTTTATACTATCTGTGCTGTTTACATTACATTAACGTTAGTCGTTTAGCAGTAGCTCCTTTCTAAACAAGTGACTAAGTCTAGCTAGCATAACAAACTAACAAAGGCTAGCTAGCTAACGTTAGCCAACATGCTAGTTAGCTGAGCTAGCCCTTTGTTCCTAAACTAGCCAGCGTGGCAGCTAATATCGAGCTAGGTAGCTATATTATAGAGAGAAACAGAATGAGAGAGCATGAGAGCTATGGTAGTCTGACACCTTTGTTTTTTGTTTTGGTTACAGGATGAGCAAAAAGGTGAGGATTTGCAGCTCTCCCTTGGCCCCTCCATACCAGCCAGCAAGAAGATCACTATGCACTACAGCTTTGATTTTGCACAACAGGTGAGAATACGTTCATCCTATCATGCATTAGCTAGTCTATTTAATCAACACTTTCTGGTACTATTTTATCTATATGGAGTGCCAGTACTGTGGGCAATAGTTTAATGTACTTTCTTCCTTCTATTCTATTGCAGTTTTGATGCTGAGAGACCTGGCATGGTTGTGGCCAGAGAACACCGTGATGCACCGGCAGTCGAGTTTCAGCTGCTGCGCAAGCCTGATGTCCTGCCCCCCAGAGAAGGTCTTCTTGTGCAAGCCCCACCCGGACTGGACATGGCCAGACAGACGTATCTCTTTGACAAGATCAGAGAGTTCTGTTCTGATGAGGGACGAGACGTCACATGTCCCCCGCCAAACTCCACAGCAGCTCAGAACAAGACTGTCCGCTTGTAGATTCACTGCAGATCATCAGGACGGACAGCACTGCAGGAGAAAGGCCACAGCCTTTCCTGTTTTCCTGTTTGTATACTGAAGCGTTGCTTGTTCTCTTGCACAGACTTGCCCACACTTGCACAGACTGCATTGTTAGAATATTGAATACTGAGCTGAGTACTGTTGTTATTACCTTGAGTATTGAGCTGGGGACTGTTATTACTTTTGTTGTACACTTGATCACAATGAACACTATGCACCTTGTCTATAAAACAGACAACTGACTGTACACTTTAACACTTAGACAGTTGCCTTTTTTTGTACACTTAACTACTTATGCTTGTACTTTATATCATGTATGTGACAATAAAGAACGTTAAATTTGAACTTCATCTTATATTGTTCTTAACTGCATTCACAACACAAGATTAATACTGACTCAGAGTGTGGGGTCATCAGTGAGAGAGCACCTCACTTGGCAGCCACTCTCAGTTAATACCCCAAGTTGACAGCCACTCTGACAGATAATGACAGATCGTCCAGTGGGGGAGTGGCTGGGGGAGGGGTTACCAGGCCATTGTTCACGCCCATTACCTGGCAGTCAGAGGTGTGAAAATGTTGGAGAACTTTGGAGGGAGATTTCTCAGCTAAGTTGATTTGGCAGTACTAGCATTCAAATAAGCATATCTTCTTCAAATATGTTCAGATTTCAATGTATGAGACCTCATTTGAAAGCTTACAATCTGCACTTTCATAATCTGTAAAAAAACTGAAAAATGACCTTTGCCTAGTTGAGGACCAAATTACCAGCGGCGGTCACATATACAAAATTTTACACCGTTGTTTTGTGTATAAGACGTCTGTTTCGTGTCTTGAGATTTACAGCGTTTATGATTGGTTCCTGAAGGCATCATACGCCGCCATCTCTGAATCTCCATTGGTTGGAGCTTTCCCCATGGATTCAGCTGTCTATCAGTCTCAGACATAATAAACCAATGACCATCCACATTATTCACCACTTTCTATCAACAGAGCCCCCCATTGGATAAACCTGGGCCATGTGGTTTGCAAACAACTAGGGAGGATGTTTTGAATCCGGCTGGGCTAACGTTACCTGAATGAATTTAGGCTACCGGAGAAGATAAAATGAGAAAACAAACAAAAAACAGTTGATGTGCTGAGGTTTTAGAGGCTGTCTTCATCAGAAGAGGAGCTTGGGGGGATTTGGAGACGTGACAACAATTTGGATCTCGTCGATGATGTAAGTTTGGCTAGCTTCGCTAACGTTAGCCCATTCTTACCGGTAATGTTGACGTTACTGTAATGTTGCCGACTGCTTATGTTAGCTATCACTGTTTATGTTAGCACTGTATGTTAGCTAGCTCTGTTTGTTTATGTTTTATGCTTAGCCACTGTTTATGCACACAAAATTATCAATCCTACTGTAAGTTACCTCATGAACTTATCAAGAATAAATATCCGCTCATTATATTTGTGCGTAAAGGGAGCAACTTAGGGTGGTTTCACACATATAGTTTTGTGCGCACCAAACGAGCTTTGGGCCCGAGAGCACTCTGTATGGGCCTGTGTGAACACAACAATCGCAGACAAGTGTGCACTAAAACAGCCACTCCGAGACCCTCCTGAAGAGGTGTTTTTGGAGCGGTCACAACCTACATCCATGGGTCGCAACCGATTTCTAGGGCGCTCCAGTTGTGTGAAACTGCCCGTTCTCGGATGTTTGACCTAAAAAGACCCCGTAGTCAGATGCGCTGTGCATTGTGGGGCGCACTGTTTGTTTACTTGACTCTCCAGTGGAGTCCGAGCTAGCTATCGAGCTAGCTATCGAGCTAGCGCAAAGGTGATGAGGGACTGAATAACTGAAATATTATAACTTTAATAACCGAAATAAGAGGACAAGAGACATAAATAAGCACTAGTGCTATGAGCAACAGGCGTTGTAACATCTCCATGTTTACGTCTTGTTTACATCTCAAGCCGGTCTACTCCTGTTTACAGCCGTCGTCATGGAAACATCATTGGTGCGCACTACATCTTGCGTGGCCTTGAGAAGCTTGCGTTGCTTGCGCTTATGTAGTTTGCGTTGACTATGAATCCGGCCTAGGTGCGGCTGTGCTTCTCCAAAGTGCGCCAACTTCTTGTTTCAGTCAAAACCAAATCTAAAGTAGGCCTAATGATTTACGTCCTGCAAAATATACATCTTTCTATCCAACAATGCATGTTTAATTTGCCAGTGAATGTCTGTTTTGCCAGTGCTCTACTAGAGTATGTGTGTGTGTGTGTGTGTGTGTGTGTGTGTGTGTGTGCGCGCGTGCCCAGGCGGCCCAGGCCTTAGTTGGCCAGTTTACCTACTCGGTTAGCTTACCCTGTGTTGTTAGTCCTGCCTGTTGTTTTGTCTCATTGGTCTTCTCTGTTCTTGTAAAGCGTCCTTTGGTGTATTGAAAAGCGCTTTATAAATCTAATTTATCATTAATGTTGTTTCTCTGTTTTGTATTTTTCAGAAAAGAGAAGCACACACCAGCCACGTTATCCACGCCAGTTTCCATCCTAGTTGGTTCTGCTGAGATGCGTTCAAGACCACCGGCTTTGCTATCAGATATCTTGTTCATAGCTTGATACACTCATGAGATGGTTTATTTATTGATTTTATTAATTTATGGAGTAACAAGTCCATTGTTTGTTTGTTCATTCCAGTGAAAAATTACAAGTAAATGATACGTTTGGAGAAAGAGAACCTGTTTCCTTGGTCTTTTTATTTCCAGACATTCCATGAAGGTTTATGTGGTGTGTAGTCATTATTCAGTATTATTACATCCCAGTATTACATTTGGGGAAAGTAAAGTGAAAAACAACAATTTACTAAAAAATGTATTTTACATAATTGTATTTTAGGCTTTGATTATAGATGAATTTGGCTATTTTAACTAACTTTTCTATGCTATTTCATTTATATATATATACACCCAAATTTGACAAGGTGGAGCTTCTTTATAGCAACATCCATGTTGGAGGCATTGTCAACTGTGGCTGCCACAACCTTCTCTTGGATGCTGAAGTCCTCCATGATCTCATCTATCTCCTCAGCCACAGCATGCCCTAACCAAGCCATACCTTGTAGCCCTCCCCAACCCCCACTGGTTTACATTGACATGCAAATAGGCCTAGCTGTCTGTTTGCTGGTAGCGAATGTCAAAGGACAGGGAGCAACCTTTTATTTCAGCCAACTCTCCTAAGTGATGAGATGATGTTTACTTTGTGGCATCTGATGTGGCATTTTATTGGAACATGTATGTTTTTATATCACTATAATATATATCACTTATCACCCAATTGAATTGGTTTCGGTGTAGGTAGGCTACCCTCGTGATCCATGAAGGAACGGTGCGTGAGATTGAAAATAATCTGAAATCACAACGGGGCTGACTGGCTGTTCAGCCACACATTAGGCTAGGCTAAGCCTAAAACAACAACAACAAAACAACAACATTGCACTGGAAACTGGCACTGTCTCGTTTTTCCACACACAAAATTACATCGAGAGCAACAGTCATAGGCGGTCGCCACTACTGAGTTAGACAATACGATTCTGCTAATTTCACATTTGTCAGGCACACTCGTCCACTAACCCAACGTTTTGCACAGTCAGTGGGCAGGCTCACTACAACCCCCACCATTCACAGAATTCTCAATGAGCCTACATTGACATGCACATAGCCTAGGATGGTAGGTGACACTTTTGCAGCAGTTTTGCAAATAGGCTAGGCTGCTAGCTGCCAGTTTTAGACTGCTAGCTAACAGTTTTGCAGTGGCTGGGTGCAAGATCGCTCGTCGTCACTGTAAATGAGGGCAACCTCCGTGCCTCTCGAGCATAAATAAAGGTTTGAAAGATCTATAAATCCACAAGCCGGCCAAGTCCAATGCATCTTGATCACAACTTTCACATCTATTCTTGGCTGTGATATTTATTGTACCGAGTAAATGTTTACATTGGAAGCTACAGTAAATGTGAATATAGGCTAAGCAATACTTGAATTTTAATGTGCAACATGGACAAACTCTAGCCTACTAGAATAGTCAATATTTTCCCATTGCACTTGCAGACCCTTATTCTAAGCCACAAGAGCCACTTATTCAAAAATAAAGTGTTAACTGAATCAGATTATTGTTGGAGTCAATTTATTTTTCAGTAGCCTTTATATTGCATAGAAAACTGTGCTCATGTGTCACGCTGTGTTTGTAGCCCTCTGCAAATACCAACCCCACCCATACAGCAGCACCTACAACTACATAACATTGGTTGGATAGGCTAATAATAGCCTAATAAAAAACTACGTTTGAGCTAGCTAACGTTACCTACCATTAGCTCAACCGGGACAGTTGCCAGTTAGCGATGAGAGGCAAAGTCCCAAGCCCAGTTGATAGCCTCCATCGTGGGATGAGGGTGGTGCAATCATGGCCACTATCCAGCTTCATACACCCAACGTTAGGCTAGCTAAGCTAGCTAGCAAGCAAGCAGTTGCAAAGTCGAACAATACAGGTTGTAAAATGATGCGGGGGCATATCTCTCACTAGCTATGCATGCCGTATTATATTATTTTAAGAGTTTGCCCCAAAACACAAAAACGTTAATTTGAAGTTAAAAGCAAACAAAAGCTGGGGCCGTCTCTAAACTGGGGCCGTCTCATTCATAACGGCGACAGGCACTAGCCTGGCAGACTGCATCGAATAGTTATCAAACAAGCTTGGGAACTAACATAGCTGGCATCATCCAATAATTCCCCCAAAAGAACCCCTCCACTGCACAAGCTGTTTACCAAACCTAGCTAATAAGCACAAGCTACTGAGTGCAACGTTAGCCCTGCTAACGGAGAGAAGGGATTTTGAGGAGATTGTTGCAGCTGGTGCTAAATGAGGCAAAGGAACATGTCAAATAGAATACAACAAACATGCGGAAAATGTATTCAATCACTTCTTCTTACGGCCAGTGTCGATGCAACTATTACTGCCCTCCACAGAATGTTGCTACATACTTCACGTCCGGATGTAAACAAGCCGGATTGCCAGATTGGTGCTGCAGCCCCAACGAGTGCTCCAAATCCCCCCAATGCGATAAAAACCCGCCCAAATATTATATATTTATTTAGTATAATATATATCTATATATCATAATACATGTTAAGAAAAATGCCTTTCAGCTCAAATTCCGAAAATAAAACTGCAACACAAGCCTACCCCAGCGGCTTAGCCAGAAATCCGACCGGGCCTGAGTAAACATAGAATTCATCCATAAATCTATCCATAAATTGCTCAATAGGTGAATAGTCCTACATCATACTGCGCCAATGTGTTCTTATTTTTCAAGTGTTATCAGTGATATGCTTTCTATTTGATAATAGGGCTTGGGAAAACGTAGTCCCAGACACGACCATCTTATTTCTAGACAGGTGTATCTATTTGTAGCCCAAGCCGATACAGCCGCATTTGGTGTCACAAACACACACACGAGCGCCATCTAGCGGCCATTGTGTGTCAATAACAGCCTCCCATTCTAAAGACTGCGGGGGCATTTGACCCACCCCCCAGCTAAGCTGGTAAGTTTCAAATGCTTGGCGCTGCTAGTGTTAAAGCAAACATTTTCATCTACAAACAAGAGACATGTCTTTGCTATGATAACAGACCATTATTACTTTTCTATGGCATTCCTGTTAATTACAGTTCAACCAAATGTTGCAGAAGGGAAATGTTACAACTCGCCCCGTGGGCAGGGAATGTTGTAACAGCTATGCTATGAGTATTATGAAAGAGAAATTATGAATAGATGAAATAATTTAAGACAAAAACTAAATTATTTTCATATAACAATGTGAACAGAACTGATTCAGATAATTACAGAAAAAATATGCAGATAATGTTAAAGCTAGGTAAACAACACTACAACACATTAGTCAATTAGTAGACGCTTTTATCCAAAGCGACTTACAATGTCTACTGTTCATCACAAACATGGCAAACGTATGCCGAGGTGAGCACTGCAGGGGTGGCGATGGGCACTCCATTCGTGTGGGTTACCTGGCCACTCCTCTAACACTTCTGCCCCTGTCCACCTCTGTTGAGCTTTATACTGTACTATCTTAGTGGATACTATAATCAATATCAATTCGGAAATAAGAATAATGCAAATAAAGCGAGTGGATAATAATGTAGATGAACTAATGTTTAGGCTACACGTCCCTCCAAAAAGTTGAAACTTCAAAGCATAACCGAAACAAGAGTAGACACTTCAAATAATCATATTCTGTCATTCAAAGAAAAGTAACTGGCAAAAGGTTAAACAGCCTTTATTGAGATATGACGCTTTACTTGAGCTATTAGCTTACAGTAGCACCTATAATTTGGGTTTTGAAACCTTATAAAACATCCTTTCTACTGAGATATTTAGGAATGTGTGTCCCATGTGGAGTAGCTGGTGTTAGTAACTAGCATCTCAGTTTCAAAGTGTTATGTCCATTTAGGCTACCTCAGATCAAGAACTAACTTCCAGTGAACTGCACGTGACCAAGCGTTCTAAAGTTAAACAGATGTTACAAGCTAGAAATAATCCCGCCCTGGGCATGCTGAAACAGATGGGTTACATTGGTGCCATGACCCGGATCCAGTGGTGTGGATTGAGTTTGGAGGGGTGAGTGTAACCGAGTGAACCGTGGAGTAGCAGGTAAAACTCATTCCTCACTCCTGAAAGGCGCGCTGACAGTCCCTCCAAGAGGAATGTCCATGTTGGCTCAACTGTCAGCGTATCCTCCTCCCAAGCAAGAGAACAGCGTTCTAATCCTGCCCTAGGCATGCTGGAACAGATGGGTTGAAATGTTGAGGATAACACAAAAGGGTAGTCTCAACACCATACCCATGAGAGTTCTTACACTGATACACTATGTTACTGCATGCTGCAGATCTCTCTATGGGTCTGGGACTGCTAAAAACTGGGTTGGGGCCTTTCAGTTGGTCTGAGCACTTTCATAAACCACTCATAAGCTTCCTTGCTAGAATTATTTTAATCTAAGTGAAGACTCAGAGTTTTTGTCTGTGTATGGGCCCAATATTGACATGATCTTTTGGCCCATGCCGTGACCTCGTCGCAACTGATCTCAAACCTGACTTGTTACATTTGGGCCATTTGTATCCCACATACCTCTCGCTGTAAATCATCTCAAACGCAGCTTGTTATGTTTGGCCCACACACCTCTCACCGCAATTCATCGGACCGCAATTCATTTGGACCATTTGTGGCCCACATATGTCTCACCGTTGCCAGAACTGAGCCATAAGTGCCACCACGTGTAGTCTTGGAGAACTGGTCCACAATGGTGAGGAAAACCATGTTGCCTTGAGAAGGAGGAGGAGCGGCTGAGGTAGCAGTAGTGGTGAGTACACGCATGGCAGCAGTGAGATCCCAGAGAACCTGTTCATGCTGAGCCAATCTGGCCTCCTAGGCGGCAAAGGCTTGCTGTTGCTGGTCCACCAGGGTCTGGATAGTGTCCGGAAGAGACTGGAGGGCCTGGCTCTGAGCCTGCATGGTTTGGTAGGCCGTGGATATGTCCTGGCAGTGCGTACTGGGTCCGCTGGGGTTTCCCTGGATTGTTCTCACGAGCGTTCTGGTCCATCGTGGCCAGATCTTAAGGTTAAGTTTGTTGGCTCTGGAACCAATTGCTGACTCGGGAGACAGGAGATCTTATAAAAGCCCCAGTGAATAAAAATGGTGAGACAAGGATTTTCCTATGGACTCCTTTTCTCTTGTGTTTTCCCCAGCCCCAGCTCCTCTCGTGCTCCCACGGATCCCTGCCCCGCCTGCGTCTCCACGGACCCCCAGAACCCCTCGAGCCACCGCCCCCCAAACCCGTGGACACCCTTGGATTGATCTCCCGGTCACCACCCTCACCTCCTCCCTTGAACACCCCCTCGGATCTCAGACTGCACATTGACAGGCGCATTCACATTCAACACCGGACCAGCCATTGTCATCCCGCACTCACTGGTAAACCACACACATAGTCCTGGCATCACACATTACACATAGCTAACTACACATCCCATATACAAGACAACAAGCGCACCATACATTCTCCTGCATTTCTTCTCCCCTATTCCAGTGAATAAACATGCCTCGGGCTAAAAGGACTCCCGCTCTGTGCCGCCTCTTTGGTCTCCCTGAGTCGTACCCACAAGAAACACCAAGGCCATATAAGGGCCAGAATCGACTTGACTTCCTGAGGAGGCTCAGGTCCTTCAATGTATGTAGAATGCTTAGCATGTTCTACCAGTCTGTTGTAGCGAGTGTGATCTTCTACAGGTTGCGTGCTGGGGCAGTAGCATCAAAGCAACGGATGCCAACAGGATGGACAAACTGTTCAGGAGGGTACATGGGCTCTGTCCTGGCGGTCAGCCTGAACTCTGTGAAAGTGGTGGCGGAGAGACGAATGCTGGCCAAACTGCTGGCCATCATGGACAATATCTCCAGTCAGTGTGGAGGGTGCTAAGCAGGGCTGGACTGGCCATGTGGCGTACCGGGCAAATGCCCGGTGGGCCGGACCTACTTGTGGGCCGATCTAAAAAAAAAAAGAGCTAACGAACGGCCCATAGAGCAGGGACAGCGGCCCATTGGTCCATTTTCTATACTGACACTGGGCTGGCCAAATCATATGGAGGCCCCACCCCTCCCTCTGTTAGTTTCAGGTGTCATTTGCGTGGGCCGTTAGAGAGCCAACTGGCCTGGCCCGCAGTGAATGGCCTGTCCCCCCGTCAACAAATCGCGCAGCAGCCCCCCCCCCCCCGTCAACAAAACGAAACTGAAGGTGTTCCATCTCACCGCGTCGGCTCGGCTAGTGGCCTGACTGGGGCTACATTTCCCGGTAGGAAATATTCACCCAGTCCAGCCCTGGTGCTAAGGTCCAAAGTACTTGGTATTTAGACACAATACTAGATAAATACGTAGTGTTCCTATGTATTTACTTTGTATTAACCTAGTAATTACTATCTAAAACCTCTCTTTATAATGGTCTTTTCTCATTAGTGATATGAATGTTGCTCCAACCCTATCTAGAGTTTGACATTTGTCAAAATGTCAAAATAGCACTGTTCTCCCTATCCAGAGTTCCATTTTAACATGGCATGATTACAACTGACAATACATAATACAGCAGTTATCAAATGCAGCATCTTTCCTCACAAAACAGGAACACAGGAGAGAGCAGATGTCTTCCATCTGGGGCAGGGATGGTGTGTGTGTGTGGGGGGGGGGCAGAAGGAGGATGTGGCGGAAGGGCAAAAGTGATAAAGTGGCAGCTGCACTTGAAATGGGGTAGAGTACTGAAGGTAAGGGGAGAATGGTAAGAAGAAGGTCAAGGTCAACTTTATTTATATAGCACATTTAAAATCAACCGAAGTTGCACCAAAGTGCTTTACAGTATAAATGAAATAAATACAGACAATACATACAAACAATACTGAATATAAAAGTGCACCATTTAAAAACTACACAGTCATACCAGGACCAGGGATGTATGGCTTAACTAGCCTCAGAAAGCCAATGAAAACAGGTGAGTCTTCAGCTGTGATTTAAAAATGTCTAGGGTCTGGGCAGACCGAATTTGTAGCGGCAGGCTTCGGGGCAGCCACTACAAATGCTCGATCGCCTTTAGTCCTTAGCCTAGACCTTGGGACCTCCAATTTAAGCTCATTTGATGTCCTCAGTGCTCTAGCTGGGGTATGAACATGGAGAAGTTCAGCTAGGTACTGAGGGGCCAGGCCATTCAGTGCCTTAAAGACAAGGAGCAGTATTTTAAAGTCAATCCTGAAGCGAACAGGGAGCCAGTGCAGGGAAGCCAGCCAGTGTGATGTGGTTTCGCTTCTTTGTACCAGTCAGGAGGCGGGCAGCAGCGTTCTGCACTTGCTGCAGGCGTTGCAAGGAGAGCTGGTCTAGACCCACATACAGACCATTGCAGTAGTCCAACCTGGATGAAATAAAAGCATGGATAACCCTCTCCCAAGTCATTTGGAGAGAGGTAGGGCTTTAATTTGGACAGGAGCCTTAGCTGGAAAAAGGAGCCTTTTACTACAGAGGCTATTGTTTGTCAAATTTAAGAGCACTATCAAACGTAACACCCAAACTTTTGATAAAAGAGTGATTCTTGGCAGCTAGGGGTCCTAGAGCACCAACAAAGTCCTTTTGACAAACACAATAACCTCTGTCTTCCTATCATTAAGATTGAGAAAATGTACATCCATTCATGTCTTCATCTTCGTCATCATTAGCAAGTTAGCAGAGGCTTGAGGGAATCCTGACATGTCATTTTCAACGGAAGGTAAATTTGGACATCATCTGCATAGCAATGAAAGGAGACATTGTGTTTGCGGAAAATAGAACCCAGGGGCAGCATATATAAGGAAAATAATAAAGGGCCTAGGATGGAGCCTTGCGGGACACCACAGGTAAGGGGGCTACATTTGAGGAGAACTCCCCTAGGTGGACAGAGAAACTCCTGTCAGTCAAGTACAACTGAAGTAACTTGAGGGCAGCACTTTTGATGCCAACACACTGTTCTAGGCAGGATAGAAGGGTCTTATGATCCACAGTATCAAAGGCCGCAGTTAGATCTAATGTTACCAGGATAGCACCACACCCAGAATCAACAGTTAAGACAAGATCATTGAACATTCTTAACAGAGCGTTTTCAGTACTATGACGAGGTCTAAAACCAGATTGGAACTTCTCATAGACATCATTTTTCTCTAGAAAAGATTGCAGCCAAATAGAAACTACTTTATCCAGCACCTTGGACAGAAAGGGCAGTTTGGAGATGGGCCTGAAGTTTGAAAGAACAGTGGGGTCCAGACCAAGGTTATTATAGTTAACGAAAACTAACTAAAAAACGAAAACTAGGTGTGAAAAAACATTTTAGTTAACTGAAATAAAAATAAAAACTAGGCTTTACAACTAACTAAAACTGTATTGTGTTTACAAAACTAACTATAATAAACTTAAATTGTAGAGAAAATTTCCTTAGTTTTAGTCTTTTTCATTTCACACATAAGCCTAGTATTTTGGGTGGATATGAAATCTATCCTCCATTATTTCTTTAGCTGTGCCCCTGCGCAGAAGTAATCTGACGTTCGCCAGATGGTTTGTTTTGCACAGAATGAAACAACATGAGCTCACGAGATCAGGATGGTCTCACGAGGCTAGCGCAGAAAAAAAAGAACTAAAACTAATACTGAAACTAATAAAAACTAAACCAAAACTAAGCATTATCAAAAAATAAAAAATAAACTAAACTAGCAAATCTGCTTTAAAAACTAATTAAAACTAAACTGAAATTGAACACAAAAAGTTAAAACGATATAAAAATAAAAACTAATGAAAAAAGCAAAACTATTATAACCCTGGTCCAGACTTGGCTTTTTGATTAGTGGCTGCACTATGGCATTTTTAAAATGAGCTAGAAAGACTCCTGAACTAAAACAGACATGCACTAAAACCAGAAAGAACGGGCTAACTGAGGGGAACAGGGATCATACAACAAATCATCATGTGGAAATAGTTAAAACATTTCAATAAAATAATCACTGTTAAAAAGAAAAGGTGTAGTACAATGCTGAAAATATTATTTTTAAATTAATACATTTCCAAATCAGGCTAAAGCAAAAATGAGAATTAAGGTGTCCTAAAATACTACATGTAAACGTTGAAATAGAAGAATCAATCAGCAATGTTGTCATTGTGTCAAGATAGACAGTACTGTAGTAAATGTCATCATATTGGCGTGAATGCTGAGGAAGGTAGAACACTGAAATAATCTGCAACAGGTCTTTATATTCAAAAATAAGCATTGACGACTCTGGAGTTGCTCACGATATGAGGTGTAAGGCAGGTGTGGCTATACTAGCTAGCCCCCAGCTGAGCGCCTCTGTGCTGGAGTTCACCCCAGTGGACGAGAGGGTCGCCTCCCTGTGCCTTAGGACTGTGGGGGGGAAAACTCTGACTGTGGTTTGTGCTTATGCACCAGAGCTGTCCACTGATCACCATCTGGTGGTGAGCTGGTTTCGATGGCGGGGGAAGCCTCTGGACAGACCTGGAAAACCCAAGCGTGTAGTGAGGGTGAACTGGGAACGTCTGGAGGAAGAGCCTGTCCGGAGAGATTTCAACTACTACCTCCGGCGGAGCTTCTCAGGCATCCCTGTGGAGGTTTGTCAAAGGACACCGGTGGTCAGGGAAGCTGTCCGACTGAAGAAGGAGGCCTTCTGGGACATGCCTGGAAGACCCCAGAAGCAGTTGCAGGGTATCGATGGGCACGGAGGGCTGCAGCTTCGGCCGTGACCAAGGCAAAGCAGCTGGTGTGGGAGGAATTCGGAGAAACCATGGAGAATGACTTTCGGTCGGCACCAAGGTGTTTCTGGAAGACCATCCGACACCTCAGGAAGGGAAAGCGGGGGACCATCCAAGCTGTGTACAGCAAGGATGGTACACTGCTGACTTCAACTGAGGAGGTTGTTGAGTGTTGGAAGGAGCACTTTGAGGAACTCCTGAACCTGACTAACCCACCCTCTACGATCGAGGCAGAGCCGGAAGATAATGGGGGGTCATCGTCAATTTCCCTGGAGGAAGTAAATGGTAAATGGACTGCACTTATATAGCGCTTTTCCACTTTAGCGGCACTCAAAGCGCTTTACAATGGCCTCTCATTCACCCATTCACACACCAATGGCGGCAGGTCACTGATGTAGTCAAACAACTCCACAGTGGCAAAGCCTCAGGGACTGATGAGATCCGTCCAGAAATGCTGAAGGCGATGGGTGGTGAGGGAACCATGGAGAGGGAGTTTGGCCGGAGAATCGGAGCAGCTGGTGCGGTTCTGCAGTCGCTTTACCGCACTGTTGTGACGAAAAGAGAGCTGAGCCAAAAGGCAAAGCTCTCGATCTACCGGTCTATCTTTGTCCCCACCCTCACCTATGGTCGTGAAGGATGGGTCATGACTGAAAGAACGAGATCACGGATACAAGCGGCCAAAATGAGTTTTCTCCGGAGGGTGGGACATTTCAGTGAGATATAGGACAAGTGATTTGTCTTTAGATAAATGCATCTTCTTCCAAACATTAAGCAAAGTTTCACTTGTTCCATTGGCAGATTTCACTGATTAGGCCTACAACCAAAAACACCTTAATGTTTAAGATTCTTTGAAAGAAGATTAATTGTGTGATTGTATCCCATTATTAGGACTTGATAAATGATGTGTAGGACTACTACTTGGTAAGATGTGGAGTGATTGGAGGAGTCACACAGCACTCATTCTGACCAAAACATTTTAACCATCTTCCCGGACATATTTCTTAACAGCTTCATCATAAAAGAAATGAACCTGGAGGGTCAGGCAAGTCCAAAACAGGCCTCAAAGAAATGGGTGAATTTAAAGAAGTACACAGTAAATGTGTTTCACATAACATGAATATAGCCTTCTAGATGCTGCAGATATCTCATGCCACTGTTTGTTTTAGGAGCTGAGAGCTCCACCAACTGGCTCTGGGACTGACCAGGGAGAAGAAACCGCTGCTACTTGGAGCTTCTATGATGGCATGCATGAGGCAGTGGGGTCAAAACAATCTTTGACTCCACCTGTACTCATTGCCTCATGCATGTCGAACCCCACCATCAAGGCCAGTCCAGATCCATCTTCCCTCCTGGGCACATCCAGGTCCAATCCACCGTTCCTCCCAGACACATCCACGTCTGATCAACCATCCCTCCCAGGTACATCCACGTCTGATCAACCATCCCTCCCAGGCACATCCACGTCTGATCAACCATCCCTCCCAGGCACATCCACGTCTGATCAACCATCCCTCCCAGGCACATCCACGTCTGATCAACCATCCCTTGCAGGCACATCCACGTCCGATACACCATCCCTCCCAGACACATCCAGGGCGTCCTCTCTTGAACCCCCCCCTCCCCTGCCAAGAAAGACAGGGGTCCATTGATGGGGATTAATAATTTTCAGTTGTGATCGGTGCTGCCCAATTTTCAGTTTCAATATTATTTTATTTTCAATAAATAAGAATTGTGGCAATCCCTGTGTATCCTTTATACTGAATCTGGAGACAAATATGTGCAATCTCTGGTTATCATATTAGTGGTATGGTCTGCAATCTAAACTAGCCTATACTTCAGACCACAGGTGAACACAGCTCTGGAAAGGATGAGATCACAGCAAGATCCTGGTTTACTATGTATGGTTTACTATTTATAGATGTTTTTGAGTAAGTGCACTTTCTATATACTACTTTTCCCCCAAATGTATAATGTCAGACATTATTTGCAGAAAATGACAAGAGGACAAACACAGGTTCATATGGCCAGCTTGTGCAGTTTTTATGGGCTTGTTTTAATAAACTGTATAGCAACTTTCAACACAAGAATTGCAGCCCAAAGTGCTTCATAACAGTGAAGATGAAATTAGCATAAAATCAGGACAAACAAAATCAGGCGTGCTTTGTTTTGATGCAAATAAAAACAAAAATACAAACAATTATTTTATTGACAATAGGCCTAATATTTATATAATTTATGCGTTTAAGCACGAGAAAGTGCATCAGCCATAACATTTTCTGACCCTTTCTTATGGCGCACCACCAAGTTGAAACCTTGTACCAGCAAGGCCCAACGCATAAGGCAGTGATTATGGTTGTACATACGGTCTAGAAAAACCAGAGGGTTATGGTCCGTGTATACCTCCACGGGGTAGATACTGGACCCCACATAAACCTCAAAGTGTTGTAAGGCCAACAGTAAGGCTAATGTCTCCGGCTCAATGGTCGAGTACCAGGTCTGGGCTGGATGGAACTTACGGGAGAAATAGCAGATGGGATGATCAACTCCATCCGCATCCTCCTGTATCAGCACAGCCCCCGCACCAACAGCACTAGCATTCACCTCCAACTTGAAGGCCTTCTCAAAGTTTGGGGCAGAAAGAACAGATGAGCTGCACAGTAAAGCCTTAGCTGATTCAAAGGCACTCTGACACTCAGCAGACCAAATTAACATCACTTTAGGGCTCAGCAGACTGGTCAATGGCGCAATCACAGTGGAGAAATTGCGGCCGAAACCACGATAGTACCCAACCATTCCCAAGAAACGGCGCAACTCCCGCCGAGTGGTAGGGACTGGCAACGCAGCTATGGCAGACACTTTACTAGCCACAGGGCGTACCACACCGCACCCGACCTCCTTACCGCGGTAGGTCACGGTCGCCTTTCCGAACTCACATTTGGCCAAATTCAGGGTCAACTGAGCGTTGGCCAGGCGCTCGAACACCACCTCCAACGCCCGGAGATGATCTACCCATCTGGCAGAATGGATCACCAGATCATCTAAGTAGGCGGTACAGTTGGGAATATCAGATAAAACTTAATTGACAAGGCGATGAAAGGTGGCAGGGGCGTTACGCAACCCGAACGGCATGACCAAGTACTGGAGGAAGTTATCCGGGGTAGCAAAGGCAGAGATCTCAGAGGCACGAGGCGTGAGAGGGACTTGCCAGTACCCATTTAGCAAATCTAGTTTGGTGACAAACGTAGCAGCACCAATAGTGTCCACACAGTCATCAATGCGGGGTAGAGGGAATGAGTTCGGCACAGTAATGGCATTCACTCTACGATAATCTGTGCAGAATCTAAAGGTCCCGTCTGGTTTGGGAATTAACAGGCAGGGTGAACTCCAAGGGCTAGAACTACGGGTGGCAAGGTGGTTCTCCAACAGGTACAGTAAGCAACCTCATCCTTCATCGCCTGTTGTTTGGTCATGTTCACCCGGTAGGCGTGCTGTTTAATTGGAGTAGCATCTCTAACATCGATGTCATGCTGTAAAACCGAAGTTTGTGAGGGCACATCAGAGAACAGACTTGGAAAGGCCTGTACTAAATTCACAATGTCGGCTTGTTGTGCCTGATCTAAATGAGAGAGATGAGATGGCAGGGAACTCAACATCTCTGAATTACTGAGCCTGGCGCATTGCTGGGGCAGGTTACGCAACACAAAACCATCCTCATCCATATCCTCCATAAACACGGAGGTGAAGTTAACCACTGGGGCAACAGAGACAGCAGCAGAGAGAGTAACTTCTCGCTGATGGTATAGCTTCAGCATGTTCACATGACAAACCCGAGACTGCCGTCTACAATCAGGGGCCTCATATATCACTGAGGTACGCCTTCTTTTACACGGTCTTTTCCGCGATTTCAGGCGTACGCCATTTCCCCCCCCCCACAGCGCGACCTATCAAGCCAAAAGGGCGAAAATTTAGTCGCCTTTCTACGCGCTTTTGTAGGACACCTCTCAACTTGTCGTACCGATTTACACGGTTTTCTACACCCTTTTTCAACACAGGGGGAACTGGCGACGCAGGTGGTGCGTCGGTGAATTACAATGTTTGATGGAGAGAATAAGAGCGAAAGTTTATGAACGCACAATCATGTAGGCCAGGGGTGGCCAACCCGCGGCTCGCGAGCCGCATGCGGCTCTTTGCCCGTCAATGTGCGGCTCCTCCATCCATTTATTTAAAAAAAAGTTGGCTTGCGACTTCCATCCTTTCATTAAAAAAAATAATTAATTAATTCCATAAGAACGTTTCTCTCTCTCCCTCTCTCTAGTTTCGCTGTGCATTTATTCCAGCCCATTTTAGTTTATTGCAGATTTGTCATAAAATCATATGATTCGTTTCGCTAGGTCGCGAGGAAGTCGCGTGAGAACCACTTCAAACCAATCATATGGGTAGCAAATCACCTTGGTAACAAAATAATTGTAAACAAAATAATTTACTTTGTGTGGGTCATTCTCTTTTACGACAAAAGCTAACGTAGCCTAGGCTACTGTACACAACCAAAGAATGGCTGGAAACAAATGCGCAGCGAAAATCAAATTTGAAGACGAACACAGGACATTTTTTACCCGAGTGGGAGAGTCATTTTTTCTTCATAGAACGTAATGGTAAGCCATTCTGTCTGCAATGCCAGACATCATTGGGACATTTCAAAGCCTCAAATCTCCAGACCAGTCTAGTCCAGCCCAACCCAGCCCAGTCCAACCTAACCCAGCCCAGCCCAGCCCAGCCCAGCCCAGCCCAGCCCAGCCTAACCCAGCCCAGCCCAGCCTAACCCAGCCCAGTCCAGCCTAACCCAGCCCAGCCCAGTCCAGCCTAACCCAGCCCAGCCCAGTCCAGCCTAACCCAGTCCAACCTAACCTAACCTAACCTAACCTAACCCAGCCCAGCCTAACCCAGCCCAGTCCAACCCAGCCCAGCCCAGCCCAGCCCAGCCCAGCCCAGCCCAGCCCAGCCTAACCCAGCCCAGTCCAGCCTAACCCAGCCCAGCCCAGCCCAGTCCAGCCTAACCCAGCCCAGTCCAGCCTAACCCAGCCCAGCCCAGCCCAGTCCAGCCTAACCCAGTCCAGCCTAACCCAGCCCAGTCCAGCCTAACCCAGTCCAGCCTAACCCAGCCCAGCCCAGTCCAGCCTAACCCAACCCAGTTCAGTCCAGCCTAACCCAGCCCAGCCCAGTTCAGCCTAACCCAACCTAGCCCAGTCCAGCCTAACCCAGCCCAGTCCAGCCTAACCCAGCCCAGTCCAGTCCAGTCCAGCCTAACCCAGTCCAGTCCAGCCTAACCCAGCCCAGTCCAGCCCAGCCTAACCCAACCCAGTCCAAAATATATTATGTCAGAAAATATATTGTTGTATGTATTAATTTTAAATAAATTAACTTTAAATGTATATTTAATGGACAATAACGTTTTTCTTATTATTTTAGACTGGGGTGCCTTGGGATTTTAAGTACTTATGAAGGGTGCGGTGACTGAAAAAAAGGTTGAGAAACGCTGGTATATATGGTGTGGCTCTGGGTGGTACCACAGTAATTTTTGTGGCTCTTAGTCTCTGACTGGTTGGCCACCCCTGATGTAGGCTAATAGCCCAATTCAGCACAAACATATATCGCAATGCAAGATCGTATCCTCTAATGGTCCGATATGGATTTGTTCCCCAAACTTAACCTATGCGCACACCTAATGCAGGCACTCCATCAAACGGCAATAATTGACCAATTAGATTGTCATTAATATGTGATCATGTGGACCTGTTTGCTGTTTGGTAAGCATATAATTGATAGTCCTCCTGTGCGTAATGCGAGCCTAAATGAATTCGGCGCTACTCGGCCTACTGGCCGAGATAGAACTCCAAAGAGGTGACAGCGATGGCGACTGCACCCACATATTGATAAGGGCACCATCAGTGAATGAATACGTCTATGTGAATCGCAAAAATGTGCACACTATACAGTAAATACCCAAATCATATGTGACGCCGACATGCTCATCACAAGTGTAGTGGCACGGTGGCCTGGCTCCACGCATGACTCATTCATCCTGGCGCACAGCAGGGTAGGGGCTAGACTGGAGGCAGGCGCTGCGCGTGACGGCTGGCTTGTTGGTGTGTGCATAGCCAAGATACATATTCTTTTTCTTTTTTACTTTAATCTTTATTAGCATTTTCCATCCATACAACGACAATACAATAAAACATAAAAACTTACTTCCATCCATGCAGCTTTTTTCTCTTACTCAAATATTACAATTTCAATATTAGTGGTATCATCACACTTCCTTCTATAATCCATCCATTTTTCCCATCTCCCTTCAAACTTTCCTTCCTGCATCCTCAATGCATGCGTGAACTTCTCCCTAACATAAATCTCCTCCACAACACCCAGCCACTGCTCCTTAGTTGGGGGTTCCACCTTTTACCAAGCGCTCATTATTGTCTTTTTACTAGCAACCAATAGTACTTTCACTAGGTATCTGTCCCCTCCTTGTACATCATCCCGTGTTATGTTTGCCAAGATATATATTCAAAGCTGATAAGAATGAGAACCAGTCAAGACCCCACCACAAAATGAGGACCCAAGCCCTCAGCCCCCTCCCCGTCATGAGGGTTACCAGCGGGGCCAAAGGACCCGCACTGAGGTCATGCGCCAGCTATGAAGACACAAACAAGTAAGGTTCACATTGTTACCATTTTATTGTCTAATGGTGGGTGACTGTGTGAGGTGTGTGAGTGCGTTTGTGAGTGAATGTGTGAGGTCTGTGAGTGTGGTAGTGAGTGACTGTGTGAGGTCCGTGACAGCATGTGTGAGGGAATGAAGTGCAGTGAGGATGTCCTGTTGGCTCTGGTGGTGTAATGTGGTGACCTCCACCAACTGCTGCACAACTGCCCCAATCCCTTCTGCCATGTCCCTCTGGGCCTCTAGAGTCATGAGCCTCCAGCACAGTGTCTGAGAGGAAGGCCAGCCCTCAGGGACCCTTGAGGCAGGGACGCTGGCAGCCGGAGGTGGAGGCGTGGGCGGTGGAGACGGAGGCGCTGGAGATGGCACTGGAGGTGGAGGCCGGCGCGCTGGAGGTGGAGGCACTGGAGGTCGTGGCGCTGGAGGTGGAGGCTACAACTGGCGGGGGCACGACCGTCAGGTCAAGGACCACTGCAGACTCCCCCTCCTCTGAGTCCCACCCCACGTCAGAGTCTGGAGAAACAATTTCAGTCATTTTCTTTGAGTTTGTCTGTGAACTTGATTATGCATTAAACATTTCATTGTGCAGCCATATTCATTTGATATGTTTTTCTGTTGGCAGTCAAATAAATGCTGTGATTTACCGGGTGATTTAGATGAGTCTTAATTTCCCAGAGGGGAAAATGTTTAATGTGGTCTAACATTATGAAGTGGTCATCTGTGTTATCGTTCCCTGTTTTTGGTCCTAATTTAATCATAGCCTACCACAGAATGTTTGCTTTCCTCACAGCCACATAATACAGAATGTCCGTGTAGCCTACGCCAAATACAGGATGCACGAAACGTACAGTAGGCTACCTAAACTGTAGGAGCAATCAGACAAATGTAGGCTAGGACAAATAGCTTACCTTCCGAAGATGATTTGTTTCCTCGCGTGGACCTCACCAACAAGCACATGCACCTCCGTCTCCGAAAAGTTTATCTTCTTTCCGCGTTTTTCCATAAACGTAATTGTCTTGCCTTTGTTCCACGCTATATTATGTCGGTTCCTTCCGGGTATCCACATTGTGCGCTGTCATAGTTTTGACCATATATGGTTGAATTTGGGCGTGGAGAGGGCGGAACACGAGGCGCGTGCACGTCCGCTGTCTTCTACGACACCGTCGGATTTTTCTTTGAGGAATCGGCGCAGCAGCGTGTACGCCATGTTTGACAGATCCGAAAAGCGTGTAAATATTCTCGTCGTACGCGACATTTCGCCTTTTCCTCGTACGCCCTCTTTTACACGTGAATTTACACACTGTTTGTTATACGAGGCCCCAGGAGTCTGGACCAGGGGCCTCATTTATCATTGAGGTACGCCATATTTTATACGGTCTTTTTCACGATTTCAGGCGTACGCCATTTCCCCCCCCCACATTGCGATTTATCAAGCCGAAAGGGCGAAAATGTAGTCGCCTTTCTACGCGCTTTTGTAGGACACCTCTCAACTTGTCCTACCGATTTACACGGTTTTCTACACCCTTTTTGAACACAGGGGGAACTGGCGACGCAGGTGGTGCGTCGGTGAATTACAATGTTTGATGGAGAGAAGAAGAGCGACAGTTTCTGAACGCACAATCATGTAGGCTAATAGCCCAATTCAGCACAAACATATATCGCAATGCAAGATTAGACGTTGCCTCTAACCGGCTCATTCATGGTCCGATATGGATTTGTTCCCCAAACTGAACCTATGCGCTGTCCCAAACCTTTCCGCGCTATATGTCACACACCTAATGCAGGCACTCCATCAAACGGCAATAATTGACCAATTAGATTGTCAGTAATATGTGATCATGTGGACCCGTTTGCTGTTTGGTAAGCATATAAATGACAGTCCTCCTGTGCGTAATGCGAGCCTAAATGAATCCGGCGCTACTCGGCCTACTGGCCGAGATAGAACTCCAAAGAGGTGACGGCGATGGCGACTGCACCCACATAAGGGCACCATCAGTGAATGAATACGTCTATGTGAATCGCTAAAATGTGCACACTATAAATACCCAAATCATATGTGACATGCTCATCACAAGTGTAGTGGCACGGTGGCCTGGCTCCACGCATGACTCATTCATCCTGGCGCACAGCAGGGTAGGGGCTAGACTGGAGGCAGGCGCTGCGCGTGACGGCTGGCTTGTTGGTGTGTGCATAGCCAAGATACATATTTTGTCTTATTTACTTTAATCTTTATTAGCAAGTTCCATCCATACAACGACAATAAAACATAAAAACTTACAATAACAGCTTATGGGTACTTCCATCCATGCAGCTTTTTTTTTCTTACTCAAATATGACAATTTTAATATTAGTGGTATCATCACACTTCCTTCTATAATCCATCCATTTTTCCCATCTCCCTTCAAACTTTCCTTCCTGCATCCTCAATGCATAAATAAATCTCATAAATCTCCTCCACAACACCCACCACTGCTCCTTGGTTGGGGGTTCGACCTTATACCAAGCCCTCATTGTCTTTTTACTAGCAACCAATAGTACTTTCACTAGGTATCTGTCCCCTCCTTGTACATCATTCTGTTATATTTGCCAAGATGTATATTCAAAGCTGATAAGAATGAGAACCAGTCAAGACCCCACCACAAAATGAGGACCCAAGCCCTCAGCCCCCTCCCCGTCATGAGGTTTACCAGCGGGGCCAAAGGGCCCACACTGAGGTCATGCGCCAGCTATGAAGACACAAACAAGTAAGGTTCACATTTCTACCATTTTATTGTCTGTTGGTGGGTGACTGTGTGAGGTGTGTGAGTGCGTTTGTGAGTGAATGTGTGAGGTCCGTGAGTGTGTTTGTGAGTGAATGTGTGAGGTCCGTGAGTGTGGTAGTGAGTGACTGTGTGAGGTCCTTGAGTGTGGTAGTGAGTGACTGTGTGAGGTCCGTGAGTGTGGTAGTGAGTGACAGTGTGAGGTCCGTGACAGCATGTGTGAGGGAATGAAGTGCAGTGAGGATGTCCTGTTGGCTCTGGTGGTGTAGTGTGGTGACCTCCACCAACTGCTGCACAACTGCCCCAATCCCTTCTGCCATTTCCCTCTGGGCCTCTAGGGTCATGAGCCTCCAGCACAGCGTCTGATAGGAAGCCCAACCCTCAGGGACCCTTGAGGCAGGGACGCTGGCAGCCGGAGGTGGAGGCGTGTGCGGTGGAGACGGAGACGGAGGCGCTGGAGATGGCACTGGAGGTGGAGGCCGGTGCGCTGGAGGTGGAGGCACTGGAGGTCGTGGCGCTGGATGTAGAGGCTGCAACCGGCGGGGGCACGACCGTCAGGTCAAGGACCACTGCAGACTCCCCCTCCTCTGAGTCCCACCCCACGTCAGAGTCTGGAGAAACAATTTCAGTCATTTTCTTTGAGTTTGTCTGTTAACTTGATTATGCATTAAACATTTTATTGTGTAGCCATATTCAATTGATATGTTTTTCTGTTGGCAGCCAAATAAATGCTTACTGTAAGTGTGATTTACCGGGTGATTTAGATGAGTCTTAATTTCCCAGAGGGGAAAATGTTTAATGTGGTCTAACATTATGAAGTGGTCATCTGTGTTATCGTTCCCTGTTTTTGGTCCTAAATCAATCATAGCCTACCACAGAATGTGTGGAATGTTTGCTTTCCTCACAGCCACATAATACAGCATGTCCGTGTAGCCTACGCCAAATACAGGATGCACGAAACGTACAGTAGGCTACCTAAACTGTAGGAGCAATCAGACAAATGTAGGCTCGTACAAATAGCTTACCTTCCGAAGATGATTTTCTTTCCTCGCGTGGACCTCACCAACAAGCACATGCACCTCCGTCTCCGAAAAGTTTCTCTTCTTTCCGCGTTTTTCCATAAACGTATTTGTCTTTCCTATGCTCCACGCTATATTATGTCGGTTCCTTCCGGGGTATCCACGTTGTGCGCTGTCATAGTTTTGACCATATATGGTTGGATTTGGGCGTGGAGAGGGCGGAACACGGGGCGCGTGCGCGTCCGCTCTCTCCTCCGCCACCTTCGGATTTTTCGTGGAGGAAATGGCGTACGACATTTTTGATAGATCCGAAAAGCGTGTAAATATTCTCGTCGTACGCTACATTTCGCATTTTCCGCGTTTTCGTCGTACGCCCTCTTTTACACCTGAATTTACACGCTCTTTGATAAATTAGGCCCCAGGGCGGTGACAATAAAAACATTCACGATCCTCCTTGGCCTTGGAGCTAGGCACCACAGAAGGGCAATTAGGCACAGAATCATGCACTGGCGAACCTCTCCGTGGCTCTATGCGGGGTGCCACAAACGTTGTCTTATGCGTGAGCATAAATTCATCAGCAAACACTGCTGCATGGGACAATGTTGTCACCTTCTGTTCATTCAAGTAAACATTTCTATTCTATTCTTGAACTCCTCTAGCATCACTAGCTCACATAAAGACTCAAAGTTAGTACACTTACTGGCAGCACACCACCGGTCAAACAGTTTCTTTTTCCCTTGCAAACTCAACAAATGTCCTGTTTGAACTCTTCTTATGGGTTCTAAACCTTTGACGATATGCTTCTGGGACCAACTCGTATGCACGGAGCACAGCTGCCTTCACACAATCATATTTTAGGCTATCGTCGAGGGACAAAGCAGCCACAGCCTCTTGGGCCTTCCTGACCAGTTTGCATTGAAGCAATAGGGCCCACATCTCTTTAGGCCATTTTAGGGAACCTGCTATGTGTTCGAACACGCCAAAATAAAAGTCGATCTCAGCCTCTCTAAAAGGCGGAACTAGAGATATTCTTGCGAACATCAAATCTGTCTGTCAGATCAGGGGGCGATGGAGAACGGGGGTGCAAATGACTGCTGAGCCTTCACCAGAGCCACTTTCTCCTCCAGCTCAAGTCGCCTCAGCTAAATTTCCGCATCGAGTTCCATCCTCCGGATCTCTATCCGGCAGTTGTAATCCGACTGCCTGTCATGCTCAAACTCTCTCCTGTTTCTCCAACTCAAGACGAGCCACTCGGAGGCGCACTCGAGCTTCCTTACTACCTGACCCAGGCGATCCCGGAGGAGTCAACTGTGGGTCATACAACGGCATGATACAACCGGGGTGCGTCTCTGCCACCACGGCGCCGGCCTCTGCCTTTGCCGCGGGGCCAGGTCCACCCCAGATCTCCTCACCATTTTCCTCCGGGCCTCGCTCTGCAGCTGCAGGCGAGCCAGCAACAGGGGGAGCTAGCAGTACAGGCAGGACACCCAACTCTACCATCCCCTCGTAAACGACGCGCTTCAACTCCGCCTTAACCACATTCTTAGGTGAAGGTATGACGTAATGCTCAGCTAAAGCACTCAAATCCACTACCCGACACTGGTCCAAAAGCTCCAGAGAGGGAGACTCAATGAACAACTGCACTACGGACGCCGCCATGTCACTAAATGCCAAAAACCTGAAATATAAAAATACAAACCAAAGAAAACACCACACCCACAATACAATTAACTAGCCAACTAAAACCTATACCCAAGCTCACAGGAAATAATCCCGACGAGCCCCCATTATGTTACAACCTCCCTCAGATGGTAGACTAGGGATGGAGGGAGGAGTGCAACATAGCCTGCATATAAGCCCTAGGAACCAACCACAGTACAGGTGTGGTGTGAAAACAAATGCCAAACTAACCACCAAAGAACCCTTAAACTATAAAGTATTTATTTACAACATCCAACATCCAATGACAGACAATAACGGCAACAAACATGAAACAGGGGGAAAACACCAACTAAACCGGGGACTAACAGAGGGTAGGAGAAGGGAGTGAGAAGGCTGTGCGAACGGGGTCACAACCAAAAAACACAGCCCTATTCTTCCCTACACCTCTAACCTAGCATATCTACTAATTTGCACACTAGCTACCTAATCTACCCGGAACCTAGCCTATCTGCTACAAAAAAAAGGGATGACACCCACTCGCTTCTAACCTAGTGTATACAGAATGGTTACCTACGTGATGTAGTGTAAACCCCAGGGTATCTTACCTAGCCTTCTCCCTAGACGAGGCAACAACCGGGGACCACAAACGTCATGTACAAACACCAAACTCAAACTAGGTTAAAACAAAGTGTAACAATGACCAAAACTAGACGGTAACAGAATCATTACATCACCCCTTTTCCCTCTAACCCACACATGTAACAGACAGCCACATATATAGGAGACAGGCAGACAGGTGATTGGACGACCGGACCAGGGACACAACGGGACACAGGTGGACTTGATTGACAGATTATTAGTGGGGCCAGATTGACGGATCACGAACACCTGGGAGGGAGGGAGGGACGGATCACGAACACCTGGGAGGGAGGGAGGGAGGGACGGATCACGAACACAGAGCAACACACAATAGGATGTACCCAATACCTGCGGGCATCATGTTCACGTTGCCTCAACCACAATGCATAGACGATCGCCACACGTTCGACCAGATTAGCATCCATGACAGCACTAAACGAAAAGCCGGGTGGGTTTTCAAAAAAGTGCGCGCTCGCAGGTTCGGACAATGTGATTGGTTGTTGTTGCGTGCGGCAGACACGCCTTCCGCCATACGTTGAGGACACGCATCAAACGCAAGCGTGTGAGCGCAGCGTAATCAATGCAAGCTCGACAGTTCCGTAATCAGCTGTTTGTAACCATCGTAACGCAATCACTCACGGCTGCGTGCGCGTTCGAAACATTTGTTTCGTTGGCACATGTAAACACCCAACCAGTTTACATTGTATCCCATGTATATGCTTAAGATGAAATCTTCAACCAGATTGAAATAAACCAGATTGAAAAATATTTGTAATGTAAACGCACCTAGTGACAATGAAAGGATTGGCTAGTTGATTTCATGTTTTTTTTCTACTCCAGAGGAAGTAGGCTTCCGCACCATTCCATCAGAAGTCATGAATGTTTAAACAGTGTGTCCCGCCAAGCATCTACAAACTCTTACTCCTTTTATTGCTCCTCAGAGACAACGTGAAAGCTAAACTAATAGGCAAGCAATGGACAGGTGAAATGTGTTTTTCCACAACACAAACTGTAAGGATCCCTCACACACGCACACAATACTATCTCTCACTCCCTTCCTCTCTCTATCACCCTCAGTCACACACAACTCAACCTGTCTCTCTCTCTAATTTGTCAGTACAGTATTCAGTGACTATCATTGATGACGGCTAAATTTGTCTCCAGAATTAAGCTTTCAAAAGACCACTGATTTTAAGTTGATATTAAAGTGAAGAGGACTTGTCACATTAGCTGAACATTCTGTCAATTTTATCATAGTGGCTGAACATTCCTACAGTATTGCACGTCATCATGCAGCTGCAAGAGCTATTTCAGCTATAGCATGCGTTATCCCCTCTCTCATTAATTATTCGTGCGTTGCAATTTTTAATGCGTTTTCTGGGTTTTAACAAATTATTACTTTAGCCTCCAGCGTGACGCGTGGCGAATGGAATCCGCTGCGAGCGAGTGAACGTCCAGGTAGGCTACACTTCAGGAAATGCGCAGCTCCTTAGACGTGCTTGTATTGCACGATGCCCCACATAGAGCTGACGAAAGGTGATCGTAGAGCCTTGCGCTCACTGCTTATTCTTTTAAGATCTTCAGCGGACTAACACCGGGAGACCTGCATGATGCAAATCTGTTCCGGACACTGCTGTGTCTGCTGAAATCCCCGAATTAGCCGAAGGGGTTGGAATCTGCCTGGCATACTGATAGCCTACGGTTCGGCTACCGCATGCATCCCCGCGACCTCAATTGTGCCAGCATCTACTCTCCAGGTGAAGCGCGGGCACCTTTTTATACGAAACCTCCGCATTTTTCTTCAAAAAGCGTGGAGTTTGGTGCAAATACGTTTTTATGTTGGTAAAACTACGCGCATGCGTTGGTCTTGGAATAATTGGGCAGCCTCTGACTTAGTTGCATTCCTTCTTCGTTAATCTCTGATTAAAGTTAGTGATGTGGACGCCTTTAGACCGCGAACGCTTGGGGATTTGTTGTCTATCCCTTATGGTGACCATGGTCTGCGGTGCGCAAAGGTGAGATCCCACGAGTATAATATTATTTCAGTTAAGTCCCTCGGACTGCAGGTTTTGATTAAGATCAATATTATATTTTTCCCTATAGTGCCAACGTGCCTAGCAACATGTCGTATGTTAAAGCGACCGTGGACAAACTGCTTAAGGGGTATGACATTCGTCTGAGGCCTGACTTTGGAGGTAAACATTTTGGGATGAAGCCGTGTCCGTTAATGGCAACTGACATGTGCATGTTGATTACAATCAAATGCATATAGTATCAGGCCACTTATTATCTGATCGAATTTGAACTGATAGCCTATGTTTTATACATGTAATTAAAGGTGCCCCCGTGGACGTTGGCATGAGCATAGATATCGCCAGTATCGATATGGTCTCGGAAGTCAACATGGTAAGTAGCCACCAAAATCATTTTCTCTGGGCGACACACATGTTCCTCATGCGAATGCGTGTTGGACTTGATACCGCTCACGTGATACCGCTTGGACAATTACCTACCTATTATCTGCATATTTAATCACACTGTTCTCTAGATGTTGATGATAAATCCATATCCTTATCGTTTTTGTCCTTAGTGTACGATTTGTCTTTGAGGAACAAATTATTCACTGTCTTTCAGCACCAAGGAGAGCAGTATCAAATGAATCCATATGCATAAAGTTCCCTGTGGTGTCAGAACCAGTATAAGACTGAGAATTAACGAGAGAGGGACTGAGAATTAATGAGAGAGAGAGAGAGAGAGAGAGGGAGGGAGGGAGGGAGAGAGAGAGAGAGAGAGAGAGAGAGAGAGAGAGGTTGGCCCGCACATGGATTTTGCCAGTGTATAGATATTCCACTCACGCGCCTGTACCAACAGAATTGGAGGTGCCAGAACCACAGAACGTGCAGGAACAGGATGAAGTGACGAGAAGAAACTGTATCACTGCTTGTGTGCGTGTGCTCCTGTTTTAGCCTCAATGCAGTAATTATATAACTTTGTCAGTCTGACTGACTCAAAAAGGAGGCCCAGAAAAGCCAAATTATGATGCTGACTATGGGTACTGTCTGCATACAAATGCTGCATTGTCAGGGTGCTAAAGATGCAAACATGAATGTACATGATCGAACATGTTGTTCAAAGCAAATGTACAACTTGTGTGTGTGTGTGGTGTGTTCGTGTGTGTGCAAGTACCTGGTGTGTGTGTGCTCGCGCACATGAGCGCATGCTTTCATGTGCCTACTGTGTGTTTGTATGTGTGAGTGAGAGGGAGAGAGAGAGAGAGAGATGATGAGATGGTATTATTCCTACTTGGCTCCATGCAATTGCAGAATCATTGCAGAACATTGAGTGCATTCTCAACTAGTCAAAAGGTGTATGCAGGTATACTAATTTTAGCAATGATTTGAACATTGTACAAGGGCTGCCATTTAGTTTTGAGAACCAGTCTTGGATAATAGGATTCAAAGCTTGTAATGGGAATTATATAACTGCTCCATAGCTCATCTAAAACTGCTTAAAACTGGAGAAAGTGAATTTTTGCAATCTGGATATTCTCCTGAATCAATAGGATTTCAATACACTTAGGTAGGCATGTGCATTGGCTTTGTCCTGTGTGCAAATCTGATAGTATGAAACAGAATATTGAGTACTTTGGATGCTACACACAAATTGGCAAGGGGAAAGGGACAAGCACCTGTATGCTCTTGCCAATTTGTGTGTCCCCTCCACACACATGCACGCACGCACACACACACACACACACACAAATTCAATTAGATCAAGATTTCTTTATTTGTCATGTGTAATGTACGTATACAGTTACAGTGAAATGGTGCTGCCAGCTCCAATTAAAGGAGTAGTAAAGGAAAAAATCATGTTTAGCCCTTTTTTAAGGTTACTTATGATCATAGACCTGGTCCAGGGCGATATCCTACAGATAACGCCTTGTTACTCTCAATGCAATTTACCTATGAATGCGCTTCCTCGGCCCGCTCGTCCGAGTCTACAAACAAAACAGTTTCGTTACTCACCAAAGTAAACACATCGTTGGAAAGATGAAAGTCTTTTCTCCGAGGTCGCTACAGTTTGTAGTCCCCCACCTTTCAAATAAAAGGCACATTTGTACACTTAAATGTCTAATATCCACAGTGCATCGACTGTCTTCTTCTACCGGCGATTCGGCGCTCTCTGCTTTGTTTAGCCTACTCACTGCTGCCGCCCATGTTGGGGATGATGCATTACATTATTATTATTACTGCATGCATTACATTATTTACATGTTTTATTTACATGTTTTAAAGTTTATGCATCATCCCCAACATGGGCGGCAGCAGTCTCGTAGCTAGCAAGAATAACTAACGTTTAGCTAACCTAGCCACCTGTTGGCTGTTCAGCTAATCTACTGTAACCTAGTGGCTGTTGCTATTGACTAGCTGGCTAGCTTATTCTAGCAGCCTATTCTCTCGCCTATTCTAGCAGCGTTCCGTTCATAACGATACCGATCTGCGGAGGCAAATTTTCACATGTAAATCAAGCATTCAAGTGCATTCTGAGAAAATAATAAAGGCAAAATGCAACATTTCCCTGTATACATTTCCCTATTTACAAAGGCAAATGGGGTGGGAGAACTGAATTTTAACTTGATTTAATTGAAAAAGCAAATTTGCTACTGTTATGTTGAATGTTATTGAACAAGCTTTTTGACTAGACTGACAATGAATAACAAACCTGACAAAACAAGTTTCTGAAGTCAGACTGCACATCAAATACTCAGTCTTCTTTTAAAACAAGCCATACCACTAATTAAACGGATGTCACTTGGAAAACTGTTCCATGCCATCACAGCCCTGTAATAGACAGTGTTTTTCAAAGAGTTTGTTCTAGGTAGTCATCTGCCCTCTGCTGGCCGCTCTGGTAGCATGCGTGTGTATTTGAACAATACAGTATTTTATTGTCTTCAACATGAATTCAGGTGTCTGGGTGTGAATGACCTTATGAAAGAAAAAAGCAAATTGGCTGCCAACCTTTTCTCCACATTAGTTTCACATGCATTTCAGCCACATTAGCCCTAGACGAGCAGCAGTCGAGCTACCTTATTTTGTATTATTTGTAACTTCTTGAGTAGGCTTTTAGAGGCAGATGACCACCACACCCCTGAGCAATAATCCAGATGACAGAGAACCAATGAGCAAACAATTTGATTTCGCAAAGATGATGGAAGAAATGGTGCACATTTTCTCACCGCAGCCACTGCTACACCCATTCTACAAACAATATCAATATGGTCGGACCAAGACAGAGTACTGTCAAGCCAGAGTCCCAATAGCTTGATTTTCTTTACTTGTTGAATGGCAACACCCTCAATGACAATATTTGACTTAGGATCTTGGGCTACCTTATGCTTAGAGCCAAATATCATGGTAACCTTTTTTTAATGTGTTCAGCACAAGTTTATTTACCTTAATCCTATTGTATATGATGCTAAGCTATTAGTCAAAACCTGGTTGAGCTCAAAACATGTGGGAGCGGCATAATGAAGAGTAGAGTCCTCCGCGTACATTGTCAGGGATGCTTCCCTAATAGCAGATTAGGGAATTCAGGGAATTCAGATAATTTGTGAATATGGAATAAAGGAGCGGGCCAAGGCAGCTCCCCTGTGGACCACCGCAGTTTAAATCTACTGTTTGATAGAGTTCCATTAAAATAAGATCTCTGTGACCTGGATGACAGGTAGCTCCATTTTCACATCCATGAAAATGTAATTATGTGTACTACCCTGTTCTTTAAAAAAATCATCACCTATTTAAGTTATGGTGCTGAGGTGTGGTGAAACACCAATAATTGTTATCTAACATTATTTCATTAAAGAGGGCATATGACTTTGGCATAGGAGTCTGGTGAGGAGAGGCTTGGGGCAGTCTGGTGATGGAGAGAGCCTGGGACAGAGGCTGGTGGTTGTAGACTTTGCCGGATTGCCTGTGAATGACAAAGAATGTGAGACAACAGAATACAGTGGCCTCTGACATGCTCAGAAAGGATACTTTAGTCACCCACAAACATACTGTCTCACACACTCACCTCAAAAGTAGGCAGTCTGGTGAGGAGAGGCTTGGGGCAGTCTGGTAATGAAGAGAGCCTGGGACAGATGATGTTGATGGAGAGAGCTTGGGAGCCTGGTTCAGAGGGATGGTCATGGAGAGAGCTTGGGAGCCTGGTTCAGAGGGATGGTCATGGAGAGAGCTTGGGAGCCTGGTTCAGAGGATGTTGATGGAGAGAGCTTGGGAGCCTGGTTCAGAAGATGTTGATGGAGAGAGCTTGGGACAGAGGCTGGTGGTTGTAGACTTTGCAGGATTGCCTGTGAATGACAAAGAATGTGAGACAACAGAATACAGTGTATGGCCTCTGACATGCTCAGAAAGGATACTTAAGTCACCCACAAACATACTGTCTCACACACACTTCAAAAGAGGGCACAGGACTTGGAATGTCTGAGGCAGAGTCTGGTGAGGAGAGGCTTTTTAGAGGTGATATAATCCGACCGAGTTAGGTTATTGAAAGCTCACGTTAGCTGAGATATGAGCTAACGTTAGCTACAACTTTAGGTTTTGACTTTAGGTTTTGATGCTAACATAGCTAGCTAGCTAACTACTACTAGCTAGCACTGTCTAACTAACATTAGATAGCAAATGTCACCTGCTTGCTAGCCATCTATTTATTAAGGATGGAGATCATAGCTAACAAAAAACCTTCTGATCTTTATGGCAATTACAACTAATCGTATACTAGCTAACATGTTGCACTAATGTTAGCTAGCATAGCTTACTAGCTAGCACTTGTTAACTAACGTGAGCAAGCATCACCTGCTCATCCATTTGTCAGACATAGAGATCATAATAAAGAACCTTATAGTTTTTATGACAATAAGCTACACTAATCTTAGAAAACGTAGCTAACTAACACATTATTTTACGACAAGTACTATTTCATCATCATTGCTAAGACGGCAGCCTCAACTTACCGTGTTTGAGGGCGCAATGAGAGAGAATGCAGTCCAGCTGAGTCCAGATGAGATAGTTTTGATTGGCTAACCGTTACTATCCCGTTGTCATGTTCTCACTTTGTTGAATGCACTGGAAAGGGCTGAGATCGCCCCTGGGTTAAGGTCTCATTCAAAGAAGAGAGATTATGGTTTACATTTTATATATTACACGGTATTGTACTTTTTAAACCCCCAGAACATAACTTTGATGACCACAACTTTTTTTAAATGAGTAATTATTATGTGTATATATATATATTTAAAAAAAAATCATAATTAAAAAACTTGCGCTTTTCACCACCGCCCCTTGCCCTTTATTGACCAGCCGACACTGGAATCAGAATTTGTTTATTGTCTAGTAGTTTTTCAACATACTAGGAATTTGCTTCGGGCATGGTGCATATTCCTAGTAGGCTACTGTATGTTAAAAAACTGCAAGGCAATAAACAAATTCTGATTATAAAGAAGCACGTGACCGAGTGTAACGTTTATATCTTACCACAGGACCGAGTGTAATGTTTATATCTTTCCCTGATCAGGCATTTGCAGGCAAGCCATGGAGGCATACAACACCAAATTCAAATAGGCTACACAACAGTGCTGTTCAACATATGGCAAAGGTCTAACGTTAAAAATGAAAGTAAGCGCTCTTATTGTAGGCTAGATGGAGCTACCGGTAACACCGGTGTTGTCATGGGTTTATTAGTCGGTAGGAAAAAATCCACACCATCATAAGCATCATGCCTATAGAACTTGAGGGGGCACGTGCCCCCTCAGATTTTTTTTTTTTTTTTTTACATTTCTTTTGTTGTTTGTTTATCATTGCATTTTACAATGCGGGGCTATGATTATTTTCTCTACTGAGATGAATGTATTATTTTAATTATGTCATAGACCACCTCTAAAAGCCACCATAACCTCTTTCAAAAAGCCAAACATCATCTTTCCTGGTGGATTTGGTTTCTTCCAAATTAACACTGGACCTGGAAGCCCCCCCCCTCGCCTCGTCTCAGATAAACACGTTTTCATGGTCTGCTTGCATACATTTAGATTAAGATTGTCCTTAACTGATGAACAGGTCATCCAAATATTAGGCTTTTGAGTATATCAGATTCAATATACTTCATACTTCAGTATACAGTATATCATTTGGACCAATGCCATGTGAGTAAAAAAAAGTAGATTTGTTTTCCCTTACTTTTATTTTGAAAGTCCTTGAAAGAAGGCTACTGGTAAGTTTAATTTAACACCGCTTGAGTGGCAACTGGTAGTGGATTGAAACGGCCATATCTCGACATTGGAAGTTCACAGAGACACAGGGTTTGGACTGGCATAAAGCTCTCGACCTATTGAATGTTGCAATACATGTCCTGATCACACACACATGCCAGAGCCGTGAAAATAATTTGTAGTTAATGTTCTTTTTCTTTTCTTTTTTCTTTAAATTTTTGTATTCATTAAGTTGTATGACTTTTCATCATTACTAAGAATTGTAAGAATGATTCCTAGTATGCAACATTTGTTTATTTTTACATCTTTAGGGAGGCCAGAGAGGTCATTGAAGTTGAACATTCATGACTTTACCTACTTGACCATACTTTTTGTGGGTGTTGTATTCTCATCATCTGAGGGGCAATTTATTAATCAATTAATTTAGATTTTAACATTCATAACATTCATACATACACCATTTTCACAAGATACATAATTTTCCAAGAAAATGAGACGGTTTGCAGAGTCAACCATGTGATGTCATTTGTGAGCTCAAAGTTATGAATTGTTTATTAGGGTGGATTCCGATAGACAAAATCTCCTCTAGCAGAGCCCATGTGGGGTGTGATTAGATAGTGTACACCAGACTGCCTGGAAGGGTCATTGATTGTGCCTCCATGCCCTCTGCCTGTTTTTGCATTTTAATCCGTATAAAGATGGGGAGGGCTTTTTATGCTCTTGTTTAATGGAGACGTTTGGCACAAGCAGTTGTTGAAAAAAGGCCACAGCGGAACATCTACTGTAGCAGGGCACTCTTAGTGTGAATTTATTGTTAGGGATAGCGAGTCATAACTAGTGATTCTCAAAAGGTCTATGATCTTATTTTGTTGACTATTTGTTTTTTGTTCAAAATAAAGATTTTACATGAATGTGTGATGATGATGATGAGATGTGGGAAGTTAGAAATGTCACATGCTGCAGCATTTCACCTTCGCGGTATTTGGCAGGGAAATCCCGTTGGAAATCTCGTGGGATTTCAGACGGGTGTTATTTCGTTTTAGTGATGCACCACCGCCAGGTGGCGTCTTTGAGTAGATTTAGCAGGCTGGGCTCAGTGTTTTTCTTCTATAGTCTACGAATGAAGCATCATTAAGTTTCACATTCTTTAATTTAAATGCTCTGTTGTAAAGCACTTTGAGCTGAATTTATCTGTATGAAAGGTGCTATACAAATAACGTTTAATTGTTATTATTACCTTGTTCTCAAACACATGTTTTCTCCATCTGGATGTAATTTAATTATTACGAACACCTATATCTAGGCCTAAAGTAGCCTATCTATCTCGGTAACTGACGTCGGGTCAAGACGTGGTGGCTGTTAGGTCAAATGCGCAAAATAACAGTATTGTAAATATATTTGTTAGTAAAGATGTGGTGAACGTGAGGGATTTGCGTTTTGTTTCTGGAACGCATTCAACTGGTAGGCTACTCGTAAACCCCGGAAGTAAATTTGAAGACGGGGCACCAGCTTATGTAGCCAAGTCTGAGCGCAGTAGGCTATATGGCTTCAGCGCGATACAAAGAAAAAATAAGCTTGATCGACTTGTGGATCCATACAAAATTGACATAGTCGCCATGAGTAAAGATCACTCATTGCCAATCATATCCGGACATAAACTATCTTGTGCATAGATAGCGGCAGGTTTGACAGTGAGTGCGTTCACATGCACAATATACACAATATTTTGTTATTTGAATGATCTTGAATATATATATATATTCAAGATCATTCAAATAACAAAATATCGTGTATGTTTTTATTTATTTATACCGGCCGCCAGCTGTGAGAGGCTATAGCAGAGGATATGTGCGAAGTGTATTTGAGCTGCCGCCTCAACCGTGCGTAAGAGCAGAGCGCATCAACTTGTGTATAGCTACAACTAGTAGCCCATAGCCATTAAAACGGCTTATTGTTTTATTCATATATCAACTAGATAATTCGATAATAATGAGTAGCCTAGTAGGCTTAAATGAATTCAATAGGGCCAAATAAGCCTTAAGTTGTAGCCTAGGCTACAGTACAATCACAAGGCATAGGCCTAGCCTATCGTAAAAAGCGTTGCGTTCTCATAGGCTATTAACTTAGATAATTATTAATTATGCTCAGGTCATAATGTCCGTTGAAAATAATTCCCTCTAAGCAGAATTTGAATTGTATTAAAATAGGTTAAAATTAAATTTCCACATATTCTGATTCCTTCTAGGTCTATATAAAAAAAAACATTTTTTTAATGTGTAGCCTAGTCTATAGGCTTCTGCGATGAACAAAACAGCCACAATGTAGCCTGCTTAGCGAGCAGTCTACCAAGTAGTGTAGGCTATAGCCTAACCATAATGTAATATATCTAGACTACATGCATTGTGGTATTTCTTTATATAGCCCAGCCTGCAATTGTTTCTCAATAAACAGTTAGGTCATCCTCTGAGTCCGAGTAGGCTAATAGACCGGCAGCTCTAAATGCCTTCCCAATCAATGAGACATGGTTGTAAAAAGGATGTTTTATTGATGAAAAGGGTAAAACTGAAAAATATGGAGAGTCATTGCATTGATCGATGCAGTCCGTTCAAATAGGCATCAAAAGATAAAGTAGGCCCATTTAAAATGACCAATTACATCTTCAAATCCCTTCTAATCTTGGCCTTTGATTTTATTCTTTAGGTTTTACAGAATCGGCCTACAATGTCCACACATGCATGCGCCATCTGACTAGCTCGTCACTCGCCAGCGAACCTGGACTAGACTATTGTAACCCCCCCCCCCCCCAAATTCTTTTATATTCAAATAAACTGGATGAACCGGTTTCCTAGCCCTGGATCGTGGGGAGGGGGGGTAGCCTGCGTTAGCGGGTGCTTTGCCATGACCGGCCATTGAATTCGCTAGTTTGATTGATAGATGGATGGATTTAACGTCCAAAGTAGATTGTGCAAGTATTGTATAGGCCCATGTGTAAGAGATGAATGGCTGTAACCATGAACTCAGCCAGAGGTAGGCCCTACTGTAGATTATCAGCATTATCACCAGTCTCAATTTATGTGTTGCCATTCATTTAAACCACCATCTCATCTAGACTACTTCTGTTGCTGCATTTTTACATTTATGCTTTCATGATTTTAGAGCGCAATAAACATTTTCCAGGATTCCAATAAGTCCATCCATTCATCCAACTTTGTGCTGAGCGCAGCGCAGGCTGGTAGCCTACTGTCAAGGATCACGACTGATGCACTCCCTTAACACGTCTCAACTCCCCAGACCATCAGGAGAATTTCAATATGAAAGACCTTGGGATTCCAGGAGTCAAGGCCGTTTCAGACGGGGAGCGACATTCCGCCTGCGTTCTCGCTCGGATCAGCGGGGGACGCACGCGTCCTGCGCGCAGCGGGGAAAGCTGACTACAATTCAGCTCTTGTCGCGGGCGGGCGTGTGCAGCCTAGTTCCATATGAGAACACTCGGTCCAATTCCGTATAGTAGATCAGCCTGTGTACTTTCAACAAATGTATTATTAGACATAATATCATAATAATATATATAGCCTTCAACGACCTCCTGAGCTGCCTGATGGTCTCAGGGCTAAAGAGACCGCGCGTCGTTCCTCACCCTAACTATTGGCATGCTATCAATGAAAGAAAATACATTGTAAATAAACATGGTTTTAGGCTATTCTTTTTATGTAGGCCTATAGGTTAAGCTATTTGTGTTCATAAGGTAACGTCATTGTAAACGAAAGTAGCCTATAGCCTATAATCCAATTGACTGGAACCAGGGGGTTTGACAAAAGTTAAGAGGCAAAATAATTTGTCTTGACTGCATTCAAGATGTATCTTTCACATTAAAACTACATACAAAGCTGGGAATGCTAAGAAAATTGCATATGTTTGCAAACTAAAACAAGTGAACACAATTTTACAATCGAAAAATGCTTATGAGGCCATTATTTTACTTATATGGGGCAAAAGTGGTTTCTCTTCCTGCTTCTGCCTAAGCCCTCCACAATACCACAACACAACGGTGTCATGTTTTACCGAAGGAGAAGTGAAGAAGACGGTAGCTAGCAGTAGCTAAAGCAGTTAGCTAATGTTAAGATCATTCCTCTTGCTGCTTTGCTGCTAATGCGAGTTCGTCTCCGTTCCATCCCGAGAAACAGAAGTTGAACTAATAGCATCAAAATCAAAATAGCTACAGGAATCATCGTTGTAAAGTTAGCTATCTGCTTTTTAGCCACCGACAGCTACCGTTAATATTATGGAAGCTGCTGTCGTGAGCTAACTTGCTATCACGGTCTTATCGTGCAGCTTCACAGGCTGCTATTAGCAGACAGCACTAAAGTTGACAAAATCACACTTGCACATCATTAGAATTCCAACCATTTATATGGGATTTATCATTCAACTAAACATGGAACCTGAATACTACCTGATATTCCAACCTGCTGCCATCAGTGATCGGCGCGTCTGTTTGTTTGAGTCATGAATATTTTACGCAGTTACATTCCATGTAGTGTCCCAAAACTGTTAAATCATTCCCCATGTAGTAATCTCCCTACTGTAGATTATCAGCATTATCACCAGTCTCAATTTATGTCTCAATTTATGTGTTGCCATTCATTTAAACCACCATCTCATCTAGACTACTTCTGTTGCTGCATTTTTACATTCATGCTTTCATGATTTTAGAGCGCAATAAACATTTTCCAGGATTCCAATAAGTCCATCCATTCATCCAACTTTGTGCTGCGCGCAGCGCAGGCTGGTAGCCTACTGTCAAGGATCACGACTGATGCACTCCCTTAACACGTCTCAACTCCCCAGACCATCAAGAGAATTTCAATATGAAAGACCTTGGGATTCCAGGAGTCAAGGCCGTTTCAGACGGGGAGCGACATTCCGCCTGCGTTCTCGCTCGGATCAGCGGGGGACGCACGCGTCCTGCGCGCAGCGGGGAAAGCTGACTACAATTCAGCTCTTGTCGCGGGCGGGCGTGTGCAGCCTAGTTCCATATGAGAACACTCCTCGGTCCTATTCCGTATAGTAGATCAGCCTGTGTACTTTCAACGAATGTATTATTAGACATAATATCATAATAATATATATAGCCTTCAACGACCTCCTGAGCTGCCTGATGGTCTCAGGGCTAAAGAGACCGCGCTTCGTTCCTCACCCTAACTATTGGCATGCTATCAATGAAAGAAAATACATTGTAAATAAACATGGTTTTAGGCTATTGTTTTTATGTAGGCCTATAGGTTAAGCTATTTGTGTTCATAAGGTAACGTCATTGTAAACGAAAGTAGCCTATAGCCTATAATCCAATTGACTGGAACCAGGGGGTTTGACAAAAGTTAAGAGGCAAAATAATTTGTCTTGACTGCATTCAAGATGTATCTTTCACATTAAAACTACATACAGTACAAAGCTGGGAATGCTAAGAAAATTGCATATGTTTGCAAACTAAAACAAGTGAAAACAATTTTACAATCGAAAAATGCTTATGAGGCCATTATTTTACTTATATGGGGCAAAAGTGGTTTCTCTTTCTGCTTCTGCCTAAGCCCTCCACAATACCACAACACAACGGTGTCATGTTTTACCGAAGGAGAAGTGAAGAAGACGGTAGCTAGCAGTAGCTAAAGCAGTTAGCTAATGTTAAGATCATTCCTCTAGCTGCTTTGCTGCTAATGCGAGTTCGTCTCCGTTCCTGCCCGAGAAACAGAAGTTGAACTAATAGCATCAAAATAGAAATAGCTACAGGAATCATCGTTGTAAAGTTAGCTATCTGCTTTTTAGCCACCGACAGCTACCGTTAATATTATGGAAGCTGCTGTCGTGAGCTAACTTGCTATCACGGTCTTATCGTGCAGCTTCACAGCCTGCTATTAGCAGACAGCACTAAAGTTGACAAAATCACACTTGCACATCATTAGAATTCCAACCATTTATATGGGATTTATCATTCAACTAAACATGGAACCTGAATACTACCTGATATTTCAACCTGCTGCCATCAGTGATCGGCGCGTCTGTTTGTTTGAGTCATGAATATTTTACGCAGTTACATTCCATGTAGTGTCCCAAAACTGTTAAATCATTACCCATGTAGTTCACTATGAGTCGCACTCAATACATCCATGGTAATAGGGAGGGAGTGAGTGAACCATTTGTAACACATCCCTGGTCATCTCCGTTAGCCATCTTACTCATCCTGTTCCATATGAGAACACTCAGCCTAATGTATTAAACTTCTACTTGTCCCGACAGTTAACAGATATAGACCCGGCGACAGTTACAGAGATAGAAACTATAAATAGATAGGCTTTGTTCGTAATAATTAAATTACAACCAGACAGAGAACAAGGAGTTTGAGAACGGTAGGCTCATCTAATGTGCGAGATGAGCTACAGCAATGGGTCAATGAGTGGTATTACTGCGCCCCTATGGGCAGGCGAGCGGTGGTGCGGAATGCCGTAAAGCGCCTGTTAGAATACCGCGGGTCAAGTTACATTCTTATGTTCCCACATCTGTAGGAGAATAATAATCCTTCGAAATACAATAGGGCCTCGCACCGCCAGTGCTCGGGCCCTAATAATAATAATAATCCTTCGAGTTTCAATAGGGCCTCGCACCGCCAGTGCTCGGGCCCTAATAATATAGCCAACCAGTTAACTAGTCACACAGTTACTGCCAGTCGAATTGAGGGGAAGAAAAAAAAAGCCATTATTCGTTATTATTCATCTGCTATATAGCCCTCATAAGCGCCGAAGGCGAAGCGCCATAAGGCTCGGGCACCCACGGAAAAGTAAATAGAGAGAGTAAGTTAATAAATAGAGAAAATATCTCAAGTCTTGACTGGAACAGTTCGTCATCCATCTCTTGTTGTTCATGTTTTCGTTCATAAATGAGTACCCATGTGTTTGGAAGTAAGTTACGTGATGCGTTTGAGTTATAGTTGAACTGTGTTGCGTTTGCTAGCCCTCGAGAATAGCGACCGCAGCTGATAACGTTACTAGCCAAGAAGTGGATATTCAGCAATCCATTTTTCTCTGAGAAGCTTTTAAACTAAAAAAAGGAATTACCGAACGAGAGAGACCAAGACCTAAGCTGGAAGAGCTAACACAGCCAGACAAGGGATTTTTGAGGCACTTTCAAGAAGCTAACTTGGCCAATACGACTGGCTAAAGGCTAGCAAAACCTAATGAAATGGTGAGTCCTGGGGTGCGTTCAAATTCAGCGAACATTGCGAACGTTAGTGAACTATTTTCCGTTAGCTTTGTGTTCGCCGCAAACGTTTGCTAACAGAAGCTAACAGTCTGGAGAGGAAGTTCGCCAGTAATGGAACGAGGATCACAATGGACCCAGGCTTACTGGAGATGTGTAGACTGGGGCCTTTCTCGTTAGGTGTTGTTTCGCCGGGCTAGAACGGAAGCGCGATGAAGCATTGCATAATCATCCAGTCTGGACCGGAAGACGAACAGTTGTTGTAATGTTTTAACTGTAGGCTGCACATGGTGAAGTTTCGAGTAGATAACATTTGCGATGGCATCACACCGACGACAATTGTAAAAGATGATGCGAGGAGAACTACCGGTTAAGGAAAAATAAAGCAAGCAGATGTTGGAGGCGGTCTCTACAGGCTCGAGCAGGATGATGGGGCGGGCTTAAGGCAGTGAAGTAAATAGATACCAGGCTCTCCTCCCCGAGGAGAGACTGGTGACGCGAGGCTAGGATATGTGCTCCCAGATGGGGATTTTTTGTCACACACAAAGCCCTGCTTTGCAGCTTTATGCATTTCAGATTGATCATGTTGGCAATGTGTGTGAATTTGCTATGTGACTGACTACTATATCACTGCTATGTGAGAGATGAGGACCTGTTGTTGCATGTCGTTGACAAAAGCTTCCCCTTATTATGATGTCAGAACGTTGACTTATGAATGCGATGTGATAGCCCAGAGATGATGAGCACTGGCGGGACTATTTTCAGTTTGATAAAGGTGTTTGAGCACGAGTTGTCATGGACTTTGTTTTGGTGTGGAATTATAGTGGTTTGCATCTTGTTTACGTTTTGGTAGGAACAATAAAATCGTTGCAATTTATAGGTACCCCTATGTGTGTAGTTTCTCTCTCTATCTGCGTGTGTGTACGCCTACATGTAGTTTATTTTCAGTGATTAGACTGACTTTTATACTCATGTCATACTCACCGGGGGCTACAACTACGGTTAAATAAAGAGACTTGACTTGATTAGCCTCGGAATCCTTTGGTGCCCCTCTTCCCCTCTAACCTCTAATGTAATAATGTTATCCAAGGCAGGATCTAGAAGAGGGAGAGGGGAGTACAGGGGGGGTGGGAGACCATTTGGGGGAATAGGGGGCACTAAGGACGGGGTAAGTAATGGCAGAGAGGCCATTGTGCTGTGGAGCTGACAGCTTGACAGCTGCTCATTTTTTATTTTTGCGTAGATGTAGCTTAGCCAAGCATGTTGACTGGCACAGCTTTAGGTGGTGATGGAGGAATGAGCTTAATCTATTGATGCTTTTTTGTGCGTGGCTGTTATCACTCCCTCCCTCCCTCCGTTACTGCGGACAATGTTGGCCTGCATTTCTCTGTTGGCACCACAAGAGGCAGTAGTCCCAGCACACCAAAATCAAGAAGGACACCAAAATCAACCCAACCTTAATCTCTACTGCACAAGTAGAGTAGTGGTGAGAGCATTGGACTCCCACCCTGGAGACTGGGGTTGAAGACCCGGTGGGGATGACTTTATGGGATTATACCCTAAACCTCCCCATGTTCATCCTTTCACTCCAACTTTTTATTCCCCAACCCATATTCTAACCCCAACCCACACTAGGGACTGGAAGAAGGACACTCCAACCGCACAAGTAGAGTAGTGGTGAGACTACCACCCAGGAGACCAGGGTTCCCGGTGGGGATAACTTTATGTTATCATCAGTGTAACTGCTTTAGCCACTGACCGCTACCATTAATGTTATAGAAGCTGCTGCTAGTTGTTGTGAGCTCATGAGCTAACTGGCTATCCCGCTCTTATTGTGCTGGATTAGCATTGGAAGCATTGGAACTGATGTGTTCAGGCGACAAGACCTAACTTAATTTATCAGACGTTATTTCATGTCATTTCAATTCACAGCTATTTCAGTGGCATGACTAGATTCCGTCCTACCAGTCCTGGACACAACACACACACACAACAAGCCAGCCACGCACATAAGCCAGACTGGACCTGGCCTGGTTTAGGGATTATGTCTATGCACCTATGGATCCCTTGAGAGTGTTAGCGGCTACGGGCTATATCTCCTGTCCTTTAAGACTTTGTATAGCAGGTCATCCTACCCTTGTGGCTGGCTTGAGAAACTGTAATGAATAAGTCTCTCGCGTGGACAGAGTGAAGGAGAGGATTAGTAGCCTGGCTCCCGCCCCTGAATCTGAATAGCAATTCAATCTGAGTGTCAGACTAGTGGAGCAGAGCAGACACTTCAGCTTATAATTGTAGCATCCCAAGCTGATTAGTTTACAAAGTAGAGATTTTTTTAATTTAATGTATAAAATAATAATATAAAATATATGTAATATGTTTAGTTTAGCTGACATTCTTGCTCTGCCTCTGCAGACGGCAAACACAGATCAGTAGGCTACACCTGACATTGTATTATTCCATTAGCCTACTTTTCCTGATGTTTTAGGTTTTTGCCATGGTATCGTTTCAGTATCAGTATCGAGATACTTTTAGCAGGTATCGTATCGAATTCATAATTTTGGTATCGTGACAACACTAGTGTGTTGTGACTGTGAGGGTGAGTTGTATTAAGTGATATTAAGATATTAAGATATTAAGGGGTATTAAGATACCCCTGTGTCTACTGTGGATGATGTAGCATGTCTGTAGAATATTCTCTCTCCTATGATGCTTTTAGCCTCTCTCACTCTGAAATATAATTTAATGCAATGTATTGCTTTATAAATGTTCTTAGCCGGTAGACAAACATACTCCTGGAGCTTGCTCGATCGCCTTGTTGAGAGGGGTCAGGGAAGAATTTTTACAGCTCACTTATCTGGCCCCTGGTTGATTACTGTTTTTTTGCTTCCCTCTGGAATATGTAGAGAGTGGGTCGTATGCCCACCTCCCTTGTTCTCTGTAAAGCGCATTGTGTTGCCTCTGGGTATGAAAGGCGCTATACAAATAAAGCTTTGATTGATTGATTGATTGATTGATTGAAGTGTAAAGCCATGACTAATAAAGTGACACACTGCTATAGAAACCCTCACTCACAGGCTCCTGGAAGCTTGAATGTGCCAAAATCAATCAACAGCACATGCAGACAGGCAATAATTGCATCATTGGTTGTTAATGAAAATGTTGGTACTGTCTTTGCTTCTGTCAGCATGTGTCCTTTGTTGTGCTGGTGCGCCAATGAATGTATATTCTATTAGCATTCCAATGTTATCCCTAGTAGCCCATATAAGACATAGCCTAAATAACGCTCCATAAGTAACATCCTCCGTCATATATCTATCCCCCTGGCTTTGCATCTATTGATCACCTTATGAACTTTTCATTGCAGCCTAGTAAGAGTAATTATACTCGGTTTATCTGAGTCACCCATAGTATCCCGAGTGTTAAGAAGGACTCACAACGTCTCCTGTCATGTATGTACTGTATCCTCCTTGCTTCTCATGCCTTATGAAGCCTTCATAGCAGCTTGTGGCCAGTAGTAGCAGTATTGATTGGTCTGGGAGACTGATGAGTCTGGCACCTCCTAAGGATGAGGATTTATATGCTCTGCTGATCGCACTTCATCTTGCCAGTGGAAAAAGATCAAGGTGTCACGGCAGGTTCTCGCTTCAAACAGCTCATTTAAACTCTGCAGTCCTTGTCCATGGACCTTAATCTGCCTTCCAAGATGCGTGGGCTGCAGGAGCTCCCGTTGGTTTTGAAAGGTTTTCTAATATTTTATTGCTAGCTGCTCCATTCATCATAGCACTCTGGAATGCTTATCACTGACATGATTTAGCATCATTGTAATTAATGACAGCTGAGTGAGATATTGGGCTGCTGGCTTCATTGTGTGAATCAAGGTTATATATGCAGAGGACCGTGGGACATTTCCCCCCACAAAAGGCTGACTGCAACAGTGGAACCACTCTCTTCCTTTCTTTCTTTGTGCACTCTCACCATTCATGACTGGAAATAATGGCAACGAGGAGATGAGTGATGAGTCATGACCAAAAGAACGAGATCACGGATACAAGCGGCCGAAATGTTTTCTCTGGAGGGTGGCTGGGGTCTCCCTGAGAGATCAGGTGAGAAGCTCAGTCATCCGGGAGAGACTCAGAGTAGAGCCGCTGCTCCTTTGCGTCGAAAGGAGCCAGTTGAGATGGTTCGGGCATCTAGTGAGGATACCTCCTGGACGCCTCCCTAGGGAGGTGTTCCAGGCGTGTCCGGCTGGGAGGAGGCCGTGGAGCAGACCCAGGACCAGGTGGCAGGACTACATCTCCGCACTGGCCTGTGAGCGGCTAAAGATTCCCCAGGCAGAGCTGGTTGATGCTACTAGGGAAAGGGATGTCTGGGGCCCCCTGCTGGAACTACTGCCTCGGCGACCTGATCCCGGATAAGCAGATGAAGATGGATGATGGATGGAGATGAGTGTGGACGTTCTTGTGCTAAGAGCACTGTGAGATGAATTTTAAGTGAGTCACTTATTTTCTTTCTGAAACCCTTAATCTAAAGCCTACCCGTTTCATACATCCTAAAATGATGTCATGTAACTATACAGTATATAGTTACATTGCCAGTCCAGTACATTTTATAAACCCAACAAATAAAACTGTTTTCATAAGAATTCAAACATTACTGTTAGACTATGGAGGAAACTTACAGTAGGAGATCTTGCTGTGCGTGTAAGCCACTCGGACAACAGTGCACACTGAAACAACTTGTTGGGAGACAAAATGTGCGAGCTAGCATCTTTATCTCACCTGGGGGAACCATTTTAACAGCTAAACCTACTACCATTAGAGTGTTGGGTTACTCCATCCAGACACTCTGGATCCCAGACCCATTACAGATGAGGTTAATAGACCCACATCTGATCAAATGTCCAACAGCAAGTCCCAGACTAGGCTTATATGTTCCAATTAACTAGACTTAATTAATTAACTAGAGTCCCAACTCTTTATTTTATATTTTTAGGCTATAATGTATGAATTGAAACTATCACAAGGTCTCGCCTTGACTCTTAAATAGATTAGCAAATAAGCTTTAGTAGGCATAACTTTCTTTTTGGTAGTATAAGATTTGGGTAAAATTATTATGACTGCTTGTTATTAAAACATCATTTATTTGACTTTACAAACGAGCAATCGATGCAGGCAGCAGCACTTAATTAATTACCAGCACTGCGCCCAGGGACAGCTCCACCTAACGATGTATCTTACCAGCTCGTCTAACGATGTACCTTAAGATGCCTACTAAGAGATTGTCTAGGAAACACTTTTAGGGAAAACAGCTCCTTCGCTAAGGTATACTTTAAGAACCTTCATAGAGCGCTAAGGTACATCGAAACTGGGAAACGTGGCCCTGATTGGTTGCGCACACAAACAGCTCTTTTTCACAATACTGCTAGCCTAAAACATGACATTAACACAGGATATCCAATAGAACACATTAACTGGTGAAATATCAATGGGAAATTGCTCTTCCTGTTAGTAATGTTCTTGAAGGAGTTTGCTTCTTCTTCTTCTTCGTTTGAGTAGTTTGTTGATTCGTCCTCTCCCCCCAGGCTCGAGGCCTTTTTACCACCCCGAGCCTGGGTGGGGTAGTCACCTGGGCTATAGGGGTGTGCCGGGAGCCCACTGTTTGTATTTGTATTTGACAGCTAATTATTCGTATTTGTATTTGGAAGCCTCACTCACACTGGTCTGGGTAAGTCCATCCTGGTAGGGGAAGGACCGGTGGCCGGGATGAAATCACAGGTGTAGTCCGCCCATTCTGCCTCACTGATGTTAAGATCTCTGCATTGCTGCAGGAGATCCTGTACGGCAGGCACAAAAGGGTGTCTTGACTTGAGACACTGGGGAGGCTCCACTGTTGCAGTGAGCCTGTCGTGGAGCAGGTGGTTAGGCTCCACGGCCTGGCAGGCGAGACGTGCTGTGGTTCCTGTGCGGTGTAGGCCAGTGGGCTGGATGCCTGTAAGGATGGGACGGTTGTCCACAGGAGTGGAACGCATGCATCCTGTCACATTGCGCAAGGCTTCGTTGATCGATCGATGAGGCGTGTGTGAGCACTTTTGGACCACACCGGTGTGCAGTACTGACTGGTCGAGTAGACCAGGGCTAGGGCTGCCATACGCAATGTTTTTGCGCCAGCACTCCAGCCTGATCAGACCAGTCTCCTCATCAACGCCACACAGGCTGTTAACTTCTTGCGCAGTAACTTGAGGTGTCGGCAGAATGTGAACGACCTGTCCATTGTCACGCTGAGGTAGGCTGGTTCGGCGCAGCATGGCAGGAGTGTTCCATCAATGTGTATTCAGAGCTCACATTTAGCTTCCTTGTTGTTAAGGTGGAAAGCCACCGAAACCGTCCTTGTCTCACTGAGCTTCAATCTCCATTTCCAGAGGTATGCCGCTAGTGTCTGCATGTCCTGTCTCAGGGTCTCCTCCACGGCCTGCCAGTCTCCAGCGGAGTACACCAGTGCGAGGTCGTCTGCGTAGGGATACTTCCTTGAGACTGTTCGGCAGGTCGTAGGTGTAGATGTTATAAAGGAAGGGGGACCAGGACAGATCCCTGGGGGACGCTGCTCTTGAGGTGTCGCAACCTTCTTCGCTGTCCGCTGCTGGTGGTGAGGGTGAAGCTGCGGTTTCGGACAAGCTCCATGATCATGCTGACTATGTGCCTGTACGGCAGCAGGCGGAGCAGCTTGCAGGTGAGTCCGCCGTGCCATACGGTGTCGTAGGCAGCCGTCAGGTCTATAAAGACGTCTCCGGCCTTCTTTTTAGCCGAAAAGCTGTCCTCGATGTCTTGAGTCATCAAAGTGACTTGATCTATGGTCGATCTCCCGCGTCAGAACCTGGCCTGCTCCTGTGGGAGCAGCGGGTCGATGATTGGTTCGACGTGGGTGTAGATGAGACACTCGAGGATCTTGAAGGGGATACATAACAGAGAAATGGGGCGGTAACTCTTGGGGTCCCCTTCAGGCTTGTTCGGCTTAGGGATCACGACAACTAGGGATCTTCTCCAGACAACTGTACTGTATATATATAATGGTTAATGGTTTTCTAAGTAGGTCATTTGAAACTTTGAAGTTGCCTGATGAAGACCTAAGGGTCGAAACGTTGGGTTTTTTCAATAAAGTGAACCGGGAGATATCAGTGTGTGCATCTTTCCTCTCGCCAAACTCTAAGATCCAGAACCTGGCCTACTAAGGTTGGATGTGCGCAAAGCTCTTTTGCCTTATGTTCATAGATTAAACATTAGTTTGAAGAAAATTGTTCTTAAAACATACAGAAAAGCGGCCTGCAGGCTGCAGTACCATAATGTTATAAAACAAACTGTATGATACTCCACACCTCCCTCTACAAATGAGTTTACAGCAGCACCGACACAAAAAGCTACGAAGCTACTGTAGTAACTTTAGGTGCTTGATGTACAGTAGCTAATTAGCTCATAGCTAGTAGTTAACAGATAATTCTCACAGGCTAATTCTCTAAGAATGGATGCCACTAACTTACTCACCCTGCTTTACATGTGCAGTTAGACTCCTAGAGTCCTGATGAATTTCAATCTGGAGTTTGTGAGGTGTTTGTCCGCATAGATTGCCAACACCTAGCATCAACTTGCATGTTGTCACCTGCTCCGTCCGAAATCGAAATCTCATGGATATATCCTTGTGTAAAAGTGCAGGCCTTTCTGTAGAACTCTCTTAGACAAAGTAGTGGCATTTGGCAAATAACATGAAGCAATATTGTCAGGAATCCTTGTCAGAATCAACAGGTATGTTCTCTTCAGTGGACATTTTATTAACTTAAAAGCTTGTGAGGCATAGCAACAATAACTAGGGGGGGGGGGGGGGGGGGAGGGTGGAACTTGCCGCCTGAATAAGAAAGGTCTATTGCTGTGCTTGCAACCAAAGTGACCCAAGTTCAATCTCGGCAAAGTGCAAGTCTTTTTGTTGTGCTAGTGCTTTTTGTTGGAGTAATCCTATCCATAGCCCTAACCTTAACCATATTGTTGGAAATGAATTTATATTAAGTGTTTAATAGGTAATTATTTATATTAAGTGTTTAATAGGTAACGCTTTGGTTTTGTATAGAGAAAAAGCCTATTTACTAAGGCATTAACATAGGAAATTCTTATTAAAAGGTACGACTTGTAATCTGCCTTACGCCTGAGGATGATGTTGGTGTGTGTGTGTGTACGTGCAGAATATGTGTGTTGTTTGTGTGTGCATACTGTACGTGGGATAAATACTGCAATGAAGCCTGATGATTACAAAGTCCAAAAGTTCTTTATTATGACCACAATCAGTTAATCGTGCTTTCTGCTTTTACTGTATATCGGCTTCAAACCTGATGGGCGTTACATATTTTCATCATGATCTGCAGAAGTTAAATAAGGCTGGCAGGACTGCATTGCTATCTATTCCCCCTCTACCTTCCTCCCTCCCAACTCTCTCTCTCTCTCTCCCCACCCTGTGATGTTTTAGAGGCTGCACCCATACCTTTAGATGGGTATGGATTGGGGAGGAATTAGGTCAGGAAGAAGCACACTGCAGAGGGTGATAGTGTGGCGCCCTACAGTACGTAGGAGCCCACATTGTCGTTCGGCTCTCTGCAGTAAATATGGAGAGAGAGAGGAATAGGGGAGCAGCACTCATTTATTGAGTGCCTATCATACATCAACATAGGAAATTGGAGGGAAAAAAGAGCACCAATACGCCAAGGACATCGGCGGCCCCTATTTTCGACTTCTCACAGAGAGTGCAGTGCAGCAGCAGTGGTGCTAGATAGCTCTCTCTCTAGCTCTCTTTCTCTCTCTCTCTTTTGTCCTGCTTTAGCGCAGCTCATATGCATAACAGTATTCTGCTCACGTTTAGGCTGTTTCATGTGCTGTGGAAATGCTGAGGTGCCAGAGTGATGATGGGAAAGCGTGCGTCTGGGGGAACAGCTGTTTCTAATAATAGGCTCCAAGGAAAGTGTTCATCTCCAATGAGGCAGGGCTGCAACCCCCCCAACCACCCCCTCCTCCTCCTTCCTTCTTCCTCCTCCTATCCTCTGTTAACAGTCTTTATGAAGCAGCATTTTTCTCGCTGAAAGCTGTCATCGCAGGTTTATGTTGCTCACTAACAAATCTTAATCCTTTTTTATCTATTGGTTTACACTGATGGTAGAGAGTGGGTTAAATCTGTATTTTTCAGATTTCTATAATCACTTTTGTGTTGTCTAGCTAAGTCATGTAAAGCATGATACAATGGATCATTGTATCTACAAGTTCACATGAGCTGTATACATTCATTATACTGTATATGTTAGATATTGAAAGAAGTCCCTTGCAGATGAGTATGCACTTTTAACGGAAAGAACCCCGACTGAGAACACCACCTACAGTATTTTCTAATTTGATTTTCTGGAGAAATTAGCAAAAGTATTCAAGAAACAGATCTTCCTATGTTGTCTGAAGTCTGACATAACATTATGGTTCACATCAAGCTACTAAATCTCATATTGTATACAAAAAATGATGCTTCCCCAAATAACTGCAATTGTATTTTGGAGTCAAATCATAATGGAAACAGCACTTTGTTGTTCACAGTTCACTACATTAACATTTGACTTGCATCTGGATAAGTGATGTGATTTGTTCCTTAATCTTTGAAAAACAGGAAAATGTAAAACATGTCCTTCCAATATGCTTTTGGCCCCGGTTTATTTCCCTCAAGCATGTTCTGAAATGCCGGCATAAGCATTTTTGCAAACTGCAAGGAATGCTGGGAAGCTGGAGTGCTGTGAGAGGAATCATAACTGCAGCTGTGCAACCCGGATCAGACTGATAGGATGAGAGTGATCCAACTCTCCCCAACCAGCCCTTCTGAGAAAGTTACCAGCAGTCAAGTGAAGCATTTTGAAGAGCATTTCATCAAAATGCCTACAAGGCTTTTCGTAAGGCCGGTAAAAATGATATCCATTCATTTTTAATCCTTTGTTCTTGTTTGTCCCTGTTCCCATCAGGGGCTTGAGTCCCATCCACAAGTACTCAGTTTGGCAAAACATGTTGCAGTGCTGTCATTTGAATCAAACCGGAGCAGCATATTAGAAAAAAAGAATATAAATTGGGTCCCAGTAGAGAACTGCCTTATTTGACCTCAGATAAAACATCTAAAAAGGGAACTGATTGAACACAGCTATACAATTCTGGTGCGATATAAAATTCCCTGGTATAGCTGTAACAATTTTTATCTTCAAAGGCAATGGCTGCATATAATCTAACTCATACATGAGAAACTCTGCGTCTATCACTGGCTGTATCTCTGTCTGTCTGTTTCCATTTTTCTCAGACACTATCAGCCTGAGAGCATTCATATTTGGCATGGGTACTGCTAGGGGTGCCGAGTACACAGTGAGAGTGTCACATTTTTAAATAAGTTAATTATGGCCCAACAGTTGGCCAATTAGTGATAATGATTAGCACTACCCACAGCAGCCAGCGGGTGGCACGCAATGTGCGCACACACGCACGGGCACATTGTCATAGAATTTACAACTGGCCTCAAGACCTTTCTATTCCAAACACCTTAAACCTTTGTCCTCTCTCTCCTTTTGTAATTCACCACCTCCCTCAACCGTTCACATAGCTGTGCTAACCTACAGGATGACCTCCAGGAGGTCCACACACCTAGAACTCTGTCTACTCCAGAATAACCATCCTTTGTCCCTTTGTCTCCAAGAAATTACCGCCTTTTCTCATGTCACGTGTCTGTATTCTCGACCACGCCTGCCATTTCATATGACGTACAATGGGTTAGCCAATCACATCCTCAAAGCGATATACCTGTGTTTTGCTTGAGAATAAAGGCCGCGCTGACCAAGAGGCGGCACTTCTTTCTGATGAACCACTCTGTGATTTATCCTGAGGTCCTTTTGCAATCGTATTGTTTTCTTAATAAATCTGACTGAACCTTTTTGTGCAAACCTTGGCAAATCCTTTTTTGACTTAAGATCAGAACTTCTTCAACAATTGGCGACGCGGATGAAAGGGAGGACTGCCTGTTGTGCTGATTCGGGATTCCAGTGGATGGACTGGTCGACAGACGTGTCGGTCCATAGATGGGCTTGGAAAGTCAATTTTCTCTCTTGCGCCAGAGCGCACGCTGAGATTATTTCCCCAGTTCTTTCACTGGCTTTCTGAACTCACAGGTACGTTTGAACGAACCCTCTTATGGTTTTGAGTTGTATTTGCCTTGTTTTCGTTTCGGATTGTGTCGTTGGTCTGGCGTATTGTTGGAAACAAACTCCCCGGGGGGGGGGGTGGAGTAGGTGGTATCGATCTAAGTAGTTGTAACTCAACAAACAATAACAAAATATGATATTGTATTGTTCTTTGACTTCGTCCTTGTTTCGTTACTAGGGGTTTTGCTTTTCAGTAGAAGTGTGATTTTGGTCTTGTGACTCATTTGTTCCCCTGCAGTTGATGTACAGTTTAGGTTGTTTATCGGCTGCAGTTTAGAACGGTTGAGTTGGTGTTGAGTCAATGCGCCAAAGTTGGCACAGAACGGGCTTCCCCTTTGGCCGGTCGCGGATGTAATTCAAACCGCAAGCCGTTGTATGCTACTGGGAGTGATTTGGTAGTGTCCGATCCGCATTTCTTGGAGAAACGTTTTCCCCTTTATACCGGGTGGTTGGTGTAGTAACTACGAGTTAAGCTTCCAACCAAGGGGCTGATGTATGTTCAGCCGGGCAGGCATATATTTTTTTGCTTGTTTTAACGTGGGCCTTTGTTCGTCCTTTGAGTTCTGTGTCCCTGCACGGGGTTGTTCGTCTTTGTTGTTTACTGTTTGAGTTTCGGCTCTGTCTTGTATGTGTTGTTAAGCGCGCCTATTTATCCAGGTAAAAGAATTGTTTATTTTTTCCGACACTGTTTTTGAGGGCCGTAAATCGTAACTGTTAGTGAGTAGTCTGAGAGACGTTCATCTCCATGTTACGTAGGAGTGTGGGAGAGTGTCCTTTGTTTTATTTTTTTTCGTTAGGTATTCTTGTGCATTATGGGTTCGACTACGAGCTCACCGCTTGATATTCTCAAATTGTCTGGTCCAGCTAAGATTGTTGCTCTAAAGCATTCTGCTAGTGACTGTTGGCAGATTCCGCTATGGAATAAGTATAGCAGTTTTCCGTCTCCATCTGGTACGCTTAGCGTTAAAACCTTGGCCAACGTTAGGGCTCAACTAGAAGCGTTTGAGAAAACTAAGTTGGGGAGGAAAAGTAGTAATGACATCGATTGGGCTGCGTTTAAAATTTGGGAGGCAGTAGCGCGGGAAGGGTTTTTGAGGTCAGAGAAAAAATACAAAGAAACTGTACAGCCGACAGCGTATCCGCCGCTTCCCCCATTGAGTCACTCTGACATAGATTTTTCCCCCTCGACTCGTTGCCCCGTGCTCACACCACCCAACCAGGCTGTTGTTCTTCCCCTTTTTCATGCTCCCGCCATTATTAGCCACGTCCCTTCTCTCTCTGCCGTATCCCCTCCCAGTATTGCCTCTGCGCCAAACGATCCTTCTTCCCCGCCCATGAAGGCGCCTCCGCAATACGAATTAAGCGCGCCCCTTTCTCCCGACCGACCTGTACTTCCAGGTCCACCCTCTTCTCCCGTCCATGCTATCGCATCTTCTACGAGATATTACACTAAACAAGAACAGATAAGGAAGGAAGAATTGGCTAGAGCCATATCTGAGGCTAAGTTCAATTTGTGACAGCGGCTGGTGATTTGGTCCGCAACTCGGCAAACCCCGAAATGCGCTAGGGGGCAAAATAACTAAAAAAACTTTTGTTTTTGTTTTTTTGGGTATTACCAAAGTTGAAGTTGTGAAGAACCTACTTACTATAACAGACAACAGTTTTAGGTTCACGAAATACGTTTAATTAGTCTGCAAACTAAGCTAGTTTTTAGCTGATTTCGAGCCGGGCTTGGGGGCGGGCAGATCGATTAGCATGATTTGGTTTCATTGGCTATTGCTTCCGGGTTCTCCGCCCCCAACCCTTCCCAAACAACACGCCACCTTTGTTTACATTCGGTCCCTAGTTCAACCATGGATGCTACAGCTTTTGCTAAAGAGAAGACGGGGATGGCATCCAGGACATGGAAAGAGTTTTAAGAGCAGCTAAAACTCCAGCAGAGCAGGACTCGTTCGTACACAGAGTTTTATTCTTGATGACCTGTGATACAGAGATGACTGTATCAGCAAAGCAAGTTGCCCAAGCGAACGCGAACGAGGTACCAGATTCACACCACCGCCAAGCATTCTGCTTTGCTTTGGGGTAAGCTGATCTTTATACTATCTGTGCTGTTTACATTACATTAACGTTAGTCGTTTAGCAGAAGCTCCTTTCTAAACAAGTGACTAAGTCTAGCTAGCATAACAAACTAACAAAGGCTAGCTAGCTAACGTTAGCTAACATGCTAGTTAGCTGAGCTAGCCCTTTGTTCCTAAACTAGCCAGCGTGGCAGCTAATATCGAGCTAGGTAGCTATATTATAGAGAGAAACAGAATGAGAGAGCATGAGAGCTATGGTAGTCTGACACCTTTGTTTTTTGTTTTGGTTACAGGATGAGCAAAAAGGTGAGGATTTGCAGCTCTCCCTTGGCCCCTCCATACCAGCCAGCAAGAAGATCACTATACACTACAGCTTTGATTTTGCACAACAGGTGAGAATACGTTCATCCTATCATGCATTAGCTAGTCTATTTAATCAACACATTCTGGTACTATTTTATCTATATGGAGTGCCAGTACTGTGGGCAATAGTTTAATGTACTTTCTTCCTTCTATTCTATTGCAGTTTTGATGCTGAGAGACCTGGCATGGTTGTGGCCAGAGAACACCGTGATGCACCGGCAGTCGAGTTTCAGCTGCTGCGCAAGCCTGATGTCCTGCCCCCCAGAGAAGGTCTTCTTGTGCAAGCCCCACCCGGACTGGACATGGCCAGACAGACGTATCTCTTTGACAAGATCAGAGAGTTCTGTTCTGATGAGGGACGAGACGTCACATGTCCCCCGCCAAACTCCACAGCAGCTCTGCAGACTGTCCGCTTGTAGATTCACTGCAGATCATCAGGACGGACAGCACTGCAGGAGAAAGGCCACAGCCTTTCCTGTTTTCCTGTTTGTGTACTGAAGCGTTGCTTGTTCTCCTGCACAGACTTGCCCACACTTGCACAGACTGCATTGTTAGAATATTGAATACTGAGCTGAGTACTGTTGTTATTACCTTGAGTATTGAGCTGGGGACTGTTATTACTTTGTTGTACACTTGATCACAATGAACACTATGCACCTTGTCTATAAAACAGACAACTGACTGTACACTTTAACACTTAGACAATTGCCTTTTTTTGTACACTTAACTACTTATGCTTGTACTTTATATCATGTATGTGACAATAATGAACGTTAAATTTGAACTTCATCTTATATTGTTCTTAACTGCATTCACAACACAAGATTAATACTGACTCAAAGAGTGTGGGGTCATCAGTGAGAGAGCACCTCACTTGGCAGCCACTCTCAGGTAATACCCCAAGTTGACAGCCACTCTGACAGATAATGACAGATCGTCCAGTGGGGGAGTGGCTGGGGGAGGGGTTACCAGGCCATTGTTCACGCCCATTACCTGGCAGTCAGAGGTGTGAAAATTTTGGAGAACTTTGGAGGGAGATTTCTCAGCTAAGTTGATTTGGCAGTACTAGCATTCAAATAAGCATATCTTCTTCAAATATGTTCAGATTTCAATGTATGAGACCTCATTTGAAAGCTTACAATCTGCACTTTCATAATCTGTAAAAAACTGAAAAATGAAAATGCCTAGTTGAGGACCAAATTACCAGCGGCAGTCACATTTGGAACAACTACAACTGGCTAGTGATAGTCTGCAGGGACCAAATCCTAGTCCCCGACCGTCTCAACTAGATGATGCAGCTGGCTACGCTGCCTCGACCCCCGAGATCAGGGTTTATAGACCGTGGCGTTCTGATGAACTGCGTGATGTAGCTAAAACCTTGCCCGATCCAACTAAAGACATTGACGAGTTTGAAAATCTTTTTAACAGTTTAGTTCGAATGTATGAGCCTCACGCGGAGGAAATCGCCATGATCATACGACAAGTGCTTGGGTTAAAATGGGTCGATGTGAAAGATCCGTTTTGCAACATTACGTTGCCTTTTTCTCATGCCGATTTTGCCGGCTAAAAACGCTGCGCTGTTGAACAGAATCAAGGCTCGATTCCCTAAGAAAATGGATTGGGACCGTATCACATATTGTAAACAAAAATCCGATGAACAGTTCGAGAAATTTTGGGAATGGCTAGAATCAGTCTTCACCGCACACAGTGGCATGGACAAAGCGAATGCCGATTATAAGAAAATTCTAAAACAACAGCTAATGAATAGCTCTCTCTCCCAGGGTTGCCAGATTGGTGTGATGTTTTCCAGCCCAATGACAGCTCAAAAGCCGCCCAATGTGATAAAAAACCGCCCAAATATTATAGTATATAATATATAGCAGTGCATGCTAAGAAAAATGCCTTTCAGTTGAAATACCGAAAATAATATTAACTCGTGGTAAACTGCAACACACGCCTACACACAGTCTACGAGAGAGAGAAAGATGCGTAATCCCATCAAATAGTCAAAATGATATAATGCAGGCAACAAATTATAATAACACATGAGAATGGCAATGTTGCGGTAATAGACAAGAGAGCAACTCAAGATAACAAGATGACAAGCAAGATAACAAGCTTTAGTGGTGACAAGAAACCGCTAGAGAATGTGACAAGTGGACTAGGCTACACAACTTCCAATGGTAGGCCTATATAACCACCTGTATAACCACCCATGAATAGCCTGCCTGCTCGCCTACAATAACCGAGTCAGGAGTGTGACACTCAGGCAGGCAAGCAGGCAGAGACACAAGTAATGCATCACTCAATGATGCGACATCCAGAAACACCTGCTGTATAGTATTAAATAAAAAATGTCTTACCTCCAAGCCGAACAGGTTCAGGACAAGCTTGCGTTGTCCAGGAAGTCCTTGCGCTCGTTTGTTTTCTCAATAAACCAGACTTAACCTGTTTGAGCGAATCTTGGTAAATCCTTTTTGACTATATCAGTTAAAATCCATTACAATATACACACACACACACAAACACACACGCTATACAGTAGATTGTATAGAAGACAGCTAAACAACTCTACAGACATGTATGTGTGTGTCCGTAAAACATTTTCGACACCACATTTCCATGAACACGGGATGACTAAATGGCCAATTAGGCAAGGCAAGGCAAGTTTATTTATATAGCACATTTCAGCCACAGGGCAATTCAAGGTGCTTTACATGAGACATTAAAAGCATTAAAACAAAAAGCAAGACATTATAGACATTTAAAACAAAAGGCAGGACAAATTAAAAGCATTAAAACAAAAAGCAAGTCATTATAGACATTTAAACAAAAAGCAGGACAAATAGAATACAGGAATAAAAGTTACAGTGCAGTATACTGATAAACATAGCTCCTCTTAGAAAGCAGTGGCAAAAAGAAAAGTCTTCAGGCTTGTTTTAAAAGAACCAAGAGTTGCAGCAGACCTGCAGTTTTCTGGAAGTTTGTTCCAGATATGTGGAGCATAAAAACTGAATGCTGCTTCTCCATGTTTTGTTTTAACTCTGGGGACAGAAAGCAGACCTGTGCCGGACGACCTGAGGGGTCTGGATGGTTCATAGCATATGAGCAGATCAGAAATATATTTTGGCCCTAGACCATTCAGTGCTTTATAAACCAACAGCAGTATTTTAAAGTAAATTCTTTGACAGACAGGAAGCCAGTGTAAAGACCTTAGTACTGGTGTGATATGCTCCACTTTCTTAGTCTTAGTGAGGACTCGAGCAGCAGCGTTCTGAATCAGCTGCAGCTGTCTGATCGATTTTTTAGAGAGACCTGTATACATGCCGTTACAGTAGTCGAGTCTACTGAAGATAAACGCATGGACAAGTTTTTCCAAATCCTTCTGCGACATAAATCCTTTGATCCTTGATATATTCTTCAGGTGATAGTAGGCTGACTTTGTAATTGACTTAATGTGGCTGTTGAAATTCAGGTCTGAGTCCATGACTACACCAAGATTTCTGGCTTCGTTTGTGGTTTTTAGCATTACTGATTGAAGTTGAGCACTGACTTTTAATCGTTCTTCTTTGGCTCCAAAGACAATTACTTCAGTTTTATTTTTGTTTAGTTGGAGAAAGTTCTGGCACATCCAATCATTGATTTGTTGAATGCACTTACTCAGCGCTTGTATGGGATTATAGTCTCCTGGTGATATAGTGATATAAATTTGTGTGTCATCTGCATAGCTATGGTAACATATTTTGTTGTTTTCCATAATTTGAGTTAGTGGGAGCATGTAAATGTTGAACAGAAGAGGCCCCAGGATGGAGCCTTGGGGAACTCCACAGGTCATTTTTGTCAGCTCAGATTTGTAATTGCCTATAGACACAAAATAATCCCTGTCCTTTAAGTAGGATTCAAACCAATCTAACACTGTACCAGAAATTCCCAACCAATTTTCCAGTCGGCCTAGTAGTATGTTGTGGTCTACCGTGTCGAACGCAGCGCTGAGATCCAGTAATACTAAGACTGAGATTTTGCCATTATCTGTGTTTAAATGGATGTCATTAAATACCTTAATTAGAGCAGTCTCGGTGCTGTGATGTGGTCGAAATCCTGACTGGAAGACATCAAAGCCATTACTTAGTGCCAGGAAGTTATTCAGTTGTTGGAAAACAACCTTTTCAATTATTTTGCTTAGAAATGGGAGGTTTGATATGGGCCTATAATTGTTCATTTGTGAGCTGTCTAGATTATTCTTTTTTAAGAGTGGCTTGATGACTGCAGTCTTCAGGGTATGTGGGAACACACCTGAAAGAAGAGATGTGTTTACAATTTGTAGTAAATCAGAGGCCATGCAGTTGGATACAGTTTTGAAGAAGTCTGTAGGTAGAACATCAAGGCAACAGGTGGAGGATTTCAGATATTGTATAGTGTCCCCCAGGGTTTTATGGTTGATCGGATTAAATTGTGTCATGGTACAATTATTGATTTTAAGTGGACACTGTGACGACACATGTCCTGTACCTGGAATGGAGGCACTAACTGCTTGTCTAATTTTCTGAATTTTGTCAGTGAAGAATGAGGCAAATTCATTGCAGGCCCTGGTGGATAGAAGTTCAGAGGCTACTGACACAGGAGGGTTTGTCAGCCTATCAACAGTGGCAAACAAAGCACGCGCATTGTTATGGTTTTTGGTGATGATGTCAGAAAAGAAGGTCTGTCGTGCATTTCTCAGCTCCATATTATAAATGCGAAGTCTCTCTTTATATATGTCATAATGAACATGGAGATTTGTTTTTCGCCATCTGCGTTCAGATTTTCGACACTCTCTCTTTTCTATTCTGACCAGCATGGCGTTTCTCCATGGAGATCTTCTCTTACCAGAGACCACCCTCACCTTAGTGGGCGATGCGAATTAGTGATGTGTGTGCTCCAACGGGTATCAGAACTAGTTACTGTAACAAGGAGATGAGACAAAAAGAGATATATAATTGAATTATAGGTGGACAAAAACCCAGACTACAATTTTGATTGAAAATAAAAATGAAGGTATTTCCTTTTTCACATTCCTTGCAGTGTTCATGCTGTTTTTGCTGCTGTAGGCACCGTAAAATGTCAGCTGCTCATCTTTTTCTAAACAACCTTGGGCGTACTTCATGCACCTTGGCAACCGCTTTTGTCACATAATGATCAGCTCTGTTATTGTTATTCCACAGACTCTCTTCCTTTCCCTGGCTGTGATACAGAACAATCAATAGGCAAGGAAAGTTACCCTGGGATATTGGACAATGTTTCTATGGCCCTGCCGAAATGATGATGATTCCTTTTCATTAAAGAGCATTTTGCAGGTTGAATCTTTTTATGAATTCACATTTTTGATCTCATGATTAGGCCAACTTAAGGGGAGACACTACAGTCAAAATTGTGTTTTTTCTTCCCAACTTCAATTTTCAGATTTTTTTCTTTAACTATAACATGTATACTATCACTACATTAACAGAGAAATGGTGAGACTTGATTAAAAACTGCTATTTTTCAAATTGTTGTAACTGTGAAATAAGCATATGAATTGCTAATGCTCAACTTTATCGGACATTTTCTTAAAATTATGTTTTTTCAGTACCTGACGTCACTCAGTACCTGCTATCTCAACTTCCAGGGCAGGTGCATTCACTAAACTTTACATACTGATTCTCAGATGTATTCTGCAATTATTTACAGCTGGAATTGTGAATATCTTGTTGTCTTTTCATTTTAGGTTGCATTTCCTGTCTGAAAATATGCCCAAAAAGTGTTTTTAATGGGTCTATGCAGTCTTTTTTCAATATCTTTTGAAAATAAGCTTGTATTCACAAACCCAGCTGTAAATATTTACGTTTTTAGTATATTGTCAAAACAAAAGTAAAACTTTAAACCCGACTTTATCCATTGTTTAGATAGTAGGTACCGAAATGTACGCATATTAAATGAGTTATTGCCTAATTTGCATACCTACACTTTTTTTGATAGAGAATGTGCAATACAAAAACATGTATCTTGATGTGAAGATTAAACTGGTAAAAATTCATGAGGATATCTTTAAAGGAAAAAAAAAATCATTTTCAACTGTAGTGTCTCCTCTTAAAAAATAAAATCTGAAAAAAATCCATCTTTACAGACACCAAGGGCAGAAATATGGTTGAAAATAGGTGGCTTTATAAGCTGTGTGCCAAAAACTGTCATTTTTGTCATATTTCAGCGATGATGTAGCATAGACAGGGGAGTCCCTGACCCTGCGGGCTGTTGCAGCCACGGACGTCTATGGACACAGCGAACTGTTGAATCCAGAATGAGCTATCTGCAACAGCATATACTGCAGCAAACTAACATTAACTTAATTTTTGTTATGGTAAACCATTCACACAGCTATCCTAATGTGTTGCATCTGAAAGATAGCCAGCGTAATGCTGTCTTCACATTGGCTAACGGCGTACTAGGCCTAATGCTGTTTTCACACAGCCTACACAAACAGGTGATTTTAAGTTATTTGAGCTATAGCAATCAGATTCAGGGTTTTTCTTCATAGTCTAGCTATATTAGCCAGTTCAAGTTTAGACAAGGCAAGGCCACGTCTTCATCAGTTAGATCATCACGACACAAAACTGGATATATGCTCCGGTCAAAAACGCCCTTGCTTAGAGGAGCATTAGGCTAGCCTATTTCAAAACAGATTTGGCCTATAGCCTAGTAACCACTATGACAAACTACAGTGTTGTGATGTGACACATTAGGTGTAGGCCTACTCTGTCAAATTAATTGAATGGTCAAATGATCGAATTACCCTATGAACATTTCATTTTTGTTTTATTTATCCTTGCTTAAAACACAAGGTGGAGCATTTGTGTTAGATAGTCAGCTCTAGGCTAATGAGCAGTTTTGACTATAGGCCTACTGTAGTAGCCTATAGCGGGACTATAACGATGAATAGACACCTGATATGGACAACAGTGACCTATGCAAAGGTGAGCTTGTAGCCTACTCTATATGGTATTGTAAATAAATAGATCACCAAATCGAAAGAGACGGAACGCATTGATCATTGTGTAGCCTATTACGCGTCCGAAAGGTATACCTTATACCTTTTATAGCGTAGGCTATAGCCATTCGCCTCTGCTGCATGGTCGAATTTGTTGAAAGTCACTTGAAATTGTTATTGAATGTAGCCTACTGTTTCTCTTCCTTATATTTCCTTCCATTGTTAATATAAATGGTAGCCTAAATGTATTATCGATGGCCCCTATGGCCGTTCTCGGGAGCACACTATTGGTTTTCTAGGAGGTGCGCAGAACGGGGAGAGGCCGGAAAAAAGACGCTCTAGAATGTCGCGCCAGTTTTAAATACTGCAGCAATGAAGATCCACATTACCAGCTTTAAAGGTGTTATATGTAGTATGTGGATTATTTCCCCATCTAATGTCTAAATATAAGAACTCCAACAACACAACGTATTGGTTGCCAAAATGCCAGAGAATGCACCGTTTCAGTCATACTGTGATAAGATCTTCACTCCGAGAGGAACATAACGTAACACTAATCAGTAATCACAATCAAGTATTTCAGAGTGCCATGTAATAAGTTACATTAGATGCTGTAGTGTGGAGATAACGTTAGGTCTGGCTTAGACCTGGTCCAGGGCGATATCTATACAGATAACGCCCTGTTACTCTCAATGCAATTTGCCTATGAAAGCGCTTCATCGGCCTGGTCATCCGAGTCTACAGACAGCGCATCGACTGTCTTCTTCTACCGGCGAATCAGCGCTCTCCGCTTTGTTTAGCCTACGCACTGCCGGCGCCCATGTCGGGGATGATGCATTACATCTTAAAGTCTCTCAACACCATTTAAGATGTAATGCATCATCCCCGACATGGGCGGCAGCAGTGAGTAGGCTAAACAAAGCGGAGAGCGCCGATTCGCCGGTAGAAGAAGACAGTCGATGCGCTGTGGATATAAAACATTTAAGTGTACAAATTTGCCTTTTATTTGAAAGGTGGGGGACTACAAACTGTAGCAACTTAGGAGAAAAGGCTTTCATCTTTCCAACAATGTGTTTACTTTGGTGAGTAACGAAACGGTTTTGTCTGTAGACTCGGACGACCGGGCCGATGAAGCGCTTTCATAGGCAAATTGCATTGAGAGTAACAGGGCGTTATCCGTAGGATATCGCCCTGGACCAGGTCTAGGTCTGGCTATGCAGATTCCAAGAAAGATAACAATAGCTAGTTAGCTAGCTTACCGGTCTAGTAGAAAAGTAGCCATGTCACCATGCAACTTCATCCCATGAAACTCCGTCCAACGAGCAAAGGCTGGCCCGATATTTATCCGACTTTTGCTCCTTCTTCGGTCACTGAGCTTTTGAGATTCATATCGCATGGTTCGCCGGGGCTCAGGCGGAGAAGCAGGATGACAAAACTCAACCATTTTACCAAACGTTTAGCTGAAAAGAGTGAGTAGAAGTGGACGGAAAAGCTGCCCTTTTATAGTCGCACACACACTTGATGCTAACCAAGATCTATAATGCTGCTAATTCATGGAAGTTGACGTTTGCTGGCTACTGCTAATCTCACAGCGGTGAAGCTAGAATAGTACCTGGTAACCCAGCACGCAGTACCAACGCTGTAATACTATTGGCTGGTATGATATCAACAGAGCGTCATTGTCTGGCCGTCAAAATTTCATAATATAATAATTTCAGACAAAATATCATTTTTTATGGAAAAGCAATACTTTTAATCTGCAGCCTTCGCAAAGCCCTATGGATGTATTATTTTTGAAAAAATGTTTATTTTAATCCACATATTACATATTATATTGTTATATTATAACCCTATATTGAGTTGGGTAGGCCTATTATGTTGTCCGCAGAGAGCGAACATACAGCATAGGGCATGGGGAAACGGGAACATTCGGATTACAAACCGGCTCTTTGGATCAAAGCATCTCCAGGAACGGGTGAGAGCGATCAATATTTTGACAATTAGATTATTGAATAGAGAATATTACTTGAAGTGTCTACTCTTGTTTGGGTTATACTGTACTTTGAAGTGCGTAGCCTTCTTGTTTGGGAACCTGTAAGCAGCGAATAGGCTACAGTTCAAGTTCATCCTAGTCTGTTCGCTTGGCTGTTTTTGTTGTTGGTGCGTGATTCGTTATTCTTTGCAAATTTATATTAACTAGGCTATTGTATGTAAGGGCCAATACACAACGAGGTGTGCTGTTATCGAAAAATAATGCACGATGCGGGGGCTAGACTATCCCACGAGCGAAGCCTGCCTCTGCAAACGGCATTTTTCGGAGTGTAGGCTATCCCGCTTACCATGGCCACTTGCCAAAGACAAAAATAGGCTACGTGCCCTTTACTCCGATTTTCTACATGAAAATATAAAGAAATTATACTGTTGCTGCTTGTAACTTGAAGGGTCTACTCTTGTTTGGGTTATGATTTGAAGTGTAGTTGTTTGGGAAGCTGTAAGATTTAAATAAGCTAGCCTACTAGTTCAAGTCCATCCTAGCCTATTATCCACGTGGCTGTTTTTTACATGACTTTTTAATTTTATTTCCAAATTGATATTATCCACAAATATACCCATGATTACATTAGCTCAAATTCATAAATAACCTGTTTGATTTGTTAGGCCTATAGCTAAAGTGAACACAGATACGGTTAGCTAACGCCGGTCACTCACCAAGACACCTGGGCTGAGTTTCCCAGAGGCATCGTAGCGCTACGATTGAACGCCGTATCTTACTAACGTAGCGCTACGATGCCTCTGGGAAACTCAGCCCTGCCCTGTTCTCCACTGGTTCTCCTCACACCACAACTCAATCTCTCTCCTCTGGCTGTTATTTCTTCTAACCCTAGGTTGATCCTGCTCTCTTTGACGCCTAGCTGGCTCATAATTAAGGCTGTGGTCCATCATATGCGTCTGCATAAACATTTACAACCTCTTCAGTCTCAAAACTAGCCATTGTTTTGCTGTTCTACTGTTGCCAAACTTGACCGGACTCCCTTCTGCTACGTCACTTCCGGTTTGGGGATTTTTTAGATGCAGTAGTAATAAAACACTTCCAGAGATCACTGTAGTGTATATTATATATACATTTTTATGAAATTCTAGTTCCTACATCATTTTCCTACACATTGACTCACAAGGGTCTCCAACCTGCCATATGCCCTTTAAATCTTTGATCTATTGACCTCTGATCTATGAATTTGATTAGTTGACTGATAAGTCATGACCAATGGTGTATCCAAGCTTACAAACCCAACCCAAACTAGGTTACATCACCGAGGCTTTCTTTGACCTTAACCACTTTTTCATCCATCAACCCCATATCTGGGTTTTAAGGGATTGGTTGACTTTTATTTTTTTTTATATATATTTTTTTAACTTACCCAAGGCCATGTAGACTAATTTAAACACTTTCCGAGTCCATTCGTCCATACTTGAGAAAATGAGACTGTTCATTAGGGCCTACTAATAGGAAATACACTTTCAACAACTCCAATGCTTTCTGTCACGTTAATGGTCTTAAGATGCTATGCATCAGTCAAGGATAACAATATAAATTGAGAACTGTGTACTGTATGTTGTGTTCCATTTGCAAGCTATTGATAGCAGGGGTTTTGGACACAGGTAAAGAAGGGGCCTCATTATCTCTAAGGAGTGAACAGGGGGAACAGCTAGTTGCTCTTGTTTAATAAGAACTGAACATAATCCACCTCCAGCAGTATGGGGTGCACTGTGTGGGAGACTGCAGCGCAACACCTACTGTCTGACAGTCGATCTTTTGAATCATTGGTTGCAGACTCTCATACACATCTCTCTTGGTGTGTTCTATTGACATTGGGAAGTGAGACTTTCACTGGCAAACTGTTAACTTTAAACTCAAGGTAAAATTGGGCTTTTATTTTAGGAACAGATCTTGTTTCTCCCGTCGAGCCAGGAAATATCTTGTGTCAGCAACTTGTCAGCCACTGCTTGATTATGGTGACCTATTGTACATGCGCGCTTAAGCCACCTGTTTACGTTCTCTGGACACTGTGTATCACTGTGCTTTGCGGTTTGTCACTGGTTGTAAAAATCTGACCCATCATTGCACTTTGTATAAAAAAGCAGAATGGTCATCTTTGATTGATAGGAGATACACTCATTGGTTGACTTTTATTTATAAAGCTCTCCTTGGTGTTGTCCCGTCCTATCTAGGAAACTACCTAATTAGGAATCAAGGACATTACATCTTACGATCATCTGACTTCTTTACACTGACTGTCCTCGAGTCCTCGAGTGTTGGGGAAAAAGGCATTTCGCTATTCTGCTCCCTCTGCATGGAATTCCTTGCAAGCTGACTTAAAATTGTCTGAACTGATCCCGTTTGACAGCTTTGTTGAAATTCTCAAGGATAAGGAACTTGAAAGCATTGGGGTTTGTCACTGCTTTTAAATCAGTTATTATACCTCTAACTTGAGCTTATTTTATTTATTGTATGTATGCCATTTGTATTGTAACCTTTTGTATTGTAATTTGCTGCCTCTTGGCCAGGTGGCTTTTGAAAAAGAGATTCTTTATCTCAAGGTCTGGTTAAATAAAGGTCTAATAAAAAACTAAAAAACAGGAACCCCCGCTGAACTAGGATTTCTGCCTCAAAAAGTCAGGGGAACCTGACCTGACCTGACCATACTGTAACTCTGACCTCAAAATCAAGATGGCTGCTCCGTGCATCAACAATAAGTTAAAGCTGGATTAATATTGTTTATTAGCGCTTCTGTCTTTTTTTTGTCTCGTTAAATCAGTCACACACACCGTACTGTCCAACCTCTATCTTTGGAAATGTTGCTACAGTGTTTGTATGCGCAAAATACCACATAGTGCGTTGTTATCAGCTGGTATTGCTAACAATGGCTAACATGGCTAGAACTGGTATTGCTAACAAAGATCAGTAAACTAAAGTGAGTTTTTCGACTTGTACTGTAACTGGAACGCGGTCGACTTGGGTGTGACGTCATTCCCTGCTCAGAATTGTGACGTCCGAGGCAACTGGAACGCAGCATCTCTCTCCCTCTCTCTTTCTCAGATACACACATACACATGCGATACTGTATATACACAGTCCCTCTCTCTCACTCTCTCACACACACACGGTTTCAGACAGTAATAAACAGACACAGACTGACACAGAATGACAGACACAGCACACAAACGCGCACACACACACACACGGTCTCAAACAGTAATAAACAGACACAGACTGACACAGAATGACAGACACAGCACATGCACACACACAGAGGTGAAAGACACACAGAACACCGTGTGCCGTCTTGTGTGTGTACCTATAGTAACCGCCCTACTGCCTTCTCCCATAGGACTACACCATCACCATGTATTTCCAGCAGTCATGGAGGGACAAGCGTTTGTCCTACACAGGGATCCCCCTCAACCTGACTCTGGACAATAGGGTGGCTGACCAGCTCTGGGTCCCAGACACATACTTCATCAATGACAAGAAGTCCTTTGTCCACGGTGTCACGGTGAAGAACCGCATGATCAGACTGCACCCCGACGGAACGGTGCTCTATGGTCTCAGGTAAGTGTGATAGTAGTGTGTGTCTGATGATATTGAGTGTGTGTACATGTGTGTGTATGCCACTATAATCACTGCTGGTATGTACTATACAGTATATTCAGCTGTGAGTATATTGTGTGTACTCTGACATTTGTCCCCATACATTTGGGTCAGTATGTCATACCATTTACTCAGTATGGGCCAGTATGCGATACTAGTGAATATCACTATCCACAGGTGAGTCCCCAACTGTTTGTCTACCCTGATTCATTTGTTGGGGAAAAGTGCAGAGTTGACCACTGTACATCAACGTTGGGACTTTTGCGTTGAATAATACAGGAGGAGGCCCCAGTTCCTCAAAGCCTTCTCCTCAAACGGCCTAGTGTTGCTCTTTCTCTGCCTCTGAAGTGTGAGAGGAAGACCCAGGTGGGGAATCATTTATGGAGCTGTGCTCCCCTGCAGTCTGTGGCATGCTAAGCCAAGCATCCTGGGCGACATGCGGCCGCCACCGCAGCCTCTGCTCCTGCAGCAGTGCGGAGCTGTGTTCCACCGAGCCGTGCACCGAGTTAAAGACAACTGAAGGATGGTCATTGTCAATAATGCAGCTTTGGAGTTCAAAGAGATTCAGCACTTTGGTGTGTGTTGGGGGGAGGGGGAGTATGATGACTTGACAGTTTATTGAGATACAGTACAGTGCCCTCTTTTTCAAGCTTTCAGGCAGGGCTAGTAAATTTTTGAAGGGTCATTCCAGTGCAGTGTTTTTGTTCGCAGCAATTGGTTTTCTGGTAACAAACCGGAATCTAAAGATAGTTGAGGTATTTGCTTTTGCTTCAGTTTAGGTGTACATGTTGTCAGTGAAGGAGGAGCTTAACTGCATGACCTTGAAGGACAGGCAAGATTAAAAAAGTCAGAGGGGGACAAAAGCCTTGTTGATGAGGCAGGTGGCCGTGGGGAAGAAGCTGTTTCTGTGGCATGAGGTCTTGGACCTGATGGGCCACAGCCTCTTGCCAGAGGGGAGTGAAATGAAGAGATTGTGGCCGGGGTGGGAGGGGTCGGCCCTCTTCAGGGCCCTGGAGTCGTGCAGGTGCCTGGAGGGAAGGCAGGTTGCAGCCGATCACCTCCTCAACGGAGTGGATGACACGCTGCTGTTTGGCCCTGTCTTTGGCTGTAATGGCAGAGTACCAGGTGGTGATGTATGAGGCGAGGATGGACTCGATGATAGAGGTGTAGAAGAGTACCATCATTGGGCCTCCTTCACCAACGAAGTAAAGAAGTTCGTAAGAAGTATTTCTTCTTATGTTATGTCCACACCGGGCACGGTGAGAAAATTCTCGCCGCCCAGTTCGCCCCAATCTCGCCGCGGGATCCAATGGGTTGCCGCGCGAATCAGAAAATCAAAAAATGTAATTTTTGCGAATGTCGCCGTGCGGCGGCAAGTACAAACCGCCCTACAGCCCTCGACAGACCAAGTCCAGATAAGTCATTCAGTAGCAGAACAGGTATAGTTACTGGGACAGTTACAGATTTCAAGTCTGATAGTTTAGAGGCCACCTTAGTCCAGAACTGTTCGACCGGTAGATACTCCCACAACATACTGTATGTATGAAAGTACCAGGGGAATTAAAATTGCGGAGGCTGCAAGACGGTCATTGACTGATCATTTATCAGTTTCATAGCATGCAGTCTATCCCCGGGCTCACACGCTTGCGTTTGATGCGTCAACATTGACGGATGCCATTCACTTTCAATGGCTGCAGCCGAATGGCATTCTGGTTCCGTTGTTGTCCCATTGCGTTGCTAGCGTCGAAAGTTGAAAAATATTCAACTTTCAGATGCGTTGCCGGAGCTGCCGACCAATCAGATGTCTTGACGGAGAAAGACGTCATCGCAAGGCGGGATTTTCACATTTTTCGATACCAAGATGGAGGACAATCGCTGTTTGTTTGCAGGATAGGATGTACCCAATACCTGTGGGCACCACGTTCACTTTGCCTCAACCACAATGCATAAACGATCACCACACGTTCGACCAGATTAGCATCCATGACAGCACTAAACGAAAAGCCGGGTGGGTTGCGGGAAGCCTCCCTGATATTTGTCCACACCTGCTCCCACTCAAAATCAGGATCTAGACCGGGGTGATCACTTCTCCATAACCTATCCAGTGCTAAATCAGAATAAGAAGATTCCAGGAAAAAATATTATAATTTGGAAACCAAGCCCCTATTATCTCTTTGTGTAGTAATCAATTTATAAATAGGATGAATAGATAAAGCCTGCTGTAGGGGAATACTGTGTGCACTAAGAGCATGTCGAAGTTGTAAATAAAAAAAGAATGAGAAAGTCGGTAAGGCAAAAGTGACTCTCAGGTCCTGAAAGGAACGTAAACCTGAACCTGAAAAATGTCCCCTAAATAGCGGATGTTACTGTTACTCCAAGGAGATGCTGTGATTGGTCTACCCCCAATCATTATATTCTTGTTGTGGAACACTGGAGAAAACGTATGCCATTTACAAGATATTTAGACAGGGACTCAACTGTGCGCCAGGTCTGAATAAGAAAGGAGACTATTGGGCCAAAACGCAGCTTGCATTGTGATTTGGACATGTTGGAGAATAGGACCCCTTGCAATGTCCGTGGCCGAACAATATCTTCCTCCAATCCACGCCAAGAAACAGATATATCAGCATGACCTCACACAAAAAGAGGTCTAAGCACAAAAGAATAAAAAATATAACTTAAAATTAGGAACTGCCAGTCCTCAATCTCCTCTGCCTCTCTGCAAGGTCGCCATTTTTAAACGAGGACGCTTTCTATTCCAAATGAATTGTGAGATACTAGAATGATTTCCCTTCCAATAATCGACAGGGGGCGCAAGGGGAATCATAGAGCACACACAATTAATTCAAGGTAAAATATTCATTTTCACAATCGAGACACAGGCTCGAAGAGAGTTGGGAAGGCCGGCCCATCTATCTAAATCTAATTTAACTTTATTCCAAATTTCTAAGTAATTGTGGGAAGCGATGCGATTTAGGGATGGGAATTTGTATTCCAATATATCTAAATTTTTGTACAACAGTAATATTAGGTGGAAATTGTAGTGCTCTAGCTGTGTCGTTAAGGGGTAATAAAGCAGACTTATTGCAATTAATTTTGAAGCCGGACAGATCACCAAACTCACTACATACAGTATGGAGAGCAGACTGGGAAGCGACTGAAGTAGATTTTCCATAAACACCACCACATCATCAGCATATAACGCCAGATGGTGAGAGGTGCGGCCAACCAGATTGACGAATCATTTGGGCTAAGGGTTCTAGGGAAAGCGCGAACAGCGCTAGACTCAAGGGGCAACCCTGCCAGGAGGACCTAGAGACAGGAAACAAAGCAGATGACAATTGACCAGTGAGAACTTGAGCAGAAGGCTTAGAGTACAGAACCTTGACCATATGTACAACATTTTCCTGTCAAAGGCTTTCATAGAGTCCAATGAAAGAACTGCAGACGATACGTTACTACCCGCCGCGGCTTCTACTATATGCAGGAGGCGTCTAACATTATCAGCAGCCAATCTAGACTTGATAAATCCTGTCTGGTCGCAATGAACTAATGTGGGCATGTGATCTTGGATGCGTCTGGCAAGCACTTTTGCATACATCTTAACATCAGTGTTTAACAAGCTCAGAGGTCTATAGCTGGCACAATCAACCGGATCCTTGTCTTTCTTTAATAATAGAGAAATTAGTGCAAGGTTAACATATCTTGACAAAACTCCTTCCTCTAATGATGTCCTTACCATATCTAACATTAGTGGGGCAAAGTTTGTCCCAAAACGTTACATAAAACTCGGGAGGTATCCCATTAAAGCCCGGAGATTTATTCCTTTGCATTGCAAGTGCTGCCCCCTTCAGTTCATCTAAAGAAATTGGAGAATTGAGACTTACAGTACAGCATCATCTTCTGAAAGCCTTGGTAGGTCCACCTGGTCAAGGAAGTTACCACACCTATCACTGTCCGGTCAAATCTCTGATTGATAAAAGTCAGAATAAAAGGTTCTGAAGGTTTCATTGATTTGTTTAGGATCAGTTGTGATATTGCCCGCATTAGATCTGATGGATGGAATATCCGCAAAGGATTCACTGGTTCTGATTCTAGAAGCCAAAAGATGACTTGGTCTCGAGTTGTGAAAATAATCACGTTGTCTAGTCCTGTGTATTAGGAACTCTGATTGTTGTTTCAGAATGTTATTTATCTCCTTCTTAATAATGTCACGCTGAGTCTCTACCTGTTTGGAATAATTTGTTTGCAATATCGAATCCAACCTAGCGAAGTCTGCCTCTAAATTTTGTAGTGTAGCAGCCCTAGCCTTGCGCATGTTTGATGAAAATAGAGTGGTGTTATCCCTAATAAATCCTTTAACAGCATTCCAAAGAACTCTGGGATCTCCTACCGAGCCCACATTAATGTCCAGAAAATCTTGCATTAAACTGTAATTTGTAAGCCTCATTCCCCAATAATGAGAAGTTCAAGCGCCATCTAGCTGCATTTTTAGATTAACAACCAATTAATACATTATAGGGCTGCTCGATTATGGCAAAAATCATAATCATGATTATTTTGATTGATATTGAGATCACGATTATTTAACACGATTATTCATTGAATTTTTTTTTTTTATCAAAAGTTTTAACATTTTCTTAACATATCAACTTATACATTGACTTTAATAACAATTAATTTATAAAATGTTGACTGGCTTTTCTTTTTAACAATGTTCTTTGGATTAGATACATTTCTCCCATGGGAGACAAATTGTGAACCTTGACCTTGATTAATAAATAAAAGTGCCAAAACTGATAAATAAAGAAGCTTCAAAGCCCCGCCACCATCACAGAAGAAGACTACCTCGGAAAAATAATTTCACTATGACAGAACGCGTCTAAATAAGTTATTTAATGGTAGCGCCAAGGCTTCAAAACCCAGCATTTGTTAAAATAGACCCTTTTGCTTAGGTAAGTGAAGTTTCATGTTTATCTGACCTCCTAAATAGGCCGACACCGATTTATTTTGACGGCAAAGTGAATGGACCGGCAAAGGACTGTTGTCTGGCATGAGCGAGCGGAATGCGACAACGGGACTGAGAAGGGCTACTTTGAGGGGCAGCTACGACTGCGCAGCAAATTTTACACACCGTGTCAACTTGGTCCAAATCTGTCTCCGCGAACCCAAAGTGTTTCCGCACCACTGACGTGGTTTTAGCTCTCGTCCACCAGCGGCTCTCTTTCTGCTGCCATAATCTTCTTGTCCTGTTTTGTTCGAGAGGAGCATGCGTGCGCCTCGCTTGACAACTCGAACTAAAGAGTTTGTTTTGGGGCTTTGGGGGGTGGGGGAGGGGTCAAGCACAGTATAGCTCTGCAGTGTAGGGTGCACTTGATTTGTGCAAAATCGTTTTATGGCGATTATTTTGTTTTAATGATCGTTGACAGCCCAGATCTTAATCTAGATTAAAATCCGATTAATCGAGCTGCCCTAATACATTACCAAAAAACCCCTTATGATCCAAAAGAGCCATAGGAAGAAGAGTGGCATTATTAACATTCTGAAACAACCGCGGTGAAGAGAAAAGAAAATCTATCCTCAAAGAGGTTTTGTGCCTGGCCGAGAAGAAACTGTAATCTATCAAAGTGGGATTAAAAGTACACCAGACATCCATCAACCCTAAACTCTCCGCCCAGGCCTGTAAGGCCGCAGTCACCAGCTCCTGGTCCTTATTAGCAGTCGCACTAGATCTTTCAGATGCCCGCCAGACAGCATTCATATCAGCACCAACAATAAATGAATATTCAGTCAATTGCAACATCTCTTGCATAAGCGTGCTATCAAATTCCCTATCAAATTTGTTGGGGGCATAGGCTGAGATAATAGCTATCTTTCTCCCGTACATTTCTACTTTGGCAATTGTGATCCTCCCATTATTGTCTGCCCACACATCCAAAACCTTAATTTTCAAATTACGTTTGCAAACAATGGCCACTCCTTTACTTTTCTAATCTGCTGAGGAGAATGCTATAGTGTGATAAAATCTATTGGCCATGCGAGCTGAGTCCTTCTTTAACAGGTGTGTTTCTTGAAGTAAAGCTACTTTCTCTACTTTCCTTCGTTTCAGCAGAGTTAAGACACTAGTTCGTTTGTGGGGTATATTCAAACCATCACAATTTCACACCAGGATTGATAATTCACCCATTAAATTGCATTACACTCCAAACATTGCTCACTGATCTAGACAGAGTGGTAATTAGTCAGCATCAGCGCCGTTGTTTAGCGGTGAAAGGTGATGATGATTATAAGGGCCCACAAGCAAGCAGGGCCCACAAAAAAACAAGAGGTCCCTCTTTCTATGACGAAATTATTCTGCATGTACTGTAGATCAGTCACACTAATGCTGGATCAGAATTCAAATTAAGCCACAAATAATGCAATACAGATGAAAAAAGTTTTAATTTCCTGAGCAATATCCCCTTCTTAATGGTTTGGTCCATGCCATGGTTCATGCTGGCAAGTCTCAACTCTTTTGACATTAACGTCACTATACTGGCTGGCTGTCAAATACTAGCACTAATAGCCTAACGTTAAATCATAAACATCAAGCCCATACATAAATCCGGGCAGTGGAGAGAGAGGCCAGGAGAAAAGGCAGCAGAGCGGGAGTCCATAAGCATTTTTTCACACAAGAAAGGTGAGAGTAGCCATGTTAAGATGGTCGGTCAGTTGCCCGCAGTCTCACATTAACCATGACAACGAAAGCTGTTAGCCTAGTGTGTGGAGAAAGTGCTAAGCTAGCTAGCTAACTTTAGCTAGTAAGCTTATGTTCTGGTAACAACTCGATCTGGTTAGCTAGCTGCTAGCTTACGTTAGCTACCATTAACTAGACAGCTAGCTACAGTTCTAGCAACCAGCCAACTACCGTTCTGGTAAGCAACCTGCTAGATAACATTAGCTACCATTAACGAGACAGCTAGCTACAGTGCTAGCAACCAGCCAACTACTGTTCTGGTAAGCTAGCTGCTAGATAACGTTAGCTACCATTAACTAGACAGCTAGCTACAGTGCTAGCAACCAGTTAACTACTGTTCTGGTAAGCTAGCTGCTAGATAATGTTAGCTACCATTAACTAGACAGCTACTACAGTTCTAGTAAGCTAGCTTTCGCTAGCCAGCCTCAACCACTACACTGTTCTAGTGAGGTGGCTACTGTTAGCTAGCTTGCCAGCTGGCACACTTGCAAATACTTCCTGTCCAAATAAATAGATACAAATCCAGTAGCAGCAGCCAGGACACATGTTTCCATTCTCAGGGTTGCCAACTTTTCAGAAAAGCTTGGAGTGAGACTGACATTTTTTGGGGGGGTGACTGTCCTCACATCTTTAATATTCATTTTTACCTCTGCCCCGATGACGGCACGTCCCATGGCCATACCGCCATATCTGGAGATGGGAAGGTCATAGGGACGAAGGGTTCAGAATGATGCTCTCAAGCACTCAAAAAGAACTACAAAATTCATTCATGGGCAGAGGTCTGAGCACCATTTGTAGTTGTACTGTAAGAAACATGACCATTTAAACATTTCCCAAGTTTCATAATTTCTAACCCCTCAACCTACAACAGTTTTGGCCACCAGAGGGATCTGATTAGACCTTATTGTCAACAATGCGGTAAACACACTAGCATGACCCAAGACATGGTTCAATATGTGCAGGTTTATCTGGCGACATTTAAATAGTGGGATTATACCATCCTGCTCAGGGTTAAAGAAATAGAATGTTACATATACTGTAACTGTTTTTGTTTTACTATGCCATAGGTCTACTGAGCTGAGTGCTCCTTGTTGTACTGGCCTGTGGCCTTCTTTGAGGCCATGATGAGCACTGGGGAGGGCTCCCACTTGAAGCATGGCTCCAGGTTAGCCATCTTGATGGTCATGATTGAGGACAGGGTTCCAGGGCCAGTCTGTTCCTGATCTTGGTCTTGTTGAGCCCCACCATGGAAAACACTCGCTCTGCGTCTGCATTTGAGTGGGGCAGAACCAGGGCCAGCTTTGCGATGCTGCTGAGCCTCTTGAACTGGCTAACCCCCGTCACCTTTGAAGATTGAACTTTTTAAATACTCTACAATAGACCTCAAGCACAGCAGGCATTTTGAAATATTGAGGTTGCTTCTAATTGGTTCACAGGCAAAAATTGTGTAAGCTTCAAATACTCTTGCACAGAGTTCCATTTATTTATTTAATTAATATTCTTTGTAGAAGTGTAATGGCCATGCGTCATGGCGAGCATCTTGAGAGAGAGACTAGGCTCCTGTGCGCCATGGACCAGGGGGCTATGTCAAGGATATTTAGATAACTGCTTCTCAACTAGCATAGTACAACATCAAACCAACAACATCATAAAATAAACCTTTTACCAGGCAGTTTTGGGACCTTCGCATGCTTCACTTCACTAGTCCTTCACCATGCAGACGTGCACTTGCTAGGCTAGAAATCAATGAAAAGTAGCTAATTACTAGCTAGTTGTGACAGCTGAGCTAACGTGGTTAGCTAGCTAAATTCTAGTCACTACTGACAGCCACTGTCTCAATACTCTTAAATTGTAAACACTCACAATAAATTGCGGTGTGTGTGCGTGTGACGAGGCTCGATCCCATGTGTCTCACGGCCAATGCGTGAGAGTTGGCAACCCTGCATTCTCCATCTCAGGCTCATGTTCCTGCCGAGGCTTCGCCTCCTCCGGCCCATGCTCTGGCTCATCAGGATCAGGAAGGGCTAGGTCTCTGAAAAGAGTGAACAGGTTTATTATCACAAAACCAGTGGATTAAAATGACAGCACTGATAGCTTTGATATCATCGAATCATAATATGACTACTACTAGGCTAATAGACCTACCTTGCCAAGTAATGGAGCACCACACAAGCGGAGATGATTTTGCAGACCCTCACTGGTGACATTCGTAGCTCTCCATGGAGGCAATGGAATCTCCTCTTTATTACTCCAAAGGTGCGCTCGACTGTATTCCTGGTTTTGCATTGGGCGTTGTTATATCTCTGCTCACTGCGGTTGGTGGGATTCAGGTATGGGGTGAGTAGCCATGGTTTCAAGGGATAGCCTGAGTCACCAAGGAGAATTCCATCAATAAGGCCTTGCTCGAATGCCTCTCCAATGTGGGACAGCTGCAGGATCCTGGAGTCGTGGGTTGCTCCTGGCCAGCGAGCCACACAATTTGTGATCTTCAGGTTGGCATTACACACTGCCTGCACATTGATGCTGTGTTATCCCTTTCTATTGACATACAGGTGTTCATCCACAGATGGTGCCTGCAACCATATGTGTGCCATCTATTGCTCCTACCACGTTAGGAAAACCTGCAATGGCATGGAACTCCGCCTTGATCTTGTTCAGAGCAGCTGTGTTGGTTGGGAATAGAGGGAGCATCTTGCTGAGCTCACTGGAGACTCTGTAGACAATACGTGACACGGTGGATTTGTGAAGGCCAACAGCATCACCCACAGAGTTTAGGAAACTCCCTGTGGCATAAAAGCGTAGAGCTACACACACTTGTAAAACTCAAGGAATGCTATGGTTTCTCCCTGTTCCAGGGCTGATAGTCTCCTCAAGTTTTCCAGCCAGCATCAGGATGGGTTCCCTGGGAAATCTGTCGCTTCACTAATTCTTGATCACTGTAAATTTCTAGTGGGCTGGCTCTGTCTCTGAATACTCTTTCTTTTCTTAATGCTCTTTCTAAAAACCAAAGATTTGCCATCTTGTAGGCCTATGAAACTAATAGAATTGAACTCCCAACTGACAATAAGCATATTTGTTTCCATAGCAACAAAGTTCTTAAATCAAGGCTTAGCCAGGGGGAGAGGTGTCCAACTTTTTCACCTCAAAATAAGTTAGTCTTCATTTTTATGCAACAGACAGTCTTAATTAGACTAGTCTAACCTGAGAATTTAAGACTAGGCTAAGGCTTAGACTAGTCTTAATCTAGCTTTATGCAACCGGTCCCTGGAGTCAGAGATGTTTCTATTCAGTTTCACGTGCTGTTTCCTGTTGGGACAAAGTTGGTTTTGGCTAGCTTTAACTTGCGGTTTTATCATCTGTTTCTTAGGAATAGCTATCACTGCAGAGATAAACACCGAAAACAATCTCACTTACCAAACATCCATTTCTCATTGACACTTGACATTCAGTGAGGGACCTGTGTCATGGGGCAGCACGTATCTCGGGAGGTAAAGTGGCCAGCTCCCGGCATTGTGTCGAAGTGCCCTTGAGCAAGACATTGAACCCCAAAATCGCTCACGGTGGCGTAGTACCTAGTACTGTCGCCTCACAGCGAGAAGGTCTCCAGGCCTTTCTGTGCGGAGTTTGCATGTTCTCCCTGTGTTTGCAAGGGTTTCCTCCCAAAGAACCCAATACGAAAAACACACAGAAGAACGGATAGCTAATGCTCTCCGTCCCTGACAAAGATGGACAGGAGCACTTGGTTGGTCCCTGTGGCGCGCCCCATGAATGCTGCCTACTTTCTGTTCCCGGCTGCCCTTGGGGGAAGGACGACGGGATGGGTGAAGAGCAGAGAACATTTAATCTGCGACCCTGATGCATTTGTGTGTGTGTGTTCCTTTGTGTCGCTCATTGCACGTGTGGGTTGGTGTGTACTGCTGTGTGACAAATAAAGACTTCTTCTTCATGGACGCAATCTGTAACTTCAATCTAGTTTGGCAGCATGCTGCCACTCCAACCAAAAAAACACTCTCTGATCTAGCCATTCGTTTTGAAAGCTAACATCTGGAGCCAATATCTGTCTTCAGGTCTCAGGTTACATCACCACAAAGGCTAATGGCAGCCAAGCTAATCAAAAGCATTAGGGACATTACCTTGAGTTGTTGCAATTTCACTGGGGTAGAGTGTTGTTGTGTGTGTTGAACAACGGCGGCGGAAGGAATTACATAGTGGGGGGGGGACACTATTTAGCGGGGGGTCTGGGGGTCGTCCCCCATGACTTTTTGACCGTCAGACCCCTCGTTTCCTGCATTTTGATGAGTTTTTATGCGGCAGTTTGCATAGCTGTGGGAATGTATTTTGAACAGCAGTTGCTGAAAAAATTCGTCATCTACCCCTTGCCAACTGCACAGCGGCGGAAGCACCATGGATGTAACGTTAGCGGCAGTGAAAGAAAAGTGTGTTGTTTAAATGGCAGTCAGACTGTGCCGTGGCACCAGCTATCAGAGTGCAACCACCTTCTTACCTGGTGTAGCTGTAGGCTGGTACCTGGATCAGCTTCTCGAAAAGTAGGCCTTTTCTCTGTGTTGGCTCTGCAGGTCCCATCCCATTCCCATTAAGGCATTAATGTCCGATTGTTAAAAAGATTGCCATGAGCATGAGAGGTGTCAGTCTTTTTTCTGTTGGTAATTTAGCAGTGTGTAAATATTCTTGAATGCAAGCAGCAACAAAAAAACATCCGTAAAAAGCAGCAGACAGGAGGACAAAGGCACTCTTCCAAAAAAACACTTTAGTATAAAACAACCAGAACCAATGTTGATGTTTTCCGTCAGCAGAGAACGACAAAAACACAATAACTCACAGATTTGCTTGTAAAGTGTTCACATTCTCACGCAAAAACATTTACTGTAATATAAATATTTCATTGAAAAGTCCGGGGGCACTTTTTCATTGAAAGTGGGGGGACACAAGGTCCTAGTGTCCCCCTTGTTCTGGTGCCAGTGGTGTTGGAGGGATACTATATTGTTCACAGTGTTTTCTAGGCATGTCAGGCCAATTATGGCTGAGAGGAAGTTATGTGTGTTGAGGGTGGGGTGATGTTTTTGTACTCCGAGGGATATAGTTGTGTAATTCTAGTCCTTGTTGCTAGCTAATCTGTACTCTGAAAATCTGTAGAATTTGTGCATTGTGTACTGTTTTTTTGTATGTAAGGTAGTTGGTGTATTTGCTAATTATCAGAGCAGGTTGTTTTGCGTGTCTGTAGATGACACCAAATAATTTGGGTGATGTGCACCAGGTGCCAGCACAGCAAGCATCTGTCGCCTGGAACGATAGATATGATTACAGTATCATGGTAACACTTAATTGAGACACCATTACCTCCCTACTTACCAATGACTACGCCTAGCAGATCATTCCATGAAGGTGAATGACAAGTCTGACAAAAAAGAGTGCTTTGAGGAATAAGGTTAACAAAAACAAATAATTGGATGAATATCCACTGATTAACAGCCAACATTATAAAACCATCATATTGGAGACCAACAGTCAGTGTTGGAGTAAATACATTCTTAATTAATTCAATAGGTTCATTAGGTTAATACAGATTCAGGAGATGGAATGGAAACACCTCCTTCAGAATATATACTCCAAATGTATCCCATCCCATAACTGAGATTACATTTACCCTAGTCTGACTCAACGGATGTATGTTTTGGCAATAAATCTTGTAATAAGTTGTCACACTGCCCAATCAGTGGCGAGACTGGCGACGCAAATTAATCTGATTCGGGCTGAGAGATTCTCTTGGCACCAATCAGATTCCATCCAGACTATTTTGCAAGAGCACCGTCGTTGTGTCCGGGGCTGGCTCTGCCCAAGACGACTGTGAATAGTTTAAAGAAATACTGCGTCCCCCCCCCCCTATTGCAGATATGACCAGCCAGACCTGTCTCCGGCGCTGGCACAGCATAAACGAAGTGTGGAGATAGGTCTGGCTATGCGAGACTACATTTATCCTAACCCTGTCTGGGGTCAACCCTACTTCTTCTAGCTCTTCATGAAATCTTTACAAATTTGGTTCCTCAAGTACACTTCATTTTAGTCAAATATTTCCACATACTTTTATTATGAGGTACAGATTAGTATAATAATCTCATAAATAATCAATAATCATATCCGTGTATTGCTTGAATATAAGACCGCGCAACACCAGTCTGTTTCACTTCTGTCGGATGTACCACTCGTGCGTTATCCTGAAGTCCTTGCGCTCGTATGTTTTCTTAATACATCAGACTTAACCATTTTGAGCGAACCTTGGCAAATCCTTTTAACTTTCGATTAGATTTATTTCCACTACACAACCAGCCAGCAAGGGGTGACCAAGTAAAAATTTGGAATGTGAGCTTTAATTCACTTACACTAACCCAGGGGTGTCAAACTCAAATACACAGTGGGCCAAAATTTAAAACTTGAACAAAGTCGTGGGCCAACATTGAACAAATGAAAATTTTAATATGGACCCAAACAAGTTTTGCTTTAACATTGAATATGCACTTATCACTTTCGCTTTTGGTGCGCATCAATGGTGTGCACTAACATATGTGAATACACCCTCAGACACAAGTGTTGGTGCTCCATCTGCTCAGTAGAGAAGCTTGTAAAACCCTGACTGTCCTACAGCCAGGCACACAGACAGACAGCCGGCATGCAGACAGACAGCCAGGCAGACAGCCAGGCAGACAGCCAGGCAGGCAGACAGACAGCCGGCATGCAGACAGACAGCCAGGCAGACAGGCCGGCAAGAAGGCAGACAGGATTGAATGAACAGGAACAGAGCAAACACAGCGGCCGGCTAGGTCAACACAGGTGTCTCTATCACAGTGAGACGTTACATAACGTAAAGCTTCTGTTTTCTGTTTGCCTTTCTTTTTGCCATTTTTAAGAAGGGGTAACACGGTTACAGTTGTAGTATGAGATTGCTATGACTACTGTCACAGAAGAGAGGGCGTTTCTGGGTCCTGTCTTGATTGACGCGCCAAAACCACAGCAGAGCATTATGGGATTTGTAGTATTAGCGGTGAATGCGCTGTATAATACTGGCGGGCCAGCTCTAGTAGTCATTTGGTATTGCCTCGCGGGCCAAATATAATTACACTGCGGGCCAAATTTGGCCCGCGGGCCAGAGTTTGACACCCCTGCACTAACCGGACATCTAACCGGCTTCTCGCTGTTGTCATATCGAACCTACGCCGATAGCCCCTCCCCTCCAATATCAAAGGCTAAGTTATTCAACAGGACGTTCATATTTTACCGCTGTAATTAACTTGTAAAATGTGTGCCGGTTGGCATACAGCTAGTAGTGTTTAGAAGGTACTTAGAGGAAGGGTCAGGTGTTGTCTTTTGCGTATAAGTCAACAAGAGTTAAACATAATTGGTCACCAAAGTGCATACTGTCCATGTTCCTTGGCATTAAAATGACTGGTCGATGCTTACAAAATGAGTGCTGTATCAGCAATTTATGATATGCTAGCCTGCTGATACTGTGATGAACCAGTCTGGTCTACTAGAGGTCTACTGTAGCAAGAAGAAATCAAAATGCTGTATCATTCCTGACAACTGTGGTAAGGAGATAATTTGGTAAATATGATATTATGATAGTGTTTGGTTGAGAATTTTGATACTAACTGCAACTTTACAGTCACCCTTATCCAATTATATTACAGTATATTACATTCCTAGTACAGCAAATGTGATCATAAGAATATCTTATTTTAGTACAGTAAATACCCAAACTACAGATGTGGGAACATAAGAATGTAACTTGACCCGCGGTATTCTAACAGGCGCTTTACAGCATTCCGCACCACCGCTCGCCTGCCCATAGGGGCGCAGTAATACCACTCATTGACCCATTGCTGTAGCTCATCTCGCACATTAGATGAGCCTACCGTTCTCAAACTCCTTGTTCTCTGTCTGGTTGTAATTTAATTATTACGAACAAAGCCTATCTATTTATAGTTTCTATCTCTGTAAATGTCGCCGGGTCTATATCTGTTAACTGTCGGGACAAGTAGAAGTTTAATACATTAGGCTGACTGAGTGTTCTCATATGGAACATGGCATCAGGACGAGTAAGATGGCTAACGGAGATGACCAGAGATGTGTTTGAAATGGTTCACTCACTCCCTATTCCCTATTACCATGGATGTATTGAGTGCGACTCATAGTGAACTACATGGGGAATGATTTAACAGTTTTGGGACACATGGAATGTAACTGCGTAAGATATTCATGACTCAAACAAGCAGACGCGCCGATCACTGATGGCAGCAGGTTGAAATATCAGGTAGTATTCAGGTTCCATGTTTAGTTGAATGATAAATCCCATATAAATGGTTGGAATTCTAATGATGTGCAAGTGTGATTTTGTCAACTTTAGTGCTGTCTGCTAATAGCAGGCTGTGAAGCTGCACGATAAGACCGTGATAGCAAGTTAGCTCACGACAGCAGCTTCCATAATATTAACGGTAGCTGTCGGTGGCTAAAAAACAGATAGCTAACTTTACAAAGTTGATTCCTGTAGCTATTTTGATTTTGATGCTATTAGTTCAACTTCTGTTTCTCGGGCAGGAACAGAGACGAACTCGCATTAGCAGCAAAGCAGCTAGAGGAATGATCTTAACATTAGCTAACTGCTTTAGCTACTGCTAGCTACTGTCTTCTTCACTTCTCCTTCGGTAAAACTTGACACCGTTGTATTGTGGTATTGTGGAGGGCTTAGGCAGAAGCAGGAAGAGAAACCACTTTTGCCCCATATAAGTAAAATAATGGTCTCATAAGCATTTTTCGATTGTAAAATTGTGTTCACTTGTTTTAGTTTGCAAACATATGCAATTTTCTTAGCATATCTACTGGCTACATGATAACATAGCTGCAGGGGTGCGCGAGTGACATTTGGGCAGAATGAACAGGTGAAATGAAAGCTCTCGAAGAGATCTTTCTAATGCTATTGGTCAGCTTTGTATGTAGTTTTACTGTGAAAGATACATCTTGAATGCAGTCAAGACAAATTATTTTGCCTCTTAACTTTTGTCAAACCCCCTGGTTCCAGTCAATTGGATTATAGGCTATAGGCTACTTTCGTTTACAATGACGTTACTTTATGAACACAAATAGCTTAACCTATAGGCCTACATAAAAACAATAGCCTAAAATCATGTTTATTTACAATGTATTTTCTTTCGTTGATAGCATGCCAATAGTTAGGGTGAGGAAAACGACGCGCGCGCGGTCTCTTTAGCCCTGAGACCATCAGGCAGGCAGCTCAGGAGGTCGTTGAAGGCTATATATATTGTCATGATATTATGTCTAATAATACATTCGTTGAAAGTACACAGGCGGATCTACTATACGGAATTGGACCGAGGAGTGTTCTCATATGGAACTAGGCTGCACACGCCCGCCCGCGACAAGAGCTGAATTGTAGTCAGCTTTCCCCGCTGCGCGCAGGACGCGTGCGTCCCCCGCTGATCCGAGCGAGAACGCAGGCGGAATGTCGCTCCCTGTCTGAAACGGCCTTGACTCCTGGAATCCCAAGGTCTTTCATATTGAAATTCTCTTGATGGTCTGGTAAGTTGGGAGACGTGTTAAGGGAGTGCATCAGTCGTGATCCTTGACAGTAGGCTACCAGCCTGCGCTGCGCTCAGCACAAAGTTGGATGAATGGATGGACTTATTGGAATCGTGGAAAATGTTGATTGCGCTCTAAAATCATGAAAGCATAAATGTAAAAATGCAGCAACAGAAGTAGTCTAGATGAGATGGTGGTTTAAATGAATGGCAACACGTAGCCTAGAGGAAAACATAAATTGAGACTGGTGATAATGCTGATAATCTACAGTAGGGCCTACCTCTGGCTGAGTTCATGGTTACAACCATTCATCTCTTACACATGGGCCTATACAATACTTGCACAATCTACTTTGGACGTTAAATCCATCTATCAATCAAACTAGCGAATTCAATGGCCGGTCATGGCAAAGCACCCGCTAACGCAGGCTACCCCACGATCCAGGGCTAGGAAACCGGTTCATCCAGTTTATTTGAATATAAAAGAATTTGGGGGGGGGTTACAATAGTCTAGTCCAGGTTCGCTGGCGAGTGACGAGCTAGTCAGATGGCGCATGCATGTGTGGACATTGTAGGCCGATTCTGTAAAACCTAAAGAATAAAAGTAGGCTACGTTCAACATTCATTGGAGTGGTCCAGTTGGATAGGCTAGTCTATTCTAAATAAATTGAGGACCTGTATTTTCAGTGTTTGCTGGTAGCGAATGCCACAGACAGACAGGAAATCTCTTCGTTTCATTGTTTCATTGTTTGTGCTCTGTATGCACAAGATAGTTAATGTTCGGATATAATTGGCAGTAGGGCGGGAAAAAACCCTATCAAAGGCCAAGATTAGAAGGGATTTGAAGATGTAATTGGTCATTTTAAATGGGCCTACTTTATCTTTTGATGCCTATTTGAACGGACTGCATCGATCAATGCAATGACTCTCCATGTTTTTCAGTTTTACCCTTTTCATCAATAAAACATCATTTTTACATTCATGTCTCAACCATTATTATCGAATTATCTAGTTGATATATGAATAAAACAATAAGCCGTTTTAATGGCTATGGGCTACTAGTTGTAGCTATACACGAGTTGATGCGCTCTGCTCTTACGCACGGTTGAGGCGGCAGCTCAAATACACTTCGCACATATCCTCTGCTATAGCCTCTCACAGACAGCTAGGTGCACTTCATGCATTGGTAGACAGTTCTGTTCTTGCTGCAGCTTGTCTTCACCATGCAGGTGAAGACAAACAGCCGGTGGCTGTTTGGACGCCAGAGTGCGCAGCTCTTCAGCCAACTGGAGGATGTCGCGTCTGGGGAGGCTCTGCGTCTCTCCACCAGTCCCCAGCGAGTCCAAGCTCCCCCAATGAATAATACTTATTTATAATAGCCTACGTAGCGCGGAACTGTGCATATAATAGGCTGTAGCCAGCGCGAAACTGCGCATTCCCTATAGCCGTTCATGGAACGACTGGCGGCCGGTATAAATAAATAAAAACATACACGATATTTTCTTATTTGAATGATCTTGAATATATATATATTCAAGATCATTCAAATAACAAAATATTGTGTATATTGTGCATGTGAAGGCACTCACTGTCAAACCTGCCGCTATCTATGCACAAGATAGTTAATGTCCGGATATGATTGGCAATGAGTGATCTTTACTCATGGCGACTATGTCAATTTTGTATGGATCCACAAGTCGATCAAGCTTATTTTTTCTTTGTATCGTGCTGAAGCCATATAGCCTACTGCGCTCAGACTTGGCTACATTAGCTGGTGCCCCGTCTTCAAATTTACTTCCGGGGTTTACGAGTAGCCTACCATTTGAATGCGTTCCAGAAACAAAACGCAAAACCCCCACGTTCACCATATCTTTACTTACAAATATATTTACAATACTGTTATTTTGCGCATTTGACCTAACAGCCACCACGTCTTGACCCGACGTCAGTACCGAGATAGATAGGCTACTGTAGGCCTAGATATAGGTGTTCGTAATAATTAAATTACATCCAGATGAAGAAAACATGTGTTTGAGAACAAGGTAATAATAACAATTAAACGTTATTTGTATAGCACCTTTCATACAGATAAATTCAGCTCAAAGTGCTTTAAAACAGAGCATTTAAATTAAAGAATGTGAAACTTAATGATGCTTCATTCGTAGACTATAGGAGAAAAACAGAGCCCAGCCTGCTAAATCTACTCAAAGACGCCACCTGGCGGTGGTGCATCACTAAAACGAAATAACACCCGTCTGAAATCCCACGAGATTTCCAACGGGATTTCCCTGCCAAATACCGCGACGTGAAATGCTGCAGCATGTGACATTTCTAACTTCCCACATCTGTATATACTGTAGTTGTCTTTGTAACAATCACTGGTATAAAGTGTTCTTTGGGCATATGTTCACATATCCAGATGAATACTTTAAAGCAAAAAAAAAGAATTTGCACAATGTTACATGACTTCTTTTCTTCATATAAAAAAGCAAACATAATTGCCATGAAGTCCCGTTTTTCAAAAAAATTGTTATTCTAAAATGTACATGCACATTCTCATAGCAGTATTATTCTCTCTCAAAAGGCTTAAGACCATCGTGAAAAATAAAGACTAGCAGCATTGCTCCCTGTCATGTCAATCATTACTATCAGGTCACTCCTATAACGACGCTCTGTTCGGTCACAGCAGCCAAGCTCTGAGAAGAACAATCTTTATTTGTCATACAGCACAGAACGTGAAGATTAAATGTTCTCTCTGCGCTTAACCCATTCCAACGTCCTTCCCCCAAGGGCAGCCGGGAGCAGACATAGGCAGCGTGCAGGGGACGCGCCCGGGGGCCAACCAAGTAACCAAGTGCTCCTGTCCGTCTTCGCCATGGACAGACAGCATGTTTTTAATATCGGGTCCTTTATGGGGACCCGATACTCCTTGCGAACACAGGGAGAACGTGCGAAATCCACACAGAAAGGACCGGAGACCTTCTTGCTGTGAGGCAACAGTACTAGATACTGCGCCACCGTGCCGCACGTGAGTGATTTTGGGGTTCAGTTTCTTGCTCAACGCCAGGATCGAACCAGGGACCTTGCGATCCCCAGCCGGCCGCTCTACCTGCTGAGCTACGTGCCGCCCGTCTCTGATGCTTGTTTGATTTCTATTCAGATCAGTATTTCTAATGAGGATGGTGGTTTGACCCAAGGGTAATAGATAGAGAGGGGGCTTGGAACACTGAGCTCCAGCACCCCTGCATACACACCCATAATGACAAGTTATGGGCCGTAACACTCCTATTTTTACCAGGTCCATTCTCTATGCACCTGGTTTATAATTCATTCCACCACCACCACCCCCCACCACCCTAATGCATTTGGTGTGTATGGGACATGGGTTGACATCCACAGAATATTCAGCGGTGTAAGAAGAAAAAAAAGAATATTCATGGCCTGTTTTTTTCATTTATTTCTCAACATGGTAGCAGCTGAAACTGAGCTGACAGATATCGGTCTCACTGGACCACTCACCACAGCTCGAGAAGGAGAGTGGGGCCAACGTGGTTCATTTACAAAAGGTAGAGCCTTTGGATTTGATGGAGACATGGGGCTGCTGATAAATTGATGAATGATTGAATCCTAGTGGACTGTAGGCAGATATTTAAAGAATAGGGAAGACATATTTAATATAATACAGCACAGCTGTTCCATTTACCTTGTCCCTATTTAGAGTATCGGAAAATCTTGTACTTTTAGATTGGCAGAAGTGCCTGCTAAGGTTGGCGGCAAGGCCAATGAAATTCTCAGTATATGAAAATAAGCCTACTGCAGTATCATGCTTTCCAGGTACTAGTGGTGGAAAGTTCTTCACCAAAATAAATGTGTGACAGCTTGAGTAAGTTTAAGGGGCCCAGTGATGCATGTCATTTTGTGGCTGGGGAAACAGGAGAATAATGGGAAAACGGCAGAGGAACCCTAGAAATGTCTCAAACAGCTAGAGGGCCCACTTTGGGCTAGGTGAATTCATTGCGATCTATGACTCATACACTTGCTAGTCTGTCGTGTAGGTGTGTGTGTCTGTTTTCATGAGCTAGTTAATTATTTTTTTGACCTACGGTGTCCTCAAATTCTAAACAGGGACCATGCAATTGAAAGCAGAACCTCATAACAGTATGTTTCAGCTACTGTAGTATAGCATGGCGCTTACTACATCAAGGTTGTTAATTTGATTCTTACTGGAACCATAGCACCTTTGTACATTACCGTAGTAGATATAGTTGTATCTAAGCAGACCTGAGGTCTTTAATTAAATTAATAATTATCTAGATGTTCTAATTTTCCCTCACATTTGGTGATTTCTGCATAATTGTGGGGTTTGTGAAGGCCCTGGCCGAGAGGACTGAGGAGCTGATTCAGCTGTCCTCTGACTCCGACAAGTCTGTTCAGGAAGGGGAGAACAAAGAGTAAGTGCCTTATCTGTCGCAACACATCTGCCTTGCCAGCCTCATACCCCTGGCAAAGTCAGGAACTGTCTTCCAGGAATGCATTTCCTTTGATGATTTTACCTAATTTGAATACCACGCTGTAGTTTTAAATTGCCACTCCCCAGTTCTAACAGTAACTGTCTATAGACCACCCAAAAAAATGCCCTACTATTTAGCGGATTTCATTCACCTCTTGAATTCTATGGACTTATATGTTACCGGACCCTCTCACAACAGAGGTCACACCCTTGACATTGTGATCACAAAGGGTTTTAAACATGTTGTATCAGTGACCTTAACATCTCTGACCATTTCTGTATTTTCTTTACAGTATTGCTAACCAAAGTGTAATTAGCACTCAATGCTTTGTTAAAGCAGTAATAAGCGATTCCCTACTGCTAGATGGCAGTAAGAGACTTGTCTACAAAGACCTAAAATGTGTAATATGTACATTTAAGGAACGGGAGCAAAGTTACAGGTCGTAATTTGACAACAGGCAAAAATGCTGGAATAACAAGACGTGGCGACTGACTGGTAGGGGGAGTCATTGAAGTTGGATGCTATTAGGACACTATGGCTCAATGAAACAGTCTGATATCAGGTAGTTTTAAATTCGTTTTGAAAAATGTGGAGGGAAAAATTGTTATTGCAGCTTTAAGAGGCACTATCTGAACTCTGAAGCAGCTGATCATTTTAAAATAATTATGAATGCAAATAGTGTAAAGACAGACACAGATTTAGCTGCTGTTATACAGAACGTCTTTATTTAAGACTTGAAAAAAAAAAACGTAATAAAGGTCACTGGGAACCATCAGGGTGCAGACATCAATGGAAAAAAAACTTTCCAAATACTGAAAACAAAAACAGTCCCAATTCAACAACCAGAGTACCACCCATACAGTATACTACTGGAACAGAGATTGATCTCTCTCTCAGACACACATCCCTTTTTCACATCATTATATCTGTATAGGGAGTGCTGTCAATGGCAGTGAATACAACAGTTGTATTTGTTTCGATTAATTTTAAGGAAAGCACTTTGCGCCAATGTGACCCTTGCTCTATTGCACCGGCCTCTAGTGAGGTCATCTGTGACACTGAATACCCTCTGAATTCCAGTGGAACCAAGGATTTGGGTGATTGAAGGCTGAGTAGGTACTGAGTGTGCTTTGGGATTCAATGTGTGTGAGGGCGGGAACAGCCTTGTTCTTATGTTTTGTCTCTTCTATTACTAAGTTAACCTTTTCTCTGCAAGTTCCTGAGATTGCATAAATGTTTGTGTTTATACATTTTAACTATTCCCAAAAACCTATGTGTTATTTGGTTTAATCCACTTTCTGCTTGTGTCGTGTAGGCATATTCGTCAGTGTGTGTACGTATATACCAGTGGCGGCTGGTGACTCAAAAAACTGAGGAGGACAGGAGGAAGAGAGGCGAACCGCCCATGGGCGCCGGGGGGCACTTTCCCTCAGTCAGTTATTATTTGAAATATCAGCTTTCAAATGTGGATCTACAGTCAATTTTATCATATGGAAAACTGAATAACACTTTCTTTAACTACATGCAGCATTTATTTGTCATATTCATGATAAAATATTACAAAACAACAATAAAACATTGTAAGCAATAGTTGTTGTAATGGATTGTACAAAAGAAAAGGAAAGAATTGATATTGGTGAGGTGCTGGAGAGGTTAGGTGATATATGAAAAATGTTTTTGATTAGGGGACACAGGTGTGCTGGCTCTCAAACAGTTTGTTGGCAATAGTTTTGACAACTGGACAATGGAATATATTGCACAGCAAATGCAGTATCCAACAGTTTGCTCATGGCTAGCTAGCAATGGTACAGCTATGGGATTAGCTCATTTGGGTTGCTGTCAAAGCTGCCACTCTTATGTTGCTATAGCCTACAATTATCAGAACAATATGAACATTCAGTTGAAAGTTTTCCATCCACCCATCCATCACTGGATGAGGAATAAGCACCGCAAAGCGATCAATTCTCACGCAAGCAGGAGCCAGGCTGTTCACTGCATTTCTCCGATCCGGTGTTGCGACCCAGTCTCTAGAAATGTTTTGGACGAGTTGCCGACAGTTTGCGCCTCCAGCCAATCTGCGTGCCTATGCCGTAGTCTGAGTGCACCTCGTAGCCCCCGTAGCTAACGTTACCGGCTATAGCCAGCCAGTGGGACTGTCGTGTTCAGACGGCTCTAGCTCAAAAAGTATTTATGTCAGCTTAGATATTTAGATGGCTAGAATCAAATCAAATAGACGAACAGTTTGATGTATAATATGTCCCATAATACTTTCGGATGTATTATATTATGGAGCTACGAACACACAAAAAGTCTCCAATGGCACAGGGAAGAGAAACACAGACATCAACGCCGACTCAATCGGCCTTCACTGTGGTAAATCTGAAATCTGGAATGTGATTGGACTAACAAAATGTCAATCATTAAATCCTGTTCAGAGTACTGTCCTCCCTTGCGGTAATTTTTCAGCGTTTTGGCCAATCAGAAATTAGCATGTAAAAATTGCATTATATTGATGGACCCCTAAGGGACACCCCCAAGGGAGGAATTCCTCCCTTCCATAGATATCTATGGGTCCTCCAGCTGCATGTTATAGATGTCACTGTTGGAGCTTTAGAATTTCAATAATGGGTTTTTATCCATAGGGAAAACCTGATGTATGAACAAAACTGAGATAATATTAAATATTAATTATAAATAAATAAATAAATGCATATTTATATTTTAATCCCTCTCTTCTCTCCAAAAACTGAGGAGGACTGTCCTACCATTGACTACCTCAATGGACGAGCCTCCTCTGGTATATACACTCTATTTCTCTTTCCTAAAAAACAGCCTCTAACCTCCTCTCCTATTGTCTCCGATCTCTCTGTCTTTCTTTCAGGATCACGACCACAGCAGCCTGCATGATGGACTTGCGTAGATACCCACTGGATGAGCAGAACTGCACCCTGGAGATTGAAAGCTGTGAGTGGCGTGTGTGTGTGCGTGTGTGTGTTTGGATGCCTCATTATTAGAGCTAAGAATAGGGTATTATTTGACACAGTATGCATTTATTACACATGTCACAGAGTAATGCTTGACCTATTTTAATTATTCTTAAAACTTGAAAAAATTATTATTTTCTCTCTCTTTTTTTTTTTTTTTTTCAAATCACGGGCTTTATAATACATAAAACATTGTTGCACTGCTTATGTTTCCCATATGTCATTTTCAGGACAGTATAATCAGAAATGTCAAAGAAAAGACTGAATCAAATTAAATTACCAATCCTGGTCCCGTTCCACCTGGTCCGTGTATACTCTCACATTTCATTTCTAATCTAGAACAATAGGGACAAAAATAAAAGGATGATGGACTACGTATTCTCCTTCATGCAAAAATAACGATTACATTCTATGATCACATTCAGACAGTGCACTCCCCGTAAATTATTTACAATTTGTATATAAACAGGTTTTGGCACAAAAAAAAGTGTTGGATACAGAACCTACTGCTAACAAACACTATTTTCTTTCTGCAGATGGATACACCACTGATGACATTGAGTTCTACTGGCAGGGTGGGAGTTCGGTTACTGGGGTGGAGAACATTGAGCTCCCCCAATTCTCCATTATAGACTACCAAATCATGTCCAAGAAAGCAGTGTTTGCCACAGGTAATTATAGCAGTATAGAGTATGTTATACTGTAGTTTTTCAGTGTTACAGATTTGATCAAAATCACTTTACGGTGATTATATCTGTTCCAGGATTAGGGCCAATTCTGTTTCAACTGAGTCTTGAACATAATTGAAACTCCAATTTGATTACACATCCCCATACAAAAGAATGAATTACATTGGAACCATATTTTCATCAATTGCAATTAAAGTTAATCATTTTACCTCACAAATTCATAGAATAAGAAGAAAACCGGCCCTGTCCCTATGCTGTTGTATTACTGTAGTTTGATGTTACTTAGTTTATCTATGTACTGTGCTTCATTTCTCAGGCTCCTACCCCAGGTTATCCCTGAGTTTTAAGCTGAAGAGAAACATTGGCTACTTCATCCTGCAGACCTACATGCCTTCAACACTGATCACCATCCTGTCATGGGTCTCGTTCTGGATCAATTATGATGCCTCTGCAGCCAGAGTCGCCTTAGGTAAGTGTGTTGGGGCCAGTCTTCAGACTGTACATATTATATGACTGGGTGCATATCATCTGTGGTTCATTGTTCCCATAAACAAATCCATTATTGTGAGGTCAAAAGTCAAAATGGTCAGTGGTGTTAGTTCCTCAAGCCAAAGAATGCACCTCTCACACCCCTTTGGTTGGCACAATATGCTTACACACAGTCCTCACTGGCAAGGTGATAGGCAGTCCTCTCAGCGTTGTACTCACTTGCAACCACAATGTATTTCGCAAAAGTGTATACTCACACAAAGCTGCATAATCATAGTGTATATGTGTTCACACAGTCACCAATGTGTAGTGTATACTTATTATATTCTGAGTACTCTGGATAGAGTATACATTATACTCATTAACCGCTCGTTAGGCTTTGTGTACACATATACACTTGCATAGACATCACATATTATCTATTTAAGCACACTATTGCATATTTAAACATAGCCCAATAGACTGTGTAAATACTTGCACACATCTCCTGGGGCAGAATGTACAATTACACACTCAACCCCCTAGGTATTGTCCTTACCCTTCTGGACTGAGTACTTGCAAACATCTCAAAACTCCCAATACTCAAAGAGTGTGCTCTGCCCCCAAGCCAGAGGGCAGAGGGAGTACATACTGAAGCCCCTCATGCAAGGTATACAATACATGTTCCTCTTAAGTGTAAGACACCAGCCTACAGTAGTGCAATAGGGCTTGGGGTGTGGCTGTGACAGCCAGCTGTACACAATACAGTATATCATTTTACCAAGGGGTACGAAAGTGGGGCCTCCAAGTCAGTTTCAAAAAGCTTGATAAATCAATTAGAATAAAAAACGTGATTGAAATAAATGGATGTACAAGAGTTGATAATTACATTATATAAAAACAATATAGGCCTACTGTGTACTGCAGCTCGTTTGTACTGTAGATCTGCTGGCATAAAGTCCAGTTAACTAAGTTGATTGAAATTACTGTAACTAAAAAGCACCCGCTGTACATGTTGACACACGGGCAGTGCCGGTTTTTGACAGCAGCTCCCTAAAATGGAGCTATCTGGCTCGCTTAAGAGAAAAGCCAGAGAGGCAAATAAATTGAGGCCTCAGTCCCAGAGTCAAACATTGAAAAAGCAATACATTAGTCAAAGCGGAGAAAATATAACATAGTAGGTCAACTTGGCAAAATATTTGACTTGATCCAAACAACACCGGCCCTGTCAGGTGAGTTAAAGGTTGGGATTTTCATACAGCGTAATTGTGTCGCGCAGGTCTTCATGTGTGCAGCCAGTGTAACAGCAACATTGACTACAGTAGACATCTATCACCAGTGCTTCACCCACGTATTATGCACACAGGGTTTTCAAGCCTGACAGTGCCTGTCCACTGGTCTTCCCAGAGACATCCAAGGTTGGCTGCTCGGTGGGGGTGCCTGCTGGTGGAAGCGGAATGATTTTGGAAGATTTGACTGGCATTTCATAATTATACTGCCGTTTCACAATGTTTTTATTGTATGCAATTTATGTTACATGCATTACATTGAAAATTCATGGATTCGCTTTGCTTCATATCCCGTGAAAGAATATGGGTTTTATATCGGCTTCTGGAGCCGGTTGCACCAGTAGTTACTAAGTAAGTGGTGACTAGGCCTAGTCATAGCCTAAGTGTTGACTAACTCGAGATTTAGTCACTACTAAATTTAAATGGGTTGCACCACTCACGACTAGTTCCTAGTAACAACTAAATATTTACACCACCCTGGGAGGTGGTGTAAGTGATGACTAGTGCGAGAAAGTAGCGTCTTCAACTCTGCTATTAGGACGGAGGTGGGCTGAAACATTGTAGCTAAATCTGTCGGTGGAAAAAAATTTTTTTTTAGCAGATGTCTTAGTTATATCAAGATTAAGCTAACTATTGGCACCGGTGTGCTTATTGGTGTCATATTTAATAAGTTTGAGTAATTTCACGATCGAGCTAGCTAACCACCTTTAGCTCATTTGGCTCAGTTGCTGGTTAGCGATGAGAGGCGGAGTCCCAGCCCAGTTGATAACTCTCCGTTGCGGGTTGGGGGCATGCAACGGTCAGCTGGGATCCTGCATCATAGTTAACCAGCATCTGGTCAGTGGACTGTACCAGGCAGCCTACGGTATGTCTGAATCAAAGAACGTTATCAAACAATCTTGGGAACTAGCTGGCTAGGATAATTTAAGCATAACAATCCAACGGCTAACTCCCCCAAAATAACCCCTCCACTGCACAAGCACCAACCCCAATAATAAGCACAAGCTACCGAGTGCAACGTTAGCCTTGCTAACGGAGATAATGAATTTGGAGGAGAGTGTTGCAGCTGGTGCTAAACGAGGCAAAGGAAGAATATTTAGTGGACTATTATCACAGCCATTTCACAGTTGGGATTATACAGAAAGGTGAGGATCGAGCCTGTGTTGGATGACCAACTCAAATGCCTGGCTAGCTCAATATTGTTTAGTTTAACATGAATCGTATGCGAGCCGGAGCCCGTTGCTTTCACTGGATGACTCGAGAAGCATGCTACATTTATCTCGCATACTAAACATGTTTTCGTGGAGTAGTACAGGTATGTACTAAATCGCATGTAGTAGGCGAGTTGCAGTATGTACTATATAGTATGTAGTATGGACATTCGGACACGGGCCCAAGCTCCTTGGTAAGGGCTGGGTAAGGGCGATCAACCTCCTTGTTCACATTTTTACTTGCTTACCGATTGGCTATTTGGATCCTGCCGTCACAGTAATACAACAACTTTTTTTTGTAACTAGTTAGTAGTTACTAGTTAAGACAACGCCTAAATTGTCGTGGTGCAACCGAAATTAGACACCAACAAATATGCGACTAACTAGTAGCAACTAAGAGTTTAGTCAGTGTTTAGGCGTGACTAAATGCTTGGGTTTAGTCACAAGATAAGACAAACTGGTGCAACCCAGTCCTGATTTTCTGGGCAGTGGACAGGGGTCATGGTGCAGTATACTGTATCAGCCCTGTTTGTATGGTGCTGGTGGACAGCTCGGTCAGAGAATCACTGTGACTGAGAGCACAGAGCAGGCTATTGGTCTTGCTGTATCTGTAATCTGGAATGGTCGCCACTGTTGTGTGTGTATAGGGTGTTGCAATAAAAAGCAGCAATAATGGGGGCCAAGCACAATGAGTGCATCAAAGGCAACAAGTCCAACACACAATATCCACTTTTGAGCCATGTGGTCATTGAAAAATGCTTATATCAACATTAAAATGTAATGAATTGGCGATTTCGTATCCAACTACTAAGTTGTATGCCATGACCTACTCATAGAAGCAATTTGAAACCCATATGAACACAGGGGGCGCTACAGCAATCAATTGTGTTTTTGCTACTTTTAAGCATTTTAAGTTGTTATAGCGCCACCCTGTGGCGAATCAGCTTCATTTTGTTTGTATCCTTACAAACACAGAACTAAGTCTCTGAGTCATTGGTCTGCAACAGTGATATAACCTGAGTTTGAGGTGAGAGTTGAAATGCACAAACAAAAGCAACACAATTCAGATCTCAGTCCATAAATGCAAAAAGTTTTGTTACAGGAAAATTAACTTTGTTTTTGAAACCAGATTCATAAGAATGTATTAAAATAACATAAATACAGTAATTATATACTACATGCACAATAATTGTATAAATAAAAATAGTGTGAGGTTTAATATCATTTGGCAAACATTCAGTACATTGATGTCATGTTTAATGTTCAGCAAGCATCTTATACTCAGAATAGAGTATGTGCAGTTCTTGGAAAAACATGAATCGCATGCTTATGTAAGTGAGTCTTATGTTTACCCAAGTGACATAGTTGCTGTTAGTGAGACATGTACTCATCTACTAAGTGATGAGTACATCATACGTATATATATATATACTATGATCTAAGAAAAATATATTTTTTGTAGTTTTGAACACACAACTCGGCTTGTAGGAATACTTAAGTGATTGCATACAAGTATCTGTATGTACAAGATACAGGTACCATGCAAATCAAATGGTAACTTGGGACTATACTCATGCATATACAGAACTGAAGTGTATGTAATTTAATGTATGAATATGAAAAATGAGAGGTGAATTAACAAGTGCACAGTGAACCTGTCCACCGCCACCGATAGTGCATGTCGTCAGCATGTGCAGTCGTTGAATGTGTAAGTGGAGTGGGATTTCATATCTTAGATGTATCTATAGAGCCAGCATATAGGCCTGCCATATTTTTTTGTTTGAATATAAAAAGAACTTCAAGCGATTTGAACTTTATATAGGACAAAAAAATATGTAATGAAAACAATGTAAAAAAAAAAACAGGCCAGGTCCAGAGTGGCTTATGTGCGTTGGCTGGCTTGTTTCTGTGCAGGACTGGTAGGACGGTAATGTCTGATAAATAAAGATGGGTCTTGTCACATGGACACATCAGTTCCAATGCTTCCAATGCTAATCCAGCACAATGAGAGCGGGATAGCCAGTTAGCTCATGGGCTCACAACAACTAGCAGCAGCTTCCATAACATTAATGGTAGCGGTCAGTGGCTAAAGCAGTTACACTGATGATTCCTGTAATGTTGGCTATTTTGCTGCAATGGGTTCAACTTTTGTTTCTGGATAAAAGTCATGACTTGCTGTTTTGCACTTCTCTTTAGGTGGTGAATAAGTAGACCCAAGACACAGTGGGTTATTTGGACATCTACTAGGATATTGATATTATATTGATATGAAAATATGAAAGTAAAGTATTTGCCCTTAGAAGTTAATTGTAATTAAAATGGTCCTTACCTAAGTAACCTAAGTGTAGGCAGACTTGAAAGGTCAATTGTAATAATATCATGAATGAACAATTGTAAACATAGTACTCCACAGAATAGGTAATACTCAAGTCTTGATTGAAACTTTTCCTAAATGCTTTATTAAACATACAGACATGCACATTAAAAGTACCCATAAGTTGTTATTTTGCATGTGCTCTCAGGACATGTTGTGGTTGTGACCATCTTTGTAAAGAAGAGAGGCATGTAATGCACATGTATACAGTAGTACAGAGTCAGTTGTCTATTGTATAGACAAGGTGTTCAATTGCTCAAGTGTTGTCAGGTGTTGGTTCGAGTGTACAGTGGTGCATAGTCAGTTGTCTATTGTATAGACAAGGTGCAAGGTGTCACGTGTTCACTTGTTGGTCCAGGGGGTGGCATGTGTGCCATTGTTATAATGAGAGTGAGGGCCTATGTATAGTACAACCAGAGTACTATAAACGGACAGTCTTCTTCTGAGCTGCTGGTTGGCAGGGGGCTTCTTCCAGGCTACTCTTTGGCAGGGGGCAAGTGATGTCTTGAGCCTCATCATAACAGAAGTGAACATGTGACACCTTGCACCTTGCCTATACAATAGACAACTGACTCTGCACCACTTGAATCAACACCTGACAACACTTGAGCAATTGAACACCTTGTCTATACAATAGACAACTGACTCTGCACTACTGTACACTCTATCACTTGAATCAACACCTGACATCACTTGAGCAATTGAACACCTTGTCTATACAATAGAGAACTCACTCTGCACTACTGTATACTACTGTACGGTATACTTTACATGTTATGTAATTGCACTGCCTGTATCATGGACACAGTCACAGCCATCCATGATCAGATACTGCTGTCTGGCCATGTCCAGTCCAGGTGGGGCTTGCACCTGAAGACCATCTTTGGGGGGGCTGGACATCAGCGTTGCACAGCAGCCGACACCTGACTGGTGTTGCATCACGGTGTTTTCTGGCCTCAACCACACCAGGCATCCCAGCATCAAAGCTGCAACAGAACAGAAGAATTAAAATATTGGCCACAAATAAAATACAACCATACCATGTCCATAAAATGGAATAGCTAATACATGACAGTGATAATTACCTGAAGTGCTGGTAACTCTTAATGTTTGGGAGCTTTTTGAAATAGCTACTCAGATGTTGGTGCCAGTTGTAGCTTTCAACAAGCACTGTGCCGTCCTCAAGTCTGACAAGCTGTGGGTTGTTGACTTTCTTCACAGGAGCGCTGTCTCTCACCACCCCAGCAATGTCAGTAAAAGTGTCCACTCTGGTCTTCCTTCCTGATCAAGCCAAAGCACCAGTCAGGGGCAAACTTGGTGTGGCCTGCGATCAGGAAGTGTAGGTCCAGCTTCAGGTGAAGCTTGTGCATGGTCTGCCAAGCACAGTACCACAGCACAAACTTGTTTTGTCCACTGCAGTTGTCACAATGAAGGTCCACAAGTGTTTCTCCAACTCCATAGTTGTTGAAGAAACATAGTTGATGACTGCATTGCTGCTCTTGACACCATCCCTTTGTCGATCAGGTAGTTCACTTGCTTTTATGGTACCTAAACATAAAAAAGCTCAATTAATGAACAGAAATACTGATCAGAAGCCATATTACAAGAAATTCCTAACTTGCAGATCCCATCATAATTGTAGGTTATTGGTTACGATTTGCTTAATACCTACTGGAGAAAAACATCCCTTCACTTTAAACTTAAAGGAGTAGTAAAGGGAAAATGCATGTTTAGCCCTGTTTTAAGATCATTAAGACATAATTACATACATGCAGGGGTCAAAATTAACTTTTTATCTCACCAGCCAAATGTCTGGTAGATGAAAAATTGTACCCGCCAAACCTTTTTTTCCCCAGCCAAAAGCTAGCTACCTAACCTAGCCCTAATGATAATGTCCTGCTCGATTGCTGTGCAACATATCAACTGACCAGTTGTTAAATGTATTTCACAACACTGGTTATTCTAGCCAACAATGTCAAATATAGAGGGTTTTCACGGCCCGTCATCTGTCGGCCATGTTGGAGGTTGACGCTACTGAATGTAGATAGCTAGCTAGATAGATAGATCAATAGACAGGTAGATAGACCTATCTATCTACCTATCTACAGTATCTAGTCGTTAGCCTAAATCTGAGCTTAAACCTGCTAAACCTAAGCTTAAACCTCCAATATGGCCGGCCGTGAAAACCCTCTACAGCAGGGGTGGCCAACCCGCGGCTCGCGAGCCGCATGCGGCTCTTTGCCCGTCAATGTGCGGCTCCTCCATTCATCCTCCAAAAAAAGTTGGCTTGCGGCTCTTCCATCCTTTCATTAAAAAATAAATTCATTCATTCCATAAGAACGTTTCTCTCTCTCTAGTTTCGCTGTGCATTTCTTCCCGCCCATTTTAGTTTATTGCAGATTTGTCATAAAATCATGATTCGTTTCGCTAGTGAGGAAGTCGCGTGAGAACCACTTCAAACCAATCATATAGGTAGCAAATCACCTTGGTAACAAAATTATTAGGTGCGTTTACATGGACGGTTTGAATCGGTTTCAAATAGGTTTGGAAGACCAAACCGATTGAAAATATGTCATATAAACACCTCAATCCGACTGAAATGCCCCAACCCGATTGAAATTCCAATCGCTTTCAAGAAGGTAGTTTAAACCTTTTCGAAACCGTTTGGTCCGTCATGTAGGCTATACTACCTTGAAACGGATTGATGCTGCGTTCATTTTGCGCATGCTCAAGACTTGACTAATCAAGGCACGCTCGACAGTTCCGTAGTCAGCTGTTTGTAACCATCGTAACGCAATCACTCACGGCTGCGTGCGCGTTCGAAACATTTGTTTCGTTGTCGCATGTAAACATCCAACCAGTTTACTTTGTATCCGCTCAAGATGAAATCAGCTTGAAATCAACCAGATTGAAAAATATTTGTCATGTAAAGGCACCTATTGTAAACAAAATAATTTGCTTTGCGTGGGTCATTCTCTTTTACGACAAAAGCTAACGTAGCCTAGGCTACTGTACACAACCAAAGAATGGCTTGAAAGAAATGCGCAGCTAAAAGAAAATATGAAGACGAACACAGGACATTTTTTACCTGAGTGGGGAGAGTAATTTTTTTCTTCAGATAACGTAATGGTAAGCCATTCCGTCTGATATGCCAGACATCATTGGGACATTTCAAAGCCTCAAATCTCGAGCCAGTCCAGTCCAGCCTAACCCAGTCCAGCCTAACCCAGCCCAGTCCAGTCCAGCCCAGCCTAACCCAGCCCAGTCCAGCCTAACCCAGCCCAGCCCAGTCCAGTCCAGCCTAACCCAGCCCAGTCCAGCCCAGCCTAACCCAGCCCAGTCCAGCCTAACCCAGTCCAGCCCAGCCTAACCCAGCCCAGTCCAGCCTAACCCAGCCCAGTCCAAAATATATTATGTCAGAAAATATCTTGTTGTATGTATTAATTTTAAATAAATTAACTTTAAATGTATATTTAATGGGCAATAATGTTTTTCTTCTTATTTTAGACTGGGGTGCCTTGGGATTTTAAGTACTTATGAAGGGTGCGGTGACTGAAAAAAAAGGTTGAGAAACGCTGGTATATATGGTGTGGCTCTGGGTGGTACCACAGTCATTTTTGTGGCTCTTAGTCTCTGACTGGTTGGCCACCCCTGCTCTACAGTATATGTGATGCTTGTTTTGGCTGCCTGACACAATATGGTTAGCTACATTAGCTAGTCACGAGACAGTCCCAGTCAACTGACGTAGCATAGCTTTAGATGACAAGTTGTTGCTGTGTGACTAGTTTAGCTACGTACGTTGTGAGGCAAGGGTTGGTGACAAGGACTAGCTAGCTTGTAGTAGCTAACCTTAGCTAAAGCACTTTGAGAGAAAGTCACAGTATCTCCGACTCCCCGGGCCTTGAGTTAGCTAGCTAACACTAGCTAGAGTGTTAGCTAGCACTAGCTAACGTTAGCTAGCTATCATTCAATCAATCAATCAATCAATCAAAGCTTTATTTGTATAGCACATTTCATACCCAGAGGCAACACAATGCGCTTTACAGAGAACAAGGGAGGTGGGCAGACGTCCCACCCCTACATATTCCAGAGGGAAGCAAAAAAACAGTAATCACCCGGGGGCCAGATAAGTGAGCTGTAAAAATTCTTCCCTGACCCCTCTCAACGAGGCAATCGAGCAAGCTCCTGGAGTATGTTTGTCTATCGGCTAAGAACATTTATAAAGCAATAAATAACATTAAATTACATTTTCAGAGTAAGAGAGGCTAATAACATAATAGGAGAGACATGGCAAACACTGGTGTATGTCTGTGTGTGCGTGAATGTGCCAGGGCCCAGATAGAGGCAGGGGTCAGGGGTAGGATCGGGGTAGGAAAAGGATACGGACCCGGGTTAGGGTGAGGGGAAGGGGATCTGAGCCCAGGACTGGTGTGTGTCTGTGTGTGTGTGAGTGAGTGTGCCTGGGTCCAGGTAGAGGCAGGGGTCAGGGGTAGGGTGGGGGTAGGAAGAGGATACGGACCCGGGTTAGGGTGAGGGGAAGGGGGTACTGGGCCCAGGCCTAAAGCCGGAAGTGGACTGGTGTATGTCTGTGTGTACGTGTGTGTGTGTTAACTAATTTGCTACGACATCTGCAGCAGACACAGGGGTATCTATCGGACTCAGGGTGGTCTGCTGGTGACAGTGGGGCATCCACTGGACCTGGTTAGAAGATAGGAGGGAGAGAGAGAGGCACTAGGGAGAGGGGAGGCAGAACAGGGTTAGTAGCACACAGAGCCATATATAGAGCAATACATTACGTCAAACTACATTTTCAGAGCAAGAAAGGCTAAGAGCATCATGGGAGAGGTGTGGCAAACACTGATGTGTGTCTGTGTGTGTGTGCGTGCCTGGGCCCAGATAGAGGCAGGGGTTGGGGTAGGGTGGGGGTAGGGAAAGGATACGGACCCGGGTTAGGGTGAGGGGAGGGGATCTGAGCCCAGGACTGGTGTATGTCTGTGTGTGTGTGAGCGTGAGTGTGCCTGGGTCCAGGTAGCGGCAGGGGTCAGGGGTAGGGTGGGATAGGAAAAGGATACGGACCCGGGTTAGGGTGAGGGGGAGGAAATCCGAGCCCAGGACTGGTGTATGTCTGTGTGTGTGTGAGCGTGAATGTAGGTGTGCCTGGGTCCAGTTAGAGGCAGGGGTCGGGGGTAGGGTGGGGTTGGGAAAAGGATACAGACCCGGGTTAGGGTGAGGGGAAAGGTAACTGGGCCCAGGTCCAGGCCTAAGCTGGATGTCGACTGGTGTGTGTCTGTGTGTACGTGTGTGTGTTAACTAAGTACTACAACATCCACAGCTGACACAGGGGTATCTATTGGACTCAGGGTGGTCTGCGGGCGACAGTGGGGCCAATGGACCAATGTATACAGAGGATTCACAGGTAGGTTTGAGGCTGCCTTTCTGTGTCTCAAGTTCCTAGCTAGTGATTGTAGGCTAGGTCGAAAAGGTACGTCTTGAGGTCTCGCTTGAAGACCTCCGTTGTTTCGGCCCTTTTTAGGCACTCCGGTAGGGTGTTCCAGAGGTTGGGGGCATAGAAACTAAAAGCTGCCTCTCCGTGTTTCTTGGTCCTGGCTTTTGGAACTGTTAAAAGTTCAGTACCTGAGGATCTGAGTGGTCTGTGGTGCATGTACTTAACAAGCATGTTTGAAATATATTCTGGTGAGTGATTGTGGAGAGATTTATAGACTAGTAATAGTATTTTAAAGTCTATTCTAGAGTTGACTGGTAACCAGTGTCGTGATTTTAAGGCTGGTGTGATGTGTGCCCTTCGTCTAATCTTAGTGAGGACTCGTGCTGCAGCATTCTGTATCATTTGTAGCTTAGAGATTGCTTTCTTTGGTAGGCCTGATAGTAGAGCATTGCCGTAGTCCAGCCTGCTTGTAATGAAAGCATGCATCAATCTTTCGGTGTCAGCCTGAGAGAGAAAGGGTTGCACCTTGGCAATGTTCCTTAGGTGGTAAAAAGATGTCTTTGTAATATTCTTGATGTGGTTTTCGAAATTAAGATCTGAGTCAAGTATGACACCTAGGTTTTTAGCCTGGCAATTGGTGTCAATTTCCAGAGTTTTTAAGTGTGCAGCTAGTTTCTCTCTTTCAGCTTTTTCTCCAATGATCAGTATTTCTGTTTTGTCTTGGTTTAGTTGGAGGAAATTATGTGACATCCATACATTTATATCTGTAATACACTTGACAAGGCAGTCAACCAAGCTGTAGTTACTGGGTGTTACGGAAATATAGAGTTGGGTATCATCTGCGTAGCTATGGTAGCTAATGTTGTGCCTCCTGATGACACTACCAAGGGGCAGCATGTACAGGCTGAAGAGTAGAGGTCCTAGGCTCGATCCTTGGGGCACCCCAGAGGTCATAGGGATCTTTCCTGAGCTATAATCACCGAGGGCGACGAAGAAATCACGACCGGTTAGATAGGTCTTAAGCCAATTTAGGACTGGACCAGAGAGGCCAACCCACTTTTCCAGTCTTTCGATGAGTATTGCATGATCTATAGTATCAAAGGCTGCACTCAGGTCCAGGAGGACGAGAACAGAAAGCTCTTTGGAGTCAGCATTAATTCTGAGGTCATTTACAACTTTGACTAATGCCGTCTCTGTGCTATGGTGGGCACGAAAGCCGGACTGGAAAAGGTCAAGGGTACAACTTGTAGCTAGGAAATCATTAATCTGTTTGAAAACAATTTTTTCCAGAATTTTACTCAAAAAGGGAAGGTTGGAGATTGGTCTAAAATTGCTAAAAACTGAAGTGTCTAAGTTGTTTTTCTTCAGTACGGGTCTCACCAGAGCAGTTTTAAGTATTGGTGGGAAGACACCTGTAGATAGGGAGTCATTAACAATGGATAAAATGTCATAGGATACAGAGTCAAAAATAGTTTTGAAAAAATCGGTGGGGATGGGATCCAGCAGGCATGTGGAGGTTTTGAGTTTGGATACTACTTTTCTCAACATTTCTGTGTCAATCAGTGTAAACAGGCTCATATGTCCATTGCATGGAGGGAGAGGATCTGTGAACGGGATGCATGGCCTTTCCTGAGTGATATTACTCCTAATATTCATAATCTTATCTCTGAAGTAAGCTGCAAATTCCTCACATTTGGAGGTAGAGAGCAGGTTATCAGGTGTTTTTATGGCAGGGTTTATTAGGCTATCAATTGTTGAGAAGAGCACTCTTGAATTATTTCGGTTGATAGATATAAATTTTGAGAAGTGGTCTTTCCTTGCATTTCTTATTGCTTTATTAAAAGCAGAGAGATGTTCTTTGAGAATATTATGGTGGACCTGTAGCTTGATTTTTCGCCATATACGCTCAGAACTTCTGCAGATTCTCTTTAGTTGATATGTTTCCTCATTTCGCCATGGAGCTTTATTATTGGTTGTGATCCTTTTCAGTTTAATAGGTGCTACAGAATCCAAGGCTGCCCTTACTCTGGTGTTAAAGGTGGTTGCCAAGTCTTCAATATTTCCTAAGGGCCCCACTTCTGGAGTTAAGAAATTGTTTGTGGTCATTATTTCTCTAAAACTATCGGCTACTGCGGAGGTAAGATAACGTTTCTTGATAAAGCGCTCAGTACTACTTTTGACTTTAGGAACAAATGCAGTGAAGAAGATACAGAAATGGTCGGAGAGGGCGAGGTCACTAATAGAGGAAACAGTGATAGTCAGGCCCTTAGTAATCACTAGATCAAGGGTGTGGCCGCGGTTGTGGGTTGGCTCAGAGATATGTTGGGTAAAATCCATGGAGTTTAGGAGGTTGATAAAGTCCCTAGCTTTCGAGTCCGCCTCAGTGTCTACGTGTATGTTGAAATCTCCAATGATGATAATCTTATCATAATTTGTATGGATGATGGACAGGAGTTCTGAAAATTCTGTAGAGAAGGCAGAGCATTGTTTGGGAGGCCTATACACGGTTACTGCCAGAACTGGGGGCTGGCATTTTAGGACAATAGCGTGGTATTCAAAAGAGGCAAAATCATCAAAGGAGATGGTCCTGCAGCTGAGGGCATCTGTAGCTATGGTGGCTGTTCCTCCACCTTTTTTCCCACTTCTGATAGATTGAAAAAAGCTATAGTTAGGAGGAGAGGCTTCAATGAGGGCTGCTGGTCCATTTATATTTAGCCAGGTTTCAGTTAGGAACATACAGTCTAATTTACGTTCACATATAAGATCATTAATAAGAAAAGTTTTGCTTGGTAGGGACCTGACATTTAGAATCGCCATTGAAATAGCTTCCGGAGAAAAGGGCTGGCTCGCCTGTCTAGTAGGCCTGGATAGTATATTCACTGGAACGGATATCAGGTTTTTTATATTAGATCCACCTGACTGTTTCATTATGGTAATAGGGGTGCGGTGGGAGATAATTCGCTGAATGGCATATTCAGGTGGGCAGAATTTGTTTATAGAAATATAAACGTCGCTATGCCAGGTCTCAGTGAGGGGCAGGGAATCAAGGTCTATGGTGATGGGGCGCTGGTGAGATGGAGCTGGTGTAGCCCGACCCGCGGGTACAGGAGGTTTATGTTTGGCAGTAGGGTGGTTGAGACGGGTCGGGCTAACCCCACATCAGACGCTGGAAGATCTCAGCGTCAGGTCCATATTCATACCGAGCAGACGGGCACCTGACCTGCTAGGATGGAGGCCGTCCCTGGCGAAGAGGTCCGAGCGGTTCAAGAAAGTGGTGAAATTATCTATGAAGGGAAGCTTCAACTGGCAGCAGTAGCCTTTCAGCCAGATGTGGAGCTGACGGATCCTACTATATTTGGCATCACCATACCGGGGGGAGGAGAACGGGCCAGAGATGATGCAGGTCTTTCCTGACGCCTGAGCAGTGGAGATCAGGGCCTTGAAATCCTCCTTCAGCCGCTCAGACTGCTGGAGCTTGATGTCATTTGTTCCGACATGGATGATAATGGATGAGGCCAGGGGATAATCTGCAAGGAGTGATGGGACAACAGTCCTGATGTCCGAGACCTTAGCTCCTGGGAAGCAGCAGGTCCGGGCTTTCGGGACCACTACATGGCGCACCATGGATGATCCGATGACGAGCACAGATGGGGGGGCGGGATCAGTGGCGGGCCCACTGGGCTTAGGGGACTTCCTTTGCTGCCTCACACCTGAAGGCCAAGTGGTAGAGGGTGGGGGCCGGGGGTCCCCTCGGTGGACTGGGCTATGCTTAGGCCGGGGAGCAGGCTTATTAGCCTGGCTATTATGCCGCTCACTAACCAGAGAGGTGTGGGTGGGCTGCGGAGTATGGGTATGGTACTGAGTAGGGCAGGGTGTGAAATGAGCCCCAGTAGCAGGGAGCCAGGACGAGGAGCTGATGCTAGTATCCTTGGACCTCTTGGATACAGGCTCGGCCAGTAGAGCAAAGCTATTCCTCAGTTGGAGGGTGTTGTCGTCGGAGGGTTGGGAGAGGACCCTGGAGGTTTCCCTTCCTCGTTTCCTCCTAACAGTGGTCCAAGGGGTGGAGCTTAAATGCTTGGGTCCGGCTCCGAATCTGGGCCAGGATTTCTCACTCAGGAGGAAATCAAAATCCACATTCCCACCCCCGGATGCCGCCGACGGTGGAGCAGTGGGAGGCTGGACGTCGACATCTGGGTCGGGTAGCAGTGAGTCCAGGAGATGTTCGGCTTGATGTATAGAGTGTAGAGTAGAGATCCTACCTTCCAACTCTGAGATTTTTTGGATACGCTGGAGGCAACCCGAGCAGTTTGGGGCGGTAGGGTGTGGAGCAATCGCAAGACTCGTTAAAATAATTGTGGAATTAAAATAAGAGGATAAAACCGCCAATCTATTTGCTAAAAGCGATGCTAGCGGGGAGAGGGAGTGCTATTTACGTAGTAATGCTAACGGGGAGGTAGGGCTGCTTACTTAGCCGTGCTAGCAGGGGGAGTGGGGTTGCTAACTAGCAGTGCTAGCCGGGAGAGTGGGGCTACTTACCTAGTAGTGCTGGTAATACTCATGCGATCTACTGGGAGCATGGCACGGCCTCCGGTGTGTTGGGTTGGTACTGGAAAGGCAGGGGACGGCTGTCCCCTGTTGGCTAATGGGCTATCCCAGTCAGGAGCTGGTTAGGGCTGGCTAGCCGCGGCTAGCTGCGGCAGCGTAGCTGTTTTGATCTAGACTTGGGGCTCGATGTCCAAGCGTCGGATCCAAAAAATCGAATTATTGTGTACCGCCAATGTTAGTGCGCGGTTTTTAAACGCGGAGATATGGTATACAAGTGAAGAAAACTGGATAAAACAATACACTTTGGGAGAGCTGGCGAGCGCAGCAAACTTAGACTACTTCCGCATCAACGTCACAACATCATTGGGCTTCATTTCCTGAACTTAGCTTTAGCTTTGCGTGCAGCCAGGTTATAGGTTACTGTTTACTTCAGATATTACTCTACATTTCAACCAGACATTCCAGTGAAACCAGGTAGTCAAAAAAACTTACCTGATATAAAATGGGCACTGCAAACGCGGGCATTTCTGATGATGTCCTCAGTCCACTCCGTACGCTTAATAATGGCTTGTAGCCACAGGCGAATTCGTCTGTCTTTCTCTGCTACTGTTTCAAGAATGCGCGTGTATACTTGTGCTGACTAGGCTGTAAAAGGGTCTATAATTAACAAATGTGACCCATGCTCGTTTACTTATGGCCAATGGCTCTACCACATAAATTCAATAACTGACATAGAACCACCAGGTAACCACATTTTTACATAACTTCTATAACATCCAGTGACAAAATATGTCATGGTACCTCGGTATGTCCACACCAAGGATTGAACTCACAATCTTTGCGGTGATAGGCAACGCACTATCCACTCGGCCACCGCTGACCTGGGAAATCTGTGGAGTCTTTTTGTTTGGATGTTATGGGACCACTGCCTCTTGTGGTAGCAACATAGAACTGCAGGTCAACAGTTGAACGGACGCATAAAGCGGCATGGTCAACAACTGAACGGAGGCAGAAAGCGGCATTCTCTCTTCATGGTGGGTCGGCTTACAGCCAACGCACAAAAAAGCCCATGCAATACAATGCTATGATAATCCAGCTAATGTTCATTGTAGTGATAATATTGCTATTAACCGATGCTACTGGCCCTAGTGGTATGCAATAATGTTGCTATTAACCGGTGTGTTTTATCTTATAATCCATCCCCCTAGGGAACTTTTACCAAAATGTCAGTGTCATACTTTCTGTCATACTCATAAAAGTGTCAAACTTTTTTACATGTCAGAACATTTGCAGCTAAATGAAAGGAGAATCCTTAAAGACCAAGCCATCCCAACTACAAACTCTTCACACTGCTGCCATCAGTAAGACGATGCCGCAGAATCAGGGCACACACCAGCCGGCTGCAGGATAGTTTTTTTCCCTCAAGCCATCAGACTGTTTGAACTCCTGAGTGTGTTTATAATCCTCCTCCTGTTGCGTTGATATTGTGCCTACAGGCTTTTTCAAAATAAACTAACTGCATAGCCTCTGATTTACTACAAATTGTAAACACATCTCTTCTTTCAGGTGTGTTCCCACAAACCCTGAAAACTGCAGTCGTCAAGCCACTCTTAAAAAAGAATAATCTAGACATCTCACAAATGAACAATTATAGGCCCTGTAGCACTTGATAATGTAATAATTAACTGATAATGTAATAACGCCTGATAACGTAATAAAAGTTTGACTTAACTCAATCGAAAATGTAATAAAACCTGATAATGTAATAACTTAAACAAAAATGTAATAAAATGTCCTGACTGATAATGTAATACCATTTTTCTGATAATGTAATACCTTATTACATTATTGGTCAAGTTATTACATTATCAGGTGGGTCTTTTTTTCCTCAAAACTGGTAACGTAATACTTGACTGATAATGTAATAATCTAAAAAAGCGAATGAATAATACTGTTAGGGTACTTTGTGGTATACTTTGGCGTACTTTGTGGTACTTGTGTATACTTTGGTGTGTCTTATGATACTTTGCAGTATACTTTGGGGTGCTCTGAGGTACGTTGTGGTATACTTTGGGGTAATTTGGTATACTTTTCAGTACTTTGTGGTATACTTTTGGGTACACAGCAATACCTTGCATTATTTTGCAGTATGCTTTGGGGTACTTTGAGGTAATTTGATATTGTGCGGTAGTTTGCAGTAAACGTTGGGGTACTTTACATTGCGGAATACTTTGAGGTACTTTGTGGTGTGCTTTGGAGTACTTTGCGGTCCTTAGTGGTATACTTTGGGGTACCTTTTGGTACTCTGCAGTACTTTGCAGTATACTTAGGGTACTTCGCGTTATACTTTGGGGTACTTTGTGGTACTTTGTGGTATACATTGAGGTACTTACCCATACTTTGCAGTAATGTGTGGTAATTTGTGGTACTTTGTGGTATACGGAGGTACTTTGCAGTAGCCTATGCTTCGGAGTACTTTGCGGTACTTTGTGGTATACTTTTTGCAGTACTTTGTGGTATACTTTGGGGTACACAGCCATACTTTGCAGTACTCTGTAGTATACTTTGGGGTTCTTTGATATTTTGCGGTAGTTTGCAGTAAACGTTGGGGTCTTTGCAGTACTTTGCGGTACTTTGCGGAATATTTTGAGGTACTTTGTGGTGTGCTTTGGAGTACTTTGCGGTACTTGGTGGTATACTTTGGGGAACTTTGTGGTACTTTGCAGTACTTTGCAGTATACTTGGGGTACTTTGCGTTATACTTTGGGGTACTTTGTAGTACTTTGTGGTATACATTGAGGTACTTACCCATACTTTGCAGTAATTTGTGGTACTTTGTGGTATACAGAGGTACTTTGCAGTATGCTTTGGGGTACTTTGCGGTACTTTGTGGTATACTTTGTACAGTACTTTGTGGTATACTTTGGGGACCACAGCCATACTTTGCAGTACTCTGCAGCAAGGCTCCGAACCGGTTCAAGGAACGGAAACGAAAACCGAAAACGAACGGTATTTTACGAGGAACAGAAACAGGAACGAAAACGAAATGGTCTTTAATTGTTCCAGAACAGAAACGTTAATTTGAAATCTTTAAAACCGGTTAAAAACGTTATTTTTTCGGTCTTTGTAGTAGGCCTATATAACTTAAAAATAATTTAAAAAAAGAAGAAAGCTGAGCCTTTTATGGCCGAATAGGCTAAATTAAATGTATAAAATGTGTAGCCTACATCTTGTCCTGTTTTTGTAATGTAGCCTAGGCCCCTAAATCTGTTATTTCACAGTCAGGATCTTAAATGCTTGCTTAGCGAAATGAAGAGATTTAGATATTATAACGACACACCATAGCCTAGTTCAGACTAGGGATGTGCGCAGCGACTATTTTCACTGACGACCAGATGGTGGTTTTGTAACCGATTACATGACTAGTCTAAAAACAGATTCCCAAGTTTCTACAACAAGTGCTATTTAGAAAAATTGAGGATGTTTCTCAAACTATGCAAGCTAAGATGCATGACTATTCTTGATGTTTCCCAACCTCTCAGCAGCAGCCAATTAGCACGCGTTGCGCAGGGCTGTCACACACTCTCCTTTGTTTGCCTGTGCAAAACAGTAGTTCAGCCTGTCCTTACAGCTTAGTACTTAGCAAAGATATCAATGTGATTTATTTTGTTTAATTGAAGAAGAGTAGGCTAGCCTATAGCCTGTAATGTTTCAGAAGGCTAAAACTAGATTTCACATAAAGACCGCGGATGTCAGAGAGGGCAATAACGTTCGAAGGCAAATTTATTCCAACATTCCAGCAAATAATAAAGTGAAAGAAATAATAGCCTACTGTGCAAATATGTTTTATATGGACCTGCGTGTCTGCAATAAAGTTCCTCTATCTTTATCACCAACATTCAGCGGAAGCCAATTTTCACTCGTTGCGCATCTCGCTCCAAGTATGGTTAGGCTATTTAAAGTCCAGGTTAACCCAGTTCAAATTTTTGTTATGAGCTTCACACACCACAGGAAAACATGTCATTAACCACCCAGCCAAATCTGAGTGATTAAAAATGTCGCTAAGTATATAAAATAAGGCTTCAAAATCGGTTAAAAATCAGCAGCATTCTCTGGTCTGAGACTGTGGGGGCGTGTCTGCTGAAGGCACCGAAGCCACACCCAATTGCGCGGGGAGGGGGTGTGGAGGGAAGAACCTGTCAAATAGTACCGTTCTCTGGTCTGCATATTGTCACACTGGCACGCCGTCTCTTTTGTGGTAGGAAGGCACAGCTTTGTGAAAACAGAGAGGAGTTGAAATTACACTTGTCTAATGAGTCAAACGCACAGATGCTTCCTCCTAACCTACCTCCTGACAAACAACACAGGTAAAACTGTAGCTACTCTATACCAACACGCCAGTGTTACTGCCCTTAGATGCAAAATACAAAAACAGGCAACAAGGAATGTATGAGTCTGTCCCTATTTTCTCCCTGCCACCTCCGGACCCATTCCTATCCCTCCCAGGCGATCCTGTCGTCCCTTGGGATCAATGGAAAAAGTTGTTTTAAATGTACCTTTTAGTCACTGGCTTGAACAGCGTGATAGCGCGAAGAAGCGTACACTACCGGAGTTGATAATCGGGACAGACTCATCCACTCTCGTTGGCAATGTTATGTGTGAGAATAACGAGCACTCGGCTTCAACTTTCCCGCAACATATCCAACAGAACTGGAATGTTCAGCCAGTAGCCGCCGAGCACCGCTTCACTGGGAGAGGGTGCGTCTTTCTCCAGCTGCAGCTGGTCTACCTAACCATCCCCCTCGCTCCCGCCTCCAGGTCTCCCGCTGGAGAAATATACTGTTACCATTACCGATGAACCCATACGCACATCAGGTGCACCAAATATGGCAGGCAGTTTCTGTATAGTTAACGCTTATAGTCATAATATATAATCCGTAACGTTATTTGGTGGGTGGTCGCCTGGTCGGTGCTGCTAGCTATGTTAGCTAGACTAAGGTTATATACATACTCCCATCTGCAACAAACTACATAGCTAATGTTAGCTATAATTCCTCCGAAGATTACATATAATTCATCATAGCTGACATTACCACATAAATGTTAAAACACATATTTTGTAGATTAACGTAGCAGTGTATTTTCCTATTGCTTACGTTACCTAACGTTATAACGTTAATTAGCTATAAGCACAGCGGTGTCGGCACCAAAGGTTGATGCGACAGGAGGAGAATGGAGGCCGGGGAGGGAGATGGTTGGCTCCGCCGAATTCACCAGGACCAGTCGTGAGTCCGTGAAACCCAAAAGCCTCATATTATAATTGCAGAAGCTTTCGGGAGTGAAATGTTTGCTGCAGAGGCGGGCGCTAGCGGTGACAGACTCCTCTGTAACACCATGGCTCTTCAAAAATGCTAACCATTTGCTTCTCATTTCAGCTTTACTCGGGAGTTGAAAGAAGGAGACCTTATCATCCCATTCCTGCTGGCATCCAGGAAGGATGCATTTTCGTTTAGTTTTATGCATAGGCATTGCTAACTAAGAAAAACTAGCTAATTCTAGACTGCTGGTTAAAACTAGCTAATTCTAGACTCAAGATTGAGCAGGAGAACCGAAGATTCAAATCCGTTCTAGCTTTATATAGTGTTAGGGCGGGGATATGCTAAGAACACCGCTCTACGTCATCAAGTACCGTTTTAAGCCCGCCCAGAAAATCCAGAAATCAAAACTGGTCAAAAACACAAAACTGGTCTAACTTCACAATTCAGTACTACACATGGTTCATCCCATTTTTACATGTTATCAGCAATGCATCACTAACACACAGAATGTGTTTTCAAGCAAATCTCTGATTTTGGTTAACTGGGACTTTAAACACGGAGTACTTTGTGACAGTTGCTTGGATGTATAATAGTATGCATAAACCTATGTTTTGCGAATTTAATGGTCTGCCTCCTTCAGAGTTCAACTCGGCAATTAGGCTGTAAAAGCGAGCGCGCCTCTTGGAATCTAGTCATAGCCTATTGTTGCACAGATTTCCGTCACGTCTTGACTTTCACAAACCAAATGATAGGCTACATTAATTAATATGAGCACACTTTAGTGACAATGTGCCGTGCAACCCTGATCATTGAATAGCATAAGTTAAATTACTATAATATTAAAGACCACGGATGCCAGACGATAGGCTACGTATTAGGCGTATAGGCTCCCATACAAAAGGAACGCAGCATAAACAATAGGGATTGCGCAGATAAATGAATGAGGTGACTTATTATTTATAAATAACATAAAACATTATAAAACGAAATAAAAACAAACAATAGGCCTACAGGCGAGAATAAAATAGCTTGCAGCAAGAAAATATTTTTAAAAGGATGATGAGCTATGATGATGACTTATGATAGACCTGCGCATAATTAATGGTGTGGATTAAGGGCATACGGGAATAGGACTAATGTTGCATATTTCTTGTAAAATAATCAACAAGGCTACACTACAGCACACATCACCAAGGCTAATATTGTTGGCAATAAGGCCACCACAACCCTAGACTTGTTGATTAGGTTATACCTTACAAGAAATACTGTAGGCCTATAGAGTCTTAATAGGCTAACAACCCCGGAACGGTGAACGGAACGTTATTTTTCGTTCTTAACCGGTTCAGGAACGCTATGTTGGTGGCGGAACACGAGAACGGAAACGTTAAATATGCTGGTTCTGCTCGGAGCGAACCGATTGAAAAATAATTTCATTTTTAAGCCCTGCTCTGCAGTATACTTTGGGGTACTTTGAGGTACTTTGATATTTTGCTGTAGTTTGCAGTAAACGTTGGGGTACTTTGCGGTACTTTGCAGAATACTTTGAGGTACTTTGTGGTGTGCTTTGGAGTACTTTGCGGTACTTAGTGGTATACTTTGGGGTACTTTGTGGTACTTTGCAGTATACTTAGGGTACTTTGCATTATACTTTGGGGTATTTTGTAGTACATTGTGGTATACATTGAGGTACTTACCCATACTTTGCAATAATGTGTGGTAATTTGTGGTACTTTGTGGTATACGGAGATACTTTGCAGTATGCTTTGGGGTACTTTGCAGTACTTTGTGGTATACTTTGGGGTCCTTTGCGGTACTACATGGTATACTGTGGGGTACTTTGCTGTATACTTTGGGGTACTTTGCTGTATACTTCGAGGTACTTTGTGGTATTTTGCAGTACTTTGCGCTATTCTTTGGAGTACTTTATGGTATACTTTGGAGTAATTTGAGGTACTTTGTGGTATACTTTAGAGTGAGGTACTTAGTGAATTGTAGGGCCCTTCAAAAAGGGGTTCAGTATTTTATCTTAGCCTATATAGTAGGAGACAGGAACTGATTTAATTATATGAATTGAAAGCAAAGTGTATGAGGCAAATTATGTGAGGCTGCTGTTCATCCACTATAGTTAAGAGCTGCTATCCATCGACTATATTTCAGATTGCAATACCATAACTCCCCCATATCCATCCATCATCCATCCATCTTCATCCGCTTATCCGGGGTCGGGTCGCGGAGGCAGGAGTTCCAGCAGGGGGCCCCAGACATCCCTTTCCCTAGCAGCATCAACCAGCTCTGCCTGGAGAATCTTTAGCCGCTCACAGGCCAGTGCGGAGATGTAGTCCCGCCACCTAGTCCTGGGTCTACCCTGTGGCCTCCTCCCAGCCGGACACGCCTGGAACACCTCCCAGGAGGCATCCTCACTAGGTGCCAGAACCTGGCTCCATAGGTGAGGGTGGGGACGAAGATAGACCGGTAGATCGAGAGCTTTGCCTTTTGGCTCAGCTCTCTTTTCGTCACAACAGTGCGGTAAAGCGACTGCAGAACCGCACCAGCTGCTCCGATTCTCTGACCAAACTCCCTCTCCATGGTTCCCTCACTCATGAACAAGACCCCCAGATACTTGAACTCCTTCACTTGGGGTAAGGACTCATTTCCTACTCGGAGCGGACAGACCACCGGTTTCCTGCTGAGAACCATGGCCTCAGATTTAGAAGTGCTGATTCTCATCCCAGGTGTAAACACTCAGTTGCGAACCTATCCAGAGAGTGCTGGAGGTCGCAGGCCGATGATGCCATCAGGACCACATCATCTGCAAACAGCATGCGACGCAATCCCCAGCTCACCAAACTGCAAACCCACGTCCCCATGGCTTCGCCTCAATATCCTGTCCATGAAAATCACAAACAGGATTGGTGACAAAGCACAGCCCTGGCGGAGGTCAACCTCCACCGGAAAGGAAGACGACTTACTGTCAAGTACACGGACACAGCTCTCGTTCTGGGTGTACAGGGATTGGATGGCCGGTGGTTCCACGACCAGGATGAAATCTGCATTGTTCCTCTTCAATCTGAGGTTCGACTATCGGCCGGACCCTCCTTTCCAGCACCTTGGAGTACACTTTCCCTGGGAGGCTGAGTAATGTGATGCCTCTGTAATTGGCACACACCCTCTGGTCCCTTTTTTTGAATATTGGGACCACCACCTCAGTCTACCAGTCCTTTGGCACTGACCCGGACTTCCACGCAATGTTAAAGAGGCGTGTCAACCAAGACAGCCCCTCAACACCCAGCGCCTTCAGCATTTCTGGACGGATCTCATCAGTCCCTGGGGCTTTGCCACTGTGGAGTTGTTTGACTACGTCAGTGACCTCCTCCAGGGAAATTGACGATGACCCCCCATCATCTTGCGGCTCTGCCTCGATCGTAGAGGGTGGATTAGTCGGGTTCAGGAGTTCCTCAAATTGCTCCTTCCAACGCTCAACAACCTTCTCAGTTGAGGTCAGCAGTGTCTCATCCTTGCTGTATACAGCTTGGATGGTCCCCCACTTTCCCTTCCTGAGGTGTCGGATAATCTTCCAGAAACACCTTGGTGCCGACCGAAAGTTCTTCTCCATGGTTTCTCTGAACTGCTCCCACACCCGCTGCTTTGCCTTGGTCACAGCCGAAGCTGTAGCCCTCCGGGCCAGTCGATACCCTGCAACTGCTTCTGGGGTCCTCCGGGCTAACATATCCCGGAAGGCCTCCTCCTTCAGTCGGACGGCTTCCCTGACCCCCCGTGTCCACCACGGTGTCTGGGGGTTACCGCCCTTTGAGGTACCTATGGCCCTCAGGCCACAGCTCCCGGCCGCAGCTTCAGCAATGGAGGCTTTGAACACTGACCACTCATGTTCGATGTCCCCAACCTCCACAGGGATGCCTGAGAAGCTCCGCCGGAGGTGGCAATTGAAATAACTCCGGACAGGCTCTTCCTCCTGATGTTTCCAGTTCACCCTCACTACACACTTGGGTTTTCCAGGTCTGTCCAGAGGCTTCCTCTGCCATCGAAACCAGCTCACCACCAGATGATAAGTGGACAGCTCTGCCCCTCTCTTCACCTGAGTGTCCAAAACACATGGCCTCAGATCAGATGATACAATGACAAAAACGATCATCGTCAGGTTTTCTGATGCTAGGTATACTTGTGGGCATCCTTGTGTTCGAACATGGTGTTTGTTATGGACAAACCGTGACTAGCACAGAAGTCCAAAACAAAACACCACTCGGGTTCAGATCGTGGTGGCCATGCCTCCCAATCACGACCCTCCAAGTTTCTCAATCATTGCCCAAGTGTACATTGAAGTCCCCCAATAGGACAGTGGAGTCCCCTGCAGGAGTCCCAAATAGGACTTCACTTAGGGTCTGCAGGAAGGCCGAGTACTCTGAACTGCTGTTTGTGCATAAGCACAAACCACAGTCAGAGCCCCCCCCCCCCCACAGTCCTAAGGCGCACGGAGGCGACCCTCTCATCCACTGGGGTGAACTCCAGCACAGAGGCGCTCAGCTGGGGGCTAGCTAGTATGGCCACACCTGACTTACACCCCATACCGTAAGCAAATCCGGAGAGTACAACCCCTATCCAGGAGTTTGGTTCCGGTGCCGGTGCTGTGCGTGGAGGTTAGCCCCACCAGGTGTAATTGGTATCGCTCCACCTCCCTCACAAGCTCCGGCTCCTCCCCCCCCAGTGAGATCGCGTTCTATGTCCCCAGAGCCAGCCTTTGCCGCCTGGGTCCAGTCCGTCAGTGCTCTCCGCCTTCACTGCCACCTAGTTGGCAGCGCATCCGACCCCGACAGTTCCTCCCACGGGTGGTGGGTCCACGGGACGGATGAGACGGAGATGTTGTTCCCACGTTGCTCTTTCGGGCTGGGCCCGGCAGGGCTCCATGGAAAGCCCGGCCACCAGACGCTCGGAGACGGGCCCTCCTCTGGCCGTTTTGGGCTTAAAACCCTCATCCGACCTTGCTCCACACCTCCAGATGGTATACGGTGCGGAGCCAGGCACGAGCAGCACCTGTGGTTTTTGTTCAGAGTGACCTTCTCCTACATGGGTTGCCTACCATGGCTGTGAGTCACATCTGCCCATGCTATTTGCCCATAGCTGGGACAGTGGTTGGCAGGAGCCAGGGCGTGTCCACACGTGGGTGGGCCTGCACACCTTGCCTCTGGGGCCCACTGTTGCTCCGAGATCCCCTACAGTTTAGCCTGGGACCGCGAGGTACCCAGTTACCATGTGTGGCCACGTGGAGGCTTTGTACTGGCAGAAGGAGACTTACGCACTTGTCTCCTCTTTTCACCCTCCGTAAGGAGGGCTAGCTGGCGGCGGTAGCTGAGTGGCAAGCAGAAGCGGCATGCAGCATGCACTAACTACAAGCACTACTACCACAGATCTACTGCACTACGCATCACACAACCCTGCACAGTAATGCCCACACAACTCCCGCATACTCATCTCCAAACGCAGGATGGAGATTGGAGATTAAACCCTTCCAGCACAGGTGGATCCTCGACTTCCTGATGGGCAGACCTCAGGTGGTGAGAGTGGGCAGCCACACCTCATCTTCTTTCACCCTAAACACTGGAGAAAGTCACCCTCTCACTCTCAACACTGGGCTGTTTCTATCCTCTGTACAAACACAACTGCATAGTTACTGTACCTACAATTCCAGCTCAATTATCAATTCAATGATGACACAGCTGCGGTAGGCCTGATCTCCAACAATAATGAGAAGGCTAATTGAGCTGGAATTGTAGGTAACTATGCAGTCGTGTTTGTACAGAGGATATGAAACAGCCCAGTGTTGAGGGTGAGAGGGTGACTTTCTCCAGTGTTGAGGGTGAGAGGTTGACTGTCTCCAGTGTTGAGACAGTTGCTGAGTTTGGAGATGAGTATGGGGGGAGTTATGGTATTGCAATCTGAAATATAGTCAATGGATAGCAGCTCTTAACTATAGTCTATGAACAGCAGCCTCACATAATTTGCCTCATACAGGCTAAGATAAAATACTGAACCCCTTTTTGAAGGGCCCTACTAATCACTAAGTATTTCAAAGTACTCCAAAGTATTCCACAAAGTACCTCAAAGTACTCCAAAGTATACCAAAAAGTACTGCAAACTACTCCACAGTATAGTGCAAAGTACTGCAAAATACTACAAAGTACCCCGAAGTATACAGCAAAGTATACCCCAAAGTATACCACAAAGAACCGAAAAGTACCCCAAAGCATACTGCAAAGTACCTCCGTATACCACAAAGTACAACAAATGACCACACATGCAAAGTATGGGTAAGTACCTCAATGTATACCACAAAGTACTACAAAGTACCCCAAAGTAAAACGCAAAGTATACTGCAAAGTACTGCAGAGTACCAAAGTACCCCAAAGTATACCACTAAGTACTGCAAAGTATACCACAGAGTACCCCAAATAATCCTACTTGAAGGACAGGGACTACTTTGTGTCTATAGGCAATTACAAATCTGACCAGACAAAAAGGGCCTGTGGAGTTCTCCAAGGCTCCATTCTGGGGCCTCTTCTGTTCAACATTTACATGCTCCCACTAGCTCAAATTATGGAAAACAACAAAATATGCTACCCTGCAGACAACTTCAATTTATATCACCATATTACCAGGCGACTATAATCCCATACAAGCGCTGAGTGAGTGCATTGAGCAAATAAACGGTTGGATGTGCCAGAACTTTCTTCAACTAAACAAAAATAAAACTGAAGTAATTGTCTGTGGAGCCAAAGAAGAATGATTAAAAGTCAGCGCTCAGCTCCAATCAGTAATGCTAAAAAAAGAGAAAGAAATCTTGGTGTAGTCATTGAATTTCAACAGTCACATAAGACAATTACAAAGTCAGCCTACTATCACCTGAATAATATATCAAGGATTAAAGGATGGGTGTCTCAGCAGGATCTGGAAAAACTTGTCCATGCATAGACTCAACTACTGTAACGGTGTTTTTACAGGTCTCTCTAAAAGCAACAGCTGCAGCTGATTCAGAACGCTGCTGCTCGAGTCCTCACTAAGACCAAGAAAGTGGATCACATCACTCCAGTTCTGAGGTCCTTACACTTGCTTCCTGTCTGTCAAAGAATTAACTTTAAAATATTGCTGTTGGTTTATAAAGGACTGAATGGTTTAGGGCCAAAATATATTTCTGATCTGCTGCTACGTTATGAACTATCCAGACCTCTCAGGTCATCTGGCACAGACCTGCTTTCTATCCCCAGAGTTAAAACAAAACATGGAGAAGCAGCATTCAGTTTTTATGCTCCAGATATCTGGAACAAACTTCCAGAAAACTGCAGGTCTGCTGCAACTGAGTTCTTTTAAATCAAGACTGAAGACTTTTCTTTTTGCCACTGCTTTTTATTAAATCAAATAATTATTCATTCATACACTGCACTGTAACTTTTATTCCTGTATTTTATTTTTCCTGCCTTTTGTTTTAAATGTACTTTTTAGCATTTCGTTTTATATTACCTTTTATGTGTTGTACTTTGTCTTGATGCTTTTAATGTCCCATGTAAAGCACTTTGAATTGCCTTGTTGCTGAAATGTGCTATACAAATAAACTTGCCTTGCCTTATAGTTATACAGTATATGCCATCTGTCTATAGTGTATTTACAGTATATGTCCATTATGTCAATAATGTACAGGATATGTCTATTCTGTCTATAATGTACCATGTTTAATATGTTTATAGTGTATATGTCTACATGTCTATAGTGTAATATTTTGTCTGTTTAATATGCTGTGGTTAATTTTATTACATGTATATATTGTAACTATGCGTTGGTGGTTTATGCACCTAAGAATTTCACTCGCTGGTATGCTTCGCATAACCACTTTTTGGAAAAGGGAAGGCACTTTCAAAACTACTTGGAAGGTGATTGGGTGAACCATTTGAAAAAAATCTGAAAACGTCTGTCACACGCTAACTTCAACCACTCCTCACTGTCATAAACCCACCCAGCGTAGTTGTTTGTATTTCAAATTCCTCAGAACCAACGCTGATTGGTGAGATCGTTTTCCTATCGGGCTCAACATTTTATCTATAGAGTATCCAGACTGATTTGCAAGTAAGAACGTGAGCTCACAATATCAGGACGGTCTCAAGAGGCTAATAAACAGGACAGTAAACAGATTTGATTTGATTACTTTATCTGAATTGTAATTAGATTGTAATTAGATTACTTTACTAAATACTCTCTCTGGAAAGTACCGTATTGACCCAAATATAAGACCGTTTTTTTGGAATTCCCCTCCCGGAATGACGGGGCAACCAGTCGCCCTGAGGTAGCAGAGCGTAGCGGTCGGGAGGGGGTGTAGGGTTTGACCATGGCCTGGAGGTAGGAGGGGGCTGTTCCTTTCATTGCCCTGTAGGTTAGCGCCAGAGTTTTAAACTGGATGCGAGCCGCTACAGGGAGCCAGTGTAGGGATGACTGACGCCGGCGCCCCAGCGAGGAGGGAGTTGCAGTAGTCCAGGTGGGAGATGACCAGGGCCTGGATGAGTATCTGCGCCGTTTCATCAGTGAGGAAAGGGCGAATCCTCCTGATGTTGTAGAGCATGAATCTGCAGGAACGTGTGACGGATGTGACATGTGCGTAAAACGACAAGTTGGTCATCCAGGGTCACACCCAGATTCCTCGCAGTCCGAGTCGGGGTCACCACTGTGTCTTCAATGGTGATGGCCAGGTCCCGGTGCGGGCAGCCCTTCCCCGGGAGGAACAGCAGCTCAGTCTTGTCCAGATTGAGCTTGAGGTGATGTGCGTCATCCACGCACCCAGCACAGGACCAGTTGGGTATCATCGGCATAGCAGTGATAGGAGAAGCCATGCAAGCGAATGACAGAGCCCAGAGATGTTGTGTAGAGGGAAAACAGGATAGGACCCAGGACAGACCCTTGTGGAACCCCCGTAGTCAGACTACGCGGTTCCGACATCGACCCTCTCCATGTCACCTGGTAGGAGCGGCCCGTCAGGTAGGATGCAAACAGGGAGTGTGCAGAGCCAGCGACACCTTTCTCCTTGAGGGTGGAGAGGAGGATCTGGTGGTATACCGTATCAAATGCTGCTGACAGGTATAGGAGTATCAGGACAGAGGAGAGAGAGTTTGATCTCGCGGCATGGAGTGACTCCGTCACTGCAAGGAGGGCGGTCTCTGTCGAGTGGCCAGCCTTGAACCCGGACTGGTGGGGATCTAGGAGGTCGTTCTGGTGGAGGTACGAGGAAGCAATCCTTGCTTCCTCTAGCAGGATTACAATTTCAAAGGAAAACAAAATAACTACATATTAGGTTACTTCATGTATGAACCTAACATCCATACAGGTACGGCCTACATAGCATAACTTCACGTGTCACTTAGAACATTCTTACAGAAAAATTGCGGGCACTGAATCTCTCATCTCCCGTCTACTGACGTCCGAACGTGACCTCCCTGCGGAACATGCCCTGCTAAGGATACAGCGAGATGTGTAAACAAGTGTCGCTAACTGCCGTAAGAAAGATATGAGCGGATTGCCCTGCAACCAACCAAACAGATCTGTGAAATGGGACACCTCGCCGATGTGTAGCGAATTAGTCATGGCTCTGATCTGTTCAATCTGATTCTGCAACGGAAGTTGATTATCTGCAATGGTGAAACAGCATGTCTGCTTTAATTTCTCACTGCCTTCCGCATGTTAGACATCTACTCATTAATCAAACCCAAAGCATCAGTTGTTCTGTTGGACAACGTCCCAAATGCCACTTCAAGTTTCTCAATGTCCGTCACTAATAATTCGACCCCCACGCTAGCCGCGAAAAAGAAAAGCAAAATATCTTCCCAGACCCCATGTTGAGTGAGTAGGCTGTCCACAACCCCCGCCCTAGTCTCTCTCCTAGTACGGCAGATTTCGGAACGTTGAATCGGTCTTTCTCCCACTATCCCTTTAACACCTCTTTCTAATTCATCGTCTGCTACTTCCCTGGAACGGTTGATGTATCGTAGCACAAAGGTAGAGTTAAAAAGGTGTGCCATTTAAGGCACTCCGCTCGCTTGGGAGTTTGGCATCTGCCTACACACAAAACATGATGACAGATTTTTGACTGACGTAGCTACCTCATGAGCCCAATTTCAAAGCAAGGTTTTCCACGGCTGACTGTGTTGGTCTAACCACGGAAAACCACAGGATGATAAGACACAAACCATTTATAATAGCAACTTGAAACCACCCAACTCTAGTCTGTGAGTTTGAAATCGACGTGTCTTCTCCCTGAGAGACATTCTTTAATTGCTGTGTATCTCTGCTGTGAAAGGAAAACTACTCCTGGGCGTGTCCCCGGCCCAGAGATACAGAACCTTTTTAACAAAATACCCTTCACAATACCCCTGTCTCAGTTTTAATGAGTATATCTCAAGTGCAACCTGGAGTTTTATTCACAGTATGACAATGACCCACACACCCTCCACAATCACTGGCATCCACTTCGTGTCCCGTCTTGGTCGTCGACGTCTCCACCCAGAGTAGTTTAGTCTTCCCTGTTGAACTCCAGCAGACATTGATCACTCATGTCCCAAGTCAACCCGGAAGTCCTTCTCTCCAACTCCACCTGTTAGCACAGAAAAAACACAAGAAAACTGTGACAGTATAATTCATTCCACGACTCTGATTGTGATAGCATATCTCTCACTCTCTCTCTCTCACTCAGACCAGATCTAGAGGTCATTGTTTCTCAAAATCCTTATTGTTTAATTTCTTAAAAGAGCCGACGCGATTCCAGCTCTGGCTTTCTCCTCTACTCTCTTGACCTTGATGGTGATTGCTTTAGTTAGAGTGTCACTGGCATGAGCCATCACCTACATCGCGTGGATGTTTTACACTAGCCGACCAGCATTCAAGATTGCCATTTGCACCGACAGTAACACCCCACGATCGTAGGGGGTGCAAGTTCGAAAAAGCTGGTGGGAGTGTTTTACATCTACAGTACGATCCCTCCTTTATCTCCTGAGCTTGTGAGGAGGGGGCGGAAAACTCGTCATTTCTGTCCTCATCTGACGGCATTGTCAGCCCCGCCCCCCTCGAGTGGGGCAGGCACACTTTGGTAAGATGAGACAGCCCTCGGCCCGTCATTGACAGGTGTTCTACCTCCTCCTCCGACTCCCCTCCCTAAGCCTACTCTGCTCTTGATGATAGTCAAGCGACTGGCTTACTGTAGTTTGGCTCTGTGGCTGTGTAAGGGAGGGGCTGAGTCGGTGAGTGAGAAAGAACTGCTCCAGCACTCTGCTTAGCAGATAAGGTTTGGGTCACACAGTACGATTTTATCACAGTGACCTAACCAACAACGTTTCCCTAGACTGTATATATATATATATATATGTACATAGTCCTATGCATACATACATACACATCTAGCTTCCATATGCAACAATAAACCTAAATCACAAACACATCCAAAACCCCGGTCTTTCACGGAGCCCTTCTCAAGGACACGCCAGTCCCTAGAAGTGAACGCCACCCACCGAATCAGTCGCGTGGGTATGCAACCCTAGGATAGAAATCCTGCAGGTTCTTACTTTAAGAATCTCTTAAAGGCCTTCTCAAGAACACTCCAGTCCCTGGAAGTGAACGCCACCCCCGCCTCAGTCGCGTGGGTAACAACTAGGGATGCACCGATCCACATTTTTTCACTTCCGATCTGATCCCGATACCTGAATTTGGATATCGGCCGATACCGATACTATTCCGATACCAGAGCTCTTTTTGCTTGAATATTATTATCATTATTGTTTATTTTATGAGGCTGTAATAAACTCCTCTCTACAGGCAAGTATGACATGTACTTGAGGGAAGTATAAGCTCAGAAAAGCTTAAAATTGATTATCAATATTTATTAAATTTCATAAAAGTGCAACAAATACACTCTCCAGCAGCCACAAGGGTTTACTTGTCTGACTTGAAATAAAATGTGTAACAAGGCAGCGTTTACTAGTGCAAATATATACACTATCAAAAGGCAAAGAATAGCCTACCTGTCATATAAATGTGAACAGCACAAACACAAATCAAGTAGAGACTACTATGCAGCAATGCGGTTTTCAAGTGTCAAATATGAAATAAAGTGTAAACATCTCTACACTGCTCTCCCTCCCAATAAAAGAAAATGCATACAATGGGCTGCTTCATCTGATCAGCACAAATTAAGTACACTGGCTCAAGTAGCAGCAACAAATCAAGGTTTTCAAATGTCAAATATTTGAAATAAAAGAAAGTGCAATCAGTGTAAACATCCACACTATCAATACAACAATGTGCATTTGAACAGCACAAATCAAGTACAGTATAGGAGGTTTGGCATTGGTAAAAGGCGACCTGGATTAAACTAAACACCAGTCTGTGCAACTGTTCTTCCAAACAAAACAAGTAAATGATCCCTCCAAAACACTGAGGGAGTGATCTGGTGTTTTATATCTCACTTAAACATTGGTAGGTTCTTTTTGAGGAATATGAGCATTTCGGCCCTCTCTGCTGTCAGACGATTCCTCTTTTCATCCACAATATTGGATGTTGTGCTAAACAGTCTTTCACTTTCGACAGTGGTTGAAGGGGCACTGAGGAACTTTACTGCAACAGCAGCAAGGAGAGGAAAGCGAGCATGGTTGTTTGCCCAGTACTGGAAAGGGCTGTCTTTCTCACCAATCGTTGGTTCTTTCAAATACATTTGCATTTGGATAACCGCTGCCTGGGTACCCCCTGATGCAGCAGGTTCATCATGCTCCTCCAGAATTCTGTCGTACAGGCTGCTGAAGCTGCTCTTACTTGAGCTTGGAGGAGAACCAGTGCTTGGACCAGCTTCCATGTGAGCGACCTTTTGTGCTGGCTCTGCCTCAGTTGCCTCTGATTCATCAGCTGATGGCCTGTGCAGTGCTTCCTCCATTTTCTGAAGCTCTTGTGTCAGGAGAGCCTTGGCACTCCTGGCAGTGTCTCCACCTGTAAAGAATCTAACACAAAAATGAAATAGGTTGAGTACAACTCAATGCGCGCGCATACACACACACACACACACACACACACACACACCCTTTAAAGCTAGGACTTAATCAACATGTAGTTTTTGTTTGGCAGGATTTAACTTTTTCAGTTTAAAACTTAGCCATCATAAATTAATAGGGCATTATTAAAAATGTGTCTCACCTGTCCTTGTATCGAGAGTCCACTAAAGTGGCAACAGCGTAGAGGGGTTCACCTTCCATGCTGCTGAATCGTCTGTTGACCGCTTGTAGAAGCGTGCTTTTCATTGTTTTGATGCCGCTGTCAGTACTGTTCTCCTCGGCGAGCAGGCGTTTTAAAACGGTGACGGCTGGGATTACGTCGGCTGCAGAGGAGGTCACTGAACTGATTTTCCTGGTCAACTCCTCAAAGGGTTCCAGCACCGTCACTGTTTTGTCTAGTAAAGCCCACTCGTTGGCTGACAGTGTTGCAGGCAGGTTGTGGTCAGCAGCATATGCACAGAGGGGTCGCTTCTCTTGAAGAAGGCTCTTGATCATATAAAAGGAGCTGTTCCATCTTGTTTGGACGTCTTGAACAAGACGATTTGGGGTAGTCGTTGTCCCTTGCATTTCACGCTGTAGGTCTTCCAAGCGAGACTGTGCGAGTTGGGAGTGCTTGAAATGTGCCACGATCTTCCTGCCATTTGCTAATGCATCGCTAACGCTGCGTTGTGATATTAGCCCCTCGTGCACGACGAGCTGCAGAGAATGAGCAAAACAGCCTAGGCTAGGGACTGCCATGTCTTCCATCGCTGCCTTCATGTTACTTGCATTTTCCCGTAGTATGACATGCACTTTATCCAGTGGGATCTCCCAGTGATTTAACATCTCTGTAATGGAGGCTGCGATTGTAGCTCTGTTGTGTGAACCCCTGCACTTTTTTACCTGAAGCACCGCACTCTGTAGGCTATGTGTGCCAGAGTCAACCCAGTGCACTGTGAGGCTGATCAGTGACATTGGGCACACATCCGAGGTCCAAATATCTGTGGTAAAGCTCAGGGCTGGAACTCCTTTTAACTTGTCAGCTAACTTGGACGACACTCGGTTGTATAGTTTGGGTAGCGCAGTCTCTGATATATATTTTCTGGATGGTAGACTATACCTTGGCTGCAAGTGCTCCATCAGGCTGCGAAACCCCTCGTTTTCCACCACACTTAATGGTTGGTCGTCGACTATGATAAAGTTGAGCAACTTCTCTGTAATCATTTTGGCTTTTACGTTGTCTGCTGGAAGTTTAGCCTGCTTTTGGAATGACTCCAGGAGTGATTCTTGACGTTTGGTTTCATCTTTCTGCCCCCTGGCTAAATATTCGCTGTGCTCTTTTGGGTGGTGCTTTTTCAAATGTTTGATTAGATTAGTAGTATTGTACGTTGCGACAGAGCTTCCACCTCTCGGAACGACGGCTTTGCAAACATTACATGTTGCTGTCTTGCTTTGCGGTGTTTCAAGAGTAAAATAACTCCATACAGCGGACATGTTGTGAAGTTTAGCCTACAGGCTAGCTCGCTGCAAACTGTGGAATGGACTTTCCGGAATGGAGGTGTGTCTCATAACTCCCATTGTTTTTCATTGAGACACGCCTCCGTTCTAGGAAGTCCCATTCCACAAATTTCCGATCCATGAATTACGTGAGTATCGGCACCCGATACCGATATTGGATCGGATCGGTCCCATCCCTAGTAGCAACCCTAGGATAGAAATCCCGCGGGTCTTACTTTAATTATCTCTTAAAGGCTATCTTCTCAAGAACCCCCCTGGTCCCTGGAAGTGAACACCACCCACCCGCGTGGGCTGGCAACCCCAGGATGGAAATCCAGCGGGTCTTACTTTAAGGCAATTCCCCTGATCTTGCACAGGTTGTCCTTAAAAGCTACACATAGAGAAGTGGTCTACTTCACATGACAAAACAATGCACGCGGCTTGGCATTCAAACATAAGACATGTAGCTACATACATTCACCTCCAGCACTGGTTTTGTTTTACGTGTTGAGAGACTATGTGTGATCTAGTTGAGATTTACTGATTTGTTTTTATGATAGGGATACTGAACCCACTCACCCAGTTGGGTCTGATTCTCTGTCCGGGGTCGTTCAGGTCACAGCTGCACTGCCAGGCGTCTCCCGTGGCTGTAGCTGTCTGCTTTGGCTGACGACCAGTCTTGGATTTCTCAGGGTTCGATGTCTGATCCGGGTTGTCACGGCACCAATTGTTGACTTTCGTTGTCTTTTATCATTGTCCTTATTTCAGCTATGCGTTGTGTTTTGATGACAATAAAAGACGGTCCCCCAATCTAACATAATACCACGCAGTCAAGTGTCTCCTTGTTCTGATGTATCCCAAATAAATCTCTCCAACACAGGATTTGAGCGACAAGCAAAAGCTGTTTATTCCAGAAGTTTTAACATACAAAAGACAATGGCATAAAGTCTAATGTACAGTTGACCTTTCTGTATGCTGTCTGGACTCAAATCAAAGCATTGGTCTCGTTGCAACATTCTAATGTGGTTTGAGTGTCCCCCCCCCCCCCCCCCCTCTTCTCTTCTCCGATAAGACTGTCTTTCTGGTCTCTTCTGTGGTCTTGTTTGGTCAAGATAAGCTACGCCGCCTCGGCACTAACCACAACAATTGTGTTTGGCACAGAGTGTACCAACCATGGAATGTCATCTTTATCTCATAAGTCTATGGAAGAAGGACACCGTTTCTTACAGAAAGCTCCAGCCGACAGCCATACTCAGAGGTCAATCATAACTAGGGCTGCGAGCAGCATTGAGCGGGCCCTCGCACCACACGCGTGTCGGGGTGTGGCGCCGTTAAAGGGTGTGCTATTTCGGTGTGCAGTACTGAGAGAACCTTCCTGTCACCAGTAGGTGGCGCTCTAAGCGTGACTCAATACTGAAGCATAGATGTGTTCAGGACGGTACCTTGATGAAGCGTGAGAAATGTTGAGTAAATCGGATAACGTATGTAGGAGTTATGATGACTTCCTGTAAGCAGTAGGTGGCGCAATTAGTATGACTCAATGCTCACGCACAGATGTGTTCAGGATGTGACCTTTATCAACCCTGAGCAATTTGGAGTAAATCTGATAACGTATGTAGGAGTTATGAGTACTTCCTGTTTCACCAGTAGGTGGCGCTGTAAGTGTGACTCAATACCGACGCATAGATGTGTTCAGAAGGTGACCTTCATGAAGCGTCAGCAATTTGGTGCAAATCGGATGATGTATGCAGGAGTTATGAGGACTTTCTGTTTCACCAGTAGGTGGCGCTGTAGGTATGACGCAATACTGACTTACAGAAGTGTTCTAGATGCGACCTTCATCAAGCATGAGCAATTTGGAGTAAATCGGGTAACATATGTAGGAGTTATGAGTACTTCCTGTTTCACCAGTAGGTGGCGCTGTAAGTGTGACAATACCGACGCATAGATGTGTTCAGAAGGTGACCTTCATGAAGCGTCAGCAATTTGGTGCAAATCGGATGATGTATGCAGGAGTTATGAGGACTTTCTGTTTCACCAATAGGTGGCGCTATAAGTATGACGCAATACTGACACATAGATGTGTTCAGGACAGAACCGTCATGAAGCGTGAGATATATCAGACAAATTGGATAATGTATGGAGGAGTTATGAGGACTTTGTGTTTTATGGCGAAATGTCAAACTTTGGTGGGGCGCCACGGCAAGGGTGTTTTGGTGAAAACACAATTTTTTTACGATGAAGCTGACCGAATATGAAGTTGATCAGATGAAATCTGTAGAAGGAGTTCGTTGAAGTACGAGGCATGGAAATGGTCAAAACAAGGACAAAATGGCACATTAAAAGCAAAATGGCGGCCTTCCTGTTGCATGTTGGGTATAGCTCCAAGAGACATTTTAGTGTGTCTCGATGAAATACATATGCCCTCCGAATTTCGTTCGCCTACATCAAACTGAAAGGTGGGGCTCGCCATTTTAAACTTTCCAGGGGGCGCTCTTGAGCCGTTTTCCCACGCTTATTTCCGTCACCCATGAATTATCAAAATTTTCACCGGGACTGACGTATCTGCAAAGTTTCATCCGTTTTCATCGATGTTTAGGCCGCCAAAAAGGCATTTCTTTGGGGAGAAGAAGAAGGTAGGAGAATAATAATAACTAGTGCTGCGAGCAGCAGTGAGTGGGCCCTCGCACCCCACGCGTGTCGGGGTGCCGCGCCGTTAAAGGGTGTGCTATTTCGGTGTGCAGTACTGCGAGAAACTTCCTGTCACCAGTAGGTGGCGCTCTAAGCGTGACTCAATACCGATGCATAGATGTGTTCAGGACGGTACCTTGATGAAGCCTGAGAAATGTTGAGTAAATCTGATAATGTATGTAGGAGTTATGATGACTTCCTGCTTGACCTGTAGGCGGCGCTATAAGTATGACTCACTGCTGACACACAGATGTGTTCAGGATGCGACCTTCATCAAGCTTTAGCAATTTGGAGTAAATCGGATAACGTATGTAGGAGTTATGAGTACTTCCTGTTTCACCAGTAGGTGGCGCTGTAAGTGTGACTCAATACCGAAGCATAGATGTGTTCAGAATGCGACCTTCATGAAGCGTCAGCAATTTGGTGCAAATCGGATAATGTATGTAGGAGGTATGAGGACGTACTGTTTCACCAATAGGTGGCGCTATAAGTATGACGCAATACTGACACATAGATGTGTTCAGGACAGAACTGTCATGAAGCGTGAGACATGTCGGACAAATCGGATAATGTATGGAGGAGTTATGAGGACGTACTGTTTCACAAATAGGTGGCGCAATAAGTATGACGCAATACTGACACATAGATGTGTTCAGGACAGAACCGTCATGAAGCGTGAGATATATCGGACAAATTGGATAATGTATGGAGGAGTTATGAGGACTTCCTGTTTCACCAATAGGTGGCGCTATAAGTATGACGCAATACTGACACATAGATGTGTTCAGGACAGAACCGTCATGAAGCGTGAGATATATCGGACAAATTGGATAATGTATGGAGGAGTTATGAGGACTTCGTGTTTTATGGCGAAATGTCAAATTTTGGCGGGGCGCCACGGCAAGGGTGTTTGGTGAAAACTCAATTTTTGTTGATACCTTTTGATCACAAAGGTCTTAAGATGAAGCTGACCCGATATGAAGTTGATCGGATGAAATCTGTAGGAGGAGTTCGTCGAAGTACGAGGCATGGAAATGGTCAAAACAAGGACAAAATGGCACATTAAAAGCAAAATGGCGGCCTTCCTGTTGCATGTTGGGTATAGCTCCAAGAGAAATTTTAGTGCGTCTCGATGAAATACATATGCCCTCCGAATTTCGTTCGCCTACATCAAACTGAAAGGTGGGGCTCGCCATTTTAAATTTTCCAGGGGGCGCTCTTGAGCCGTTTTGCCACGCCCATTTCCGTCACCCATGAATTATCAAATTTTTCACCGGGACTGACGTATCTGCAAAGTTTCATCCGTTTTCATCGATGTTTAGGCCGCCAAAAAGGCATTTCTTTGGGGAGAAGAAGAAGGTAGAAGGTAGAAGGTAGGAGAATAACGCACCGCCAGTGCTCGGGCCCTAATTATGAACAGCTAACAGGATCAGATTAAACCAACATTTCTCTGAAAATCAACCAAATTCAACAGTGTCCTGATTTTAAACTGCAAAAATGCACAAAAATACACGAAGGTTTCCCGCGCGTTTCGCATAGATTTTAGAATGTAGATTCAGTAATTAAAAAAGAACTAAAACTTAGGAGCATAGATACAATAAAATTATAAATTAAGTTGCTTATTGTAGAGGGTAAAGCTCAAGATATAAACATTAGTTAATACATCCAATTGGGATGGCGAGCTAGCCTGGTACGACCATCCCGTTCTCGCGAGCATACATTCTGTTGGCCTTCGCCTCCTCGAGAGCGATTATCCCAAAATCTAGACCATACCGGGCCAATCAGGGACTGCGTTTTAACTGCTGTTCCGTACCACATTGGAAAGCAGCCCCTGATTGGTTCGGGTCCCTGCCGCTCGCTAAACAAACATGGCGGCTCCCGAAGCAAGAGTGGTAACGTTAACTTTAGAAGAATAAACGCAGCTATTAGTGCAGTTATTGCAGAAATAGACTTAATCACAACACTTAAACAAGAACAAGAGTATGCACTAGCAGAGTTTCTCGGTAGAAAATACATTTTTGCTGTTCTCCCGACTGGATTTGGCAAAAGTTTTCTGAACGCTGATTGGCTGAAGGTGTTTGTCTGTCAAGACAAGTACCCCCACCCACAAAATCGCTCTCTATGGGGCAAAGGCCAGACCGATATTGCGGAGCAAAGCAGTGGGCTCGCTAGATCGGGATGGTCATACCAGGCTAATGGCGAGCTAGTGTTCCTTTACTTTTCTTTCTCACGTCACATTAAAGCTAATCACCAGACAAGGCCTCAAGATTGGTTACTGTAACTCTTACGGCTTGGCTTCACTGTCTGTCAGCGTCTTTGTCAACCATCAGATGCTAAGGAAATTAATCAATTCTAATTACAGTAGTAAACAGCCATTGCTTTTTTCAGTTCCTATCTTTCTGATATAACTTTTTCTGTTGGAATAGGTAATTGTTGTTACTCTTCTACTTGTACTAAATATGGTGTCCCCCAGGTGTCTATTTTGGACACTTTGCTATTTTCTACATGATAGCTTGAATTTAAATATTACCCCCTCAGGTCCTGCTGATTTTTTTTAGATTTGTGATTTTGGTGTTGTCTGACACTTATCTAAATTTCATCAACTTAAGACACACTTACTCCAAAGTGATTTATATGTTTATTTGAAGGACAATCACAGCTACCTTTATATGCCATTAATAGTTTGGTCAGTGGCGTGGGTGAGGCTTAATCGCCTCTGGACCGGCGCCAGACGCTTCTGCTCATCGATGCACAGCTTGGGCTTGGTATCCTGTGCGGCGTGCGAGTGTGGCGCCGAGGAACAAACCACAGACCATGTCATCCAGGACTGTCCGATATACCGGACACCCAACGGCCTGATGGTTTTGGATGACGAAACGGTCTGCCCGGATATATAGTCTGGGTGACCCCTCACCCAGGCTCGGAGTGGTAAAAGGATAGCCCCTCGGCCCCGAGTTGTGTCCTGGGGAGGACACAACACCTAACCATATTCAGCTTCTTTTTTTTGTGATCAAGTATTTTTTATTTTTCAAAAGGGCACATAACACATTTCATTTCATTTATTGTTTATTTGGCACGGACAGATGCATAAAACATGAATAAATTATGCATGTGTGTGCAACACCATGGCATTTTTAGCTAAAGCTAATTTCCGATGCTTGTCCCTAAAAGGTACCTGTATAGGAAAAACAGGTTAAGAACAAAGAATTCAGTATAAAATACTTCCATACTATTTAAAATTAAAAAGCAACACATTCAATACAGTAATAGGCTGCACTACCACTGCACTCACGTATTCATTCATTCATTCATTCATTCATTCATCCACTACTACCCTACAGTCTATGACCCTATTTACACCTTATCAGACCAGAACGAGACCACAACCAGATCCCACCCGGCCGCACGAAAGTACAGTTGCACACGGCCCTGAGCGCGGACCGAACCAGACTTAATCCAGATTCGGTCCACACCCGGGACCACCCGCACCACCACCCGACCCGACCAGGACCCGGATCGCGATCCAATCCCGACCCAATCAGGTGCAAACAGGGCCCATGATGGGGACTGCCCTACACAACCTACCCCACTACCCTGCCTCCCTTCAATGGACACATACTTGATTATCTGAATTATCTGACTGAAATTTATGTTAAAATGCACCAAATTCAATAAGTGGTATACTTGTTTCATATAGACTCATACTGTAATAGACCGATAAATACCCTTAATTACTTGTGAAAATGCATCAGAGTTGCAATCAAATAGCCAACTAAACACATATAGCCTAGCCTGTAGCCTATAATAAAATAAACGAATTTCCACTTGAGTGCGTGCTTTGATCAAATACAGTACTTTATTCTCAAATGAGGCCTACGCTGCATCGATAGGCTACTGTATTCACAGAACAAAATGGTATAGCTAAAAACAACCCAAAATTAGAACAATTAGAACAAATGATAATCAATAAATAAATAAATAAATGAAATGACAGACAAGTTGTCGTGTCTTAGGCTATTGTAGCCTATAAGAAAGTCTCTAAAACAACAGATGTAGGCTAACGTGGCCTAGGCTGTACGCTATTATTTAACAAATACAGTAGGCCTAGTAGTCTGTGTTCCTGAAGTCCATTAACTGGGAACAAAAAATGACTCGATGCTCCTCTGCTTCAGGTTGCTGACGTGCTTTCTGGCTGCCAAGGAATGCAGCTCTCGCAGCAGCATCAAATCCATTGTTGTGGCCTCACTCTGTTGCTCCAGCCACTTCAAGCTGGTTGTCAGGCTCCCTGTGGCTTCTGCGTGGGAGATTTGGGGATCAGCTTGGCCCGCTTTGTGAGGCAATTGTGAGGACGACTTGTTTGCTTTTTTGCATTTGACATTTTCCCGCTTTAGAGTACCAAAGAAATGAAATGTGACAGTAGGCTACAGCCTACAGGCAACATGTAGGTCTACATACAGTTGTTATTATTCACAGTAGGATACTGTACATGTTTATTATAAAAGATTTAAATGCAAGTACAGTACTGTTATGAAAATCCCACCAGTAGCCAGATAGCAGGCTAAAAAAAAAGTTTTTTAAGCCTGTCCGGTAGCCCGGGAGGTTCGGATCTCTGAAGTTCGGATGAGTGGGGTCCTACTGTATGTATAAAATTCATCTGAATTTGTTGGTGATCAGGATTCTTTAAACATTCAACAATTGAGCCCCAAACTTTTTTCCATTGTATGGGATCATCATTAACAGATAAATTAAGGTCCCTTAAAGATATATTTTGAACTTGAAGAGATGTATAGGATGACAGTAAAAGATGGGAATACAATACTGATACCATACCCTTTTGGCCAAAATTGCTTAGAATAGTATGTTTATTTCAATATAGTGGCCTATGGGCAGAGCACAACGACGGACGTTTCAGCCAGAGGCTTTCTTCAGCGTTGTGGCAAGGCATACAGAAAGATGGCTTAAATTAGATGCCAACAGGTGTCACAATCAGTCACAAAATAAATACAATTACAATACAATAAAAATGTCGCATCTCACACTGTTTACAAAAAACAACTCAATAAGAGTTCCTCATTTAATCCTTTTGGATATTCTGTTTGTAAAGTGTGTATCCAAAAATCTTCTTTCTGAAGCAGTTTTCTGTCTCTGTCACCTCCTCTCCTAAGAGGCACAACGGTTTGGATTCCTTGAAAGCGTAAGGAGCATACATCATGACCCGCCAGGTTAAAATGTATGGCTACGGGGGACTTTCCTGAACGCAGTTAAGAAGAAGTTAAGAAGAAATTTCTTCTTAACTCCACTTACGAAGTTCCCGGGACAATTCTGGCATTCCTGAATGGTTTCTTATCTCGGATTTGTTCTTATCTAAGAACAGGATTTAAGAACGCGGAAATGCAGTCGTAGGTAGGCAAGATTGGAGTGCGCCCGTTCGCAAGGGCTGAATTTATGAGAAATCCGAGGTGATTGCGTTCACATCAATTCTACAGACATCCTAGGCTTGAATAATAATCATAATCATAAATACGAGGATATTTGTATTATTTCCAATTACGTTTCACAATCATGATTCTACAAGGCATTGCAGTGTCCTAAAATAAATAAAAGCACTACACAAACACTGCAAATGGCATTGAATTAATAAATAAGCACTAAACTCAGTCGCTATACTAAGACTCAGCACAACAGCACCTTATATTCCATAGTCGTCAGAATGGACACATCTACATTCTGTAAATAAACGTGAATATCCATAACTAAAATATATCATATGGTCCTACATAATATAGATATAGGGCCTATCAAGATCCATAAGTAGCTTACTCATGCATTTAATTAAACTGTACAATTGAATCTGCTCTCAGCACATCCCATCCCTTTCATGTAGGCTATATATTTTGTATTAAAAGTCCACATATACCGTCTTGTTTTCTTTTGCTATTTTGTATTGTTTTTTTTCTCCTTGCTTAAGTGTGCACGTTATAAGAGCCAACGGAGAAACGTCTCACTGCTCATTTTATTTTACTGGTATGTTGCATGTGACGAATAAAATGTCGAATTTGCACGTGACCTTGAACATCAATCATGTCAATTGGGAACGTCTCAACTTTTTCCGCGCTGTCTGGGGATTTTGTGTGCACACGACCCTGTAGGAAGGAGCTGGAAGGGCGTTTATGTATGCAAATTCAGGTGTACGAGAACACGCATTCAACTTAAGAAGGGGAGCACAGCTGAGAACACTTTGCCGGTGTAGGAACACATTTCCACCCATTCATGAATCCGGCGGGGATCATTCTTACGGTTGGTCTTACGAAGTTTGTAAGAAGATATTTAAGAAGACACTTAAGAAAATGTTCAGGAATGAGGACCCTTGTTTCTAATGCTGGATTTGTGCTCTGAAATCCTCACTTTTAACTCCCTGGTTGTTTTTCTTACATAACTGAGTTTTAGTAGTTTCTCTTCAGCACGCCAGACAGTGAGGAGAAACTATAGGACCTAGGGTTTGTTTAGAGTGTTTAGGTGGAATTGCTGAGTGGATCAGATCTTGTAGCCTGTGGGGAGAAGCGAGCCTCTCCTCCACAGGCCTCCAAGAAACTGATGCATTTGGATTTAACCAGATTGGACGGAGAACAAAGGACCAAAAGTAAAATAAAAAATTTGGGACTGAAAGACCGCCCTGAGTTCTCTGTCATTGTAATGTGGCCATTTTCATTTGAGGTCGTTTCCCCTTCCATATACATTTTGATACTATTGAATGAAGTTTTCCCAATATTTGGGAGGAGGAGCTAACGGTAACATAGAAGGAAAAAAAAACTTTGGTAAAATGTCCATCTTAATGATGGAGACACGGGCCTGCAATGATTGCAGGGAATGTGACCATCTATCAAGGTCCCTCTTGATGTGGTCAATGATGCCCCTAAAGTTTTTAGTTGATGTATTTGGCAAGGAAGGATAGACATCAATGCCTAGATACTTAAAGTGCTTCACAATGGGTATATCAGGGGGCAATAAAGAGGGGTTTAATTTAGAATTTAGTGATAACAATGATGATTGGGACCAGTTAATTGTATAGCCCGACATCATAATAAAATCTCTAAATGTGTCTAGAATGTGTGGAATAGAGGAGGGTGTCCTATCTGTAAACAATAATATGTCATCAGCATATAAAGCTATATGATGTTTAGTGTCATTAAAAGTGATAGGTGAGATAAGAGGATGTTGTCTTATAGATTGATACAGTGGTTCCAATGAGTGAGCAAATAATAATGGGGAAAAAGGACATCCTTGACGACAGGAATGTGAGACAGGAAATTGAGAGCACATGTTGTGTGACCTGTAACAATTATAGCGGAAGGGTTACTGTAGAGTAGTTTTGTAAGTTTAATAAATTCTGAGTAAAAAAACAAATCTTCGACAACCATCCACAGATAATCCCATTCTAGTCAGTCAAATGCCTTTTCTGCATCTAAGTGTAGGGTATGCTACTATTTGGAAAGAGTGATTGGTATAGGTGTCTGATCAGGCAAGCAATCTCTTTTCTCTTAACCAATCAGAGTACAGCTTTAGATGTTTTGTGCGCGGAGAGAGAAGAACATGAGAGGGACGAGAGCTGTAATGGTGCAGTGAAGTGAGTCCGTCGAGATAAAACCTGCAAAGATCTCTTTTGTTGGAAAAACAGTTGAGTAGGATGTTTCTCACGAGCTCGGCGTGTTTTGTAAGAGTCTGAGGAATTATATTTTTCCCAGCTAGCTGTTCTGCCCTGGCTAACAACGGAGTGCTTAGAAAAGGTTGTGGACTGAGCAGAGTCAAGTATCTCATCAGTGCCTTGAGTTCCGCGGAGCAGTTGTCGTTGAGAATTTAGTTAGTGTGCATGAAGTAGGCCCTAACGTTACAGATAAGTCTCAGGACCTGTCTAGGACTTGAGAGTGATCTAGTTGAAGTTCACTATAGCCCACTGGAGTGATTAGTGTTAATACGTTGCATCGGTAGTTAGTTCGAGCATCGTGAGAACTGTTACGATATTTGATAAAGCCTGTCTGGTCATGATGTATTAGTTTGGTCATATATGACTCTACCCATGTGGCTAGAACTCTGGCATAAACCTTTATTTCTGTGTTCAAAATGGACAGGGGTCTATAGTTGCTACAAAATGTGGGATCTTTATTGAGTTTCGGTAACACTACTATTATGGCCAAATTGGCATCATTAAAGAAGGAACCTTGTTCAATTGATGAGTGAATCATATCAAAAAATAACTGACCAGGTTCATCCCAAAATTTGATATAAGGGGAATCCCATCCCAACCAGGTGATTTCCTTCCCATATTCAGCTGATAACTATATCTACAAACAAAAAAAGTTATAAAGACTTTTCTGCCCTCACAAATGTTGTAAAAACACACCCTAAATGATAGCAATGAATTGTTTTGTCATTATGAAAGTTGTTCATGAAAGTCTTGGTTATGTAATGATTATTTTGAACATCTTAGATCTAAATAACTAAAAAAAAAAAAAAAAAAAAATGTTTAGTCACAACAGTTCCCACATCTGGCAGGCTAATTAGTAGGCAATCAGAATATTCATTGCCCAAACCACATGATCTTTCACAATGGGCCATCATCTTGGACAAAGGACAGTAACAGCCTGTCTCCTGTCTGCCTGTGACTCAGCCACACTCAGAGCCATGCAGAAGACAGAAATAAAATTTAAAAAAAATGTATCTAAAAATTCAAAAATATAACCACTGTTGTCCATCTAGTGAATGTATCTGTCAATGTATTTGATACACAAACAGTTAACATGTCTCGTTGTCAGCTATTTGCACAAGCACCATGCACAGTAGCTACTCTAATCTCAGAGTTAATCAGTAACTACTCATTAACTAATCATTAGTTCCTCAGTAACTACTCATTTTTAACTTTTGTTTGTTTGATTCAGCCATGACCATCTCGAGCCCATCACCTATTTAGAATATGAATAGATGTCCACAGAGAAAGCGCCCTATCAATCCAGGTAAATTTGCACCTGTTAGAATGTCAATAGAAAGTGGGCTGTACGTTGCTGGCTGACAGCAATGCAAGGATATGCAAGCTTACTTTTTGTGTAATTGAGCTACTTTTAAAAATTACATATTATTTGATTGTGCTCTACCTGGAAAGTCGTGATTAAAAGGATGATGTCAATGTTTTTGCAATGTATGATAAAATCTCACACAACTAGAAGTATAAATTGTTGCCATTTCATTGCGCCTGGGCGATGCTCGACCTGAGGGGGTCGAGCATCAAGGGTTTAATAATTGCATATCTGACATCAAGGGCTGGATGTCCTACAATTTCCTCCAACTCAATGATGGTTAATCTGAAATCATTGTTTTTTGGCCTCAAGAGTCAACGCAGTTCAGTGTAATCAGAAATTGGTCTACAAATATTAAACCGTCTTCTTAATGGTAAATGGACTGCACTTATATAGCGCTTTTCCACCTTAGCGGCACTCAAAGCGCTTTACAATGGCCTCTCACCCATTCACACACACACATTCACACACCAATGGCGGTAGCTGCCATGCAAGGCGCTAACCTGCTCATTGGGGGCAATTTGGGGTAAGGTGTCTTGCTCAAGGACACTTCGACATGTGTACAGTCAGAGGTGGGATTTGAACCACTGGCCCTTCGATATGCAAGCTTACTTTTTGTGTAATTAAGCTACTTTTAAAAATTACATATTATTTGATTGTGCTCTACCTGGAAAGTCGTGATTAAAAGGATTATGTCAATGTTTTTGCAATGTATGATAAAATCTCACACAACTAGAAGTATAAATTGTTGCCATTTCATTGCGCCTGGGCGATGCTCGACCTGAGGGGGTCGAGCATCAAGGGCTTAATAATTGCATATCTGACATCAAGGGCTGGATGTCCTACAATTTCCTCCAACTCAATGATGGTAAATCTGAAATCATTGTTTTTGGGCCTCAAGAGTCAATTAGCGCAGTTCAGTGTAATCAGAAATTGGTCTACAAATATTAAACCGTCTTCTAAATGGTAAATGGACTGCACTTATATAGCGCTTTTCCACCTTAGCGGCACTCAAGGCGCTTTACAATGGCCTCTCACCCATTCACACACATATTCACACACCAATGGCGGTAGCTGCCATGCAAGGCGCTAACCTGCTCATTGGGGGCAATTTGGGGTTAGGTGTCTTGCTCAAGGACATTTCGACATGTGTACAGTCAGAGGTGGGATTTGAACCACTGACCCTTCGACCATTGAATGACCAACTCCTACAGCCGCCCCTGAGGAACACCTTCTAGGAACCTGGGTGTAGTTTTTGGCTCTGACCTCTGTTTCGAGGAGCAAGGTAACACTGGGCCTCATTCACCAACGAAGTTCTTAAGAAGCATTTCTTCTTAAACTGTACTTACGCCGTTTCTAAGAAAATTCTGTCATTCACCAATGGTTTCTCATCTGGGATTTGTTCTCAGCTAAGAACAGAATATACGAACACTGAATAGCAGTCGTAAGTAGGCCATTTGAGTGCGGAAATGTAGACTATGCAAAATTGGTGATTGCGGTTATCTCAATTCTACAGTTGGATGATATATGATTGAAATGCAATTATATTTGCATAAATCCCAATAACGTGTCCTAATCATAACCATAATTTCCATTTTAAACGTGTGCGTCAGAATATCTGATATGTCATAGTTTAAATCATTTCGCTCCGAATTGCTTGTTATTCGTGTTGATCTTGAAGATGTAGCTAGATAAAATATTTAGATTATGTGTAAATAATTTGTGATTGTGGTGTAAATTAATGTGTTGTGTTTTGTTTTAAGTCTTTGACCGTTCTGCAAAAGCACTGTGAGATTTCGCTGTATAGGCCTACATATAATAGCCTACCAACAAATCCATGACCATTTCATCATTTGATGATTGCGGTCACCTCAATTCTACAGTTGGATGTGTGTTAGTGCGCTAGACGGAGAGTCTGCTGCGGAGAGGGGGTGGTAGTCCGGCGGTCTTCCAGCGGTTTACGAACACGTCGTGAATCAGACGGGAGCTTTCCTTAGAAACGTTCTTAGGAAGAAATTTAAGAACAGAACTTAAGAAGATATTGGTGAATGAGGCCCAATGTTGTTTGATCCTGTTTCCATCAGATAAGGATTTGTCTAAGATCAGGTCATTTTTGTCTTGCCGATTTGGAGAGGGTAATCCATGCTTTTAGTATCTCACGTTTAGACTACTGTAATTCTCTGTGTTCATGTCTCAGTCAAAAGTCCCTCTCCTGCTTGCAGTTGGTACAAAATGCTGTTGCAAGGCTTTTAACTAGGAGTAATAGGCGTGATCATGTTACCCCCATTTTAGCCTCTCCACTGATTTCCTATTGGGTATTAGATTTCAAGATTCTGCTTTTTAACTTTTAAAGCGCTACATGGTCTGGCTCCCTTATACATCTCAGACCTCTTAACCCCCTATAAGCCTGAGATCCTTAGGCCAGGCTCTTCTGTCTGTTCCCTCTTCCTTGTGCTTGTGTCTAAGGTGATCGGGCGTTTGCTGTCAGGGCTCCTAACCTTTGGAATGCCCTGCCTGAAGATCTGAGACCAGCCAACTCTCTTTTCTTTTAAAGCTCGCCTCAATTGTACATCAAAGCGTCTTTACAGTGATTTTTCTGTGCTCTTGTAATTGTTTTCTTGATTTTAACTATTTCTGTTTACCTTCCCTTTGTTGAGTTTCACTTTTTTGTTTTTCAGTTTTTGTCTTATCCTGTGTTTTGATATATTGATGATTGTTTGTACACTTCGTAACATTTGTTTAGAAAGGTGCTATATAAATAAAGTTTATTATTATTAAATAATTCATGACAGCGGCTCCACTGCAGCTGCTGCATCGCAGTCGATAACTGCATCCGACGTTAGAGAATCACTGAGGTTCATTTCTTGATTTTTGACGGGTGCTGACAGTTGATGCTGACGTACGTAGTGGAGCCAAGAGGTTAAGGTGCCAGGTCAAAACTGAACTTGGAGAGACTGCTTTTAGTTATGGTGCTCCAAGAGCATGGAATAGGTTTCAGGAGTATTTTAAATTGGATGCCGTAGTCACAGCATATGATTTCGGAATATGGGGTCGCTGTCTGTGTATGTTTTGGATAATGTTATTGTAGGCTATTTAATTGTGTAAAATGTATGAATGTGATTGTATACTGTTATACTGTTTTTATATTGTTTATGGTACATACTGTGTAACCAGGACACTACAATAAATGAGACCTTGGTCTCAGTGGGCTTCCCTGGATAAATAAAATGTCTGAAAGCGGGTAATCTACCTACAGTATTTAGTGTGATTGTGTCTCATACTAATCTCAGTCCAACCCCAAACTTGTGCCTTTCCCTCTGTCCTTCAGGTATAACCACTGTGCTGACCATGACCACCATCAACACCCACTTGAGGGAGACCTTACCCAAGATCCCCTATGTCAAGGCTATCGACATCTACCTGATGGGTTGTTTCGTCTTTGTCTTCCTTGCCTTGCTGGAATACGCTTTTGTCAACTACATTTTCTTTGGACGTGGACCTCATTTGCAGAAAAAGGTGGCCGAGAAGGCAGCTAAGACCAACAATGAGAACAAGAGCCGACTGGAGAGCAACAAAGTGCAGGTGGGTTAAGGCAGACTTAAAGGTTCACCCCTAAGAATTGAACTCCTTTAAAGATGTACTTAAATTGACTATCTTAAAAAATAGGCAAAATGTAAGCAAGTACTTCAAGCTGGAATCTAATAAAGGGGATGTTAATAATGATCTTGTTTTGGTAACACAATCTTCGGAGCCCTGGAGTGCCCTGGCTCCCCTATACCTTTTCCCCTTTTGTTAAAACTTAACATTGTGAAACCATAATACAATGTAAGTACACAGACGTTCAAATATAACTACAAATTTCTTACTACAAGTGTTGCTGTGTAGTTAAATATTAAGTAAGGTACACTGAAGGTTAAGTGTTAACAGTTAATTTCACTCACTGTTTGTACTCTACTTCATGGTCTGTCCCATATTTAAAGGAACACGCCAGGATTTGAGGAATTTGAGGATCTTCCCCAGAGTCAGATAAGAACATACATATGCTTCTCTGTGCGGAATCTTTTTTTTTTTTTTTTTTTTAAGTAAAAAAAAGAAAGAGGCATTTCTGCTTTATTACGATAGGACAGTGTAGGTGACAGACAAGAAAGGTGGGAGAGAGAGAGAGGGGCATGGGCTGGATTAGAACTCACGCTGCCGCAGAAAGGACTAGCTTTTACATGCTAAGCGCCCCAGCCCGTTGAGCTACCGGGGCACCCTGTGCAGTAGGAATCATTGAGACTTTGCCTAGCTTAGCTGCAATAACTGGAATTAAGTAGCCTAGCTCCCTCAAAAGTGGGAGCAACGTGCAAACTTGTGTATTTATGTAACCGAGTGAAACGTGGAGTAGCTGGTAAATCTCACTCCTTAAAGTCTATTGGTGCAACTGTTAGTGTGTCCGGGACTCAGACAGCGATTGCACACAGCACCTCTGTATGTTACAATGGGGCTTTTGATGTGTCATGTGCAAAAATGACAATGTCTTATTTAACATTCTTATTTCTACACGTGGTCACAACATTTCTACACGTGGTCACAACATGTTTTGGAGTTGTTGGAAAGTGTATCATCACTTTTCATCATTGGGTCGTCCACAGACGGGCCTCCCATCTTTGTCTCGAATTATCCCGGTCCTCTACACACCTGGCGATCTCATCAGTGGTCTCCACTCCCGCATCCATGTTAATTATGTCAACAAATGTTTTGGTAGGATGTCCTCGCCATGGAGATGGCTCCCATAACACAAGCTTGCTGGCTGGAAGCTCATAGTGTCTGTCTTTGAGAGAGCTAGACTAATGGTGTCAGATCACTTCCAATGACTGCAGCTAAGCTAGGCTAACAGCACGGATCTCAATGCTTCCTACTGCACTCACAGAGAAGGGTATATACTGTATCTTGACTGACTCTGGGGAAGATGGCAAATAAGCTTATTTCCCCAAATCTTGGCATGTTCCTTTAATGCCCCAGTTGTTTCCTGCTACTTTTATTTTATATCACTTCCTGTACTCCCTCAATCCTCAGGTGGATGCCCATGGCAACATTCTGTTGACCAACCTGGAGATCCGCAACGAGATGGGCGGGGCTGAAATGATGGGGGCTCTTAATGACCCCCGAGCGACCATGTTCTCCTATGACAGTGCCAGCATACAGTATCGCAAACCAATGACCAGCCGGGACCTGTACGGTCGACCAGCCATTGACCGCCCCACGGGCCACAAGAAGGGTCGCTTGAGGAGGAGGGCTTCTCAGCTCAAAGTGAAGATTCCCGACCTGACAGACGTCAACGCCATTGACAAATGGTCCCGCGTCATCTTCCCCATCACTTTCACCTTCTTCAACCTGGTCTACTGGCTTTATTACGTACACTAGAGTGGCACTATCAAGCCTGTGCGGCTCTACCACTGCTAGCATTTTCTTAAGCTAGCTAGCTAGGTCTTGTACAGCTATGGCAAGGAAGGGCATTCATTCAGCCCGTTTGTATGACTTCTGTTGAGGAATGCAAAGTGACGCGAATGTCTTTTCAATGTAAATACAATGTAATATACTATATTTAATATATATATACATCCACACAGAATAGTTAATGAAAATTAGTATGAATTAAGACACGGTGAAGCTGTGCACTCATTTGAAAGTCTGAACTCGGTACCAAATTGACAAATGGTGACGCCATTGTTACTATAGAACGCAATGGCATTTTATTTATTACAGCTCATTTGATCACCTTATTTCCTCTCACTATCTGCAAGAGACCAAACACAACTTTTATTTTTCTCAGTGCAAAAACATTGGGTAAAAAAAAGACATTTTTCACTTGTTTAAACCGTATCTTGTGATTCAAGCAGTCCTACTGCAAGTTATATTTAATCTGGTGACATATAGGAACTCTTTGGTTGAATTCACATTCTATGAAAAAAGTAGACCACATAGCTCAACATGCTAAGACTAAATTGGAAACATGAAGCCTAAGACTGTGTTTGAACGCTCTAAAATTTTCACAATATTGGATGGTTAAAAGTATGTGCTCCAGTAAAAAACTTTTTATGAATTCTGTCATAATTGATTCTGTGAACTCTGAAAGTGAACTTGCATTTGGACAGAATTCAAACAGGGCTTGTGTGATAGATTTAAAATAATTGTCAATGAAGATTCTCTGTAGTAAGGTCTTCAATTTATCTAAAAATGCCTCCTTCCATTCACTATTCCTTTGAGAAATTGCTCTTGTGACAGCTTTGTAGAGAAGCACATGCTTTCAACTATTCTATTCAGTCATATTTGACTTTATACATATATTGAGATTATGTCCAGGAGAGGAGGGAAGGATGCATTTTTAGCATATTCAAATTGGGCCATGACCTGATGCCCAGAACATGTGACAAAACTTTATATGAAGGGGGTTTACATAACACATTCATAACATCTGGCATAAAAATTAATAACACCTTCATATGTTGTCAGCTTTTATTAAATATGTATAAACATCTGTCATATGTTTCATGAATGGGGAATATTAGGCTATGTCAGTTTATTTGGGAAGTTATTTAAAAAATAAATATCCCCCTAAAACTACTATTTTCAGTCAAGGTTCCCCTATTGGGAGAACGGTCAATATGACAGTCAGACAATACACAGGAAATGATAGATAACATAGACTTCTGAATACAGTGCTTGTTTTTGTTTAGTGGACTACAGTATAGTGACCTTATGAGGCATGGGGAGGATTAGTGGGAATACTGTACAAAGCATTTGCCTTGAAGATGCCTGTACTGTAGGTAGGTAGGTAGGTAGTACAGTATGTGGGTAGGTACTGTAGGTACTTCATTAATCCCTGAGGGGAAATTGTGCTGTTATCAAATAAAGTATAAATAATGTTCACTTCCAAGTAAGAGAGCAAGTGTTTCACTCACATTTTCTAACCTAACCTTAAAGGAGTTTGGTATTTAGCCATATATGCCCTGTTATAATATTATTTACAATCATATACAATTGTCCATATCAACATTTGGACTGTGCACTCTTGAGATATTAGTGCTCATTGCTCATGTCACAGCTAAGTACACAAGGAATATAGAATATCATTTAAAAAACACCATAAACTGTTTTCAAAGACAGGAAACTCACTGAGTGATCAAATAAAGTTTAGGTTTTTAGGAGGTCATTTGTTTTGAAATATATTCCAGAACCATTCCACATTCATGACATGAATGTTACAGTACATACATACATACTTTTATGGTTTTTACATCCCCCAAAACAATTGCCAATGTTTCCCAACCAAACCAAAAATAAAAAGGAGCTTTAAAAGGAGCTCTTAAAGGAGTCCATGGGGGTGCCTAGAAATTACTGGCCAAGTATCGAAGTGACACCCACCCACCCACTATGGATGCCCACTAGATCTGCCAGAGATGGCAAACAAAAAAAAAGACCCCACCACTTTAGGACAGGTAGTTAGTGCATCTAATGTAAGAGAGGAAAAAACAAGGTGAACACAACATTTATGAAGGTGTTATGATGTTATTTCAGATGTTATAAATGTTTAATGTATAAATTGTAATACTGTATTTGACCTCATATAAAGTGTTCCATGGAGTTTAAGCTTGTGGCCATGATATAGGTTGGTCTCAATGTGTTTAACCCACCCTGTGACTAAGAGTCTTCTGTGAATTGAAGATCATGCTATGGGTCAAATGTGGAATTATTTTATTAGGTTAATAATAGGTGCATGTATGCTGATTTTGCACTATAAAACAAAACCTGTTTTCTTTCCTTTGTATAAAGAGCTTCACAAGGCTTGGTAGTTAAGCCTACCTGTATAAAATCATTATACTGTACTGTATGCTTTTGAACAATAATTGCAATTAGGCAGCACAGCATAGATGTTAATTGGAACTTGACTTATCTCACAAAAGTAAACTAAAATTGTTAAAGTTTGTATCTAATCTCACAGCGTCTGTGAGCATGTAAAATCTAATTTTCTTTAAAAGAAATCAGGTAAAGAATGACTCATGATGTCACCATGCTTTCGAAACCACATCACAACATGCAAGCCCTGATAATACATGTTGTAGGTAGAGTGATAGTTCAACCCATTTGACCAAATCGCTATTCAAATTTGGAGTATGTATTATTCACTACATGAACAAAATAACCCAGAGTGCTATCAATTCTTACAACTATTCCAACCATGAATAATGAAATACAATAATGGCCAATGGGAATGGGGGTATCTCTTAACATTGATATGGAACTCCATTGACCCCAACACTGCTTTAGCTCATAAATCGAGCATATGTTCCCTTTCTTTGGATTTCGATTGATTTCCTCTCAATCAATCAATCAATCAATCAATCTTTATTTCTAGAGCACAAGTCACACAAAGTGCAACTCCAAGTGCTGAACATAAAAAAGCAGGAAAAGGAAACCTCTCTCCCCATTACTGTGCCCACGTAGTTAAGGCTGGTGATCAATTTTGTGAACCAAGCTATTTCCACTGAATTTCATTTAAACAGCTGTGTCAGAGCAATCACATTATTAAATCAAGGCAATAAAGAGAAGTATTGAGTAGCAATAGTAGTAAAGATGTAATTTGGTAGTGTAAGAGGGCAATAATTAGTGATAGATGTAAAGTAAGTTTATAGTGAGTAAGTATGTGGCTGTTTGTGAGTACTAGTAAATGTTGTATACCTGACCTTTACCATTGGATAAGGAAAAGCTAAATTGGCCTTAGCAACATACAGATAATAGCCTGCTTTGCTCTCTTTTTGGTATTCCACATCACATCCACATGTCACATTCAACAGTAACGTGTTATAATGCCATAATATATGCCTAATGTTATCTGATGGCATATTTTCAAAAAATGTTTTTACTTTTTAAAGTTTTTTTTTTTTTTTTAAACTTTTTAAAGTAAAATATTACTTGACACAGTTATCTGAAATATTTGCTCATATTTTGGAAGAATTTGAACATCTAAAATTATTTTATATTGTATTAGTAATTTAGCAAATGCATTTTTAAGACACTTACAGTACAATAATTGCATTATATTGCATGGACTAAAATAATATATACTCTTTTGGCTATGCTTTCAATGCACCTGAGAGTTACAGTAGTTTCAGCTATCATTATACTGTACACAGTATGTATAAAGAATCAAACCTATACCATCTTTGTGGGCTCTTGCTTCAGACACAGCCACATGCGTAATGCTTATTAAGGAAATGGCTTACCAAGGGACAAAACACTAACTTCAATTGATTGTTTATTCCTGGAGAATCTGATCATGATGAACTAGTTAGGGTGAAGACGACAAGACGATATACATTAATTTGGCTAATAACGTTTTTTAACATTTAGCTTGTTTTTTTACAACTACTGGGAATGTAAAAGAACAATGCTGATGTTTCTGACTTTTCCAGGCATTTGGGAAAATAAGTATTAGTATTAACCATCTTGCTAGTGGAAGGTAGGTAGATAGATACTTTAATAATCCCCGTGTGGGGAAATTGGGTGTTTCAGCTGTGGAATGGATAACTCCTCAAAACAACATTCAAATTGTTCACTACAACAACAAAACCTCACTAGTCTGGTTGTAGGAGCACAATTTGAATTCCAACATTTAATTGATAAAATTCTCAGACAGACAAATATTCATGCCGGTAGTTTAGCAAAAGATTTGAATATTGTCCTGGGGAGTTTTGGATACAAGTTATCCGATGACCTGGAAGAGTCAAACACATTGAGTGCCCTTGAATAACCTTGACAAATTCCTCGTAGGTGCAAGCCTACTTGGCCTAATATCGGAATCTGAATATTATGTTGAGGAAGTTTGAAAATAAAATCACCAGTTGCTGTTGTCTTGTCTTTCACTGTTAAAAAGAACAGATGTAAAATCCCCAAATCAAAACACATCTATACATTTCCAAACCAGGCTGAAGTTAAAATGGTGCTTGATGAGCTAACATCTACAGTAAATAGGAAAATACAGATTAAATTCTTAACATGGGTAGACAATAGCCAAAACTATATAACACATAAAAAAATGTAAGAAAAATCTGTAACCAACCTGATCTGGCGTCTTGAGTTTACATTGTGATTCACTTCACAGATCAGTCTCTCCCTGTATCTATTCACAAGCATTTTGACTTGGAGATTACCTTTACTTGAGTAAGTGCTTTGATATGCTATGGGGATACTACATGACAACCGCTGTTAACAGACATACTTTATTGGTACTGATTAATTAGAGGCTCTGATCGGAGGCTGATCCAACTGCCTGTGATTTAATTGTGGCAACGCCCATTGGCAATGCCCCAAAGGTTTCAATTAGAGAGGCCAGACCAAGCCCCCAGGAGCAGCTCTGGGCTGTTAACCGATTTGGCATAGTTGCCAAGCTCGGTATTGCAAGTGACATGATGCCATTGGACCCAAAAATACTTTTCCCATAGACATACATGGGGAATGAAACCCTGGGGAAAGAAACACATTTTTTCTGTTGCAGCAGTTAGTCTGGTTTACCAAGCTAGATATCCCCTCTGTGTCTGATGATGTTATATTTCTGAATCCACCTCTAACTTAAATGGTAATAGTGTTGTACAGTATGCAACCAAAGCACAAGCTATGGTTGCTAATTGCCATTGCCTATCATCAAGTAACGTAACTCACATCTCTGTTGGCTACAAATTCAACTCCCAAAATCTAAAACTGTATTTTCAAGGTTGGATCCCTATTATAGACAAGCTAAGATTAAATTGGCGACTAAGTAACTGATTGGTTTCCAGTGGTCTCCAGGGATTCAACAATGAAACCTAACACCCACAGGACAACACAGAGATAGTTTAATTTGAATTATTATATCAGCAGAAAAATTCCAAACTAGACATCTGTACTGCTTGTGTTATCAGGGCTTCCCCCAAAATGCTAAACCAGATAGGCTTATACAGGACACAATAAGTAACAGTGTGCTCTTTCTTCATTGCTGAATATTGTGCCTTTAACAAGAATCTCAATATTTTCACAGGGTTGAACTTAATTATAACTAGTGAATAGAATTTAAAAAACATGTACTTTTTTAGCAGAAAATTAAGAAACAAAACAGCGATCGACACAGAGAACTTTTAAGACGCGGTTACATATGAGTAGATTGTAGTCAGACATTCCTGCATTAAGATGACAATCTGTTAATTCAATGCGGAAAATCTCCTGCAAGTTTGATTTGTTGCTTTGATTGTCGTTGTTTTGGAGCAGATTGGAATCAGCTGACTGGTGAAAAACATCTTGGCTTTTCCTCACAACAAAGACTCACATAGCAGATGGGACACGTTTTCTTTGCACAGCAACGGCAAATGGAGGCTCTAAACAACTGGTTTCTCTGAGGCTTTTGGGCTATAAGGAAATGTACTGAACTCTATTGTGTAAAATTACTGTACAATTTTCTCTCATGCTCTATACAGTATGTTCTCTCATGTGTAATGGTTGGCGTGTGTGTGCCTGAAAATGTATGTGTATCAGCGAGCATTTGAGATTCTTTTTTCTGCTTGGAAACGTCTACAGGCAGACATGTGAGAGTGAGTGTGTGTATGTTTATGTGAGATGGAGAGGAAGAGAGAGCACAACATACAAATCCTTTGTTTGAAACTGTAAGGACTTCAAAGAATAGAATTCAAATAAAATAACTGACATCTCTACCAACCCAACACAGAAGTGATCTTCTGTGTTATTAGCTTTAAAGCCTCTGGAAACTTGGCTTGAAATAGTAAAAATGCATATATGATATCAAATGTTAGTGTCTCTTTAAGCATCCACAAAAATCTGAGTTGAAATAAACGTTCAGAACCCTTCGAAAAAAGTGTTCAAAAACGGCTCATTTTGCTCTCTAGACCATTTCTCAGGAATGTGTGAGCGAGTCAGATCAGGATTTGATTGACATTTTGATCCGCCAATGACAAACAATCTCATCAAAACTAGCAACGCACTATGCGCAGCAACTAAAAGTCCAGCCGTATATGTTTGAGCCGTCAGATACTCAATTCTCAGGATGCAGAAATACAATAGAAGCCCTGCCATCTCCAAATAATTCCTTTTAATCGATCACTGAATGGTGAGTTCCAAAATGCTTTTCCATCCATTAGTAGACAGCTAGTTCTAACCTAGACCTGGTCCAGGGCGATATCCTACGTATAACGCCCTGTTACTCTCAATGCAATTTGCCTATGAAAGCGCTTCATCGGCCCGGTCGTCCGACTCTACAGACAAAACCGTTTCGTTACTCACCAAAGTAAACACATCGTTGGAAAGATGAAAGCCTTTTCTCCTAAAGCGCTACAGTTTGTAGTCTACCTTTTTTTTTTTACCTTTTCTTACCTTTCAAATAAAGGGCAAATTTGTACACTTAAATGTTTTATATCCACAGCGCATCGACTGTCTTCTTCCACCGGCGAATCGGCGCTCTCAGCTTTGTTTAGTCTACTCACTGCTGCCGGCCATGTCGGGGATGATGCATATAAATAAATAAAAAACAACTTACTTTAGAATATCAAACCATTTAATAGGGGAATGAGAAAACATATGCCAATAATACAATTCAGCTCTGGTTTTAATTGCATGGGAATACAATGGCCTACAACCACATTTAACAACGTGCCAATGATTGTACTTGTCAATTTTATAAGGCAACAGTTACATAAATGTTTCCCGAAATGTTTTCTGAAGAGATCGTTTGCCATAGTTAACTCAGCGTAAATGTTCTCCCGCTAATCAGACTCCTTCCTCAACGCGAGTCTCACAACACCATTTAAGATGTAATGCATCATCCCCGACATGGCCGGCAGCAGTGAGTAGACTAAACAAAGCTGAGAGCGCCGATTCGCCGGTAGAAGAAGACAGTCGATGCGCTGTGGATATAAAACATTTAAGTGTACAAATTTGCCCTTTATTTGAAAGGTGGGGGACTACAAACTGTAGCGCTTTAGGAGAAAAGGCTTTCATCTTTCCAACGATGTGTTTACTTTGGTGAGTAACGAAACGGTTTTGTCTGTAGAGTCGGACGACCGGGCTGATGAAGCGCTTTCATAGGCAAATTGCATTGAGAGTTAACAGGGCGTTATACGTAGGATATCGCCCTGGACCAGGTCTAGTTCTAACCATACTAGCTAGCGCTATTATTAGGCTGCTAAGCAGCTACAAAGCACTGAGTTGGCAAGCTAACAATGTTAGATTTCTTTAGAAAAAGGTGAGGTTAACAATAAACGTGGAACATTTACTTAAACTTTATCATTAGCAAGTAACTTACATGATCGATCTCTAGGCTCTGGGCATCGGGTACTGCTCCAGCTACAAGACATAGCCGTTGTGCAAAACCGATGGCTTTCTGGCAGAATTTAATGAATGAGCGCAGCATATGAAGGTATGTTTCCGGACTGCTCCACCACGGCTCACCAAAAACGCGGTCCACTGTTTCTCTAAATCCAACACAGTTGGAAAACTAAAGAATTACTTGTTGTCATCTCACCGATGAGCACCCAGGGACAGCACAAACAATCATGATGGTGCACAGGGTGGGGGGATAGAGGATAGATAAAAATAGATAAAAATAGATACCGGTAGATGGATAGATAAAAATAGACAAAGATACTAGGCTGGATCAAATATGTTAGCTAACTGCAAATTTGCTGTCGGTAGGACTTACTGTGCATTTTTTAATGATTGGATCTCGGGTATAATGACGTCACATTAAACAAATTAAACAACGGCCATTTCAAATCCACTGTCAGGAATGTTACAAAAACTTAAATGAGAATATTTCGAATTTTGATAGAAAGTAATTGCTAATACTTTTTCATGTTGTTTATTATGTACATAATACACTAAATTACATAGAAGACTTTTGTGGATTTGAGTTTCCAGAGGCTTTAATAATGAATGCCCTGTTCAAATAACTGATGGCCAATTGTGGTAGTGCAATTGCTGAATAGCAGATGCCTCAAAACACAGCTGGGGCTATGTGGCGCTGTTTCACTTAATGTGGATTATGAAATTATATGAAATGTATCACACTTAAGACTGCCCTACTCTGCTCTCAACCGCCATGACAACACACAAACAAACCATTGTTAAAAGAAAAAAAGGCAAAAGACCAACTAGAGCAGCTTCTGAAGCTAGTTGTGGGGTTCAGTACAAGGCACAACAGTTGGAGATGGTAGCAGGGAGATGAAGGCAAGCCCACCAGTTGCTAGACTGACCATTGAGGTAGCAACCTCTCTCACCCTTAAAGTGATATGTATCTTCTGCTCTAAAACGGCAGTTTTGACAGCTTATATAACTGCATATGGACATCATTAGTGGGGTGTGAAGCAGTTATTTGGTTCATAGGCAACTTATTTGTAGAGGTGCTTCTCTTCCTTAGTTAAGGCAGGGAAAGAGTTAGACTCAGCAAAATGGCATCATCACACAACAGAACCAAGTACCCGTGCTTAGTGCTCACAGACACAAACTAATATCTAATATGTCTTCCTCTATTAGCCCATCTCAATGCAGACATGCCTCAGGGGAGGGTATAAATTAGGAAGAGCCAGTGAGCGCTATCTTGACAGATTTGAATTCTGTTGTTCTATATGAAAAGTAGGCTGTGTATGGCAATTCAGTTAATGGAGTTGTTTTTTGTTTTTTTACTGGGACTGTCATCTGGGACTATCTTCAATTGAGATAAACTAACATTAGAGTGACAGGTATTACTTTATTTTTAAATATATATATTTTTAGATCCAATCTTGTAGTGGTATTTCTTAAGTATAGTGTTGCAAATATTCTTGACAGACCCTTTTAAAGACGGAAAAACTGTATTTCAACCATTCAATGCAACCATTCAGTGCTGACATGACATCTTTTAAAGTCAAGCTGCAATCACCTCAAGAGATCTGAGGGTCGAACATTAAACTCGAGTGACGGAGCGAAGAGAAATGACATTAGCACATTTAGCATGGCTCTGTCTGCTGCACTGCCCATTCTTATTATTAATCGGCAGCCTGCCATTTAATCTACTGAAAGGCCACGGATATGACACAGACGTCACCTTGTGTTACTCGTGATAACAGGCCACAGTTAGAGGGAGCAGGACCAGATGAGTTATGGGGTTTCGTTTGGGTCTAATTGCCTGTATGTAAATGTAAGGAAGAAAAAGAGCTTCCATAATGGGTGACCATCCATATTTTCACAAAGTTGAGTGTGTATGTGTGTGCACCTCTTGGGTAAGAGCAAGAGATAAGTGAGAGAGAGAAGTGTCCCTGTACTTTTAAACTACCGGGTTGGTATACTGTAGGTGTACAGTATTATACTGCGGTAGGTAGTTATTTATTAGTAACTGAGTTATTTTATTACTTTAATATCAACCCCCACTTAATATCAATCCCCATATCGAAGATATAATTAGCTGCAGTGAACAAAAAAAGTGCAGCCACATTACTGACTGGAAATAAGACTTGAAGAAGAATCAGCTGTTGCCACAGCTGAGGACAGTCTCTTTACTGGGTAACATTTGGCAGTGCATTAGAACACTTGGATCTCCTCCTAAACAAGCTTTGGGATATTATGTTCCTGAGTGGTTGTCCACATGTCTGTCTATATAGGCTATCAGTGGCTGTTGGTGACTCAAAAAACTGAGGACAGGAGGAAGAGAGGCGAACCTCCCATGGGCGCCGGGGGGCACTTTTCCTCAGTCAGTTATTATTTGAAATATCAGCTTTAAAATGTGGATTTACAGTCACTTTAAGCATATGAAAAACTGAATAACACTTTCTTTAAAGATGCTCAGTTCGATTTTTTTCGGCCACTAGATGGGGCAGTGGTGCAGCGTATCAGATATAAACAAGTGGGCATTTTCACTCCATATATGGATATGTACCCTCACACCCCCACCCCCCCCAGCCGCATATTTGCTAGTCAGTTGAAATAGGAAGAGCCCTCTCTCTGGGTTTCAGTGCGACTTTAAGAGGTAAGGCAATGGCACCTTGTTTTCATGCCACCAGGTACTTACCTATCTCTGCAACACAGTACACCATCTAATAGGCCCCCAAAAAATTGGTTTCACATTCCACATCACAGGATCCACATCCACATCACGGGAAAGTGGACTTGATCTGACATGGTCTTCCTTATTAATTAAATGCATTATAGCATACACACATTGTGGGCCAGATGTGACAAAATTGGTTGGTTTTCGTGTATGACATCATTGTCATTGGATGAAAACATAAGAGAGCATTGTACAGAGCTAAGGTCCTGTGTTAGAAAAATATTAGGGAGAGAAAGAAAATTAGGCGTGAGCCTGTTCATTTTCAAACAACTGATCAAGTCTACTGGTCCACTGAGGTGTAAGCTCTTGTAATTTGGCACCAAGCGGAGAGCACTACATAATAAAACTACTTCTACTACTTCAACTACTAATAATGCTAATAATGTAATTTCTTCTTTTAAGATCCTAGTTATACAATTTCTGTGCCGTCAAGGGTGCAAAGTAGATATGCATGAATGTACTGCTGCATGTGTTTTTAGCATAAGCCATAGAGAAAACCATACAAGTTGACTTGACAGCAACTAACCCATCAGAGATAATGAAGGTCAAAAAACTATGGGGGGGGGTCATTTTAGAGCTCAAATGTGATTATTTATTGTACAATGATGAAATGGATTACAAAAAGAAATGACAATTTTTCCTTAAACAAACCTTTTTTTTCTTTTTTAAGTTCACTGCCTCAATCATTTTTCATTCATGCTCTTGTGAAGAATTCTCCTCCCTTCTCCCTGAAGTACATGCTTATAAAATGTGTAAAAGGAATAGGTGGTACTGTAACCAGCCCTCTGATTATATCAACATGATGCCTTTACATTCTTGATGGAGACTGAATACTACACAGGCACATACTGTATCAGGGGGAAAGAACAGCCCAAATGTCTTTTACAAAACAGAAATAGACACCTGTTTGCGTGTGGGGCACGCACACGTACACACACACTTAGGACTTGAGACGAAGGCAGTTGTGCACACACACTCCTTAGGACTTGAGACGAAGGCAGTTGTGCAGTCTCGATCAATGCCATCATTTCAATTGCAGCACGACCTGTAAGTACACAAAAACACAATGTCTTGATGGATGGCAGGAAATGGAGAGACGGGCAAGAACAGTGGCATTAAGCAAACAAGGACACAATAGCTGTCAGAAATCAGCAGCGATTATAGGTCCAGCTGACATCAGTAGGTGTAAAATGATGATAGTACACTATTGGTTAGGACTACCAGGGAAAGTGCTATGATGGCGTGTTACACATCGGACGGACAGCCGTATGGACGGAAGTCCAACTGGACATTTTGGCCAAATATGTACAAATTCTGTCAAGCCGTTCGAGATAGTGTTCAGCAGGCCAAAACACCTTTTGTGAGGTCAGTGACCCTTGACCTTTGACCCCCACAATGTAATAAGTTAATCCTTGAGTCCAACTGGACATTTTACCAAAATATAAACAAATTCCGTTAAGCCTTTCTTGAGATATTGTGTTCATCAGGCCAAAAACATATTTTGTGAGGTCACAGTGACCTTGAACTTTGACCTTTGACCCCCACGATCTAAGCAGTTCATCATTGAGTGCCAATGACCATTTCTACCAAAGGAGAAGAAATTCCATCAATGCGTTCCTGAGATATTGAATTACAAACATTGGACGGACGGACGGACAGACAACCCGAAACCATAATGCCTCCGGCCAGGCATTTTGGCGGAGGCATAAAAATATATAATTTAATTGTGTGTGTGTGTACCTTATTGGCTGCTTCTAGTGAGCTGATAAGTGTTTGTAGTTCCTCTCTGTTCATCTCTATAGACACTGGCTTCAGAGTTCCAGTCTCCCGCACGTCCAAATTCAAGTTCAGCAGTGGTGTCTGGAGAAAAGAAATCTTATCGCTGGACAACGCTAACTACAGAGTGGAAGAGGGAGAGAGAGAGAGAGAGAGAGAGAGAGAGAGATTGACTTAGGAGGCTAGGTTACATGATAGGCAATAATTGCACTTTTTGAACTACTCAAAAGTCAAGTGCACTTAATTCTCTCATTCTTTTGCATAAGCAAAAGGTTTATAAAAGAGATGCTGTATTACATACCTTCATCTGCCAGTCAAAGTCCTGGAGGGTGGCACTGGACACAGAGTTGGTCCTGTCAACTAAAGCTTGGTGGATCTCCTCTCGCCTGGCCTTCAGCACAGTAAGCACAGCCTCCCCATACTCAGTACCTATGCCTGCCATTGATGCCAACACCTGCCCAGTGGAGAACAGGCAGGCTCTTACTGTCAGGCCACAATGCTAAGCAGTAATTATAACCAGCCATTTAATTTGGCTGATCCTGGGTATCACACAGTCATCATTCTGCAATTTATCTGAAAATAAAGTGAAAGATGCCTAGTCAATAACTAGCCTGAAAACTAAATATAAAACACCGCCACTAAAAACTAAAAATACTAACAACTACTGCAAAGGTTGACACCTTTGAGGTGTCAGGCAAGGTCATACTTTCCAGAACAAACTCCAAAAATGCCAAATGTAAGTTTTAAACTGCACAGTGGATTTTGATCTTGAAGTTAATGTCCCTGTTAAAAAAATGTATAGCCTGCTGTGCCTTCTATTATCATATATTCTATTATATATATTATTGGGGGTAAAAAGAGTGCATATAATTCTATTGCTTTTTACTTTTTTTATATCAATGTTATTGCTGTGCTTCAAAAGTGATGAAAAATTGCATTCAGCCTACAACCAAATCTGCTTCTCCAATCCTTCATTGGGACAAGTGGGAAAGGAACGCAGCCAAGGGCATATTCAGGTATGGGACGCTTAGCTTCAATGCTATCCATTACAAAATAATCAACACTGGTGAGGACTGGCGGCATAGCAGGGTGGAAGCTGACATGGCCTCTATTTTCACTGGCCTTGTAGAAAACATGTTTATGGCCAAAACAGTGCAGTATAACCTGGCGCCATGAATAGCACAATTAACTTTCATTATCATAACTTTCATGTCATTTTTAAGTCATACGTAGTCCATAAGTAATTACATAGATAGAATAGGCCTAGATTCAGTATACTACTGAAACTAAATACCAAGTTGAGTCCTTTAGTACTGTAGGTAGCGGGTTGATGGTTAAACTCACTTTCCCAGTATAAATACCGCCCACACACGCTGATGAAGAGCTAGCTTTTCATCGGCATAGCTGGTTAAAACGGTGTCTGTCCTGTGGAAGACCTTGGGTTGAATCCCACCCTGGGCATGCCGAAACATACATGTGTGGGTTACACTGGTGCCGTGACCCGGATGCCCTGTGGATGCGGAGTGTGTTTAGGGGGGTGAGTGTAACTGGGTCCTCGTGAGTCCTCGAATAGGTAGCTAGTTGCTGCTTAAACTCACTCCCCCAGTATATACTGCCCACCCGCACCGATGAAGAGCTAGCTTTTCAGCGGCATAGCTGGCTAAAACGGTGTCTGTCCCGCAGGAGACCCAGGTTCGAATCCCAAACAGGGCTATGGTATGGGTTACATATGAAATACAAATGCAACTGATGTACAAATATATATTTCACTAAATATGCAGATAATAGTTCATATATATCACTGAGGGGTTCTCACACCTCGGAAACTCTCTGACTCTCCCATCACCTGCTGCAAATTACCTCTTCGTCGAAGGTCTTCTTACCCACTGCCAGACGTAAGAGAGAGGAGAGGGAGTCCAGGAGCTCAAGCCATTCAACCAGGCTCCAAGTGTCACCATAGTCAGCCATTCGAGGGGGTTCTCGTCCGCACACTCCGTCCACCACCCTGTGCAAGAGCTGGAGGATAGAAAGTGTTCATCATCATCCAATATTCCTAATTTACATGTACAAAGTGGACCACTCTATCACTCCAACATAAACTATTGTGTTCTTGTGTGCGTGGTCATGTCATGTTGAGTCTACTGTACTGGATTGATGGGAATCAGGCTCCCTCTGGTGGTATTTTTCGCGTAGACTACTGCACGTATTTGTTTCATTCCAATAAAAAAAAAATACCAGATTGAACACACAATGACGACTATCGATAAGGCATTGTATCAGCACTAAGCCTACTCGCCGCTAGTGTAGATTAACCTAGAGCCCAATACAAGGCAAATAGTAGACCTAAACCGCGTAATTTAGCCTACGCGCCCTATGGAGATAAACCGAACACGTCTAGCTAATTTAACGACCCCAGTCGCACCTTGAGCGTGCACGGTGCGGCGCAGAAAATCTGTATCCAAAACATGTCGCTATTGAATTTCACTGATTCTGTTATTTAGCAACCTGGCTAGCTAACGTTAGCTAAATGCATGGCGATTAGCTGCAAGACCACTGATCGACATTGGACACAACTCCCTTAAAATAAATGACTGAATTACATAGCTGTGTATTCTTCGACTGTTTACAGAACTTACTTTTGGACATTCTGCAAGGGCTAGTTTGGCAAGTAAATTCACCATGTTTTACTTCCGTCTTCCACTTCCATGCCAGTTTATCATACGGCAGTCACATGATGGTTGGGGGTTATGTTCTAATCCGCAGCGGAAAGGGCTCGTTTGAGACGATAGGACTGAGCTGTGTCTTGCTGCGAAGGCAGTCTTTTGAGCAAGGCGCTGCAGCCCCGCCGTTGCTCCTCACTAGCCTGGGGCCTATTTGATTTGCAGTTGTCCCTTACAAAAAAAAACACTATAGTAGCCTATTACTATAAAGAATTACTATTGAAATACCACAAAAAAAACGATCATAATTACTATAGTATTTCCTATGGATTTTTATAGAAAATGACTATAGTAGTACTACTAAAGAGTTGGCTATGGTGATCTTATAGTGAAAGTATAGTTATACTATAATGTTTATACAGTATTGCATAGTGTTTCTTGTAGTATATATATGGTTTTTCAGGCACTATAGGAAATTACTATAGTTATACTATAGTGTTCTATATAGTATCACTATAGTGCATCCCCAAAAAAACATAGGAAATACTATAGTAATACTGATAGCATTTTTGTGGCATTTTAATAGTAATACTATAGTGTTTTATATAAGATCACTATAGTGCGTCCCAAAAAAACATAGGAAATACTATAGTAATACTGATAGTTTTTTGGGGGGGCATTTCGATAGTAATGCTTTAGTTGTTTTTCTGAAGAATTACTATTGAAATACCACCAAAAAATCATTTTTTTCTGACACACTGTAGAAAATGACTAGAAATACTATACAGCTAACTTTGCTGATATTATAGTGAATCTATAGTTAATTAGCTATAATATGTGTATAGTGATGTATGAAGTATGGTATAGCAAAAGTTAGCATGCAAACCATTTTCAATGGATGGATTTTATTAAACTAAACAGAAAGGAAACATAAACAGTTGTGCATGTGTACATTTAAAGGAATGTAGTCAGTTTCTGCTCCCCAGTCTCTAAGCACCTCTAAGTAAGTTGATCAAAACGTGTATTTGCCAAAGATTTGGCTTCAGGTTAATATTTTGTTTAAGTTGGATAACCAATATTCCTCTTGAAGTTGCTAACTTGATTACTCCCTAATCAAAATGTTACTGTTGATTGTTGTCTACCCAGTGGAAAATCTGGACCATGTTCTCTAGGAGGAGCCTCTCCAGCTGGCTGCTCAGTTCTCCCAGGGGCCCAGGTGCCTCCTAGACAGCGCCACCTCCAGACTGGAGCACTCCAACACAGTGAACTGAAGCTCCTGAGGGGAAGAAAGACAGGGGGAGAAGGGAGGGGAGAGGGAGGGTATAATTAAGCAATTAACCACGAGAGGCAGTGGGTTACATGGGATTTTACAACAGCTACAGGGCGTTGTTAAAACCCCTGTAGCTGTTGTAAAATGGCAATACTAAAGTAATACTATACATTCACTATAACATCACTATAGTGATACTATACGAATGTTTAATAGTTTGTTTCTAAAAATAATTACAGAAACACTATATAGCCTAGTATACTATAGTAATACTATTGAAAATAATATAGGAACACTACAAAGATCTAAACACAGTATATAGTATTACTATTGAAATATTATAGGGCTACTATAGCTGATAAAATAGCACTACCGAAAAAATTAGTAATACTATAGCTGGTGAAAAATACTATAGAACAATACAAACTTACTATAGAACACTATACAATTCGTATAGTATACTATAGTAATACTATAGTCCATTTCGGGGGTGCTCAAATCTCGCCTGCAGCCGTGATCCGCCTTCAATACAGGCCGCTGCAGTTTTATCTCAAACGCACTGCAAGACACGGGCGACTTCAAGAAGAACAAGGTCTGCCTACATCTTCCTAGTGCCGCAAATTAACCCATAGTTATATGCTCGCTAACTCATCACATGTGATGCCATGGGAGCGACATGTGTTCTTGGATTACTCGAACAAAAAAGGCAAAAGCCAAAGGATGCGGGCAAGTCATTGTTTGTTTAGCGCATATCCTGCGTTTTCTTAACGTTAGATAATGTTACTTCATTGAGGCTTGATGTGTTTAGCATTGGTAGCGCTAGCTAACTTCAGATCTTAGCTAGGCATAGCTACCGTATAACACTTAAGGTGTGCAAAATATATTTAATTGTAGTCTAATCATATCTAATCCAAGTTTATCTATTTGACTGGTATTTCTGGGGCAACCCTTACATACTCGATGTAAATCCCTTTTCCCCGAACAAAAGCTCTCGTGTCCCTTCTGCCCCTTTCATTTAGCGATCGGTGGCTTGTGCTGTGATCAGTTCTTGTTCGCTTGATCAATTCCAACATAATCCCAAAAGCCTTGTCTTTTTCGAACGATCTCACTGGACCGTAACGTTCATCAGTTGCACACAGAGCAGAAAGTGTCAACGCTGTACAGAAATGTGGAGCAAATGTCGCCATGGCTCGAGCTGTCGTGTAACGTGAAATAGGTTCGAACCTGTCTACGATACGATAGCCTTTATTGATCCCGAAAGAGGAAATTCGATTTCTATCAGCAGCATAACTACAGTTTGCTAGATTGACGCGATTAAATAGTTTTGAGGTCTTAGGAAATGTTTTCATGTTGTCATGTTGTTGTTTGAATGTGGACCCTAGTTTACTGTAACACGTGACCTTGCTGTATAGATACCAGGTAGATCTGAAAAGATGGATACCAGGTGTTCTGAAAAGTTGGCCTACCTCCTCAGGATGACCTACCATAGGTCCAATAGGCTATGCTTAATTCGTGGGTAGCGCATCCTGTCAGGTAGGAAATGTCCATCAGAATGCCCCACGACCAGGACCGATTCTAGGATCAAACCTTTAGGGGTGCTCAACCCCTAGAGCTCAAACTGAATATTCCAATATGCCCTTTTAGAATGACGTCCACTGACATGTTCTAAGTGTACTTCTGGAAGCATTTAATGTGAGAAACCACATAGCCTCCAACAATCTTGACTTCATGATCTGTCCACTTTCTCACCTGGTTCTAACTGCTCTTGCTCTCCCTCTCTGTCCATCCTCCTCTCTCCCTCTTTGCACTGACAATCATACACAAGCATATTATATTCAAATAGAAAATGACAATGTGATAATAAATAAAGCAAACCGAGTATTGGTGATGTAAATAAATGTAAGAAGACGTTCCATATTTGATAACAGTATATCAATACGCTGCTTAGTTATGTGAAATCATTGTGGAGGCCACTGCAATGATTAGAATGTGGGCAGAACGGAAGCTGCCTTACTACAGTGCATTGACTACTTGTCCACTTTCTCATCTGGTTCTTGTTCTCTCTCTGTCCATCTATCTCTCCTTCTTTCCCTCTCAATCATTCTCTCTCCCTCTTGCAAAAGGCAAACATTAATCGCATCAGAGGTATAAATTGATCCATTTCAATTTATAACATCATTCTAAAGGGGTCCTCGTTTGCAAAACTAACCTTTTCATTGTTTTTGCATGTACATTCGAGTCTCTGATCGGCCTACTAACACACAAAGTATGAAGTGAAACAACCCAGTCATTTTGTTATGGTCAGCTGAAATGAAAACTTTAGAAAACCAGGCCAGGTCCAGCCTGGCTAATGTGCGTTGGCTCGCTTGTTTCTGTGTGGGACTGGTAGGATGGTAATGTCTGATAAATAAAGATGGGTCTTGTCACATGGACACATCAGTTCCAATGCTTCCAATGCTAATCCAGCACAATGAGAGCGGGATAGCCAGTTAGCTCATGGGCTCACAACAACTAGCAGCAGCTTCCATAACATTAATGGTAGCGGTCAGTGGCTAAAGCAGTTACACTGATGATTCCTGTAATGTTAGCTATTTTGCTGCAATGGGTTCAACTTTTGTTTCTGGATAAAAGTCATGACTTGCTGTTTTGCACTTCCCTTTAGGTGGTGAATATAGACACAGTGGGTTATTTGGACATCTACTAGGATCTTGATATTATATTGATATGAAGATATGAAAGTAAAGTATTTGCCCTTAGAAGTAATTTGTAATTAAAATGGTTCTTAGCTAAGTAACCTAAGTGTAGGCAGACTTGAAAGGTCAATTGTAATAATATCATGAATGAACAATTGTAAACATAGTACTCAACAGAATAGGTAATACTGAAGTCTTGATTGAAACTTTTCCTAAATGCTTTATTAAACATACAGACATGCACATTAAAAGTAGCCATAAGTTGTTATTTTGCATGTGCTCTCAGGACATGTTGTGGTTGTGACCATCTTTGTAAAGAAGAGAGGTATGTAATGCACATGTACAGTATACAGTAGTGCAGAGTCAGTTGTCTATTGTATAGACAAGGTGTTCAATTGCTCAAGTGTTGTCAGGTGTTGGTTCGAGTGTTCGAGTGTACAGTGGTGCATAGTCAGTTGTCTATTGTATAGACAAGGTGCAAGGTGTCACGTGTTCACTTGTTGGTCCAGGGGGTGATGTGTGCCATTGTTATAATGAGAGTGAGGGCCTATGTATAGTACAACCAGAGTACTATAAACGGACAGTCTTCTTCTGAGCTGCTGGTTGGCAGGGGGCTTCTTCCGAGCTACTCTTAGGCAGGGGGCAAGTGATGTCCTGAGCCTCATCATAACAGAAGTGAACATGTGACACCTTGCACCTTGTCTATACTAGTGTTGCACAGTGTATCGATACTAGAAAAGTACCGCAATACTCTGTCGTCAAAAACGGTACAATACCCACATTTAAAGTATCAATACTTTAAGAAAGACAGTGTTTTAATAAAAGCTGTATATATTGAGTTGCGTTCATGCGACAGTGAAGCCGTGTTTGTTTGTAGGCTATTCGCCTTATTCACCTGGCAGCCATATTGGTCAGTCTGGGGTGCGGATGCGGAAGTGCCCATTGACTTCAATGTTAAAAGTTCGCTGTAAAAACACCACTTCAAGAACCGAAATAGTCAAAATAACAGGCTGAATACACTATCGGGGTTACAAACTCATCATTACCAGACTCTGATTGTTTTTCACTGCCGTTGTTTTCGCGTTTGGAAATACATGGAGGTGAATGATCCATAGTTAGCCGTCAGCTGCATTCACTCCGATGTATTTCCAAACGCGAAAACAACGGCAGTGAAAATTGCACTTTTTTCCCCCAGCCAAAAATAACATTTATATAAAGCCTTTTTTGTGTCGCGTAGACATACAGTACATTTAATCTGCATAATAACATGATATGGTGGTGAATAAAAACAGTGGTCAGAGCAAATTCCTGGTGCCACAGCACAGGTGGTGTTGTAGTCCTATCCACAACTGAAAATATTGATCTAGTGGTTAGTCAACCCATTGCTAAATCACAAACTACTAAGATATCCCATAGGAATGAGCCTATAACCATACCAGCTGGGCAAGCTGACTTTGCTAGCTACCTAACCTAGCCCTAATGATATTGTCCTGCTCGATTGCTGTGCAACATATCAACTGACCAGTTGTTAAATGTATTTCACAACACTGGTTATTCTAGCCAACAATGTCAAATATAGAGGGTTTTCACGGCCCGTCATCTGTCGGCCATGTTGGAGGTTGACGCTACTGAATGTAGATAGCTAGCTAGCTAGATAGATAGGTCTATCTACCTGTCTATTGATCTATCTACCTATCTATCTAGTCGTTAGATTAAACCTGAGCTTACACCTGCTAAACCTAAACTTAAACCTCCAACATGGACAGTCGTGAAAACCCTCTATATGTGACGCTTGTTTTAGCTGTCTGGCACAATATGGTTAGCTACATTAGCTAGTCATGAGACAGTCCCAGTCAGTTTTCATGTGAAAAGCCAGGCCCTTCACAATCTTCATTGGCTCATAGTGGCTCTTTTATTTAACTTTTCAAACTTTTGCCGCAATGGAACTTTAGATATTGGTCCCTAGATTGTTTGTACCGAGTTTCTAAAGATTGGTGAAACCTCCTAGGAGGATAGCGTTTTTCATTATGGGTTCTGAGGCAAATTCATTCTTTGTGAGGAGAGACATATGGGGGCAGAGTTTCATGACTACATCAAATGGGGCATATGCCTGTTCAAATAGACATTTTGACATGTTCTACCTGACAGGATGCGCTACCCATGAATTAAGCACAGTATAATGGGTAGTAGGACATTCTGATTTCCTACCTGAATGTCTATCAGAATGCCCTACTTTTTGTGCTTATACCATGGGTAGCGCATCCTGTCAGAGCGGAAATGTCTTTCAGAATGCCCTGCGACCCATTATATTGTGCTTAGTTTATGGGTAGCACGTCCTGTCAGGTAGGAAATGTCAATGTTTATTTCCTACCTGATGCGCTACCCATGGATAGCATATCATGGGTGGTAGGTCATCCTGAGGAGGTAGGCCAACTTTTCAGAACACAGACACAGAGAAGGGTTGCAACATTTCTTTGGATAGGCTTGACTTTGATGATTGTTTGTTTCAGTTGAAGAGCACAAACCAGTCCCATTTTAAAACCCGAGAGGCTCTAGTTATAACAGGCTACAGTGAAACCTAAATTAGGTTAACAACAGTCTAATAAACAATATGCTAGAATACTAGCATATTCCAGAAAACCCCCAGAAAATCATTTTTGTTTCATTCAACCATGCATTATCAGTGACTCATGTGGCAGACACGCATAGTCCTATCTGGAGTTTTGGCATTTCCTATGTCTGTGTTATAACTTCCAAGTAGTTGTGATATGTTATGTCAATACAAAGTACTTTCCTTCTGTAAGAGAGCTCATTGCATTCTGTTCCTCTATTCTTGCTATTCGCAATAAAGAGTAGGTGAGTTTTTGCTTGCAAAAAAACAGAAGCAATTTATGCAATTCATTGTATTCAGTGTCTGGCTAAAAGAAGTAACATTTGTTTCACCTAGATTTTTTTTTTTTTTTAATCTCATGCATGCTCTCCTGTGAAATTTATCGCAATTCGAAACTGAATGTTGAAACAAAAGTTCAATTTGAAACAACTATTCTGTGACTGCACTACTATTTTTTTTTACCCAGAGATTTTACAATAACACATTTTAGAGGTGAAATCGTGAAACCGTGGTATTTTTGTATACTGTGATATACCATCACAATCTCATACTGGCCCATGCCTGTTTACAACTATGGTCATAAGATACTTCAACATTATGTGTAAGGATGTACAAGTTCTCTACCTTTATTACAGAAGCCCTTATTATGCTCTGATCTGCTATCATTTCCTTGGTAGGATTTACAATGCTTGATGTCTCCATACTACATACACACTAGGCCCATCTCTGAGCCACAATACCAATGCTACTCAGCACAGTAAACAATTATAACAGGACCAACTATTTAACTATCATGTACATGAAGACTCAGAAGCTCAACCAACAATGTACCACATACTCCATTACTAAGAAACTCAAAGAAATTCAACAAGCAACGTACAAAAAAAAGTGTTCAACACTAACAGCATTTAACACAAAGTGTACCCACAAGGTTTAACACATACAAAACACAGCTGGCACTCCATCACTTACCTCTAACGCCCCCCTTTTCAACATTGACTTGGGTGTATCTGGTGAAAACCAGGACCAGATGGCTACAACTTGTAGCGTGACTGACCGAAGCTTGTCACCTCACTTGAAAAACCAACCAACATGACAACCAACAAGGAAAATCAACAAAAATCATACTTCATAATCTTACTCTTGATCAATGATTCACATTCACACAGACGTGGACATAATTGTTGGTACCCTTCCTTTAAAGAAAGAAAAACCCACAATGGTCACTGAAATAACTTGAAACTGACAAAAGTATTAACAAATAAAAATTGACAGAAAATTATCTAATGAAAATCAGCCATTGTTTTTGAATTGTGATTCAACAGAATAATTAAAAAACAAGGTAATTAAACTGGCCTGGACAAAAATTATGGTACCCTTAACTTAATATTTTGTTGCACAACCTTTTGAGGCAATCACTGCAGTCAAGCGATTTCTGTAACTCTCAATGAGACTTCTGCACAGTCAACAGGGCTGCGTTTAAATTCAGCTAACAGAGGCGAACGTTCGTCGCAAACATGTTTTCTCCAAATGGTCACATTTGAACAGCTTTTAATGAACGTTACAAATAGTTTGCATAAACCATGGATGTATTAATAGACACACAATGTTAAATAAACGTATTAACGCAACAATGTTCCAAAATACTGTTAGGCTACACATAAAATGGCTTCAAGACAATGTGTACTTGCTGCAGCATCTTTTGTCATTGATGACAAATCCCCATCTGGGAGCACATCTCCAGTAAGCCTGGGTCCATTCAGGGTTATAATAGTTTTGCTTTTTTCATTAGTTTTTATTTTTATATCGTTTTAACTTTTTGTGTTCAATTTCAGTTTAGTTTTAATTAGTTTTTAAAGCAGATTTGCTAGTTTAGTTTAGTTTTTAGTTTTTGATAATGCTTAGTTTTAGTTTAGTTTTTATTAGTTTCAGTATTAGTTTTAGTTTTTTTTTTTCTGCGCTAGCCTCGTGAGACCATCCTGATCTCGTGAGCTCATGTTGTTTCACTCTGTGCAAAACAAACCATCTGGCGCACGTCAGGTTACTTCTGCGCAGGGGCACAGCTAAAGAAATAATGGAGGATAGATTTAATATCCACCCAAAATACTAGGCTTATGTATGAAATGAAAAAGACTAAAACTAAGGACATTTTCTCTACAATTTTAGTTTATTTTAGTTAGTTTTGTAAACACACAATACAGTTTTAGTTAGTTATCGTTTTTTTGTAAAGCCTAGTTTTTATTTTTATTTCAGTTAACTAAAATGTTTTTTCACACCTAGTTTTCGTTTTTTAGTTAGTTTTCGTTAACTATAATAACCTTGGGTCCATTGTGATCCTCGTTCCGTAACTGGCGAACTACTTCTCCAGATTATTAGCTTCTGTTAGGAAACGTTTGCGGCGAACACAAAATAGTTTGCTAATGTTTGCTATGTTCACTGAATTTGAACATACCCCAGGTATTTTGGCCCACTCCTCGTGAGCAAACTGCCCCAGCTGTCTCAGGTTTGAAGGGTGCCTTCTCCAGACTGCATGTTTCAGCTCCTTCTAGAGATCGAAACTCAGCAAGGCAAAGACGGTGTCGGCAGCCTTCCACCTTAACAACAAGGAAGCCAAATGTGAGCTGCACCTTTGATGGAACACTCCTGCCATGCTGCGCTGAACCAAACTATCTCGGCGTGACATTAGACAGTTTTCTAACGTTCCGCCGACACCTCGAGTCACTGCGCAAGAAGTTAACAGCTCATGTGGTGTTGATGAGGCGACTGGTCCGATCAGGCTGGGGCGCCAGCGCAAAAACACTGCGTATGGCAGCCCTAGCCCTGGTCTACTCGACCAGTGAATATTGCGCACCGATTTGGTGTCCCAGCGCTCACACACGCCACATCGATCCGCCTATCAAACGAAGCCTTGCGCATCATGACAGGAGGCCTGCGTCCCACTCCTGCTCCTGCCTCCGCCGCACAGGAACCACAGCACGTCTCGCCTGCCGGGCCGTGGAGCTTAATCACCTGCTCCACGACAGGCTCACTGCAACAGTGGAGCCTCCCCGGTGTCTTAAGCCGAGACACCCTTTTGTGCCTGCCACACGGGATCTCCTGCAGCAATGCAGAGATCTTAAAGGAATAGTAAAGGGAAAATGCATGTTTAGCCCTGTTTTAAGGTTACTTATGATCATATACAATGGTTCAGATCAAAACGTTGACAAAACTAACACTATTGAGAAAGTCTGATAATTGCTCTACCACCGTTTTGGTCATACAATGGATGTGGGTGGGCACCTTGAAAAATCTTTCCAAAACATGTTAAACTCTCGATTTCAAAGACAAGAAGCTCACCGAGGGGGTAATTGGCGTCCATTGGTGTTCTGACATCAAATCCGCCGCAAAGTATGAATCCTGTAGGGTTTTATTGATCATTTTATGAAATCCATTGAATGTATTGTATTGAAGCGACCGTTGTAGATGTGTAGATCAATCCGCAGAGGGGATTCAGGAAGTGGAACTACTTACAGTAGCTATTGTTATTGTTTATGTTGCTAGGCTACCTAGTTTGCGGGAGTTTACACACGTATGTGCTGTGACTAAATAGTTCTATGCTAAATATTTAAAAAAGCCTTTCCAGATGAACTAGAACAGGGGTTGCCAACCCGCGGCTCGCGAGCCGCATGCGGCTCTTTGCACGTCAATGTGCGGCTCCTCCATTCATTGATTAAAAAAAAGTTGGCTTGCGGCTCTTCCATCCTTTGATTAAAAAAATAAATTCATTCATTCCATAAGAACGTTTCTCTCTCTCTCTCTCTCTCTCTAGTTTCGCCGTGCATTTCTTCCTGCCCATTTTAGTTTATTGCAGATTTGTCATAAAATCATATTATTCGTTTTGCTAGGTCGCGAGGAAGTCGCGTGAGATTCACTTCAAACCAATCATATAGGTAGCAAATCACCTTGGTAACAAAATAATTGTAAACAAAATAATTTGCTTTGCGTGGGTCATTCTCAACCCAGTCCAGTCCAGCCTAACCCAGCCCAGTCCAGCCCAGCGTAACCCAACCCAGCCTAAAATATATCAGAAAATATCTTGTTATATGTATTTTAAATAAATTAACTTTAAATGTATATTTAATGGACAATAATGTTTTTCTTCTTATTTAAGACTGAGGTGCCTTGGGATTTTAAGTACTTATGAAGGGTGCGGTGACTGAAAAAAAGGTTGAGAAACGCTGGTATATATGGTGTGGCTCTGGGTGGTACCACAGTAAATTTTGTGGCTCTAAGTCTCTGACTGGTTGGCCACCCCTGAACTAGAATCTTACTTTATGGCGAATTATATGTCAGAACGCCAACTAACACCTCGGTGAGTTTCTTGTCTTTGAAATTGAGAGTTTCACATGTTTTTTTAATGATTTTTCACGGTGCCCACCCACATCCATTGTATGACCAAAACAGTGGTAGAGCAATTATCAGACTTTCTCAAAAGTGCTAGTTTTGTCAACGTTTTGATCTGAACCATTGTATATGATCATAAGTAACCTTAAAACAGGGCTAAACATGCATTTTCCCTTTACTACTCCTTTAACATCAGCAAGGCAGGATGGGCGGACTACATCTGGCGTACGGAGTGGGAGGCAACACCTCCAGACTCCGTGATTTCATCCCGGCCGCCTGTCCTTTCCCTCCCGGGATGGACTTACCCAGACCGGCAGGGTGAGGCTTAATCGTCTCCGGACCGACGTCGGACACTTCCGCTCATCAAAGCACAGATGGGGCTTGGCATCCTGTGCGGCATGCGAGTGTGGTGCCGAGGAACAAACCGCAGACCACGTCATCCAGGACTGTCCGATATATCGGACACCCATCGGACTGTTGTGGATGACGAAACAGTGACACGGCTCCTGGAGGTTTGCCCGGATTCATAGCCCGGGGGACCCCCTCAATCAGGCTCGGGGTGGTAAAAGGATAGCCCCTCGGCCCAGAGCCTGGGAGGACAGGACAACTAGTGTTGTCATGATACCAAATTTTTTACTTCGATATCAATACTACTTGAAACCAAAACGATACTGAAACGATACGATTCAATACTCGATACCTAATAGATCAGAAACAGACTGTCCACAATGGTTGATCACATTTTGAAATCGACAGTTTATTAACAACCTTATCATACAAAAAATAGTCACATAAAACCTCGACATCTCTCAAAATGGGGGGAGTAAGCCCACCAATGCCATGGTTCGTGTAGCTCATGTGACAAATAGAAGTGGGAACAGGTTAGTCTCCTTTTGAAATGTATCTGGTGTTACTTGAACAGCACCATAATAAACTGAAAAAATGATAATAAATGGGCTATATTTTTAAAAGAACACTATTTGAAAAAAAATCTTTCAAAAAGTGTAAAACATTTTACAAACACTATATTTCCAAATTAGAACTTGGTGTAGGCATGCACATTCCACTCTACAGTCTGCTGTGATATCAGTCTATGTTTGAGACATGTTCTTTCGCCTGTTTTAGGTTCTTAGCAAGGAACACAAGTGTGTCCACATGCTCCTCTGTCAGCCGTACATGCCTGGGACTGACAATGATGCCAGATCTGCTGAAAACACGTTCTGAGGCACAACTGGATGCTGCAATACACATATATCTTTTGGCAAAATATGCAAGGCTAGGCAGGCTCTTTTCTTGATCTTTCCACCAGGAAAGCAGGTCTTCTGCTGGACTTATTTCTTGCATTTGGCTGTAGACATCATATTCATTCATGAGTCTTTCAGTGGGGGTCTTTTTGAGGTCCACTCTCTGAAACTGTGGCTGTGCTGTGGTCCCCCTCTTTTCCAAAGCTAAGCTATGTTGAACCACTGCACCTTCTTGCTCTTCCTGATCAGGTTCTGCTCCATGTTCTCCTCTAGCAGAGAGGTCAGCTGTGAGAACCTCATGAAGAAGCTCTTCCTTAACCTCCTTTTCCATTGCTACAAAGGTCATCTTAAACCTTGGATCAAGGTATATTGCCATGTTGAGCACAAGTTGGAGCCTAGGATCTTCATATCTCCTCTTCATGTCATCTCATCTTTTTTTCATGTCACCTGTTAGTATGGTGTCAGAATCTTTAACTTCTAGACAGGAATAGATTTTCCACAGTAGAGGCAGGACAGAGGAGATTGTTGGATCTTTTTCTCCACTTAAAGCATCTGTGAAGGCACTAAGAGGACCTAGAACATCCCTCACTGTTTCCAGGATGGTGATGTCTGTGTCCTTGTGCATCAGGTGATCATATTTGTGGTCCTCTGCCAGGGCTGCACAGACTGCTTGCTGTTGCTCACAGAACCTGTCAACCATGTTGAAAGCTGAGTTCCATCTGGTGGGCTCATCATGAATGAGCTTGTGCTCTGCTATCTCCAGTGCCTTTTGTTTCTTTTTCAGCGATCTTGCCAGTTTGTTTGACCTATTAAAGGCTGAGACCGTTCTACGGAGCCTGGACAGACATCCTACCACTCTGTCGATGTCTGTGGCTTTATTTACTGCAAGATTTAGGTTATGTCCAAAACATGGGATCTACCTGAGGTCTCCCAACGCCTTACGGTTGTTCTGGCATTGTCTGTCGTAATTCCAACCATTTGGGACATGTCCAATGCCTATGTTTCAGTAACCATTTATTCCAGAGCTTCTGTCAGGCTCTCGGCGGTGTGGTCACAACACAGTGCTGTGCAACCCAAACACCAAGACTGCATCTTCCATGATGTGCTGATGAACTGAATGGTAACTGCCATGTAGGTGTCTACATCTCTGCTTGTCCACAGATCTGTTGTGCATGAATAGAATGGTTTCTGTGTCAGTTGTGCGGCGAGAATACTTCTGGTCTCTTGGTAGAGCTTTCGTATTTCTGTGTACATGAAGTAGTTTCTTCCCGGCATGTCATACCTTTTGTCCAACTCACGCACAAGATTCCTGAAGCCACTTTTTTCCACAGAGTACACAGGTACCTCATCCAGACAAATGTATTCTGCAACTGCCCTGTTTAGTCATTTGGCATCTTTCCCATCTTTGGGATACTTTTGGGCCAGTTGAAGGGTGGAAGTAATGGTTGGCAGACTTGTGATTGGTTGCTTGCTGGTTTGTAAATATGTGTTATCTGTACCACTTCTGATACTTTATACTGGGTTGTCCTGGTTGTAACCAATGCATATTTCTTTGTATTTTCTTTCAGTACGATGACTGAGCGGTGAGAAGCTACCCAGGGCACCAGAGGAACAGGACCAGACCAGGTGTGGTACAGAGGCTGGGTACAAGCTCTTTTCCTGGAACCATGGAGCAGTTCCACTGGGTCAGACACCGCTGGCAGCAGCTGGTGCCTGTGGATTTGGGGCATGGCTGGTACTCTGCCCCTGACGCTCTGCCCACCAAGAACTCCCAGGAGCCCAACAACTCCCCACACCGACTCACCGGTAAACAGAGGACAGTTATCGCCCGGCATGGACCTTTCCATTCGGAATATCACAGAATTTCCAAAGGATGCCAGGGTAACGGCATCCGTACCACCAAATACAGTCTGCTGAGTTTCATTCCCATGAACCTGTTCCAGCAGTTCCACAGGTGAGGGTGATTTTTTACTTGCTTTCTCAAGAGGCATACTAATGATATAGTGATCTGCTTCTTTAAGTTTTGTCTCTTCATTACTGAAATAATGGTTCCTCTTGGGCAGCATTACAGTGCCAGAACTACAGTAGCACAAGCAGGGTGGTACTGTAAAGAAACACAGTTGTTTGAGCTTCTTATTGATTTCACCCACCAAATCTTATAGTGTTTAGATTTTCTTTCAGTTGTATAGCTGCCCACTATTTGCCAAATGCTGCACAGTGAATTGCTTAATAATGACGACCAAAACTGGAAGAGTCAAGTCTATTTGTTAGCCTCTGTTCTAGAGGGAATGGCTTTTCATGTATGTGCACCATCCTCTCGGAATCATCTTCAGGTCAAGCTGAAGCTGGAGTCCCTGTAGCTTTGTGAGACAGGACCACCATCCTGATCTCACAAGCTTACATTCTGTTTTGCTGCACAGATCAGTCTGGCCACAAGCTCATTCAGACCGTTAGGACCAGTAAATCATAACAGCATGTCTGCTCTTCAAATTTGGTGTTTACACTGCAGTAGCAGCACTTGTACAGGGCTCTAAGGTGCGACCATTTTACTCGCATTTGCGACTAAAAATAGTTTTGTGCGATCAGAAAAAATAATTTAGGAGCACACTGTGCGAGTACTGTTTTCAACTATTTCACTCGCATTTTTTGGAAATTGGATCAAACTAGTCAAAGTTTTGCGCACCTGTATACAAAACAACAAGTCCCACAACTTTTTTTATTTTATTTTTTATTACAAGTCCCACAACTGCAACCTGCAACGCGCAGAACTCTCGTGATGACGCACAATGACAGCTCAGCTGCCCTCACTCAAAAACGACTGTGCAGACGCTGAATGCCCCTGCCAGTAACGTTAACAAAATGAAGCCCATTCAATCGTTATTTGCCAGGCAAAGTGGAACCAAGGAGAGAGAGGAATTTGGTGAGGCCCTGGGGGAGTCGAATCAACTGTCACTCAAAAATCTATTGATTGGATTAGATTCAACATTGCACCGTAGCCTACCAGTAACTTACTGGATCCACATCAAAACGCAATGAAATGCCGACATCGTAAAAAGTGTTTTCCTGAAATGCGTGTCATAACGATCCAATTACATGTTCCTTTGCATCTACATTAAACTAAGCTTTTACAATTTTTGAATGATTATTTGCGAAGATATTGGGCTTTCTTCCCACATTTTTTCACGGCACCAGCAGCTATGTTTCATATCCCTGCCTAAGTTCGCAAAGCATTGTGTGAATTTTCATATACCCCTCTGTTTCAAGTCAGCGTCTGAAAACCCTCGTTTTGGAGGAGTGTTTGAACGTCCACTAGCCCTCGGTATGCTCCCTAGCCCTAGAAGCTAAAAGGAATGGGACACACTACCCTACCCGTGAACGTGCAAAATGTAGGGGTAGGGCCAAGGTTACTGTTACTATCTGTATGTTACTTGGACAAATATAACTGATTAAAAAAGTTAAAAGGTGTTGCTCAAAACTGTCTGTATTCTTGTTTCATTGAAACTGATAATGAATTATGTAATTTAGAAGCATAAATGGAATTGTATTTTTGTTACAGTAGGCAGCAAACAATGACGCTGTACTTGAAAAATGATACAGATAAAAATAGGAAAAAGCTGTATCTCGGTAGATTGGTCACACAACCTGGCTCCAGTAGGGGTTAAAGGACAGGTTCGGAATGAAGCATCATAAGCCATATATATATACAATAGCAGATATCAAAGTTTGGTCAAACAGTGCACTCTCAAGCATACATTGTGGCAAATTTTTGGCCAGAACATCAACGGACATTAGTGACCACTGGGTTTCCTGTCTTTGAAAACGAGAGTTTATGGTGTTTTTGAGGGATTTTGTCTATGCATTTATGGATCCATTGAGTGTGTAGCGGTGACAGGCTATAGCTTGAGAGTGCGCTATTTGACGCAACTTTGATATCGGCTGTAGTATTGTATGTATTCATCGTAAATAACCTAATTACATAATGCTAAATTCCGAACCTGTCCTTTATGGGATTGACACACAACTTCTTTAGAGCCTTGTGTGTCTTTGAAGGTGTTGCCACATAGACCCGTTTGTCCGTGGTTGAAGTAGCTACAGTGATTGCTTCAATATCAAGACCTGTCTTTCTTTGCTTCTTGCCTTCTTTTAAAAATGACAAAATCACCTTCTATTGTAATACCACCCAAATGAAAGCACGTCTTATTTTAATCGTATGTCCTGGAATTGAGACAGTGTTGTTAACCCTAATTCTAGTTCTTATTTGCTGCCTCAGTATCATCCTGGTGTGACCTACAGTGTAGATGGCCTTTTATGCACATATTTCATTTACAAAGACTAATAATTATCAACAGACTTGCTATATAAACCGGTCACGCAAGCCAACTGCTAGTGGCACTGTTGGTTACACAGAATTGAGGCACTCACCAATTGAGGTGCAACATCATATAGGTTTTTTGTTCTGACTTTGAGGTTGAGTCAATCGCCTGCGAATGAGCTTGTGGCCAGACTGATCTGTGTAGTGAAACAGAATCTAAGCTTGTGAGATCATCTCACGAGGCTAGAGTTTCCTGTGGACAAAGCTTTCACCTATCCTGCCATCTTAGATCAGAGAGTATTACCTCAGTGAAGTGTAGAGTAAAATGAGAAAGGATGCATTAAAGGGGCATTCCAAGACTTAAAAAAAAAAAAACATTTAGTTGGTTTTGCTTCAGTGAGCTGTGAATGTACTGTAGCAGACGGATGCAGATGTTTCTGACTCTCACTCAGGAGAATCTGTGTTAGCTTTGGTATAAATGGCCTTGGTAGAGGAAAGTATGAGCATCCAAAACTCCATTCAATTATTCTCTACCCTAATGATATGACATTGGTATACCTGAGCATTTTAGCAATTTGCAGTTTGAATCTGAAAAAACGTCAAAAACATGTCAAAACAGTCAAAAACGTGCATCCTTCTGCTACACTTCCGGTAAGTGCAAAACCAAGCTTAATATTCAGATTCTTGGAGGGCCCCACTAAGAGTATTCAGATGGGGCCAATATCAAGGGCTAATTTTATGCAACCTTCCTATTCCTCAGGGCGGCAAACCTTTACTTCCTGTTCTTGGTGATGTTGAATTGGTTGCCGGTGGTTGAGGCCTTCCAGAAAGAGATCACCATGATCCCTCTAGTGGTGGTCCTTATTGTCATTGCTTTCAAGGATGCTCTGGAGGACTATCGACACTACCTGTTCGACAAGAAGGTCAACAAGAACATTGTCAGAGTCTACAGTGGGTGAGTAAACTGTAATACAATGAAACCCCAAAATTTGGAGGAGCACTACTCTATCAATGAGCAGTCTAGAGATACTCTTTGAAAACTGAGGGTCTGGGTATGAGTGACAAGGCTACTCATTAAGGGAGGTCAGTTAGGGAAAATCATTACTGGAAAATCATCTCCTGGCAAGGAGCGCCACTCATCACGTATATTTTCATATTTCCTTCTCTGCTTCTTACCAGCTTTTAAATACAGTATATTAAATATACCATATTTCCTGTATTAACTGCACATGCACAGTAGCAAAGCCTAGATCTCAAGTGTGTGATGGTTAGAGGTCATTGACCTAAATTCCAAAGATCCATGGCTGCATTACTGGGAAGCTATAATACATTCCCACAAGGGCGTGAGCAGGAATTAACACTACACTCACACAACTCCTTAGTGAATAGGTGAAAACAAACACTTGGCTTCCCAAAAAACAAACCAAATTAATTCAATTCTTTCAACTTAATGTGAAAAAAGAGTAAACACTTGCAGGAGACTGATCCTTCTGAGATGAAAAATGGCAACACTATAATATAAATGAGAGGAAACATCCTCCCTCCTAGTAATGCAGAAAGAACTGTCCGGCTTCTTCGCAAAAACAATCAGTTGTCACTGTCTAAATCTAAACAAATAGAAAGAAACTCTCCCATCTCTTGCTATTTAATGATATGTAATTTTTAGAATTTATATAGTTTTAAAGAGGATTTGGTTTTAATCATGTACAGTATTAATCATGTATGTTGTCTTGTATTTCATTGTACATTCTGCATAATTCAATCTTTGTACTGCCAGACAATGATTAAACTCCAACATAAAGATTGGAGAGGCAACAAAAAGGCATTTACATAAAGATATACACACAAGAAGATGCAAAACATCATACAAGCGTTTACAGAAATATGTGTCACGCAAAAACATGCCATTTACAGAAATGCCAGAGAATAAGAATAATTTTAGAGAACTCTTAAGGGACTTCATCTATGACTGAAAGACAATACCCGTACTGTACAGCAGCAGCAACAACAACCACAACAACAGCAACAGACTTTATTGTTTTAAAAATGAAAAAGTCAAGTGAATATTACAGAGCACCGTTCCATGGGATGTAGGCCAATGTTTATGTACAAGGAAAACATGTTTATAAAGCACGGAAAAGCATTCAACAAGGAAACCCTCATACCATAAAGCACATGGATCTCCAGGAACAAAGGAAGGACGTTCACAGTTGAAATACAACTTACAGTACTGTAGTGACTACTGTCAGCACAGGGGTGTGTGCCTATTCAAACATTTACATGTCAAGTATAGTTAGAACCAAACCGAACAGATTGCTGTACAAATAATCGATATGGCTGCCTGTTGTCCTCAGTGATCTTGCAATCAATTTTGAAGGAAGTTGTAAAAGTTCAACTTTGAGTTTGTTTATGACGTGTGGGGGAGTGTTACCCTAGGAGTGGCATAACATTCTGTCTCTAAGGCAGCTTGGTGTAGTGCTAGAGAAACACTTTTAGCAGCAACTATCTTCTCATAGTGTAACCCAGAGCGTCTTAACATGGAAAAAACAGCAGCAGAAAATCTATATGTGAATTGAAAGGGAGGTAAGGTGTGCCTGATGATAATACTGGAGACAGCAGAGGAATACAATGGAGGACTTGAAATGTAGCCAATTTTAGTTGTCTTCTTCCCAGTTAGCCTCTCAACGAAATTGTCAAGGCGCAAACTGGCCTTTTCCAGTCATACTGAAAACAGGTCTCGTGGACTCATGTACAGCTTGGAGCGTCCGGCTCCCCCTGGTTCCACCAAGGAGCGACTGGGCAGAAAGAGGAGGACAGTGGTGTCTTCTTCTACAGAGGAAAAAGAGCTGAAGGAACTTCTCAAGTCCTACAGCAACAATAAGATCTCCACCACAAAGTATTCTATGCTCTCATTCATTCCCAAGAATCTGTTTGAGCAACTTCACCGATTTGCTAACATTTATTTCATTTTCCTGGCGGCTTTGAACTTTGTACCTGTGGTTAATGCCTTCCAGCCTGAAATCAATTTGATTCCCATTCTCCTGGTGTTGGTGGTCACTGCTGTGAAGGACCTCTGGGAAGACTATCGAAGACATAAGTCAGACCGTTTCACCAATGGACTTATCTGTGAGGTTTATAGCAGGTAAACATTCTTGGGCAATATCTGTATAGAGCAAAGCCATCTCTGAATGGGAACAAACATGCTGATATGGCAGCATCTGTTCTTGGACAGTGGTTCGAAAGAACAGGTAAATGTTTTAAAGTGTGCTAGACCAAAATAAGGATAGACAACTGCAATCATAATGGGCAAACAAAGGCATTTAATAAGTTAGCTGGAGGCTGATTTCTGGTGGGCAGCACAGTCTGATGTGAGAGATGATTATGAACTGACATTTTTCTTTTACTTGCTCACTTATTCCTGCATGCCTGTGTTCAGTATTGATAAGTTTTGCTCCTATCCACATTTGAAGAGCAGGCTATATTTTGGGTTCAGCATCAGATAGCCTGCTGGTACACTTTGGCTTGTGTAGTTACAGTATTGGCAAAGTCCAATCAACTAGTGATATTAGTGACAGTACAGTAGGTTATTTCTCTTTTGTGAATGTCTGAATGTAGACACTTGTATTTAATGTGTAAGTGATATTCTATGTGATAAGGACTTTTCTAATCATGGTTTGATGGCATTGGATGACATACAAACCCGTCCTTTCTCAGAAAGACTAAGTATGTTGTTTGCATACTGTAGCTATATAATGGAAAGATTGCCCGCTACACAACACATTATTGGAAGTAAATTGAATCAAATGTGAATCACTTCTATTCCTGGTTATCCTTCAAATCAGATACAATTCCTTAATCACAGTTTGATAAGATCAGTTTTACAGTACTCATAGTCATCTATGAGTCATCTAACTGACATCATCATCGTAGTCATCATAGTCATCTAACTGACATCACAGTCATTGACAGGAAAGGGTTGAATTATTAACCAGGTGATGTGTTCACTCTCTGTGGTACCAGTGTTTCCCATACGTTAATTCATCCATGGCGGCCCGCCATGGATGAATTTGTCCCGCCATAGCTGCAAAATTTAGGTTATCAAAAGTTTTGACTTCTCATAAATAAATAACAAAACTCAAACGCTGTTGTTTTGCGCTGTGCTCATGGTACTCTGCTGGGCTACTCCCCCTCCCCTGCAAATCGCGTGGATTGAAATAGGTCGCATGCCAATCACACTTGTCGGAAGTGTGAATTTCGCACAGCTGCATTGATTCACGCTGTAATTCCACACAGAGTTGAGACATGGTTGTTTGAGGTAAGTTAACATTAGCTACTTACAATATATACAATACAATCCCTATTGAATATCCACTGTTGTTGTCTACTTGTCCAAACATAATTTGGGCTATGCTGCAATGTTAATTTTCCAGTCTATGTAACGCAAATTTTCCAGCTAGCAAGCTAGACTGTTAATTAGCTACCAGCAACGTTACCTAGCTAAAGTTAGGCTAGCACTAGCTAACGTTAGCTATATAGGTTTGCATGTAACATTAGTCAGGCCAATGTCATTGAAAACGGGACTGTCTTAAGCTTAGCTAATATGTTTGTACTCTTGACTAGGTCATGAGTACCAGACCAATATATACATTATTCAAGAAGAAAGTGAGAGTAGAGCAGATAAAGAAACTGCTGCGGAGCCTGAGGTAACGTTGGCTTGCTAGCTAGGATAACGTAGCAATACTGTAGATGCCAAGTCAATAGCCAATGAATAATTATTATTCATACGCTTTTGTCAAAAAAATAAAGTGGATTGACTAATAGTGAAATGTTTATTTACAACAGGAGAGACGGCTTCTCCAGGCAGGAGAGCCTCCTCTCCAGCCAGCAGCCTCAACCAGCAGCCAGCAGAGCCAGTGGCGGGAGAGGGACAGAGAGAGAGAGAGGGACTCTGACTCTCAGGCAGGAGAGCTTCCTCTCCATCCAGCAGCCTCAACCAGCAGCCAGCTGGTCTGTCAGAGGGACAGACAGAGAGAGGGACTGACTCTGACTCTCAGATGGCAGGAGGGAAGGTAGAGACAGCAGGGCAGGTAGCTCCCTCACTCATCATTCTCTCTCTCTCACACACACACACACACTACCTCTCTCTCTCACACACACTCACTCTCTCTCTCTCTCTCTCTCTCTCTCTCTCTCTCTCTCTCTCTTACACACACACACACTCACACTCTGTTAGTGTCAGAGGCTCATTCGATACAGTAGTAGGAAGGAGGGAGAGAGGGTGGGAGAATATTAGACCAGTGGGACCACATTTTCTCCCAGATTTGTCTTTTTCAGAACTGACATTTTTAAGGGTATGTCCCGCAGTATGTTGCATTAAATAGCCTTTTGTACAGTAGATGGAAATGTGGTCTTTGGCACATTGAGTTGTTTGTCAGGTTGTTACCTGTATTTTCATTAAAAAAAAGACTGGGCACGACACTGGATGTTATTTAATATAGATTTTTATTTATTAAAGTCCTGTCTCGTTTACCATGATTTGTGTATGACTACTTCTTTGCCATCCCCTTTACGCTACGGTGCGTAAGAGCTCCCCGGTTTGTCTGGTTTACTATGTCCCACCTCAACTTCCCCTCCCGGGATATTAAAACATGTGGAGATCAGCTGCTTCTCTCCAGCTGAGTGGAGAGAATGGAAACACTCAAATGTTTGGTTGCTCGTTGCTAAGTGAAAACAGTCTTTTGCAAGTGAGGAAGAAAACACGAGCAATCTTTGAAACGTTTAGCAAAAGCGCATCACATAGGCTAAACGTGGAGAACTGCCCCGTTTTCAACTGCGTAGTAGTTTTCTCATTGTCACCTGCTATGAATGCTCACAGTCAGAGCTGATAATGATGTTATTTCATGTCATTAAACATCAAATCCAAACAGAAAACGAACAATAGAAACTATGCGTCGGGATTAAACATTGATTGGACTGTAGCTGTGTCAATCGAGTGTAGCAACTGTTGTGAGCTGCTGTGCGTCAGTGTCATAAGGAGTCTCTGAGCACACTCATGTGGCATGTAAGACTAAAGAAAAAGGCACGTTCAACACAGAGCTTAATCAATTGGGTGGTTAGACATATTTTGTTTTGTTGCAATGTAAAATTACATCTGAAATCTGGAACTGTACCCACACAGAGCTAAAATTATACAAACATGGGTTAGTGATTTAAAGCAATCATTTGTTAGCTAAATGGTTTGGCTATAAATTAGAAACATTTTGCAGCTTTTATAATGCCCTGAAGTGCAGCTACTTTGTTTTTTATGAGACACGTTTTATTTTGGGTAAATTAAGTGTTCCATTAACCGAGCAATATTTTTTTTTAAATTAAATTAGTCACTAGATTAATCGATTTATCGAAAAAATAATCGCTAGATTAATCGTTAGTTGTTAGGTGCAGCCATACTCCATAAAGCTTAAAAAATACACCAACCTTTGTCCGAAAACCGTAAGTGTCCGACGGATGGTTTGGTGTAATTAATTTGGCCAACTTTTGAAAAGAACGGGAGCCATACGACTCACTTTCTGGCCAATTTGACATGTAGAATTGGCGGCAGCCGTCGGTCAGACTTGGTGAGAATCAAGGTGATTGTAAGCCAGTCAAAGTGCTGCTCCTTACTAGTTTAAAGTAGTTAAATATTAGGTTTGGCGTTGTGGGAACCCTGGTGACCAGACGGGAGGCAGGATGTTAGTTCTGCTCACTGGAGCGATTTATTACAGTACAAAAGGTAAATCCAAAAGAGTGGTCGGGAACAGGCTGGGGTCAGGCGATGAGCTTCAGGGTCAGTGTCCGTGTCCAGAATCATTATCCGTGTCCGCGCAGGAGGGTCAGAGGAGCCGTGGTAACAGCCCGTGGAAGGGCTGGCAAGGCAGGTCCAGTAACCGGTGCTGGGAGCAGAAGGAAACGAAGTTAGGAACTGACTCAAAAGCAAAGGGAAAACAAGAAAGGTGTGAACAAAGACAAAAATGCGAGCAGCTAAACAGACTACTTGCCACCATGAGGTAAATGGAGATCTGGCGAAGAATGACTAGAGAACTGGAGGTATATATGGGGTTGGTAATTGGTGTCAGCTGGGGAGGATCTGCCGAATCTGCCATCAGGGTGATTGCTGTCAGCTGTGACGGGCGAGTTTGAGTCGGGCACGTGCAGAGGTGGAAGGCAGCCCCAATGACGGCGAGCGGGAACGCCCACTGGTACCAGCGGAGACCAGAGGGAATGCCGGAGATGCGGAGCGCTGGTGAGGCGTCCGGGGGCGGTGCGCCGCGCCGAGAAACCGGAGCCGTAACAGTTAAATAGTTAAATAGATTAAAGCCAAGTTTACAAAAAACTTGCATACTTTCATCTCTTTGTGCACCCCTCTGTTTCAGTACGAGCTTGCCGTCACAGATTTCTTCTGCAGAATGGTCTGGCTCTAAGGAAATAAAGAGATAGTTACTGTTACAGTATGGCCATTGCTGCCGAATGACGGTAGCTAGCATATCTTTAGATGAAGGAACAAATTCGGGCAGAGCCACCGACAGGCGCATAGCACCTAAGTGCATTTGGTGGGATGCTCAGAAAGTGTTTGGAAACATTGTAGCAAGGGGGAACCTAAATGCCATCACAAAAAATGTGCAATGTAGCACTATCAGATGAGTTTGTGGGGTTGTTGTTGCTGCTGCTCACTAGACGCTAATAATGCTGTTGCATTAGCTATACAAGGATAGAAAGCTAGGTAATAGTAATGCGCACATTTTAACAGGAATGGCGGCGCATTAATACTAAAAATGACTTATGTGGTCATAGGTGTGTGATTATAGAGTATTTTACAATGACTTTCAGCCAATCAGAATCAAGGACCGGAACCACCTGTTGTATAATACATTTTTCAAAATTGAATTATTGATATTCTGCTACTTCCATGTTCATTTGGCTCATCTTCTTAATGCAACTCCACTAATTTGTTTTTATAATCTTTATTTCCTCAGAAAACAAAAGGCATATATAGATCAGCACTGGCAGGATGTCCATGTTGGTGACTTTGTCCGTCTGTCCTGTAACGAGATTATCCCTGCCGACATGTTGCTGCTCTACTCGTCAGACCCCCACGGGGTGTGCTACATCGAGACTGCCAACCTGGATGGGGAAACAAACCTTAAACAGAGACAGGTGGTCCGAGAACTCCCGCAACAGGTATCAGCATCAGCAATATGTGATAGCATTATAATAATATTACCAGTCAATATTGTTGTCACTGTCTTGAATATTCCTCCTTGAGTTGATGATCTGGGATGTGTAACCTATGGGATTCACATTAGTCATTTAGCAAACGCTTTTATCCAAAGCGACTTATAATTGCATTTAACATACTGTAGGTAGTCAGTGTACTGCTACTCGCCAGAACGGCATCTCCTTTTTAAACAAGTGACTAAACATAATCTAGTCCTAAAGCCAAAGTGCAAGAGTAGGAATAGGTGCTTAAGAGGGAGGATCCTGCTAGTACTGAGGTGAGTTTTGAGCCTGTGGTGAAAGATGGACAGCGAATCTGCTGTCCTGACGTCAGTGGGCAATTCATTCCACCACTGCGGGGCCAGGACAGAAAAGAGCCATGACCTTTTCAATCGACCGCAGGGGCCTCAGAATGATGGGGCAACCACTCGCCACGAGGTAGCAGAGCATAGTGATCGGGAGGGGGTGTGTGGGCTTGACTATGGCCTGGAGGTTGGAGGGAGCTGTTCCTTGCATTGCCCTGGGGCGGATGTAGCTCAGGAGGTATGATTGAAGGGTCTGTGGTTCGAATCCTGGCTCCTCCTGATGACATGTCGAAGTGTCTTTGCAAGACACTGAACCCCAAATTGCTCCCAATGAGCAGGCTAGCATCTTGCATGGCAGCTGCCGCCATTGATGTGTGTGTGAATAGGTGAATGAGAAGCCTTCATTGTAAAGCGCTTTGGATAAAAGCAGTATAGTGCATTTGGTGCAGTCAATTTTAACATTTACCATTTGCCCTATAGGCTAGTAACAGTTTTAACCTGAAAGTGAGCTGCTACAGGGAGCCAGTGTAGAGAACAGAGAAGGGAAGTCAGGATGTGTGCTCTTACCTTAAGATTGTGTTAGGTTGCTGGGCATAGGCATTATCTTTATATACTGTCATCAGGCAGTGTATTTCACAACCACTTTTGATTCAATTGTGGTTGTCAACCTCACTCCACACTGGAGCTCACTGACAGCAAGAAGATCACAACACTTATAAAATATATCTTCATTTACAAAGCACTACCTCATTTCAGATTTAAAAAGGATCAAAGATATAATATAGAAAGTTCACCCATATTTGTATACCTTTATATGACTAAATGAATGTGAGAGGGTGAGAACAAGGCAGAATCACAGTACAGAGAGTAGTTGTAGTAGGCAGGATTGAGATTTTCAAACAGCGAGTCTAAGCACTACATGGCCTAACTGCCGAAATGTTTTCTTTGTCTTGTTGCCTGTGAAAAGAACATTGAAAAAACAATTTCTGAGTGCGAATCCCACTACCATTTGAAGCGCTACAACATTGGACATTGCATTAACACACTGTGGTAAACTAAATTATATGCGTTTTTGTTTTAGGGCTCCGAGTTGACTCCAGAGAGTTTCCACAGTCGCATTGTGTGTGAAAACCCCAACAATGACCTCAGCCGGTTTCGAGGTTATATGTGAGGCTCATTTTTATCTCATGCCAATACTTTTCATTTAAGTGTCTTGTAACATTATAACGAAAAAGGTGTGCATGCACAAGGCTTTGTATTTAGTTGAAACCTAAACCACCCCGTACCAACACACACAAACTACATGTCCTACTTCTATTTAAATTGTATTGCTCTGTGTAACTGGCCCTTTGCTGAACCAACCTCTGTTTGGTCCGAAAGGGAGCACCTTAGTAAGGTTCGTGTGGGTTTACACAACAACAACCTCCTCCTACGAAGCTGCACCATCCGCAACACAGAGACTGTTGTTGGGATTGTGGTCTATGCAGGTAAGGGAAATGATCATTTTCAGTTCTTAGACGCTGGGCTGTTGCACTTAGGCCAATAAGTGGAAAAACCCAATCTACTGATTGGATTTATTTGAAACTTAAAAATATATACACCACAAAACAGAATGTGGCACAGGATGCAGTACATACACATGAAACAATTTAGGATAAAAACACAATAAATTAACAACTTATTTCCATTCTCCTCTTATGAGCAGCCAATTTGGGCAGCAGACAGAACATAGCTAGTTAACAACACATCTACACACACAGACACACAGATTTATAAAATCACTTGAATACAATCACAGTACACATTAAACTGCTCTTTTATACTTTGTATCTACTAGAAACACTACAGGATAAACCTGTCTGTTCAGTCTGTTAACCTAAACCCCTACAGCTACAGGGATAGCCCACTATTATGTTCAACCTGTGTATACTGTAGGTGTAAAGTAACCACGTACATTTACTATTGTTAATGCACTTGAGTAGGTTTTTCCAAACCGTTTTGAGTGGTTTGAAATTACTGTTATTTTATTTGAGCATGACAACATTGTTTGCTCTTAGGCCCTTGGTTTAATTATCTGGATCATGATGGTGTTCCATACACAATATTTGCCTGGGTTAAATGTTATTTTCCTTTAATTACTTGAATTGTACATCCATTTGCCAGGAAGGAATCTAATCAAATCTAAGTTGTGTATTTGTAAAAATGCTGACTTTGTAACACAAAAATACTTTTATTTGAGTACTTTTTGATACTATGTTTTACTCTTAAGTAATTTGTAATTTACTCTGAAGTAATTCTTTGAGTAGTACTTATACTCAAGCAGAATCCATCGGAAGTAACGGTACTTCTACTTGAGGAAAAATGTTCTGCACTCTCTTTGTAATGTGCAGTAATTAAATTGATACGGTACATTATACTAATAGTAGTGCACACACATTATACTAATAGTAGTGGTCATGCAGCTGCTATCAAACCATGTGAGTTATCTTTCCCTGTCAGTAATTAACCAGTTGTAAGTAAAACTTTACATTTTATATAGCACTTTTTAAAACTGAATGTTACAAAGTGCTTCACAAGATTGAAAAGCAAACAATAACGTCACAAAAGGCTGTTTTGGGGAAGCTTGTTCAAAAGTCTGGGAGCCAGGACAGCAAAAGTGCAGTCACCTCTTGATTTTTATCTAGACTGAGGGTCCAAAAGGCCTTGGTAGTACAGTAAGTCGGTCCTAAGAGACCTAAGTGACCTACTGTAGCAGTGCTGTACTGTAGGGGCCCACAACTGAGCACAAGGCCTTACAGTAGTCTAGGCGTACTAATCATTTTCTTGAACTGACATGACAATATTTGCCAATATTTCAGGACTGAACTAGCTTCTTAACATTTTGATTAAATTTCATATATGGGTCAAAAATTTGGTGAACTTGATATTAGGAGCTAGCGGACCAAAATATTGCTGAATTTTACTAGCTATAGGTATGTAGGGAGTTGGGAACCGATGGCTCTGGTAGGCCTAATACAATTTACAATTACAAACGTAGTAGCCTAATACAAAACCACTGCTAATATTAGTTTGAAATGAATAAATAAATATACTGAAACCAACTGAATAAAGCCTAAGCGATTTGTTGGGAGTATAGCCATACTTTATATCAGCCTGTCCAACACGAGTACCATGGAAAGCTCATGGAACAAATGGGTTGCTTTTTTAATGACCGTTCAATTTATTATTCTCTCAGTAAGTTGCTAATATAGATATATGAAGTAACAATGAAAATCTTACATGTAGCACCTTTTAAAAGATGGTTGATGCTTGATTTCAATGTATAGTTTAATGCTTTGGAATGGTAACATGTTGCTCCTCTATCATGTTTATGTTATCTACACCCAACTTGTACTGAATGTTTTCAAACACAGGTCATGAGACCAAAGCCATGAAGAACAACAGCGGGCCGCGGTACAAACGCAGCAAGATGGAGCAGAGGCTGAACATGGACGTGTTGTGGTGTGTGGTGCTGCTCATTGTTATGTGTCTGACTGGGGCTATAGGTATGTACCACACAATGCAATTGACTGTTATCATTGACTGCAAGTATATCACTACAATGGCTGCATACATGCAGGTATTGTTCATGCCATTTGACCACAACCATAAAATGTCATGTTTAATGACAAGCTATTTGACCACTGCTCTAACATCACACCTGGCATACGGTATCATGTGGGCAGTTTAATTTAAAGTTGCATTCTTTCTTCATATATCTACGTATATTAGCAAATTAACCAGGTTTAATCTGCAGGGTTGGTGAAGTGAATAAATTGTGTCAATTCCCTCCCGCATAAGATGAGTTTCCCCGGCCGGTCTGCACTGGTTACAAAATGAGCACTCCTCTGTGTAAAGTCAAGTAAGGGATAATCAACGAGTAGGTGTGAGTTGCTTGTGTGAGAATTGAACCTTAAAACCGTTTAACGCACAGTGAGGTGTCTGACTATCATAAAGAGTTTGTTGGCAAATAAATTTGACAACTGGACAATGGATAGGTTGCACAGCAAATATGCAGTATCCAACACTTAGTTCATGGCTACAGTAGCTAGCAATGGTACAGCAGGCTATGGGATTAGCTCATTTGGGTTGCTGTCAAAGCCGGCGCATTAATTTAGATCGGTAATTAAACTTCAGCCGAACTACGTGTGCATATACACGGTTTTAACGCACGTCTGCTGGCCAATCAGAAAAGAGTATTAACACAGGCCATGGTATAATATACAATATAATTGGCAAAAAGAACATGCAGTAAGGAAATATTTAGAGACATTCACTTAATCAACCCTTGCGGATATAAGCTGGTTCATTTTTTAAATATAGATGGCCTATATTATAAAGAAACAACACAAATCGTACATGTAGTACTTTCAATTTACAACGAGTGGTCATGCAGCTGCAATCAAACCATGGGCTAGTCACACACACTTACACAGAAAGATACATACTTTGACAACAGAGGAGGCTCGTCCATTGAGGTAGGGGAGGACAGTCCTCCTCAGTTTTTGGAGAGAAGAGAGAGATTAAAAAATAAATATATGAATTTATTTATTTACAATTAATATTTAATATTATCTCAGTTTTGTTCATAAAGCAGGGTTTCCCTATGGATAAAAACCCATTATTGAAATTCTAAAGCTCCAACAGTGACATCTATAGCATGCAGCTGGAGGACCCATAGATATCTATGGAAGGGAGGCTAGCCTCCTTTAGGTCGGGTTCTTTTATATTAAATCAATGTAATGGCTTTTTTTCTTGCCAATTTCTGATTGGCCAAACGCTGAAAAATTACCGCAAGGGAGGACAGTACTCCAAACAGGATTTAATGATTGACATTTTGTTAGTCCAATCACATTCCAGATTTACCACAGTGAAGGCCGATTGAGTAGGCGTTGATGTCTGTGTTTCTCTTCCCTGTGCCATTGGAGACTTTTTGTGTGTTCGTAGCTCCATAATATAATACATCCGAAAGTATTATGGGACATATTATACATCAAACTGTTCATCTATTTGTCTTGATTCTAGCCATCTAAATATCTAAACTGACATAAATACTTTTTGAGCTAGAGTAATCTGAACACGACAGTCCCACTAGCTGGCTATAGCCGGTAACATCAGCTACGGGGCTACAAGGTGCACGTCAGGCTACGGCATAGGCAGGCGTGCAGATTGGCTGGAGGCGCAAACTGTCGGCAACTCGTCCAAAACATTTCTAGAGACTGGGTCGCAACGCTGGATCGGAGAATTCCACAGCCTGGCTCCTGCTTGTGTGAGAATTGATCGCTTTGCGGTGCTTATTCCTCATCCAGTGATGGATGGGTGGATGGTAAACTTTCAACTGAATGTTCATATTGTTCTGATAATTGTAGGCTATAGCAGCATAAGAGTGGCAGCATTGACAGCAACCTAAATGAGCTAATCCCATAGCTGTACCATTGCTAGCTAGCCATGAGCGAACTGTTGGATATTGCATTTGCTGTGCAACGTATTCCATTGTCCCGTTGTCAAATCTATTTGCCAACACACTGTTTGAGCACAGTGCACCAGCACACCTAATCAAAAACATTTTTAATATATCACCTAACCTCTCCAGCACCTCCCCAATATCAATTATTTTATCTCTTTAGAGAAGAGTACAATCCCTTACAACAACTATTGCTTACAATGTTTTATTGTTGTTTTGTAATATTTTATGGTAAATGGTAAATGGACTGCACTTATATAGCGCCTTTATCCAAAGGGCTTTACAATGAAGGCCTCTCATTCACACATTCACACACACATTCATACAGCTTCCATGCAAGGTGCTAGTCTGCTCATTGGGAGCAATTTGGTGTTAAGTGTCTTGGCCAAGGACACTTTGACAGGTAGTCAGGAGGAGGCGGGATTCGAACCGCCGACCCTACGATCATTGGACGACCCGCTTTACCTCCTGAGCTATACAGCCGCATGGATATGATAAATAAATGCTGCATGTAGTTAAAGAAAGTGTTATTCAGTTTTTCATATGCAAAATTTACTGTAAATCCCATTTAAAGCTGATATTTCAAATAATAACTTACTGAGGGAAAGTGCCCCCCGGCCCCCATGGGCGGTTCGCCTCTCTTCCTCCTGTCCTCAGTTTTTTGAGTCACCAGCCGCCACTGTTTGACAATATTATTAATCATTTAAATCCCACAATATACACTAACAGTATGTTTTGAGTGTTGCTCCTATAATGTGTGTACCAAATGAAATGCTTTATGACATCACATGTGTTACTGTATGTCATGCGTAACAATTCAGCAGTGGGTTGCACCAGCTGTGATCTTAAGTTCCATCTTAAGTTCCATCTTAAATTCCACACTAAACACATACGTTCAAACTAGTTAGTTTGATACTAAAGTTGTCGATGTTCGGTTGCACCACTGAGACGTAAGTTTTATCTTAGTAACACTAGCATAAAATCCACACTAACCAAAACATTGTTGCAGAAAATGACATTTACTCTGTCTGTGGCCAATCACCACCACCTGGTTAAACATTGCAGTCGTTCCACTTGTCTGAAGCAGGCGGAAAGACGATAACGTTTCATCATCCTTTTTCCCCTTTTGTCCCCTGTGTAGCTATTCATAATAGGCAAGCCATTGATAATAGGCAGGCCTATTTACCAAATGTTTTTTTTTTTTAAACTATGGTTTACTATATTGATTATCTGTGGCGAGTAGACGATAGCCTCTTTGCATTATAATTAGCCACAATAACGGTGTGATCCTCAGAAAATAAAGTAGCCTAGGTTAACATTAAAGTTAATCACCACAACAAAGTAGCCTAATACTGTACTCAACAACTACTAACGTTGCTACAGTGCAACCAAAAGGTACTGTAGGCTATAGGCTATATAGGCTAACCAGAAAGGCCAAACATTATAACTATGATGTCTAATCAATCAAGTGTATCACGTTTTATAACCCAAAAATTTAGGCCTGTAGCCTAACGACTGCTATTCTAACCCGTGTGTACATTACTACTGTTTCAAGGATTTGGTCATGTCTGATCGTAGGCCGAGAAAGAAAAACTTCACCCATGAAGAAATATTAATCCTATTATCAAAATACAAACAAAACAAAGACAAATTTGAGTCTAAATTTAACGCTATAACAAACAAACAAACAAACAAACAAAACAAGAAATATGGGAAGACATCACAGAGGCTATGAATGCAAAGGGAGTGGAACTTAGAAATATCAAAGATGTAAGAAAGAAATGGGGTGATTTGAAAATTCAGGCAGTTGAGGACTTCCCAAAACATGTCCCAACGGGAGATGGACCGAAGCCAGTCATGGGGCCATACTCATCATTGGTTTTGGACATTGCTGGAGAGGACTCCCCCACAGTCACTGGTATTGTAGGTGGGGTTGAGAGTGGAACAGCTGCAGTCCCAGCATCTACACCAACACCAGCCTTGCCACCAACAGCCCTACCACCAGCAGCAGCAGCAGCCCTTCCTCTGAGGCCTACATTGGAACACCTCCCCACACCTATGCTGCTTGAACCGGCCCAACCTCCAGAGCCCACTGGATTGGCAGACAGCAGCCAGCCTCACCAGTCCAGCAGCCAGCCACCACCAGCCAAGCGTGTGAGAGCCAACAGAAGCCCTCCTGCTGCAACCATTGAGCCGATGCTGCAGAAATTGAGAAAGTCAAAGAAGAAACACAAACAACTAGGGCTGCGAGCAGCAGTGAGCGGGCCCTCGCACCCCACGCGTGTCGGGGTGTGGCGCCGTTAAAGGGTGTGCTATTTCGGTGTGCAGTACTGAGAGAAACTTCCTGTCACTAGTAGGTGGCGCTCTAAGCGTGACTCAATACCGAAGCATAGATGTGTTCAGGACGGTACCTTGATGAAGCGTGAGACATGTTGAGTAAATGGAATAACGTATGTAGGAGTTATGAGGACTTCCTGCTTGACCTGTAGGCGGCGCTGTAAGTGTGACTCAATACCGACGCAAAGATGTGTTCAGAAGGTGACCTTCACGAAGCGTCAGCAATTTGGTGCAAATCGGATGATGTATGCAGGAGTTATGAGGACTTCCTGTTTCACCAATAGGTGGCGCTATAAGTATGATGCAATACTGACACATAGATGTGTTCAGGACAGAACCGTCATGAAGCGTGAGATATATCGGACGAATTGGATAATGTATGTAGGAGTTATGAGGACTTCCTGTTTCACCAATAGGTGGCGCTATAAGTATGACGCAATACTGACACATAGATGTGTTCAGGACAGAACCGTCATGAAGCGTGAGATATATCGGACAAATCCGATAATGTATGGAGGAGTTATGGGGACTTCCTGTTTCACCAATAGGTGGCGCTATAAGTATGACGCAATACTGACACATAGATGTGTTCAGGACAGAACCCTAATGAAGCGTGAGATATATCGGACAAATCGGATAATGTATGGAGGAGTTATGAGGACTTCCTGTTTCACCAATAGGTGGCGCTATAAGTATGACGCAATACTGACACATAGATGTGTTCAGGAGAGAACCGTCATGAAGCGTGAGATATATCAGACAAATTGGATAATGTATGTAGTAGTTATGAGGACTTCCTGTTTCACCAATAGGTGGCGCTATAAGTATGACGCAATACTGACACATAGATGTGTTCAGGACAGAACCTTCATGAAGCGTGAGATATATCGGACAAATTGGATAATGTATGGAGGAGTTATGAGGACTTCCTGTTTCACCAATAGGTGGCGCTATAAGTATGACGCAATACTGACACATAGATGTGTTCAGGACAGAACCGTCATGAAGCGTGAGATATATCAGACAAATTGGATAATGTATGTAGTAGTTATGAGGACTTCCTGTTTCACCAATAGGTGGCGCTATAAGTATGATGCAATACTGACACATAGATGTGTTCAGGACAGAACCGTCATGAAGCGTGAGATAAATCGGACAAATTGGATAATGTATGGAGGAGTTATGAGGACTTCCTGTTTCACCAATAGGTGGCGCTATAAGTATGACGCAATACTGACACATAGATGTGTTCAGGACAGAACCGTCATGAAGCGTGAGATAAATCGGACAAATCGGATAATGTATGGAGGAGTTATGAGGACTTCCTGTTTCACCAATAGGTGGCGCTATAAGTATGACGCAATACTGACACATAGATGTGTTCAGGACAGAACCTTCATGAAGCGTGAGATATATCGGACGAATTGGATAATGTATGGAGGAGTTATGAGGACTTCCTGTTTCACCAATAGGTGGCGCTATAAGTATGACGCAATACTGACACATAGATGTGTTCAGGACAGAAACTTCATGAAGCGTGAGATATATCGGACAAATCGGATAATGTATGGAGGAGTTATGAGGACGTACTGGTTCACCAATAGGTGGCGCTATAAGTATGACGCAATACTGACACATAGATGTGTTCAGGACAGAACTGTCGTGAAGCGTGAGACATATCAGACAAATCGGATAATGTATGGAGGAGTTATGAGGACGTACTGTTTCACCAATAGGTGGCGCTATAAGTATGACGCAATACTGACACATAGATGTGTTCAGGACAGAACTGTCATGAAGCGTGAGACATATCGGACAAATCGGATAATGTATGGAGGAGTTATGAGGACGTACTGTTTCACCAATAGGTGGCGCTATAAGTATGACGCAATACTGACACATAGATGTGTTCAGGACAGAACTGTCATGAAGCGTGAGACATATCGGACAAATCGGATAATGTATGGAGGAGTTATGAGGACGTACTGTTTCACCAATAGGTGGCGCTATAAGTATGACGCAATACTGACACATAGATGTGTTCAGGACAGAACCGTCATGAAGCGTGAGCTATATCGGACAAATTGGATAATGTATGGAGGAGTTATGAGGACTTCCTTTTTCACCAATAGGTGGCGCTATAAGTATGACGCAATACTGACACATAGATGTGTTCATGACAGAACTGTCATGAAGCGTGAGACATATCGGACAAATCGGATAATGTATGGAGGAGTTATGAGGACTTCCTGTTTCACCAATAGGTGGCGCTATAAGTATGACGCAATACTGACACATAGATGTGTTCAGGACAGAACCGTCATGAAGCGTGAGATATATTGGACAAATTGGATAATGTATGGAGGAGTTATGAGGACTTCGTGTTTTATGGCGAAATGTCAAACTTTGGCGGGGCGCCACGGCAAGGGTGTTTGGTGAAAACTCAATTTTTTTGATAACTTTTGATCACAAAGGTCTTAAGATGAAGCTGACCCGATATGAAGTTGATCGGATGAAATCTGTAGGAGGGGTTCGTCGAAGTACGAGGCATGGAAATGGTCAAAACAAGGACAAAATGGCACATTAAGAGCAAAATGGCGGACTTCCTGTTGCATGTTGGGTATAGCTCCAAGAGACATTTAAGTGTGGCTCGATGAAATACATATGCCCACCGAATTTCGTTAGCCTACATCAAACTGAAAGGTGGGGCTCGCCATTTTAAACTTTCCAGGGGGCGCTCTTGAGCCGTTTTGCCACGCCCATTTCCGTCACCCATGAATTATCAAATTTTTCACCGGGACTGACGTATCTGCAAAGTTTCATCCGTTTTCATCGATGTTCAGGCCGCCTAAAAGGCATTTGTTTGGAGTAAAGGAGAAGGAGAAGAAGGAGAAGGAGAATAATAATCCTTCGAGTTTCAATAGGGCCTCGCACCGCCAGTGCTCGGGCCCTAATCAAGCTGAAAGAGAAAAAAATTTAGCTTGAAAAGACAAAACTACACCTAGAGATATTTAAATGACAAGAAGACTTGAAATCACAAGGATACACAATCACACTAAATGAAGGATAACATTGTAAACTCAGTTTAGTAGCCAACATATGTAATATAAACATATTTGATCATATCAAACATATCATATTTACAGTATGCCAACTTAATAATACAATTAAATGCAACAATGCAACATTTCATGTCTGTTCTTATGTGTGATGGGGCTAGTAGCCAAGAGCGGTATGAAGAGAACAACTTGACAGAGAGAGGGTACGAAGTGACCTTATACATTCCCTATATGTATATGACAGTGTAGCCATCCATGCCTGTTAAATTATTTTAATAGCCAATAATGTAGCTAATGACATCCAGCACGAGTTAGACCTGAACAGGGCTCTAAGTGAGAGGAAGTCCTGAGAGGGCTTGGAGGTTCAGAGGTCTGCGGAGACACAGGAGCTGAGGGACAAATTCAAGCAAAATATGTGTTAGCTTATGTGCTAGCTAGCATGTCGGTTCTAGACATAATTTGCTCTCGTCTAAACCATAACGGGCATGGATGTCTACATTGTCGTATACATCTAGGGGATGAATTTGGTCTCTTAGTACCCTCTCTCTGCGTACAGTATATTGTTCTCCTCTTCAAATCGCTCTAATGCTAATCTTTCAACGGGTAAACATGCCATTCTGTTCAACTCTGTTCAACTTAGCTAAATGTGAACCGTCATTTGAAGTTCTAACTTAAATCTTACACTTAAGGGCTAAGTGTAAGATTTAAGTTATGCTTACGTTCAGGTGGTGCAACCCATAAATGCTAGTAACTCGTAAACTCCGGCATAACCTTGGAAGTTACGTTCAAACTAAGCTACGTTCCAATTTACGATCAGCTAGTGCAGCTCAGGCCTTGTCAAGAAAGGTCTCTGAGAAGGTCCTTTTTTACTGAGTGCTTGGAGTATAGTTGATCATGTCTCATATTGTTACTAAATTATTTAACACTTAATTCTGAATAGAAATAATGAGCAAAACATATGCAGAGGTTCACTATTTAAAAGTCCCAAAACTGTTTCCTTTATTCCAAAATTGCAATTATGATCCTTGAAGAGAAACACAGGTTTTCAAGCCAAAGGAACCCTGAGTACAAACATAGATAGGACTTTATTCAAACTCAGACAGCAAGTTATCACAGACATCGGACGTTGGTGCTGATAGGTGGAACCCATCATTCAGTGTCAATGAAATAGGCGTTTCTAGGGGGAAACAGGATCACATGGGAAGGCAATTAAATTGAATAACCTAGGACATTTGGTCAGGAGAGCAGAGCAGCTGAGCAAACACTAAAACTGAGCTGAGGTGGGATTTATACCCTCGAGCCCATGCTGGCTTTCCTGTCATATAATCCTGTCTTACCTCCGAGAGAGAACTATAGACGATGTTTCCAAGATAATAAAAGGAGGAGACAGTGCTGGGAAAGACAAAAGCTGCACTAGAGAGAAACATCTGCCCTGCATGGTCACAAGCATAGTCAATAATTTCTGTTACAATATTTGTGTACCTTCAGGTCATGGTCTCTGGCTCAGCAACCTGAAGGATCCTCCCTACCTGATTCCTGACAGCACATCTCCAGCCTTGGCTGGTTTCTACCTCTTTTGGACCATGATTATAGTACTACAGGTATTAGCACAGAATCACGTCCCATAATGTACTATTCCTAGTAGCTTTCATGCTTTTGGTGAGACTGCTTTAACTTGATCTTCATTTGCATCTTTGTATTTGGTTGTATTTTATTTTATTGTACTGATTTATGTTGTGTTGATCCTTGATTTAAAGTGTATTTGGTCTCTTGAAAAATGGTATACAAATGAAACGCTATATTATTTCTGCACTTTCTCTGTCAAAGGTATTCAGGCATAAAGCATTGTTTCTTATTGAAATAAGTGTCGAATAAGATGCTCTTTTAAAAAAAAAAAATTGCATACAATATACTGCTAAATAGAATGTGTCCCATTCTCTCATTGACAGGTGCTGATCCCCATCTCTTTATATGTGTCCATTGAGATTGTTAAATTGGGCCAGATTTTCTTCATCCAGAATGACATGGATTTCTACAATGAACACCTGGATTCCAGGATCCAGTGCCGGGCCCTGAACATCACAGAGGACCTGGGACAGATACAGTATGTGTTCTCTGACAAGACTGGAACACTGACTGAGAACAAGATGGTGTTCCGGCGTTGCACCATCTTTGGAGTGGAGTACCCCCATGAAGAAAATGGTGAGTCATTATGAAGGTATTTTTCCTTATACTGATCATTTCATTTTTTCCCCCAAACACTTAAATGAGTTTTGAATATTGACGGCAGAGTGGGTGAGAAATGTAAAATATAGCCGCAAGCAGCAATGATCGGGGTCCAAGCGTTTTGTGACGAGGTGTCAAAAATAGGATTTGGAGAAGGAACAGAAGACCAGTGAAGCAAAGATGCAGACGACTTGATTGAAATTAAGGAACTTGTCTAGCCCAAGAAATTGTAAACTAAAATATTTTTTTAAGTTGACACGTGAAAGTGTCCTTGAGCAAGACACTGTACCACAAATTAGTCCCAATGAGCATGTAGCGCCACATTATGTAATAATGTAATACATTTTCACATCATGTAATAATGCCGCATTTTGTAATAATCTGCTGCATTATGTAATAACATTCTTGAACGCAATATGTAATAAACTTTGACGCATTTTGTAATAAGTTGTTACTGTACATATTGCCATAATGCACGATTATTACATAATGCGGCGCTACAGAGCAGGCTGGCACCTTGCATGGATATGGCATGTCAACTTTTAAAGCACAAGAGGTCACAACAGATGGGCAGAAACAGGAGGTTGTGGCAACCTGGGGATTTGAACCGTTAACCGCCGAATCCCCCAAGAAGGTGAATTACCACTGCACCACCGGGAACACAGGCTTTTCACACAGCACAACTTGAGACAATTATATTACATGTGCAAGACTGGGTTATTTGTCTTTTTGAAATGAAAATAATTATATCAAGGAAAATGTTGGAGATACATTTTTTGACAAAAAATCCCATTATCCTGGTTGGTATTTATTGTGAAATATTTTGGTGAAATTTGTTTAAAAATTAGATGAAATATAAAATGTTGTGCATATTACAGCAAGATATTGAACATTGTACTCATCATTTGACCGATCTGAACGCCGTTTTAAACACTTGATATGTAGTATCCAAAGAATGTTGTTCTGGTTCGTGGTAGCATATGAATGAAGACTTTTGGAGATGTAGACGTTCACTGATTTAGCATATTTTTGAAAAAGATAGTGACAATGAATTAATTATTGATGAATTTTTTTTTTTTTTTTTTTTTTTTTTTTTTAAAGTTTGGAATGTGAAATGTCTAGAAATTTAGATTTGCTGTAAAAAGCCATGGCCACTTTATTCAGTCATTACCAAAGTTTATGCATCGACCTAAGTAATGACCCTAGATCGTGCAAACCAAATTTGGTACGAATCCATGTACTGTAGCAGATTATGAGATATAAACTAGACAACCCCAGTGACGGAATATCCCAAAACTGCATAGAGAAGCTCGGACCTAGCATCCGAACACGTGCACCAAGTTTGGTTACCAATGCTTTAGCCATTTTTGATTTATGGTAAAATGGTACATGGACTGCACTTATACGCTTTCATCCAAAGTGCTTTACAATGAAGGCCTCTCATTCACCCATTCATACATACACATTCACCAATGGCAGCAGCTGCCATGCAAGGTGCTAGCCTGATCATCGGGAGCAATTTTTGGTTCAGTGTCTTTTCCAAGGAGACTTCGACATGTGGACAGGAAGAGCGGGGATTCGAACCACCGACCCTATGATCATTGGACGACCCGCTCTAGCTCCTGGGCCACAGCCGCCCCATTTATGAGCATTTATGTAAAATTGAACTTAACAACACAGCTTTAAAAATGCATTATGTCAAAACGGATTGACATATCTAAATTTCTTTGAGAACGTTACATCAGTGGAGTCTGTACATGATCCTGCCAAATTTTGAGGACGATTGTCCCAAGTTTCCGACAAGTTCGCCGAAATAGGTTATTGAGAAAATGGAAGAAAAGTCCCAAAATGTTACATTTTTAGTGTGTTAGAGTGTCATTTTATGTGCCTGAGTATGGGGTGGGATGTGCAACCCACCTGCCAGTGCTCGCTTGGAGCATACAGTTTTTGCTGCACAAACACTTTTAGCTGAGAAAAATAAGAAAGAAAGGAAGGAAGAATGAGAACAAAATCAATAGGGATCTTGCCGCAGCAGCGGCTGCTTGGACCCCTAAAAATATGTGCTAGCCATGTTATTGCTGATAATTCATTTCAGTATATTCATTTATTTAAAGCTACATTGTGTAAGTGTTGTGCTATGAACTTGCAGTGAGGGGAAATTCTGTCTGCCAGTGTAAATTTTGTGTGCTTCACATTCATGGCGTGTGGATTTTCCTACACCCAAATAATGCCGCAGAGGAATGCCCCATGGTGCTGCTTGAATCTCAGCACACACACACACACACACACACATGCTTTGAACCAGGTGTGGCCACGCTGGGAGGAGGCACCTTCAGCTCCAAGCGCCATATTTCGAATCGTTGTGCATTTTAGAGGTGCTGATATTGTAGTTTTTGTTTTGTGTTGTAAATGTTTTGTGTTGTAAATGTCTTGCAGAGATATTAACGCCTATACACAAGTGAGTCAGATTGAACGTAACCAAAACCTTGATGGACGCAAACTTAGAAGTTCTCATTGGCATTTCTAATGCTTGCTTGTCTTATAGCGGTCTTCCAACATGTCTGCACATACAGTACTTTGTGTCGTCACATGATCAGCCTCTATAATTAATGCACTTTCACCATATTATGACACGATATGTGGCATGTTAAAGGAGAATGCTCGTTTTTGACAACCTGGACCTTATTTACGGCATATTATAAGATGTTTGACTCACCGAGATAACTTTGGTGAAATTCGGAGGCCTGTAGAAGAAATGTAAAATCCAGCGCGAGCTGGAGCAACGCTTGCGCGCTGTGCGCATGCGTGCTGGAGCAAGTGGGGAAGCTACTGTATTTCGTTTCTAAAGACGTTTCTAAAGATCATATTACAGAGGCATGTGAAAAACCACAACAAGCCCTCGCTCTGTAAGCACAACTAGCGATTCATAAAGACAGATTGATGAAAACAACCGTTTCGCGGCAGAAAATAGATTTTTTAGAAGCTGCATTCTCAGTGCCCCGTCCGCCGCCATTACATGGACATACTTGGCTCGCGCTGGATTTTAAATTTCTTCTACAGGCCTCCAAATTACACCAAAGTTATCTCGGTGAGTGAAACGTCTTATAATATGCCATAAATAAGGTCCAGGTTGTCAAAAATGAGCATTGTCCTTTAAGGACTAGCCAACCCTGAGTATTTTTTGACACAGGGTTAAAAGGCCAGTCCTCAATATTGTAGAGACAAAGGGTGATGGTTTGGCGTCTCTTAGACGTCTCAGTAAGTGATATTTTATGTTTGAGAACATTCTCATATGTTAGCTAGAAGCCTTCTCACACTATGTGTCCTTGTATTGCCGATGTGTGATGCTCGAGAGAGGGGTCAAGATAACCTGGTGGTATGGGAATCTTATGATCACAAGACGAGGGGGGCGAAAAGGGTACTTGAGATGGTGATGAGTGTCTCTTTGTTGTGAGTGTCTCCTCTGTGACAGCTACCTGCTGTGAGAGAGCTGAGCTGTAACTTTACTTTTGCTTGATTATGCAATAAACCTCTATTAGACACTTATAGAGCTGCGCCTGCAGATAAGCACTGGCAAGACTGTCGGCGGCATTCCATCTAAACAACACAGAAGCAAAAAGGGAACTGGACGTGTTTGTTGATAATAAGCGCCTGGATTTCCAGCAAGCCCCAGAGTACCTCGGCGTACGCCTGGACAGGACACTGACCTTCAAACAACACCTAGAAGAAGTGAGGGCCAAGGTGACATCAAGAGTCTCACATCCCACTGATGTCAGGACAGCAGAGTCGCTGCCCATCTTTCGTTGCAGGCTCAAAACTCATCTCTTCAAGAAGTACTACAACAATCCTCCCACCTAAGCACTTATTATATTATATTGCACTGTACTTTAGATTGTGATTCTTGCACTTTGCCTTCAGCACTAGATTATGCTCTTAGTCACTTGTTTTAGAAAGAAGATGCACTTGTGAGTTCTGGCAAGTAGTAGTACATTGGCTCTTCCTACGTTAAATGCAATTATTGTTAGTCGCTTTGGATAAAAGCGTCTGCTAAATGACTGTAATGTAATGTAATGTAATCCGAAGCCTAGCTGGTACAACCTGGGGAACGTCCGCCAGGACCCTACAAATCTCCACTTAAGCCCTGGTCTTCTCGGCAGCTGAATACTGTGCCCCAGCTGGTGTAGAAGCCCACATGTCAAAAAGGTGCTGCAATTAACAATGCTCTCAGGACCATAACTGGCTACCTTAAGCCCACCCCTGTGCCCTTCCTGCCAGTCCTTGCGGGATTTGCCCTGGCTGGCCTTCGACGAGAGTCTGCTACCCTAGCTCTGGCAAGGAAAGCCCAGAAACATGACTGGCATATCCTGCACAATACTAAAACTAAAGCAGTGGCCCCAAGCATACTTAAGTCCCGCCACCCTTACAACATGGCGGCTGAAGAGATGCTCTGCTACATCCCTGAGGACCAGTCAACAAATGCTTGGCTGGCAGCATCTTGGAAGCAGAAGTGGGAGTCAGCCGGGCCCACACATATCCATCACTACATCTGAGACCCGGGAGAAGGCATTCAAGGAGTAGAAGTACCTCATCGGCAATGGACCCTGCTGAACCGCCTACGTACGGGGGTCGGCTGCTTCAAATCATCCATGAAGAAGTGGGGCCTGGCAAACAGCGCAGCATGCGAATGTGGGGAGCCCGAGCAGACTGCCGACTACATAATTACTACCTGTTCCCTGTACAGACCACCTTCGGAGGCCAGCCTCTTTCAAGTGGGACCAGAGACGAGGGCATGGCTACACAGCACTGAGTTGGACATCTGAACGTGATACACAAGAAAATAATCTATTAGACAAAGGAGCGCTTCATCCCGTGTTGGATCTTCATTCATCAAGAGATCTTCAGTGTGTTTGATTGGTTGAAGCAGAGTTCATTTTATTGTTGGTACAAACACAACGCAGAGCCAGCGAACAGTCAATTATCAGAGTCAATACAAAAACACCAAAAGCCAAAACAACTCAACAGGGGGGACAAATATTGTGCATGCACTCTGTCTGTTGTAGTCGAATGATTCTCTTCTTTCTCTCTCTCTCTCTCTCTCTCTCTCTCTCTCTCTCTCCCTACTGTATGTCTCTGGCAGCAAGGAGGCTGGATGTGTATGAGCCAGAGGAGGGCGAGGTGGGGTGCCACACGCTCACACTCAAGTCGCGCTGTAGCGCCAAGTCCCTGAGCTGCCGTTCCCTCAGCTGCAACCGCAGTTCCGTCTCGCTGCACACACTCACGGACCATGCTGGGGGGGAGAGGCCAGATGAGCCACCCAGCCCTCAACTGCATCGCCACAGTGCCTTCAGTAGCCGTATGGTCAGTTCCACACACACACACAGCTTTATTGTTGCAGAGGAATTATGTTTTTTCTTTTTGTCTAGACTGTAAACAGTGATTATTGATCAATAAGTGCTGTTAATGTTACATTTAACTGTACCACTGCCCGGCCATATTTTTCTTATACACTTTCAAGTAAACAACATTAAGACTGTAAACAACATTAAGACTGTCTTACTCTTTGGGACGACTCAGGCAAAGGATGTGGTACCGGACCCTTCGCTGGTTCAAAAGCTGGACAGCCTGTCCTCCCCACTGCTGAGAGAGAGCTCTTCCCCCAGTATGGAGCTCACCTACATTGTGGACTTCTTCCTGGCTCTGGCTATCTGCAACACGGTGGTGGTGTCCTCTCCTAGTCAGCCCCGCCATGTGGTGTGTACTGTAGCTAGCTACATGTTTAGACCAGGGGGTTGTTCCACAAAGCAGGATTACTGAGTTTGCCAGCTAACTTTTAGATTTCTGTAAGCTAAACGTGTTGCCTGGAAGTCTTTGAATGTGCACATTATCTCATATTTTTTGTCACATTTTATTACCTCAGCCCCAGTGACAGTACAGGGTGAGAGGTTATGTTTTCAGTGGCATTTTTGTTTGTTTGTTAGCAGGATTACGCAAAAACTACCACACTGATTTTCACGGAACTCCATGGAAGGGTGTAGCATGGGCCAACTTAGACCCCATTAAATTTTGAATCCAACTCACGGGGTGGGTCCACGAGCTGCCCGAACATGGTCGGCCATTCACCTTCATTCATTTTTTAGACCAGGTTTACACTAAAACTACCAGACTGATTTTCATGAAACTCAGTGAAGGGATGTAGCATGGGTCAACTAACAAATAAATTCTGTAGCAGATCCGAATCACGGGGAAGGTCCATGAGCCACACCAAACTTGGCTGGGCCGGCCATTATATTTTGCCGCACACAGAGCCACGAAATGCATTCATGGGCGGAGGTCTGTGTTTGTTAATGCACTTCACATTTTAAAGTTCTTCAAGTACATAGAGTAAGAATGTCAACATTCTCTGGAGAGCGGGCTGCGCCTTGAGCTGAGACAATCAGTCTCAATCATCAATCATCCTGTCATGGAGAACACTCTCACTAACAGCATTAGTTAGTATGAAATCACAGCTCATTTAAAATAATAGTATGTCCTTAGTTTAGATTAACCAAATCGGTGTTTTATGTGTGGCATTGGGTTCATAAGTAACTATTTATGCAAAAAATAATACAAATGACAGATAAGGTTGTGTGTAGATGTGAAAAATCACATTGCAGCACTCATAGATGCAATAGACTATTAGCCATAGAGATTACAGCCCAGAGTCTAGCTCTCACATGTAATCTAGCCTACAACTGGAAGCGGGAAGAAAAGCTGAACTAATGTCAAAATCAAACACTCATTATTTTCAACTTCGATTCAGAATCTTTACCCCCCTAATACTAACTAACGTAGTGTTCTTATGTAATGAGTAATTAACTTTCATTCCAGCCACAAAAGTACAAAACACTTTGCTGGCTATCCCATTGATCCTGATTTGTGGAATGCCCTCAACAATACCTTGTAATTTGACATTGAGTGCATCATAAATGCAAACACTTCATAATAACATGTCATCCTCTAGTTAGAGAAATGCAATTCTTAGGCTGTGGCGTACCACCATTTTGTGGTGCCCTAACACAAGATCATTAATTGATTTTGAAATAATTGTTGAATTCAATGCTATGTTGAATCCTGGACAATACTCAAGTCTCAATGATGCCCTGGACTTGAATTCACAGGTTCAGGTGCCAGAAGTGTCCCACACCCCTCTCAAATCCCTGGAGGACATCAAACTCATGTTCCAGCGCTTCGGCATCCCCCGTTTCTCCACCCTCTCCCCTTCACAGGCCAGTGAGAGCCCCCATAGCTTCACGCGTAAGCTCTTCGCCCGAGCCAAGGCTGGCTCCTTCACCCCTTCCACCACCGCCAGAGAGAGGACTGACCCAGATCATGAGCCCGACCTTGATGCCTCCGTACTTAGACACTTTCCAGGATCAGACAGGCCTCCTGAAGAGGAAGAGGAGATAGAGGAATGGAAGGCAGAGCACAGGGAAGCTGAGGGAGACGAGGGGTCAACGATCTGCAAGGACAGACTGGTAAACCCAAGAGAGCCGTGCGACAGTCTGAAGGACTCGGCCACAGGTCAAAATGAGCTCGGAGAGCCCCCGGCTGATGACGACTCTCTGGTATACGAGGCGGAGAGTCCAGACGAGGCTGCGCTGGTCCATGCAGCCAAGGCCTACCGCTGCACCCTGCTGGGCCGCTCCCCGGAGCGCCTGCTGGTGGAACTGCCAGGGATTGGAAGCCTGGATGTGCGCCTGCTCCACATCCTGCCCTTCGACTCCGCCCGCAAGAGGATGTCTGTGGTAGTCCGCCATCCGCTCACAGGTCAGGTGGTGGTATACACCAAAGGAGCCGACTCTGTCATCATAGACCTGGCTGAGTCACCCAAAGGTAACATATAGCCCCATTCCCACAGTGGGCCAAAACCTTTCTGTACAGTGCTTGATATAGCTTGTTGCCATTTCCACAGTCACTCCCAGGCCTGATCATATTATGTCAGACTATTTCAGTGTTCAAACATAAGTTGGTAACACATGGTCATCATCATACCGAATGGGGCTAAAAGCAGGTTTATTATTACTATACTATTACCACAATCCCCCTCCTCTCTGTGTCCAATGCTGTGGTTACCTTCATTTTAAAGTACTGTAATTTGAAGGAGACTGAGTTCAAGTGAGTAGAAATGGTAGAAAATGGAGACTAATTACTGGATATAGTAAAACAAGCAATTGGTCTTAAGTAAAGCACATTACTGAAAATCATTAAAGTGCATAATAGATATTTGAAGATGTATCAATTACAATGGTTGTGATGGTTGTTTATTTTTAACACAAAAGTTATGGTCATTGTCACGGTTGCATGGTTAAAGTTTTTTTTATGTTCACCATGGAAATTATAAAATGGAAAATTATTGAAGTCATATATAAGAATGTGACACCTATATATATATATATATATATATATATATATATATATATATATATAAGCTGTATTATCATTATATGAATACTTAAGACTTCAGCAGAATAACAGGCGTGGTTAATGAGTTAACATTTTTCGAGGAATGATGAGAATGTCTTGGGTCTCACTTTAACCGTAGTAGTAGTAGTAGTAGTAGTAGTAGTAGTAGTAGTAAAACCTATCTGTAATCTACCTTTCAATTATTCCTTATCTCTCTCTCTCTCTCTCTCTCTCTCTCTCTCTTTATTATCCTCTTCAGATGCTGAGCAGACAGATGGCAGAGAGTGCCATATCAGAGAACAAACTCAGAAACACTTGGACAACTATGCCAGAGAAGGCCTTCGTACCCTCTGCATTGCTAAAAGGGTAACATGCCAGTATTATGCCATTTAAAGACAATGTAATTGCTTAATTTAGATATATCTGGCAACACAAGTAAAAATGCTAAATCTGCATAAATGATGATTATGTCAGAAACATAGTTTAGAGCATTTATATGATACAAATCTGTTAAGGATTTGTGAGAACAAATAGAGACTAAAATTTGTGAATTGATTGCCTTGTGCATTTCATCATCAGGTGCTGGAGGAAGAGGAGTATGAAGTTTGGTTGAAGCGTCACAGCTTTGCAGAGACCAGCATAGAGAATAGAGAGGAGCTGCTGCTAGAGTCTGCCCAGAGATTGGAGTGCAACCTCACACTATTGGGTAAATATACTACACCATCTCCAATTATACATATCTTTGTAGTTACTTACTGATTATTTCCTGCTAAAAATGGTCATATCCTGTTTATCAAATATTGGTCTTTAGGGAGGACACTGCTCTAATGAATTTTTGTAGATAATCGAAGAATCAGTTTGTTTCTTTTCCTTTTCTGTTGTTGTCAAAAAATAGATAAGCAAAGCTTCTGTCCCAGGTCTGCCAGCAGCTTCCAGTCCCATGCTGCTCCCAATTGGCCCATCTGTGTCTTTGGAGCATAGGCATTGGGTAGCTGCGCACCTTCACGGACAAACTGACATGTATCCACCCGATGGAATGACGTGAGAGGCAGGGCATTGATGGTTGCCCGTCTGCTCTCTAGCGTAGCTGCTAGACACTTCAGTACCTGTTATGCCTCCAGGTGTACCGGCCTTGTGTGAGGCTCGTCTTGCGAGCTTGTGAGCATTAAAACAGTTGTTCAGAACCGCAAGCAATATAATTTCTCTGATTGACTTTCATGGCTCTGCGCGCACGTGCGCATTTTTGGTATTGCTGCATTCGTTAGGTCGAGAGCTTTATGCCAGTCCAAACCACGTTTCTCTGTGACCTCGAGATATTGTATGGCCATTTCAATTACCCCTATTGACAATGAATGAATGAATGAATGAATCCCCAAGATCAAAAAATGAAAGGAGGTGAATGGCTAGCCATGTTTGGGCGGCTCGTGGACCCGCCCTGTGACTCAGATCCACTCCAAAATTGAATGTGTTCTAAATTGGGCCATACTACACATCTCTACCGAGTTTCATGAAAGGCAAATTTATTTGTCATTTTATTTTTTGCATAATCATACTCCAAAAAATGAATGGAGGTGAATGGCCGGCTCAAAACCAATGCGGGCACGAAATCAGAAAGTGAAGTGACGCGGTGGCGATATATTCACTCATGAGGAGCGAAGTCTTGGCGCTTAGATTTAGCATAAAATAGCCTGGGTGTCTAGAGGAAGTTAAACCATAGTGAAACACCCATAAGCAAATCAATCGCGGGGGGCACACGAAAGACATGCAATGACAAAATGCTTAGTGGACATGCAACCTTAGACGAAGGGGGAATGTGAGTTCAATTTCAAGGTGAAGACGCCTCCCCCCTTGGTTCTCCTGACTCGGGGAAAGAGTTTATAGTGTGTAAATGGTTGTGTGGGTGTGCATGTGTTATAGTGTGCAAGGTAAGTTATATGTGTGTGCAGAGCTGGCCCTGACCTCCCTGGGGCCCTAAGCAAAGTTCTGCTAAAGGGCCCTCCTACCTGACCCGTGAGACATGTAAACCTTTTTCTATTGACACCCCAGTGCTACAATCGAGTCCCCCCCCCCCCCGCGAACTGCTTGTAGCTGATGCTGGCTGTACACCTCTGGTTGTGCTAGTGCTAGTACTGGTTTAGGCTGCCTGTACTTCACCTAGGTCTGTGTTAGTAGTTCCCGAAGCTGGCTGTACTGAGCCTGTGGTATCTGTTGAAGCTGGCTGTACTGGGCCTGTGGTAGTACTGGCTGAGGCTGGATGTGGATCAACTGAGCTTGTACTAGTTGATGATCCAGCATCTCCTTTAGTTTTACTAACAAACTTCAGCATAGCACCTGTAAATTATAGATAACAATGCTATTATTAATTTCATCAGCTGCAATATGGATAGGCCTATCCCTAGTGAAAAACTATTACACAAGTACACTTAATAAATGTACTTCAATGTAGCTAGCTAGCTAACATTATCTAGCTAACTCATTTGGCCACACAGCGTAAATATTCGTGGAACAGATCGGGTAACGTTAGCTATTACCGCAACACATTTCCGAACTGCAGTTTATAAACAGCTTTGCACATTGTGACATTTCTCAAACCGTACATAATACATTTCACTCTCACATTTATCAGGCACAAAGTCACAGAACACAGCCCTGGAGTCAATGGCTGACAAGCAAAAGACACACGCAGACCAAGAGATGCGCTGCTGAGCCCAAGTGCTGGTTAGCAAGACAGACAGACTAGGATGCGCTGAAAGCTAACAAGCAACTTAACGTTAACTTTATTTGCTGACATCAAATTTGGAGTGGAGATAACACAAGTTTACCTGATTGCTGTTCCCGCAATTCAGTCTCATGCTTTTTTTTCTCTTTTCATTGCCTGAAATGTTGCTCCGCTTCACCTTCTTCTCTATGCTGTAAGTGATTGACACCTGCTTTGGCACGAGAGGAGGGGAAGGCAGGGCCTTACGTAATTTGCGGGGCCCTACGCAACTTGCGTAGTGAGTGTATAGGGAGGGCCGGTTCTGTGTGTGTGTATGAATAGTTTGTGAAATAAGGCTGTTTTTATGTTTGTATGTTATATATTACATATTACATTGTGTCACAGATGCATCTTGAGAGAGGGGACAGTCAAAGACAGTGTGTTGGGGGCAGATGTTACAGAGTTGGGGATGATGTGGAGCAGTGCAGTCCAGGGAAAAGGAAAACATTGGGAATTCAGGGCAAGCTGGATTGAGATGAGCTATCCACCATCCATGGGTCAGATACCGGGCCTACAATGTGAAGATGGTTATACAGTACATAAATCTCTGTCCATTGTGTTGCATATTCATTAGAGTGGCGTGACTTCAGATAACCATGTATTTGACGTCCCACAAAATGTGAAAAAGATGGAAATAAATGAAAAATGTTCAACTTCATAGCTGCATAACTGAGTGTTTCTTTCTACCTTCTATCTCAAGGTGCAACAGGGATTGTGGACAGACTCCAGGAGGAGGTCCCGGAGACCATTGAGGCACTACAGAGGGCAGGGGTAAAGGTATGGGTCCTCACAGGGGACAAACAAGAGACTGCCATAAATATTGCCTGCGCCTGCAAACTTCTACGGCCCACCGACAAACTGCTGACTGCCAACTGTGGAAGCAAAGTGAGTTTTAGTGTTAGGTATATGGTTATGGAAATATTCCAGGTTCTTCCAACTCAGATACTTATTCTATGGCTAGGATGTGTTTTTTACTAAACCAAACAAGAGACACTTCCTCTGAACATTGATTAATTTGAGTAATACATCTCCCACTAAATATTTGCTTGAATTAACCCCTGCCATTGTGTGTTCCCCCAGGAGGCATGCAAGGTCTTGTTCCAGGAGCTGAGTGCTGACTTGGGCCGCTGCGAGGCCCGATCAGACTTGGCTGGCTTCATGTTGGTGATCGACGGGCGCACTTTGGATTTGGCCCTGCAGGATGATCTTAAAGTGGAATTCCTGGAGCTCTGCCGGCGCTGCAAGGCCGTCATCTGCTGCCGCTCCACCCCTCTGCAGAAGAGCCAGGTGGTACAGCTGGTGCGGGACCAGCTTGGGGTCATGACCCTAGCCATAGGTGAATGAAAGGGGGGCTGTGCCTATCATAGAACTGAGCAAGCATTGTTTGCCTATTAAGAGATTTTGGCCTTAATTTTGGCAATATGCATTGTCTCATCTGACTGGGTCTTTCACAGTAGTTGTTGTCTTGCTAATTTAATCTAACAGACCACGTTAGGATAGCTTGCATGCTTCCTGGCATTGGAACTTTCTCACTCATGGGATATTGGGACACAGTGTCAGTTTGAGAAACTCAAATGGATTCCTTGCTTAACCAGGTGATGGAGCCAATGATGTCAGCATGATCCAGGTGGCAGATGTTGGCATCGGGATATCTGGCGAGGAGGGCATGCAGGTACAGTCCTTCTTCAGGATCAATGAGTGAACCTAATTATTCAAAACTGTTTCAAAACATTATTTTTGTGACAAAAAAGAAAGGTGGTGCAGTTGTGCAGTTGATTACGGAACACCCAAACAACCCATCCACAAGTGTATCCGTCTTAACTTGAATATCACAGAATGTCAACTCTTTTGAAAGTGAGCCAACTAATTGCTTATTGGAACACCCCTGCTCTCTCTCTCTCTGCCTCTTTCTCTCACTCTCTCTTTATTCAGGCTGTTATGTCCAGTGACTTTGCCATCTCCAGGTTTAAGCACCTGCATAAGCTGCTGCTGGTTCATGGCCACTGGTGCTACACACGCCTGGCCAACATGATCCTTTACTTCTTCTATAAGAATGTGGTAAGAATTTCCCTCACATCTGTGTGAAGGAAAGTGGTCTCTCTCTCTTAAGAGACATATTGTCAAGACCTGCAGTATGTCTGACTTGTTCCCTTTCTCCCCCATCTATCCATCCATCATTGTCTAGATGTATGTCAACCTGCTGTTCTGGTACCAATTCTTCTGTGGTTTTTCTGGGAGCGTCATGACCAACTCTTGGGTGCTCATCTTCTTCAACCTCCTCTTCACCTCCGCCCCTCCCCTAATTTATGGCATCCTGGACAAAGATGTGTCTGCAGGCACCCTCATGAAGTTACCGGAACTCTACAAGTTTGGTCAGAAGTCCAAGGTGTGTATGAAGCCCTTTTTACACTGAGGTGTTTTGTGTGGAAAAGGTTGGCGACAAAAAATGAATGTGAACTGAATTTCTCTCGCTGAACCCTTACAAAAAGATACATAAACGAACCTGCTATCTTCCTGAGTCATGTGTGCGGCCCCTAACCTTGACCTGAGATGTAGGAATCGGCAGGGGCGCGGGAAGGCAGTTTGAGAAGGGGTGCTGAGGTGCTGTCTATAATCTAGGCTGGTGTTTGTTATGAAAATGTCCCTGCCTCTGTCTGTCGCTCACTCACACACACTCACACATGCACATGCATGACGGACCCCAGTGCACAGTATAATTTTATACAACGGTTAGTTCTGGTTCTTGATTCTGATTGGCTGGAAGCCGTGTTAAAATACTTTGTAACACACACCTGGGACCGCATATCATTCCATTTTCAGTATTAATGCGCCTCCCATTTGATCCAATGCATTGTAGTTGTTGTTGTTGCTTGGCAACCCTTTTGTTAGGGGAACTATTTTGCTCGGCGGAATTGAGGGAATGATGCTTCGTTTTGAATAAATGTTAATATTTTACATTGCCGTGTGTTTATTTTACACTAATAGCTGTAGTAACCGTTGTATAAAAGCAATAAACCACGAGAGGCCGTGTGTTATAGTGATTTTATAACTTTGCTTCGCATCGTGCCTAGCTGTTATAAAATCACTATAACACACAGCCTCTCGTGGTTTATTGCTTAAAAAAAGCGTGCACGCACACTACAAATACGTGATGTGAAATATTTTAATAATATAATGTGTAGGAATTTACAGTCGAATGAGCGGTAAAGGGGAGGAAAGCTACATCAGAGCCAACACGTGCAGGCTAATGTAAAACAGCTAGACGGTCACACTACACATTCAGAACTAACGTTAATGTGGTAGCGCTATGCATGCAGTAATGTAAACAGCTAGACAGTCAATCAAATGACACGCACACGAACCATACAGTACATCATTTGACACACCAAAAAGTTTTAATAGGCCTGATAGGTTAGGCACATAAACAGCTTATTTTCACAGCATCGCTAGCCTAAAACATGCCATTAACAGAATATCCAATAGAACACATCAACTGGTGCTTACTTGAAAACTCGCTAGCCACGCTCCTAGCCTGGTTGTCGTCGGGCACAGTAGAAGAAGGTCCTGGTTGTTTTAGCATTTTTGGCATTGAAACATCTGAGATGCATTTTTGCACCATGTTGTAGGTTACTTCGTCTGTTAGCCAACTCTTGCTGCGCGTTTGCAATCAAATTTGTGACAACTTCCGTAGTGACGCCGTTGTGAGCACGTAGCTTGACTGCCATGCCTGTGGTCACTAAAAACTAACAAACAAATTTTTTCAACATCTGTATTCCTCCCCGAAGCAAAATTATTTCTCTTTTTATTTTTATTGCACTCAGGAGGGGTGCTCCTCTGCAGCTCCTCCTGTCTGCAGCTAGGGGGTGCTGCAGCACCCTCAGCATCCCACTTCCAGCGCCCCTGGGAATTGGTGTAGAAAAACAAAACAAACTGGCACACAGCAGTCCTCACCCCAAGTCCCATCACTCACCCTCTTCTCTGGGCTGGTCCAGCTCTATTTTTGGCCTGTTGGCCGGAGGAGCGCAGGTTGTTTAGCATTCATCTGGTGGGGGATTAAGGTCCGCCAATGCTGTCTTTCATCGTTTTCGTTTCATACTTTTTTTTCTTTAGCTTTCTTTACAAGTCAATGAGCTTGTAGATAATTTCAATTCTAAAAGTACAAATATTATTGATGCCATTGCGCCCACTAAGGTGAAGGTGGTCCCTGGTAAGAAATGATACGCTGGTCAGAATAGAAAAAAGAGTGTTGAAAAGGTGAACGCAGGTGGCGCCCTGAGATTGGAAGGTTTGGGGTTCGCTCCCCGGAGGAGTCATACCAAAAACTATAAAAAATGGCACCCAATGCCTCCCTGCTTGGCACTCAGCATCAAGCACTAGCGTCATGTCCAGGAGGTGTGCTTGTACGTCAAGCTGCCTCACGCTAAGGAATCAGGAGATAGGCTCCTGTCCTATGGGCCACTAGGCTCGAGAACCATTGGTTCTCAAGGCTACTTACTTGTAGCCGTTGCATTGGGCATCTAATCCAGTGATCCACGCCAAACCTGCTGCCATACTAGTTCACCTCTCTCACCTCTGCAGTGACGCTCATATAGCCACCTCAGGGGACCGCCTCTGCTGTGTCATCATGCACACAGACAGTGCCACACAAAATGAAAAGAAAACAAGTGTATGAGTGTGTGTATATTTAGTTTTGTGGGGGATGGATGCCTAACTAAACTCACAAATATACCCAATCCTAACACTGTTCAGAATGATTATTTTTGAACAAATACGGAAGATACATCTTGACAGTTTCGCAGTTGGTGTGGAACGATTCACAGAAGTAAATAGCAGGAAAAGTACTTGACATCAGTCCTAATGTTGGTTTTGTCCTTGGTGCAGTAGTCAGGTACAATAGTCATAAAGCTGCAAAAGAGGACTTGCACACAAAAAGATAACCAGACTCAAAGTCTTATCAAAAGGTTAGTAGATTTAGTAGGGATCAATAACAAATGCAAATGTTTGAGTCCACGCAGGGACTATCGTCAGTGCAATGCGAAGAGTGTGGTTGGCATTGTCCATATATAGCCTCGTCAGTTCAGAATCAGGCCTTGTTTACACGTAGCCGGGGATCTGGGAAAACTGTGATATTTATCTGCGTTTGTACCTGTCGTTTACACGTAAACGGAGGTTTTAACCCACTGAAAACGAATGTTTTAAAAACTCCGGCCAAAGTGGAGATTTAGGAAAACTCAGTTCTTTCGTTTGCATGTAAACAGAGGAAGACGAAGATTTACGTCATGTATTTGACAGAAAATGCATTGCGTCAGGTCTGCGACCTTTGTTTACAGTGTGTTTGCTCCTCTGACGTGCTCTAATAATCATGGATGTTAAAGCGATGTTCGTTTTATGTTAGTGCAAAGTCTGTTGGTGTGTTTGCATTTGCAAATACAACTGCTTTATTATGATAATGTGTCTTCGTGCTTCTTGTTATACTGCCGCCTACAGGCGTAGAGTGCCACCTACAGGCGTAGAGTGCTCTTGGTGGCGTATTTATGCGAGTGGCAGCATATTTATGCCGGTTCGTGTGCACAATTTTATTTTTTTAAACGGAGAGGGGGAAATATAAGTTTATGTAAATACCTGTGTATGTGTAAACGAAGCCTCAGTTTCCAAAGCTTGATTGGGCACACCTGTGGCCTCCTGCACTCAAGAGCATGTAACCAATTAGCAGTTTGCTATAGCAGAAATTGCTAAATGGAATGAAGTTTGCACAGATCCACACTAGTGCACATAGAAGCATCAACACCAGAGACCTTGTTTACACCTTGCATTAAAATGCGTCTCGTATAGAGATTGTATCTAGATAATGATTTAGCCTGATTACATTTACACCTAGCATTAATATGCGTTTCGATTATCTTCAACCTGATCCGTTTGAGATCCGATCGACTCTGTCCAGCTGACAATCGAACGTCACATCCTGTTTGTGCTTGAATATTTCCGTCTGACCAAATTGAGAGTAGACACTGTCTCGTCTGGACTCCAACCTTGACCAGTATCCATTTTAATGCCTTCTTGCTAGCTGCCATGGAAGCCTGCTCCTTGCTGGTCTGGAACCGGCGCGTGTCAACGGCTACACGTTGTTGATTTGTGGATTAAAAACGCATTTCCATTTACACTTATATTAAATGTGGTCGAAATGCGTCCCTGACCACCTCCGGAGGTGGTTTGGCCAATCGGATCGCAATCTGTCCTCAAAACGTTTTGGGCGCATTTACACCTATAATTTCATGTGGTTTAGCATGATCAGATTGCAATCTGATCACCAAAAACAAATTTTAATGCAAGATGTAAATGGGGTCAATGACATCAATATACACATATAAACAGCCATAGATATGCAATACACAAATTCAAGTATGTAGGCTGCATTCATACATCTAAAACAGCAAAGATTCACAGAGACATAACTTCATATTTATTTTATGCTATGCAAATAAACACCTCTACATTAAATCTATTTAATGTGGATGTTGAGGAGCACAACGGACCTGTTATCATCAAGTATCTTTAATTCTATAGGTTGGCATTCAAGTTAATGCACACATCTGGTTTTGACCATTTAAATATTTTGTATTATGTTCTGCAGGCATACCTCCCTATTACCTTCTGGCTCACAATGCTGGATGCCTTCTACCAAAGCCTTGTCTGCTTCTTTGTGCCTTACTTTGTGAGTATATAGTATTATATAGATTTGCATGTTTTTATAGTATTGTTAGGTTTTATGTGTAATGTCATGGGAACCTTGTTGTTACTCTTTGTGTTTTAGATCCTGCTATCCTTGGCATGTTACAGATGTAGGAGTTATATCATGTTTACAAAAAATATCCTGTTGCCATATTGTAATACGACCTACACAAAATGTTCATAAATTGTAACATCCAACCTGGTTTTGGACAATGTTTTTTGGCAGGCATATGCAGGGTCAGATGTTGGCATCCTCTCCTTTGGGTCTCCTATCAATGCCTCTGCCCTTCTCATCATCTTGCTGCATCAAGTAATTGAGAGCCACACACTGGTGAGACTCAAACACACTCAAATGACAAAAAATAACTTGATTGAATTGCATTAATTCCCTTGACTTTCCTATATAGCCACATGAGATATTTTTGTGTGTTGGCTGTAAGCCAAGGAGAGGGAATCCTTTTTGTCCGTGCGTCTTCCGTCTTGCGGTCTGTTGTTGACCTTCAATTCCATTGCTGCTACCACAAGAGGCAGTAGTCCCAAAACATCAAAACCAAAAGACTCCACTGACCCCGTAGTTTCTCTCCCTATCGGCGTGTGTGTACGGGGTGTGCAGGAGGGGGGTTGGGGGGCATTGGGAGTAATAACAATGTCGGAGAAGACCCTGTGCAAGACCCCACGGTACGCTACTGCATTATAGACAGACAGTCCTCATTACAATAGGAGTAGGACACTTCAAATCCTATAGTAATTAATTTTTGTATAGGATGTGATGCACCAGTGGCTCTACGCCTATGTGGTTTATTTTCAGTGATTAGACTGACTGTTGACTGGCACAGCTTTAGGTGGTGATGGAGAAATGAGTTTAATGTATTGATGCTTTTTTGTGCGTGACTTACAGTGCCAGCGCACCTAGTATAGCGTTCGTCCGGTCATCACTCCCTCCCTCCCTCCCCTCCGTTACTGCGGACAATGTTGGCCTGCATTTGGCACCACAAGAGGCAGTAGTCCCAGCACACCAAAATCAAGAAGGACACCAAAATCAACCCGCCGATCTACACTGCACAAGTAGAGTAGTGGTGAGAGCATTGGACTCCCACCCTGGAGACTGGGGTTGAAGACCCGGTGGGGATGACTTTATGGGACTATACCCCAAACCTCCACATGTTCATCCTTTCACTCCAACCTTTACCCCTTGCCTTATAAATCAGATCCTGTCCCAACCCCAACCCATATTCTAACCCCAACCCACACTAGGGACTGGAAGAAGGGCACCAAAACCCACCCGCCGATCTCCACTACACAAGTAGAGTAGTGGTGAGAGCATTGGACTCTCCGGGGGTTCCCAGTGGGGATGACTTTATGTTATCATCAGTGTAACTGCTTTAGCCACTGACCGCTACCATTAATGTTATGGAAGCTGCTGCTAGTTGTTGTGAGCCCATGAGCTAACTGGCTATCCCGCTCTTATTGTGCTGGATTAGCATTGGAAGCATTGGAACTGATGTGTCCAGGTGACAAGACCTATCTTTATTTATCAAACATTACCGTCCTACCAGTCCCGCACAGAAACAAGCCAGCCAACACACATAAGCCAGGCTTGACCTGGCCTGGTTACCAGAAGGGATGTTCATTCTAATACTGTACATTCTATGAAATCTTTGGATATACTTTTGATATATCTGTCAATATGAATTTACTATATACTGTACTGTACATGTAATGTGTTACGATAGGTGTCTCTGATTTCCCAGTATTTTAGATAATGTATTTAGTGTTTATTTTGCTTTCACAGACATGCTGTTTTGATATATGCTGTTTTCACAGACATGGCTCCATGGGTTGGTGCTGCTGGGGAGTGGTCTCTTCTACTTTGTCTTCTCGCTGGTCTTCAGTGCCTTGTGTGTGACATGCAGCCCCCCAACCAACCCCCTGGGAGTCGAGACTCTACAAATGTCCCAACCACTCTTCTATGCTGTGTGTGCTCTCACCACAATGCTTGCACTGCTACCACGGTATAAACACTCTACTCAAACCTTACGTTGACACCAGGACAGGGAAGGGGCATGGAGAGAGTAAAACAGCTCCCATTCAATTCCAATGTCAGCTGACAGTGTTAACACCGAACCGATAGTCCATTGGACACCCACTACTTTTAGTCGACTGTTAGGTTGGTGGTTGGTGTTTTGGGCTTTGTACTGCCTTTTCTCCTGATAAGTTGCTGTGATGTGGTGCTGAAAATTAGCATATAATTGAGCTGATCCTTTGAATTTGACCATACAACTCCCACAGTGCTGCTTGGCTTGTGTGTGTGTGTGTGTGTGTGTGTGTGAACGTGAACAATTTCTGTTGAATGTTGCAGTACATGAGCTGTCCAATATCTTAGGGGGCGATCACACCTAGGAAAAGACACTAGAAACGCGGACGCTTCAAAGACGCTTGAAGGCTTGAACCGCCTGGGCCAAATATGACGATGACGAAATGGCGCTTCTCGCGTCTGACGCTCAAAAGTTGAAAATATTATTCAGCGTCTACAAACGCGCGTCAAAACTGACGCACCTGCAAGAACCCGCGTCAAAAAAGACGCTTGAAAACGCCCGTCGAAAAAGACGCCGGAACGCTTTACAATGGCCTCTCATTCACCCATTCACACACACATTCACACACACATTCACACACCAATGGCGGCAGCTGCCATACAAGGTGCTAACCTGCTCATTGGGAACAATTTGGGGTTAGGTGTCTTGCTCAAGGACACTTCAACATGTGGACAGTCGGAGTTGGGATTCGAACCACTGACCCTTCGATCATTGAACGACCCGCTCTACCAACAGCTACAGCCGCCCCCAAATGTCAATGTAATGCGTGCTTCCTTTTCTTTCCCCTCCCTGCATTAGAGTCCTGTTCCACGCCTTGTACAATACCATCTCTCCCTCCAATACATTGAAGGCGGCGCAGATGGACAAACTGAACCCAGACGACTACTGGAGGAGGATGCAATGCTGGAACCAGACCCACACCAAAACTATGAGTCTCCCTGTTTGTGTGGATGAGCCAGACCTCAGGAACTCCCATGTACTGTAGACATCATGTCCGTCTCTGTTGTCTCCTGACCTTACAAAGGCTTTGGTGGATACAAACTCTCACAAACTGAATTGAGCTGGCAAACCCTAACCCTTAACTAGGAATGTGATATCACCTTGCTTTTAGCCAGGGAAAATGGAAGAGAGGATCTGTTGTATGCGGGAGATATAGAGTTACAGCTAGACACAGGTCCTTGTGTTAGAGTGAAGACATCAGCAAACTGTGTTTCAGAAGTGAAATAGACTTTGATACTGTATATCCACTTTCCATCCATCTCAAAGATGAGAAGGTCCCCCTCGTTGTGCACTACCCCTGATTCTGTCCACTTCAGAGTGCACTAAGTTTACTGATATGGAGGATTAGGAGAAGTTACCAAAGCCATGTACTCCTTGAGCCTCTTTCAATATGGCTGTCACTGCCCCTGCTCCACACACGTGTGAAGGCAGTCGGTTAAGATCAAAGCTGAGGTTATTTATACTGAAAGTACAGTATCAGTTCAGGCAATAGATGGACATGGATTTTGGATTAAAAAGGATTTGGTCATATTTGATTGTTTTAGCTATTTTAATTAGATTGCATTTAGTGTGCCTGGATTGACTGGAATCAAATTGGGGCAAACTCCAACGTTATTCCTGAACAACAATTCTCTGGTACAGTATGTGACATCGGTTTTCATGAATGTGCCTTCAGGCATTTTCAATGGTTGCATTCTTCATTTGATTTTAAAGTTTTTTTTCCTAAAACTGTCTTTGTTTGGCAGGAGCAACATGTTTGTGTTTTTGGGAATATGTTTACAATCCCTGAAAGTAAAACTATATACAGTAATAGATGTGGAATTCTGTTATCCATTCCCATTTTTCATTAAATCAATTCAGTTTATTCCGAAATATGAATTCCATAATTTAAGACAATATTCCAATTACTCTTCCACAATATTGGCGAGAAGCTTTTTGCTATGCAATTTTGCATGAAAGTAACTTCCTGAAGTGCCTGATTTTAAATTTAGTTCAACTCTAGACTTGTACCCCCTTTATGCCTTGCACTTTTATACACCTATAGCAAACCATAGATGTCATTGGATTGGGCAGGTGAAAGCTCTTTGATTCTTATGTTTATTTTGGATTAAGCAATGAATTCATAATGAATAGAGTTTAGTCTAGAATTTCCCTACAGCTGAATTAGTCTTTGGCTTTTGTCTTCTCAGAGGACAGTTCAGTTTCTTAAGACATTCTCCAACCTCCAATGTGATGATCTTATACATTTCATACCACCGCTTATGCAATGGAAAAGATTGAAAGTTTGAAACCAAATAAATCAAGAAATCAACTTGCATTGAGGTTGTGATAAGTATATCTGGGTCTGCACAGTTTTCACAAATTTTGACCTGGATGCCTCAGTATTTTGCCTGGTAACATGAATGTTATATTCGTAAAATGTTACTTGAAATCTACTGCATTTTCTACATGCCAGCGCATGTCCAGCACAAACATGGCAGTGTCAGTTTATACATTGACAATAGTGACGTTTCAAAAGGTTTTGGTGCAATCTTAGTCATGGTAGAGATACAATCAGTTTATAAGGCTTTTAGGCTTTGCCTTTATTACATGCTTGTACTGTATCATTTACATTGCTATAAATGTCTTGGCAAAACAGCCCTTGTTGTAATTGATTTCACATGTAGCCTATTTCTAGATGTTTAGATAATTATGAATATCACACTGAATCAAGTAGACCTGTCACACAGGTACTGTGTCTTTTAACCATTTTCACTCCAGGCCTACTCCATCTTGTGACTCTTTGTAGAGTTGTTTAAGTGGAAGACATGATGCAAAGATTTTGGTAACAGCACCTTGATTCGCATTGTGTGAAACAGCCACACTCAGGTAGCACTTCATTAGCTCTGTTTACTATCATAGCTTTACGGCCTGTTGTAGTGGCAGCCCAATTCATAAAGCCCGTGAGCTCAAAGCTGACATCTCATGGACAGACGGTGTTTAAAACTCCCCTCCGACTTCATGCGGGTGGAAATAAATTGTCGGAATAGCCTATGTTGTTCAAGCAGAAATCGCAGGTTATTGCCTAGTAGCCTACACCGAGTTCCAGCGCGTATTCAGCATTTCCTAGTTGAGCATGTGATGTACTGTACAGCTGTATGCGTGTCTTTCAACTTCTCTCTTTCGATTGGGGAAACTCTTGCTACATCTGTCGGTCCTCATCGTCCTATTGCCAAAAGTATTGAATGCTTTGGTGTGCGCAGGTGGGCCTGCTATAATTAGGCTATGTTAACATGAGCCTCTATAGCGATACAAGTACTGAGGACATGAACGACGAGTTGGAGACATTGGGGTAAGAAGACTTGGCCAAAATTGTGTCATAGGAGAACGTCAATTTGGTTGTTATAGGCTGGTATTAAAAAGAGAGCGCGATTTTGTAGGCGAAAGCACAAAATCGTTTGGCTACAGGCACACTTTCTTTTCGGACAAGACAATATGCTTTTGAAAAATAGCCTAAGGGGTTGCAAAAATGAACTAATTACTAATAATGGTATTTCTGTAACAAGCACTAGGCTACATAGTTTGAAATAATATATTATTGTACAGTGATCATGTACACCATGCAAGGTCGGCTTAATATGAGGTTCAGTAACCAAACCTAAAGTGTATCACCTAACAAATGCCTCCATGATTATCTGGCAGATGGACCCTAAATAGAAATCTCACCAATTACATTATCTATATGAAACATATTGTACTTTTAGTACACTTTTAGTTAGCAATGGCTGAGATCTCAACAATGCAAATATTCTTGACTTTCACATCCCTGTCCCAGTGTCTATGCCTTGCACCTTGCAGCATGCTTAGTTGGGTTAAAGGAGTACTTTGGTATTGAGCGTCTTAAGCCCTGTTATAAGGTTATTTACAATCATATACAACAGTCCATATAAAAATTTTGAGACTTTGCACTCTTGAGATATTAGTCCTCCGTGTTAGAGATATTAGTGCTAGAGAACCATCAGAGATGCACAGTACTTAGCTGTGACATGAGCAATGAGCACTAATATCTAAAGAGTGCAAATCTGGCAAAATGTTCATAGCCTATGGTCTGTTGTATATGATCATAAATAAGCTTATAACAGGCCTTATGATGCTCGATACCAAACTACTCCTTTAAAACAAAAATGCTTTGAGTGAACCCAAAGTGACCTTAACATAATACATGAACATGTCCTTAAGGAACCATTGGTCCTTATCTTTTTACACAAACTATATTTAGCAGAAGATTGTAGTTTCAGGAAGAAATGCTGCTCTTTGAGACAGTTGGATCTGTGCCTAGAAAACAAGTTCTACATGTCTGTCATATCTCTTAGGTGGTACCACTCTGGTCTGTCCCGCCACACTGCTGAGGCTCTTCTCCTGTCCAATGGGACAGATGGAAGCTACCTTATACGAAACAGCAATAACGGTCCTGGTTGTTTCGCCCTTTCTGTCAGGTTGTTACCTGCACCTTTCTCCACCCAGTATCAAGCCCTCCCTCCCATTTCATCCCTCAGCATACTCCACCCAAATATCTGTGTGACCTGCAAGTGATTCTGATCCTGTTAATTTACAGGGCTAAAGATTCAGTTAAACATTTCCATGTGACAAGAACAAGCAGTGGTTATGCCTTTGGCTTCAATGAGTTTCCATCTCTCCAAGACTTTGTCAAACATTTTGCCAATCAGCCACTGCTGGGCAGTGATACAGGTTAAGTTGAGCTCACCCTCTCACATTTGAAATTATTTTACCTTGCAACACTATCTTCAAAACATTCCTGTCCTTTAGGCTATGCATTGTATTTTAATTTAGGGACTGCTACCATTGATACTAAACCTTACAGACGTTATTAATTATCTTATCTGTTTTATCTATCAACAGTATTGTTTATAATACTACACCTTTTCCCTGAACCTCTCTGTCTCTCTCATAGGTACACTCATAGTTCTTAAAGTTCCATATCCACTGAGAGTGGAAGAGCCACCCATCTATGAGTCTGTGCGTGTGCATACCGCCATGCGAACTGGGCGAACAGAGAGCGACCTAGTGGCAAATGCTCCATCGGTATGACTGCATGTTTATGAATAGAATGTGAAATGTATTGAAATCTACAAGAGTGCATGGTGAAAAGTTTAACTTTTTCCTAATGGAATGGGAATTTTTTTGTAGCTTGGCACAAAGGAAGGATATCTGGTGAAGCAAGGCGCAGTCATAAAGGTGAGTACATAACTGGACGGAATTTTCGTTCCCTATATAGTCCACTATTTATTACCCACAATTCACCTTGATTTGCAGGGAACAGTGCATGTACCCTACATTTTCTCCATTCCCTAGGTAGTTAATGTTGACATTCCCTAGGTAGACATGTTGAACCCTATATAGGGAATAGGGAGTGAGGGAACGAGGGAGCAATTCCGAACACAGCTATAGAAAACATATTTGATTGTTACTGTAGGAGCATTTTGTTCCTAAATGTTATTTCTTTCCCACAGAATTGGAAACAGAGATGGTTCACATTAAACAGATGTGAACTTAAATACTTCAAAGAAAAGATGGTGAGTCTTGCCACATTGATAGAGATAATGGCCTATAGTCTGACTTTCACCTTTCCTCCTGATCCTCCACTCTTGCCGTCTTACAAAATATATGTGATTTTTAAATGTTTCTTCATGGTGCAAATGTAAACATATATTAAACTCATATAATATGCTCATAAACTGAACTTTTATACTTTGGGGGGATTCTATATAGTGTGTTGATTTACTTTATGTAGGTGGAGCCAGATCGAGCGATGACACGTTGGAAGGCTGTGCTCAAACGTTGTGGAACCACATTGGGGTCTCCCCATAGACTAATGCAAAATAGCCTCTTTTTTATTTTTCCGACATTGCCTATGATTGCTTTTCTGGGGATTTCATAATCTTTCTGATATATTTGAGGTATCACTGATGACATATTACTGTATGCCTACTGACAAGCTGTTTGTACATGCTTGTCAGCTAGCTTTCAGTGGTGCAGACAAGGTGTCTTGAAATGATCATGCAGTTGCATAATAAAATCAATCAGAACAAATGTCAGAATATGGAATACAATGTTATTCCCATACATTTTGGCATGGCCTTCCAACACGTCGGCGTGGCAGTCGATCTCTTGTCGAGTCTTACTGTACAGCGCCTCTGAACTGGAGAGCACACAAGTGTCTACTTCTGTCAAGGATTTCACTCTACCGCTGCAGAGCCAATAGCGAAAATAACTATTATGCTGGGCGGATGACTGCATGCGTCAATAAAAAAATCACACCCAGGTGGTGAAGTACTGTATATAGAAGCGGCTGCACAACTTAAAAAGGCTAAAGGCTTAAATTAGCAGGGGTTTTGATTATTTTTCTATAAAATCTTCAAGGCAATACATTTCTGTATAAAATGTTTAATAACAGAACACAGCTCTCTTTCTCTCATTGGCTGCCCTCCCATAGCTAGACAAGCCTATACGCACCCTGGATTTGAGAGCCTGCTCTGCGGTCCAGTTTGACTACTCACAAGACAGAGTGAACTGTTTCTGGTGAGTGTCTAGCACGGGTAAAAACTCTAGTTCCTACTCATATTTTCAAAGTGGGGAGATGACACCCTTGTGTAGGCTTATCAAATGGCAGTTCTCAAAATGGAAAGTATGCCTACAGGTTTAAGCAAGTAAACCTTGCTGGGTCATGTAGCTCTTAAGGCAGGATCTCCTTTTTCTGTAGGGTGTAGGTAGTAGGTAGTTTGACCCCCATGACAGGATTCTAGGCAGGTCTGCTTTTTGATGATAGCTAGAAAATGGAATAGAGGGATTGCGTTCCTGTTAAAAAGTGCCATAGTACTCAAGGAAGCAACAGAGAGAACAATATTTCTATTTCATGTTGTTCCTTACAGCTTATTGTTTTAATGGCAACTAAATACATTACTAGTAAAACAATGGGTTGGAAAATATTTATTTTCCAAGAAAATAAGTGATCTGCATGTGGGCTCGGAGAATATGGAAGACATCAACAAATTAATGCAACAATCTAACCAATTATATACTCCAAAATATAAATACTCAAGACCACAATGTAATTGAGCAAGGAGAGAATGCAAGCTAATTCATTAGCTGTAGTAAAATATTCAGTGTTCATAAAATACAATGAATAAAATGCATTGAATAAAATGCATCCTTCTATGTAGCTGAATAGTAAAACATATGTCAAACTAAACCAAAACCATTTCTTAAAACCAGCTAACATACAACTAAGGATTCAAAGGATACTTGAATGGCATTTAAAAGCAACCTTTACAGAAACTTGATTTCTTTCAAATAAACACAATTTCATACATCATCTTTATGAGTTCCATTACTCAGGTCTCCTAAGTGAGAGGGAGAGAGAAGTACTCCCCCACCCACACCTCTGTCAGAACTTACATGCAAATTATTGCAATGGGTTATTGTTCACATTGAGTGATTACGATTCATCATCATCCTCTGATTAAGCCTACAACTGTAATAGTTTCCTTGATGTAATATGTAAATAAATAGTTCCCTCTTACAGTATCTATGTACTCAATCACAGAATAGGACAGAACAAAATGCACAGCTAAACTTCATCAGTATTAATTTATTTTACACTGACCCCTGTGTTCAGTTAGACTGTTTCCATGTACTGTATTCTACACTACTTGTGCACTTTTCATTTTACACTGCCAACAACAGTGCTAATTTTTTAGGCATGTCTGTTGGTTTCAGTTCCTCTGGGAGAGAAAAGGAAAACATATGTGAACAGTGGTTAAGAAAAGGGAAGTGCCACCAGAGAGATTAAAGAAAGAGAAGCCCTACCCTTCCCGGAGCTGGATTTATTGCGTAATTTACGTTATGGGACAGTATTTAAATCATGTTTCGTTATTATTTCCAATGACCATACCTTGATGTTGTTAGCACTAATCTAGCCTAATGAAAACGTACAGCATGTTGTGCCTTACTCTGGTTGGTTAAAACCCCTTTTGGAATCAAACAGAACATATCAGGCAAACCAACCAGACCCCATAGAGGAATGCTTAACTGTCTTTTTGAGAGGAATGCTCTGCTGAACCAGACCTGTGGGAGCATGGCCATGTACCATATCGGTCAGCCAGACTACCGCTTATATACACACTTTCACTTCCATCTACACTCTCTTGTATCCACTTGTTTTAACAGAGCATAGTAGGCTGGTGTTAGCTCAGTTAAATGGAGGTTAGATTAAATTAATTCCCTTACAGGTTTCCAGGATGAACATCCGTTTTGTTATGTATGCCCATGACTTCAACTAAATAATTATAATTGCCTTCATTTAATTTGAACATAAATAAGGAATCCTATTCTAATCTCACAAGAGACAGCTGTTGTGATCTGAAATGGATGGTACAATATAAGGGCTCATGATATTCAATGTGTTGAAGTTTAAAGGTTGGTTTAAATTCAGTACTAACAAACTGTTTCCTTAGTTTAGTGTTCCCTGAGAGGACATTTTATTTGTGTGCCAAGACTGGTGTGGAGGCTGATGAGTGGATCAAAATATTACAATGGAAACTGGTGAGTGGGATTCTCTTATAAGTTACTTTTAATGTCTATACTGTAGATGAAAACCGAAGGACTTTGACTGGCTACTATTGTGGTGGCAAAAAAAAAGATGCTAAGAGAACACAGACCTCCGCCCATGAATGCATTTCATGGCTTCGTGTGCCAAAATTGAATGGGTTCTAAATTGGCCCTTGCTACACCCCTCCACCGAGTGTCATGAAAAGCGGTCTGGTAGTTTTTCTGTAATCCTAGTCCAGTAAATGAATGGAGGTGAATGGCCGGCCCCGTCATGTTTGGGCGGTACGTGGACCCGCCCCGTGATTCGGATCCACTCCAGAATTTATGGGTTGTGAGTTGACCCATGCCATACCCCTCCACTGGGGTACCGGGTGAAAATCATGAAAATCAGTCTGGTAGTTTTCCCATAATCTTGGTCTAAAAAATGAATGGAGGTGAATGGCCAGCCATGTTTGAGTGGCTCGTAGACCCGCTCTGTGATTCGGATCTGCTCCACCCTTCCACCAAGTTTCATGAAAATCGGTCAAGTAGTTTATGCGTAATCCTGCTAACAAGCAAACTAACTAACAAACCAAGAAACAGCTCGTGGACCTAGCCCGTGATTCGGATCTCCTCCAAAATTGAATGGGTTCTAAATTGGCCCATGCTATACCCCTCCACTGAGTTGTATGAAAATCAGTCTGGTAGTTTTTACATAATCCTGGTCCAAATAATGAATGGTGGTGAATGGTCGGCCTTGTTAGGGCAGCTCGTGGACCCGCCCCAAGATTTGGACCTGCTCCAAAATTTAATTGGATCTAAATTGGCCCCTACTACACCTTTACACCGAGTTTCAAGAAAATCGGCCTGGTGGTTTTTGTGTAATCTTGCTAACACACAAACAAACAAGCCACCAAAAAGATTACGCTGCGCTGTCGCTGGGGCAGAGGTAAATATGCAAAGCATATAACAGATGGTGGCTGAATTTGAGCCAGAGCAAAAAGAGTCTGACAAATTGTTTTTCGTTTGTTTTCAGTCACAGATTAGAAAAGGACAATGACAATGCAGTGGTGACAGTGAAAAGTGATGGTACATGAAGAGAAGGCAAGCTCTGGCTGTAAATGTGAGCTGTATGGTATTAAGCAGCATACTCCTGTGATGCAAGACCACACCAGAGTTCTGAAGACCATTACTTCACTTGGAACTATTTACCACACACTATCTATTTGTTTCACTTGGCTAGCAATTTAACATAAGAAATGCCTGATATCCTCTATTAACTGTGCATGTGGCATGTGGCTTTAATCAAGATCGATCTCTGAACCCCCCCATGCAATGAAAACAAAGGTGCCCTACTAGTTTAACACGCCCCCCTTGCCAAATACACTGTCTTCAGGCAGATAACAAGACAGTGTTTATACACCATTTTTATTCAACAGTTACTCAATAAAACCTTAACACCTGTACATGAAACTGGTAACCATATTGTTGCTAAATCGTGGTTCTTCATTATTGGGGCTCCCAAAAAGATTACAGCACTGCAACAAGAATTGCAGGAATCTGGATTAAGACACAGACTATTAGTTCAAGTTTCTGGAGGACATGTCTGACTCTGAGGCTTCCGAGACTGGCAGCCCCAAGCAAGACTTTGTAAATGACGCTTCTTCTCGTGCATTCTCTTGTATATGTATTTATGTAAACACCTTTGTTTTTGTATTATCTTGTACATGTTTCGATAAATGCTTGTATGTTTTTCATCTTCTTGTGTACATACTGTACTGTAGCATTATGTAAATGCCCCTTTATTGTTTCTTCCAACCTCTTGTGTTATAGCGCTGTCATTTTTTACGTGCGAAGGATCAACATTTTTAATAGACTCCTCTTTCACATGAAGTTGAATAAACAGAATTATGGTTAATAGAGGAAATGTGGCATATGTAGTTCCTACATGTGCAGAGTGACCATGCAGCAGAATGCTGGTAGAACTGGATTTGTCAGAGCTGCATGAGTTCCTCCATGAATTTCCTGTTTCTTAACTGATTGTGCTCTCTCCATTGATAGTAAGTTGACTGTTAAATCTACAATAAGTACTGTAGGATCTGAAGCATTCTACATTGCTATGATAAATCGAGAGGGATCAGTCAATGAGGACCACTGTGAAAACCCTGTTTTTCTAGCCTGTTTGGCTCTGCTACAGCAACTTCTACAATTCAGCAGTTCTGCAGCCTTATTTGGGAGTGTGGGTGTACCCAAACTGATCCAAGCAGGCTCCAGGCATTGAATACGGTGAATTTTCCCTCACAGCATAAGTTACATGTTATCACTTTAAGTGCTGGCATCTTTCATTCATTTGGCTTACTTCAATCAGTCTCATGATATTGTCATTTCTTTCTGTGATGCAATTTTATTTAAATGATTTAAATTAGGTACAGAAATTAGGCACGCCATTTATTACAAAAAGAAGCTAGGGTTACATTCAAATATTAGAAAATGGGGAATATCCAAACATAATTTTAATACCAAACATGTCTTTCAGCAAAAGGAGTATTTCCGTGTCTGTTGTGTATGAGAGATTTATTTTCAAGCATATTAGTCATAGTCTGATCCAGTCTTGTGATTCTGCGATGGTTGATTACCATGGTGACATGCACTTAAGCAACCTCCACTACCTGCCTCAGCTCCTCGATCAGTGGCACAAGCTCCTTCTCCAGGCTGATGATCAAACCTGCAATGTTTAGGATAACCCTTCAAAGTACTGTTTTTGTGTGACAATCACTGTCAAGCCTTCACAGAATGGCATATCCAGGTTATTTTCTGTACACTAAAATGAAGTTTAAGTAACTACTGCACATTAAGAAAAACATTTGAATGATGAATGTCATCCATATGGTGAGTATGATAAAAGCAATGCAAATGTATGATAAACGATCAGCCATCACCTATCCCTTCCTCGCAAACCAACCTTAGTCCGACTACCTGCTCATAACTTGTTCTCAAGTTGATCCTGGTATCCATGTATACTGGCCTGGTAATACATTTGAGTGTTTTGTGTCAGAGTTTGACAAGTAGGCTCTCACCTGTGTTGGCACTACTGCTTGCAATGAAACTGATGACCAGTGGTAGTCGATTGAACTGCACAATCTGTAAAAGGGAGAGATGATCAAACAGGGGGACTGATAAGATGGAGTTAAAGGGGATGCGATGAACTCTAACATAGTAGAATAGAATAGAAAGTGTATTTGCCATGTGTAACAGGTACTGTACAGGTATATTGGAATTATTGTCATTGCTTGTCCTTACAGTATCTTATCAGTACAAAGCAGTTCCTCATACCAGTCCTAGGTGCGCAGCAAGACATTTAAAGGTTCCCAAACTGTAAACTTCTCAAACATAGCTTAATTATAAAAGTGCGTAATAATCTGAGCCCAAGATTTAGCTCACCTGGTATGTGTTGTAGTAGCAGATAATGCTCTTGTTTTTTGAGAGGCCTAGCTTACTGCCCTGATCAGTGGCCAAGGCAAATGTGGACAGGAAGCCTGGCCGAAGAGCATACTCTGGCGCGTTGTCATTTGCAACTACAAGGGAGACAAATGGGTCACACTGGGCATGCCACTTTTTAATAATTTAAACACGCATCTGAAAAAAGTGGATCAAAACATCATAGCTAACCCTGACCCTTTTTGTCAACTCCAGTCCTTAAATTGTTCACCTGCTCCACCACAATTCAAACAAATGGTCTGAGGGACCGTTTCATTGATGATTCAGATGAGTTTTAAAGTAGGGGGTCAAAATGTGAAATGTGCAAAATGGGAATAAAGCTGATTAATACAACAAATTGATCAGAGATATATGCGCAGAGATAGTGTTTACCTTTGAGTATTGGGACACCATCCCGGTCTGTCACTACTATTGCATGAAGTCCTTCAACACTGATGATGAGACCACAAAATGTTTTTTTCGCAAATGTACCCATGTTCAATTTCCAATGTATACTACACTGTAGTCAGCTAGCTAATTGTTTAGGTGAGTACACGATGAGCTAGTGAGATGAGAAATGGTAGTATAGCACTATATTCTATCTCACGTCAACCGTTATTACTGCTTGCACTAGCTATCGTGCTTGCTACAAACCTTGGTAACTGTTTGTACAGGTATCTCTTCAAATCCTGCAACACAATATAGATATGCAAAATATCAAGCACAAGTTAATAGAGTTGATTTACTCAGTCAAGCTAGCAACTTAGCCTACCCTATAGCTATGCCAGCTACAGTAGCTAACTAGCTTGCCTTAACGTAGCCTAACGTTATTAGCTACAATGTGTTGCTAATTCAAATAGAATTAGCACTACTGTAGTGTCAACTGATTAAACTGTCACTAGTGCTAGAATAACATTTAACGTTCAGGCTACTTACATCAGCCATTGTGGCAATGTTTGGGTTTCTTCAACGCTTGAAACTGAGAAAGAAAAAGGGGATTAATAACGTTAACCTGTACAATCTAGTAAATTATACAGCTACACAATATGTCATGTAGCTAAACAGATAGGCATGTATACTATTGTGCTAGCCAACTGTGCTAACGTTAGCTAGCTTTATTAGCTTGCTAAGGTAGCCAACACTAGCCAGCTTATGTTGGCTTGTTATACAACACAGATGTCAGAAACACATTGACCAGAACATTGTTCAAAACCTGAAAACATTAATGTGACATTACCTTGTTTTAGCAAGCTACTGTAGAGGAAAATGCAGTTGTCAGCTACGTTTGGTGCTCAGAACATACACAAGCAAAAGTCACATGACTTACGCTTGAGGCTGGTGAGTCTCCAATACATCCATGGTCTCCAGTAGGCTAATGATTTTCAAAATAAAATCCCGCAAATGTCATTGTCATTCAAGTAATTTGGCGTCAAACTCTGGACAGTAAAACAGCACGTGGTAATGATTTAAGTACTTTATGGGAGATAATCTATTGAGGAACTATGTAAGAGGGCCATATATAGCTTACTGCATCACCAACAGAAGTTGTCGACAAACGTGTACGTGTTAATCCCCCCAAAAAGTAGTGGATTGAGTCAGAATGGGTCAACGTAGGTAGATCAACCCAAAACCTTATAGCCCTAATACTACCAGTTGACTTATTACTTCATAGGTCTGAGGTGCTAGCTACCATTTTCAGCCACGTATCTCACTAATATGTAGGCATATGCACTCATAGAGTAATAGGCTAATACATGTTCATTTAGGTGCATACATCCTATTTTACTTGGTTTAATTTACTCACTTGATCACCAACAAATAAAACTTAACAGTGCTTTTAGAACTATTACATTATCAGGTCAACTTATTATATTTACAGTATGTGAAAAAAATGAATTGCTTATTGGCTCAGTAATATTATTACATTTTTTGTTTTTGTTTTGTTAGGCCTATTCTATATTAGTTGCTACAAGGTGTTATAGAACCAGGTGTGTGAAGTGATGTCCAATCATAACAGTTTCAAAAATGATTGGGTCCAATGAGGTTGAGTGATGTGGAACACAAACTGTGCACATCACGTGGGACGTGATCTACAATTCTCAGGGTTCCTTTCTGGCTTGTGAGCACCAAACGTAGGTTAGAATGATAAAAAAAAAAGGTTAGATTAATACAATTAAAAAAAGAGTTTAGAATGATAAAAGGGGTTAGAATGATGCAATTGCAAAGTTATGTGTAGTGACTTTTAAGAGATTTGTGGCAGGTGAATGAAGTAGCTATAGCTCCAATTTACCCTCTCTTGAACCAGTACTTGAACCGTCACCTGGCTAATGCACTCTGAGGTCTGCAAAATGCAAACTGGCTTAGTTCCTCACCAACTCTTGTATTTATTGCCTCACATACATACAGTACTTAATCTGCACAGAAGAGGGCACCATTGGTTTAATCTAAGACAGCAGAAGATGGTTTGAAAAGGGGGTGCAAGTGGAAATCTGGTCTGGGACCCCTTAGACATTACAGATTTCAAGGTTACTAACAATATAGCAAAGTAGGGGCCCAGAAAAGTTGCTAGCAGACAGGGCTGCATGTGAACTGTACAGCAGATATAGAACTAATATTGGATGTGAGAAATCACTCTTTGATTAATGGAAAGAACCAAATGTGTTTAATTATAACAGAATAAAAAGGCACTGCTGAAGAAAAGCTAATTCAGCTTGAACACATGAATTTTTCAGAAGGACAGGCCCGGTTCTAGACTCTTTTTTTTTTCACAGGGTAGGCAGCCAGAGATGTCCAGTAAATTGGACGACTTAATTTTATTCAAGTCATTACAATTCCTCAATAACTTATTCTGTAGCTGCTAATTGAACTCTCATTGCATCCTGTGTTTTTTCCTCATGGCTGCCGGCCCATACATTTGAGCACCATAGACAGTCCACGTTCAGTTACATTTCGTTTCCCCCTACAGATGATCAGATATTAATAGTTATTTTGAACACTGTGCAATATACTTAAAAGAAAGTCATTTGAAACAACATTGTATTTTCTCCTCCTTTTGATAAAGTGGGCATGACTCCCCCCCAGCCTCATCCATTTGTCTGTGGAGAAATGGATTAGCTAAAATACCCAAATTCTCACCACAATAATCAAGCTATCCAAACTTTAATAAAAACAGTCATCAAAAGAGGAAGAAATTAAATTAGTGACAGCAGTCACAGTTTACGGATCTCTTAAACATTCAGAGGAAGAAAAGGAACCACCTTTTCACACAACGTCCATGATACATTGGGGTCTGGACATGCTCTGACTCTCAGTAACTGACATTTAGCAGATACCTGCTTTACCAATGAGGGTGGGGGAGAAGACATGTTGACAGAACACATTTGTCTGATATTATCAATGAATAACGTCTGAGGCCTAGGCCAATCAGTCAGCTGTTTCCAGTTCCCTGGTGGTGCCCAGCCTGACAGGGTGGGTTCCTTTGGGAATAAGTACAATCCCATGTTTCTTCTCTGCTTTCCTTTCTCTTTGAGGTGAAAGGCTGAGTGACCGCCATCCTGCTTGACTCTGAGTTCCATCACAAAGACTGGGATACTAATGAGGGGTAGAACTAGGAGCTCTGGTGTGCTGGTTTGTAAAATGTCACTGCTAAGGGGTGGAAAGGAAGCAATTTTTCATTTCTGTGGGTGGAGGTGAAATAACCTATGGTATTGTCTTGCCCATTTGTGTCCAAATGGAATGAAATGATCTATTCAATAACTCATTAGAATAGCAACCAAAGCATAAACAATGTTTCAGCAAGGTTCCACTCCTAGTGTCAACATGTTGCAGCAACAGTAAACTAAAATGAAAACTACAATAAAAAAAAAACTCAACTGGACACTTTTCAAGACATTTAATGGATAAAAGAGAGGCATTAGCTTTCTGTCTAGAAGCTATAAGTCACCTACTGTACCACATTTGTGTGTATGAGGGAGAGAAACAACATGTGTGGCTAAAAAACACAACATGCGTTGACTGAAAAAGTAGAGACATTTGAAGGAGAGTGGCACATTCTTTCTCAAGTGGACAGGGCAAAGAGTGTGTTTACTTTAGAGTGAAAATACCCCCTGGTGAGTGCATGTGTGGGAGAGAGCGAGCATCTGAATTTGACAGGGAAAAAAAGGGGAGAACCGAAGGACAGTCCAACGATCGCGACTTAAATGAGTGCCGACAGGCGAGTAGGGGCCCAGTCTCTTTCTTCTCCGGACTGTTTGGATTGGTTAAACCAAACAAATCCCTCTGGCCAAGCAGTAGGCTCTAGAGTAGAGCTCCCTGGGCCCTCCTGAACTCTCCTGCTACTTTACAGTAAACTCTTCCAGATGATTTATGAGCGCTCTCTTCACAGACTCACTCTTTTAGCTCCTGCTCGCCCCCTTTTTACCAGAGTGCAGGAACTGACTGCACTTCATAGAATGAAACAGACGCCTACCACTAACCTACAACTAAGACTTGATACCAAATACCGGTAGTCATGGTAAAGCAACCTGTAAGCTGTCATAAACCGTCATAGTAATGGATGCTAAAGGTCAGGGTTGAGGTGAATTCCATTTCACTCACTGCACACTTCTTTTTATGGCAGGAAAACAATTTTATGCCAGGGAAGAAATAACACCATGACACCACACTTTCAGGAAAGAAATGTTTTGCACATACAGTACCCATATCTTACAAAGAACTTTCCTATGGATGAGTGAGAACAAATGAATATAATGCCTTGTTTTGTATGCATTATATTATTTCTCTATTTAATTGCATAATGTCTCCATTAAATGCATAACACTACTATCAATAAATGTGCATTTGAGCTTAAAACTACACCACTATACCATGTCAGGGGGAAGCAGTAGATGTGGTATTTCACATACTAGACGCACTGACCCAAATACATATCACTCAGCAATTACTCCGCGTTAAATCTTGTCTTAGTAATCATTACAAATCGCAATGGCACAATAAACCACAGCTATATGACAGCATAAAATAATTTGTTACAGACTTGGGGGAAAAGTTGAAAAGTTCAGTGTGGTCTATGCAACTGTGTATGGTGCTGGAACTCAAGGACACTCCAGGCCAAGCAAAATAGCCAGGCTGTTTTCCTTCAGCTTGTGGTAGGCTTGGCTTTTATCCAGACGGTGTTAGGAAAGACGCTGAAAGACAGAGATAAATAATTGGCACATTCATCCCAGTGAAAATGGAAACTGTTGGGAGCACATTATGCTCAGTGTAGGCTGAATAATCAACACTGTGGTTCCTAAAGTGTGAGTGTGACATTCCTGTTCACTCTGAGACTCATTTGATTGTATTTGTGTGTTGGTAGTGAAAGTAGTTGCATTAAAGTGATCTCTGGTATCTGTGGTGGTTATTAGAAAGTCATGCAAGTACTGTATGCCAGATGCAATCATTCCAGTCCTACCCATTCCATAAAGATTTTCATCACCCATCACAATAACTTGTGCAGACTGCACGTTCATATCTGAAACAATTATGTCTAGCCTCAAATCATTTGATTTCGGAGCAGGGCCATGTTGCAGGGGAGCAGTCTCTCAAGCGTAGGTCTCTTGGTGGTTATCATAGCCAGACCAAATGCCTTGAATAGCACGTCATTAGTAAGTTTGACCCGGCATGTCACAATAAGTGCAGTACTACAGGAATGCAACGGAAAGGCTCTGGATGTTATGAGCTCTTCTAGTTGAGTATGTTTGTCCTTGGAGACCAACAGACTGTCGATAGCACACAATACTATGTTGACACCTTACAGTATTATGTACAATTATGTCTTTGGTCAGAATACAAACAGAAAAGGGACCAATAATGGACGTTGTTACTTATGTACCTGATCTGATACAAAATCCCATACAAAAGGCACTTTCAACTGAGAAGAGTCTTACACTTTATTTGTTCACCATTGGCTTATTTTCACAACATAGTTGCACTCATGCATCTGCATACAGTATTTCTCATGGTACCTGTATTGTATTCAAAAATAAAATCTTATGAAGCTCAATCTACTCTCTAAGAAGCTGTTGTTTTTTTGGTGTGAGACTGATAACGATTTTCTCATGGTCAATTGCATGAACACAAACTGTCCATCTGAGGCCCATGATTGTGGGTTTAAATTCTGCACTTTGATGTATGTTGCAGCCTGTTCTGAATGGTGGATATTGACTTGATTTAGAAATGTAGAAAAGAAATTTAGAGAAGAAATGGTTGCATCACATCACAATAGGGAAGTGAAACCTGTTTTGTCAGTTTCTGAAAAGGTAGTTTAAATAGTAATCCTATTTATATTGTCATTGTATATATATTGTAATTTTATAACAGTTAAACTATAATAAAACATACATCAGAAAATCATCCATACTTATTTGATAAAGTATGACATTTATTAAATGTTTTAATTTTACCCCATACCCCACTTTTGTTTATCAACAACTCAGGCGCAGATTACCAACATTAATACAGAGAAGATCTGGATATAACATTAGGCTGTGGTAATTGAATTTAGGTTAAGAACCTGAGATAAGACTTTCAAAATCAGTAGATGCCATTGTGTTAGGTGATCATACTGTAGGCCTATAGTAGCTAGTCTACTGTACACCACCAGATAGTTGCTATTGTTGCACAGCTCTCAATTCTTCTCAAGTAGTCTACAGAATTTCACCTTATTCAAGAAGTAAATACTATTCTCTCCTTCTTCCCTTTATGAATCTCTCATAAATATGCTTGAGATCCACATCCCCCTGCTCAAGAACTGGGACCAGGTTCAGCTGATTTGTCCCATCCTGAGGTCTTGCAAACCAGAGGACCAACCGAGTCTAAGGGGTGCAGAGTATAAGAATTACCTTGGTCCAAACTCAATAGGATCCAACCTAGGAAAGTAGCCTAGTGGAACTGCAACGTGGAGGTGTTTATTTACCGCATATGTTATGATTGCCAATGGCCGGACCACACTGTTAACAAAATGAGCGCTGCATACAAGGAGGTTCATCATGCGAGGTAATCTCCTCTGGCACTGTTTCAGCAGGCTTTAGGCTACAACAAAGAATAGCCCTAGGGATAGAAAAAAAACATTATGAAATGCTTCTCTTAGGAAATCTAATGACTTAGGTAAGCCTTCTTGATACTCATTCTGCATCTATTTATATTGTCAATATAGATACATGGGACAGCATGCATGCATCTAATGTATTTTAGCCAGCCCCAGGTTGTGGCCAGTTGAAATTCTACCAGTTAACGTTGAATCCTGGATAATTGAGTATAGACTAAATAGAAAATTATAGTGAAGCCTGATCACACTTCTATTTTCATTATGTGCCACATTAAAGGGATAGTTCAGAATTTGACATGGAGCCTCATTTACAATTTAACCATTATGTTGTTAATTGATTGATATTGATTTTCAGCTGCTTCTATTCTGCCCTTCTTATGGGCATACACATGTTGCTAATGCTGCCCCAATGCAATGGTACCAGGAAAACATCCACTACCAAACTAAACAAACTAAACAAATAAAAGGACAGTCTGTCTGGGTTAATTTGAGTGTTTATAACATTTTCTTTTGTTTTTTTAAGTCAAACTATCGTTGAATATTTTACTTTGAGGGGACCTATTTTCTCTATGAAAACGATGTGACCTTTATTTAGAAATTCCTTGAAAGAGAGCTACCGGACATGAGTTTCGTAGGTTCTCACTGACAAAGTAAAAGATTCAATGATAGTTTGACGTAAAAATTGTCATATAAACTCTCAAATAACCCAGGTAGACTGTCATATTTTATTTTCTTTGGATGCACTGTGGAGTGTGTTTGGTAGTGGATGATACTCCGCTACCATTGCATTGCGCTGGCATAAGCAGGTGCATATATATTCTTACAGCCGCTGAGATTGTGAGGTACGATAGGACACTGTAAGAATAGACTGTGCCTTAGCAAAATGCGTATGTCCACAAGGACAGAATTGAATCAGCTGAAATTGGTTTCCATCGATCAACAACATAATGGCTAAGTTCAAAGTTCTGAATTACCCCTTTAAGAGATGGCCTTCTTGTTCTCTTTATTAAAAAATTAAAATTGAAAGATGATTGAGTCATATCATTAGAATTGTCGACCTGCATTTTTAAATTGATGGATAACCAACATTGTTGGCAAGTGTCATTTTTAAGCACAGCAAAAGTAATATAACTGATTACTTTCCATTTAAAATGATGTTACAATGCAACAAATTACTTTTGTTAAAAGTAATGGTTATTATGCAATACATTTGAAGTATCATATCCCAACACTGTTTGTAGAGGAGTTGAGCTACACCCCACTCTCCTCTCCAATATCGATTTGCATTAGTATTATTATTACAGTATATTTGATTTGGGATAGAACTGTTGGCTATCAAAGAGATTAGAAGGATAATACTGTATATCCAAAAAGCATAGCACACCTTTACAGTATTTAAATTCTGGCATTTTTTCCAATCACTCCCCCAGCAATATTTGAAGTGTACCAGACATATTTTGACAAGCCCTGGCCTGGATAAAGTGTAGCAACAAGCCTAACTCTTTCTTTTAGCCACATGTCCTTTAGGAGTCAGATCCCAACTTTCGCAGGTCTGCTTCGGGTTTGGGTAAGAAATTCACTGGCCCTGTTTAGGTCGGACACAACTTTTTGGACCCGTGAAGAGCTTCACCAGTTATGCAAGATCAATACAACTCAATTACCTAGACATTTGATATTTGACATTCAAAGTGCTGAACAAAAAGTAATGTGATGTAGCAAACAACAATATTGCATTTCAATGGAATGACTAAACAGACAATTGGGCCTGTTAAGTGTGTGTTCATTGTGAACTACTCAAGATGTACACATCTTTTCCACCAGGGGTTTAGGCATACACAGTAGCTGGACCTCCAACCAATGATATGGGACACTGGCTAAGCTATAGACACATTTTGAAGTCTGAAAACATTGTTATCAAGTCTCACAATAAGGAATTCAAAAACTTCAGCAGAATGCATTATGTTTAATAATTAGGCTCTTCCTTTAGTTTTAAAACAAACATGGTCATTAAACTTGAAAAATGCCCAGAGACCTAATCTCTTCAAGTAAGACGGAAAAATTAATCAGTTACCCTTGAATCATGACTTGTTTTCGAGGCTTGTTCAGTGCTCCTCATAAATGATCCAGAAAATGCACTAATGAAGATTGCAGGTGGGAAATACATTACAAATCTACAGGGTTCCCTATCGTTTCATTTTCAAAGTAATGGACAATCTACTTCTGATATAGAGAGAAAACATTCCTGACTAATGACATTTAAGACTGGCAGCTAGAATGGCTGATTGGGGTCTAACTAACCTCCAAAACCAGACAAATATAGGATTAATTTACTCCCCAAAGGCAATTCTGTAAATGAGCCTAGCCAACAACCATTATTCAATTATGCATGCACACTTATAAAGCCTTACATTTATGCACAGAGAAAAACAATGCTATTTAAAGGATAAGTTAACTATTTTGGACTTCTGGGCCTACAGTATTTTTGGCCTGTCTTACATGAACCTGACACGTAGAGACTATAATTTTGCCTCAGTATTTAGCTAGCTAGTTGTTCTGCAGGCGCACACTTGGCTACAATGGAAGTCAATGGGACCAATGAGGCGTTGGAAAAAGTAAGAACCATTGCTGTTATAAAGGATTAAAAATATAGCTAGGTATCTAGTATAGCAGGTGAGCTAGTAAACTCAAACATGAGGTCAGGATTTGTAGCCGAATTGTGATCACCTGCTTTTAGTTTATGTGAAATAGTTATGTTTCAAATTGAACTTTTGTTTTAACATTTGGTTTAGGATAGCTACATTTCACAAAAGAGCATATGGAGACTCATTTCACCCTGTGCTTCCCGTTTTGGAAAAGCACATTTATCGTACGGTATTCTTTTTCCAACGTCTCATTGGCCCTGTTGACTTCCATTGCAGCCAAGTGCGCGCCGACAGAACTGTAGCTATCAGGGAAATTATAGTTTCTACTGTATGTGTCAGATTCATGCAAGACAAAACCAAGAATAGGCCCTAAAGTAAAAAATAGTGAATTATCCTTTAAGTTGACTTTGGGTGGGTAAGAGTAAGAACGTATCTGAGAAAACAGAAAGATGTAGGCTACAACCAAACAGTATAAAGACGACAAAATGTGCACACGCAAATAGCTAAGGCCAAGTAGGCTTACGAAGAGAATGGCAGATTCAATTAGGTTCACACTGGGAAAATAATTTATTAATAATTAGACAAGATGAGTATTCAGGCAAGATTCTGTCATATGAATCACAATTTAAAAACCACTTGCTGATACAGCAGGCCATCAAATGTGCAACCTCAACACTGGTAATGCCATATAATCAGGATACAGGGATGAGTACAATTAAGTTGTCCCCAATATAAGCAACAAAAACGAAAACCCATTACAGAGAGCTAGAGCTAAATAATTAATGGTGTAAGATGACTTAGCATGACAGTTACAGAGATGTCCATACTTCCTCCATGGTAGGCCATGTTTGGAAAAATAAATCGGCATTCGGTAAGCTGTGCTTCAGGGCTACTGGCTAGCTAAGGAAACATATACTGTCTCTGTAACTTCTCAATCATAAAAACACTGGAGCTAATAAGCCCTTAGTGCAGCAAGTTACTCGCCCCCACAAAGAGATTGCCCTAATTAAACATTGCAAAACAGCCAATTAAGCACTAAGTACTCAAGCTTGCACCTCAATTTGTTCATATACCCATTCAAGGTTTCACAACATTTACATGGCACTTCAATTTATATAAGCCTATTTACTGTATTGTTAATATGCATTGTACCTGTCAAATTAACTGAATACAGAATTAAGTATCTGAAACAGTTGTTAGTACAGTTTTGAGCTCTCGAGGACTGTAGTTAAGAAACCCTTGGTCTCATGTGGTTATCCCCACCATGATTTCACTGATATCCCACAGCTTCCTGGCCACCTCTTGGTTTGTAGCCTTTTCCAAAAGAACCTGCTCCTGACAGCCTGCAAAGCACTTCCCTTGAATCCCATCCACATCAGGGGAGCAGGCCAGGTAAACTGAGGTCTGTGCACCCTCTTCAGGACTCTTGAAGAAGGCCCAGGAGACAATGCTGAACAGGGGCTTGGCCAGGAAAGGGATGTGGACATGCCTCCCTAGGTTAGTTCTCACAATACCTGGAGTTAACGCATTAACTGTGACTCCTGTCTCCTTGAGCCGACAGGCAAGCTCACTAGTAAACAAAAGATTGGCTAGCTTACTCTGGGCATAGGTAAAGGCCTTGTCATAGCTCTGTTCGCTGTTCAGGTCCTCAAAGTTTATCTCACCATATTTGTAGAGTTTGGACGAAACTACTATGATGCGACTGGGGGACGATTTTTTCAAGTGGTCCAGCAGGAGGTGGGTTAGGAGGAAGTGGCCGAGGTGATTAACCCCAAACTGCATCTCAAAGCCATCCTCCGTCTTGGTGTATGGGCATTGGTAGATTCCTGCATTGTTGATCAGCACGTCAATCCTGGGTTCTTCCTATTGAAACAGTTCAGACTAAAATTATAAATATGTGACTTCTCTTGAACATTTAGCCCACTTTTAAGATTGCCAATATAAACACCAAATAAAATATCAAGATCAACTTTATTATCTCACAGGTAGAATTTTTTTACTTGATGTACCATGTGACCAATAAACTGGACTGATTTAAATGGCTGGTTCCACCTCCATGAAGTAAATCAACACACAATGTGGAATCACTCAGTTATAAGAGTTGTTTATGAGTGCATACAATATATCATATATAAGTTATGTTTATTTTGGTTTGTACCTGTATCCCATAGCCAGTTGGACCATACAGGCTACCTCAATGTTAAACAATGCCTTTCCTTGTGACAGTTATTGGACGGCACAAAAAAGCTAGTGACAAAGCTCAAACCAGCTAAATATTGCTAGATTGACTTGTGATCATATGACAACTGACAAACAAGAAAACAGGGGGCTATGCTAGAGCAATCCGGGGCCCACTGGCAGGAGGTACTTTTCACTCATAACGTTAGGTTGAATGCTGTGTCAGCTCATTTGAAGGGCGGTAATCTATTAGCTAGTTATAGCAAAAACAAGATTTTCACTAAAGCTATCTAACATTCTAATCTATTTTACTATATTCAGTAGCTAGCTAGACTAGTAGTTAGATATTTAGTAAATTAGCCTAAATATACCGTTAGTGCTAGACTGTTATTAATTCGCTAGAATAGCTAGATAGCTTAGCTTAGTTAGCTTGTTGACACCGTATTACTCTCACGTTTCACATAACGTTACCTTAAGAATGTCTTCACAGAAACAACGCACGGATTTCAGCGATGCGAGGTCCAAGTGTTTTATTACCAGTTCTCCCACATCTGGACCTATCTCCAGTCTGATCTCCTGAGCGGCATCCTCTGCCCTCCTCATATCCCTGCAAGCCATTATCACGCGACCTTGTCTTTTTAGTAGATCGATTGTTGTGGCTCTCCCTATTCCACTGTTCGCACCGGTCACTATAATAGTTTTACCTCGCATCATTTTGATGAATTGCGTGGCTAGCTATCTTGCACGCAAACTGAAGACGAGCAACGCAACTTAGATGTTATGTCAGCTGTAGCGTGAGGTAGCTCACATATTCAGTAACATTACCAGCAGTCACTAGCCAGCTTCTTCTTCTCTCACTTTTTGGCGGATTGCGCACCAACGTTAAAGGTGCATACCGCCACCTACCATACCGGAGTGTGGAGCATCAGGGTAAATAGTAGCCTACACCCGGTCATAGAAGGAAAGAGAGAAAGAGGGACACAGGTGAAAGAAAGAGAATACAGCTAAACTCGACGACAATCCCTGTATCTGTAAGGTAAATAGAGCCCTACAGCATTCCCACATTCTCAAGCAGCTAGAATCCCATGCATATTCCATGACTGCCCCAACCATGGATGTATTAATAGAACCGGATAGGGTCACTCCATTCACTGACTGCTCGAAAAAGTGAAGCCCTATTGAACCGTGCCATCTTTGAAAAAAACGCGTCACTGATACCTTTGACATGCACAGTCAAAGGTATCAATATTCTTGTAGTCCACGAACAGATTGCGTTCATGGCTCTCCAATCATAGTTTTTAGCTGACTGCATTCGTTATGGCACATTCGCACTGGATAAGCAAAGTCTGCATTTTAGCCTACTTGAATTTACAGACATCCATTATCTCCCGGTTATGATGTCACTGCCCACTCTTTTTATGAACTAAAAGTCTATACATTATTAAGCCTATCAGATGTTATTCATTATAATTTTGGCTTCCTTATGTACAAAAAAGATTAGATTGCGAGCCTCAAGTTAGGCCTACTCAACTGCGCAGCAGCACACCCAGATAGCAAGCGGATCTGGGCCATATACAGGCCAGATCTGGCCCTTGTGGCTTAGTTCCGGCACAGAATCATTACACATCCACTTGCTATTTGGGCAGGCATTTGGAAATGTACAGAGGCGCACCAAATGTTTCACAGACTCAACCAAATGATCTGTCTGTAGTTGATAACATGAGTTTACAATAAGTAAACATTTGGCAGATGGTGCGTGGAAATGTATGCTACAGACATTATGTCAGGGAGCGTTCCGCTATCCGTTCCTGCAGCGCACGGCACGGCCCAGCATGGGTATGCACCCTGGGCGCACGGCTATGAACGAATGGGGGGAAACAGAAAAACAGCTGATTCTGATCAAATCACAGGGTGTCCATTCGCACGGGATTATCAGATGACCTCTGTGTTTGGTGCAATATGGTAGGTAATTTGCGGTGGAATAATTACTTTACAAATCACGGACATGGTAGATTCGCACGGGATTAAGAACACAGATGACCGCCGTAATAATTACAAATCACCTGAGGTCCTGGGTAATACTAGTCCCGTGCGAATAGGGCTTTAGCAGCACTAACGTTAGCTAGTTAGCGTACACTCCCAAAGATGTTACCTGAAGACAGGGCTGGACTGGGACAAAAAATCGGCCCTGGCATTTTTGGCCCAGACCGGCCCACCACAATCGGCCGGACCCAGGGCTGGACTGGGTGAATATTTCCTACCGGGAAATGTAGCCCCAGTCAGGCCACTAGCCGAGCCGACGCGGTGAGATGGAACACCTTCAGTTTCGTTTTGTTGACGGGGGGGGGGGGGGGGGGGGTGCTGCTGCGCGATTTGTTGACGGGGGGGGGATGCTGCTGCGCGATTTCTTGACGGGGGGGGGGGGGGTGCTGCTGCGCGATTTGTTGACGGGGGGGGGATGCTGCTGCGCGATTTCTTGACGGGGGGGGGGGGGGTGCTGCTGCGCGATTTCTTGACGGGGGGGGGGGGCCAGCTGGCTCTCTAACGGCCCACGCAAATGACACCTGAAACTAACAGAGGGAGGGGTGGGGCCTACATATGATTGGGCCAGCCCAGTGTCAGTATAGAAAATGGACCAATGGGCCGCTGTCCCTGCTCTATGGGCCGTTCGTTAGCTCTTTTTTTTTTTAGATCGGCCCACAAGTAGGTCCGGCCCACAAGTAGGTCCGGCCCAAGCCCCCAGGATCAGCTTGGCGCATTGAAGCCACCATGGGCTTTCAGGCCAAGCCCGGTATTGCAAGGCATGCGGCCCAAGAACCCTTATTTCCCATGTTAGTGGATGATGATAGATAGGGCTAGAAAAGGAAAACAAAATTTTTCTGGGTATCATTCAGCATCAGAGACCAATCTTATCAATATAAACTTTTAGTTTTAGGGGTTTGGGGGTTTTTGAAGCCACCAATACCTGTATTGAGCCATTTAAACATGTGCTGTGCACGAGCCTCGGGGACGCGCTGGTCGCGCGTTCGTGAGTCCTGCGAGCTCGGGAAAGCACGTGACCATAGGAAGACCCGCCCTACTCTGCCTCTGATTGGATAGGAAGTCATGTAATGACATCGGTTAACATTTGCTATGTTTAGCAATGAAGCTTATGATCATGCTAATCATAGATATGAACGTATGTCTATGATGCAAATGATCATGACATGTGGTTACTTTAGGACATCGTTGGAAAAGATCTAGAGGGTAAGTGGGTCAATGTTGAATAACTTAGCTAACATTACCTAATGTTACATTTCTTTATATTAACATCAACTATATTGATAGGCTAGGGAGCTATGCTAACGGTAGCTAATGCTAACGGCTTAGGGTTAACGTTAGTTAGTTAATGCTAACGTTACGTTCGGAGGTCTCAGATGTATTTCAATTTTAACAATGTTGAGCATGATCAATGTGACATTGTTCATACATTGATTACAGTCTGTAATCTTGTCTGGCATTATTTAGCTATAGTGGGCTGATGCTTGCTGCTGCTACTATAGCATTTGCCACATTATACATCAAATTAATCAAGCATAGTGTTATTACCTGAAGGCATTATTACCATTGCAAGTAAGCATGCCATGTATATGCCATGCCTGGAAATCAAATTAATAGTGTAATTATTCCCCATCATAGCTCATTGTACACTGATATAATCATTCTCCTTGCCTTTGCTAATACTCATCTCTTTTATCAAACTTTATGCTAGGAAAGAAATCTGGCTGTGATTCGTCGCTAGTGCTCATCCAGGCTGTTGTCATCTCCCGCCTGGACTCCTGCAACTCCCTACTTGCTGCCATCCTGCAGCGTTGGCCATCAGACTCCTGGAGAAAGCTGCTGCTAATCCCGTGTTCAACGGCCCCATGCTCTTCCACACAACTTCCCTACTCCTATATGTATAGTCTGTATGTTTTTACGTGTTTCTTTACATGTCTTTACATGTGTATTTGTCAGGGTTTGTCTGTTAGTGATTGTCGTGTCCCCACTCTTGGCCTGCACCTTGACGTGGTGAGTGGGCTTTAAACCAAGCCAGGCCTTTTATAGTTGTGTTTTGTGTTTTTCTGTTTGCTTAAGTGTCTAATATTGAAGGTACAAAACCTTTAAAAAAAGAAGCCCCTTCCTTCCCATAAAATTCCTGCGATTGTAACAGGTGTATTGATTCCACCACACTTGCCCACACTGGGTTCAAACCCGGGTCCTCTGACTTAGGAACGCACATGACCACCTTTCTAGAACACTGCCACCAGCTATCCCAATGAAAAGCTAGCGAATCAATTGTGCACATGGGCAGTACTAATACTGAGGACAGAGTTTAAACCAGTTCAACCAGATATTCACTGAGCCTGACGGGCACCTGCCAGCTAAAAAACCTAGTACTGTCACCCTCGACTTCTGCTGCGCCTGTATCCAGCCATAGGGGCTGATTATTTATAATGATGTTGATGAAGTTTAAAACCTTATTTACACATAGTGTTTGCTGTTTTAAAAGATAAATGCAGTGATATGAGGCGCCACCTATTGGTGAGGACAAAATCATTTTTTGACTGACTAGATGAGATAATGAATTCCTGATGTGCATAATGATGTCACTAAATCCCACTGTGATTGCTTTTTCAGTCAGTGAACAGGAAGCAGAGCAACCCCTCTGTGTTCGATCACCTGATAGAAGAACCTCCTAGGTGAGACCACACTACAGTACGTTGCTCCAGTAAACATATGAAGACCCAGCCGTATTTAAGCTGTCTTGTCTAATTTGAGCTGTCTTGTGAAGTCCCTGTTTTTCACATACTCCCCCCAACCCCCCCCCCCCCACCTACAGATGTGTAGTGCTCTGATCTACAGTCCCCCAAGTACAGGCAAGACCCCAGTGGCGCGGGTGCAGACTAACGAGTGTAGGCAGGGAAACACAAAGGTGTCTATAAGGAAAGGAGCTGACTGCCTTAGCAAGTGGGTTGGTGAATCAGAACACATAATCAGCTCTGCCTTCTCTTTGACCAGGTTAGCCAATGGGGCAACTGTGGCGGTGGGGGGAGGGGGGTATAATTATTGGACAGGACACCTGACCATCATCCTCAGTGTTGACTGAGAGCTTGTGATGGCTGTTTGTTGGTCTCTCCCCAGGTCAACCTAATGAGACCCTCCTTCATCTTCTTCAACAAGATAGACCGGCTGTCCCCAGTATGCTCCAGCAGACAGGACCAGATACACAGGTGAGGCCTGTCTGTCACGGAGCCACCGCCTCGCTCCGCCTCTGGTGTAACTCGGTTCTTTAGCTTGGCTGCGTACTTGATTGATGTTGCACATGGGCGATTGGAACTAAACTAACCTTGCGTTGCATTTGTCTCTCTCTCTCTGGCTCTATCGTGTCCACTCTGCTGGCGCTGATGGATGGGTTGGACAGTCAAGGGGAGCCAGTGGTCCAGTTCCTGTTCATGCTTGGTTGTTGCCTACTCACCTTCCCATCTCCTGCATCACCTGCCACCTGTCTCCACTCTGCCCAGCTGCACCTCATCCCTCATTACTCTTAGCATTAATACCAGTCAATTTCCCTTGGTTCTCTGTAAGATCATCCAGTCATCTACCAAGTCTGCTCAGCTCTTCTGTCTGCCATATTTTGAAGTTGTTTATTGAAATTGAGTTAAAGTAGTTTGTATGGGTCAAGCATCCTCCAGTTTGTATGACTCAAGATCTGTTTACTGCCATGTATATGGTTCACACATACTAGAAATTTGACTAGGGTTAAGGCATACACTGGTGACATGTTTTTAATTGTTTTGTGATCACTGTCTTTGTGATATTTTCTGATGACCAAGCCTTTGATCTAAGCAGAGCCTTAGCACATTATGGAGGAACCATGTCCCTTTCTTTTACCGATCCCTGAGAGCAAGACCTGTGAATGTCCTGAACAGTGTGGTGGCCACATTTGTTGGGAATTTGGGTGGAAACAGTGTGGAACATCATTGCATAGTTTGACTGCCATTTCATACCAACATTAAGAGAAAGTGGAGAAGTAGGCTATACCTAGAAAATACTATAGTTGTGCAATTCGTTTGTACAGTCTAGTAGTTAAATGGTTAAAAATGGGCAAGCAATAACATTGGAGGGAAATGTATACTGACACTGATGATTGTTTCAGAAATGGTCTGAGACAAAATAATGAAATGTTATACATCAGTATTGTGAAACACTGAACATATTTTAATGACTGACAAGGAGAGAGGAAACAGTCCAAGTTAATCAATAATAACTAGGCTCACTATGAACAGTGTGTATTATTGGCTCTGTTCTGACATCAGTGCACAGTTCATTCCACCACTGTGAGGCCAGGACAGAAAAAAGCCATGGCCACGCCAATCTGCTGTAGGGGGGCTTGGAGCAACTGGGGAACCAATCACCTCAAGGCAGCAGAGCTTGACCACAGCCTGGAGGTCGGAGGGAGCTGTTCATTTGCCCTGTAGGCTCGAACCACAGTCCTAAACTGGATGGGACAGCGCAGGGAGCCAGTGCAGAGAACAGAGTAGGGAAGTTTTGTGGAAGAGCATGGGGCTGTTGAACACCAGGTCAGCAGCAGCTTTCTCCAGGAGTCTGATGGCCAACGCTGCAGGATGGCAGCAAGTAGGGAGTTGCAGGAGTCCAGGCGGGAGATGACAACAGCCTGGATGAGCACTAGCGACGAATCACAGCCAGATTTCTTTCCTAGCATAAAGTTTGATAAAAGAGATGAGTATTAGCAAAGGCAAGGAGAATGATTATATCAGTGTACAATGAGCTATGATGGGGAATAATTACACTATTAATTTGATTTCCAGGCATGGCATATACATGGCATGCTTACTTGCAATGGTAATAATGCCTTCAGGTAATAACACTATGCTTGATTAATTTGATGTATAATGTGGCAAATGCTATAGTAGCAGCAGCAAGCATCAGCCCACTATAGCTAAATAATGCCAGACAAGATTACAGACTGTAATCAATGTATGAACAATGTCACATTGATCATGCTCAACATTGTTAAAATTGAAATACATCTGAGACCTCCGAACGTAACGTTAGCATTAACTAACTAACGTTAACCCTAAGCCGTTAGCATTAGCTACCGTTAGCATAGCTCCCTAGCCTATCAATATAGTTGATGTTAATATAAAGAAATGTAACATTAGGTAATGTTAGCTAAGTTATTCAACATTGACCCACTTACCCTCTAGATCTTTTCCAACGATGTCCTAAAGTAACCACATGTCATGATCATTTGCATCATAGACATACGTTCATATCTATGATTAGCATGATCATAAGCTTCATTGCTAAACATAGCAAATGTTAACCGATGTCATTACATGACTTCCTATCCAATCAGAGGCAGAGTAGGGCGGGTCTTCCTATGGTCACGTGCTTTCCCGAGCTCGCAGGACTCACGAACGCGCGACCAGCGCGTCCCCGAGGCTCGTGCACAGCACATGTTTAAATGGCTCAATACAGGTATTGGTGGCTTCAAAAACCCCCAAACCCCTAAAACTAAAAGTGTATATTGATAAGATTGGTCTCTGATGCTGAATGATACCCAGAAAAATTTTGTTTTCCTTTTCTAGCCCTATCTATCATCATCCACTAACATGGGAAATAAGGGTTCTTGGGCCGCATGCCTTGATTTGACTTGCAATACCGGGCTTTGGCCACTACGTCAAATGGCTTCATGCGCCGGTGAGCAACTTTCATTGAAATGAATAGGCAGCCATTTTCAATGCCGTCTCCAGTTATATTATACCTCCATGGTCCGGCCCACCGGGCATTTGCCCGGTACGCCACATGGCCAGTCCGGCCCTGCCTGAAGAAGACGTAGAAGCTGCTTCTCCGAAATCTTCATCAGTCACAGACATTGGCGATTTTATAGGGGGGGCAAGTGCCTTTTTTTTTTTTACTAATTAACACAATTATTAAATACATAATTGTGGTTTGTACCAGTTTGTGTTAGATCATCATTCATTTTAAAAGTGTATTTATTACTTAAACTAGGCTACCTTTAAAAATATATTCATAATCCACTAATGGCACAACTCGTCCGTCGAAAAAAAAAAAAAAGATCTGACTGTACTGCTCAGTGCTCAACAAGCTACAACTAGCCAACCTGCTCATAATGGCAAAAAGAGCTATAAAAACAATTTACCACTTCTTCATAAAATAAAATAAAATCTGGCAATGCTAATGAAGAAGCTACCACTCGAAATGACAGCGCAGCAGGTGCTATCGAATGCAGAAGTGCTCCAGAGGCTATCGGAGCTAGCACTAGCACTAGCAACATCACCATCGGCGAGGAAGCTAGCACCAGCAGGCCGTTGCAGTTTGATGTTGTGATGTTGGGTATGGCCTAGTGCTCGGTCATAAAGTCATATTGACATGCTCGTGGTGTCTAGATGAAGTTTGATGCGTTGAACATATTGAATAGTCATACGGATTTCTTATTAGCATACTGTTCACAACTGGTATTCTTTGTAAATAGATGGGACGAGACGGCAGAACTGTTTTGTTTTTTTTCTCACGTCAAAATGTTGCCCCCCCTACTCTCAGAGGGTAAAATCGCCTATGGTCACAGACGCATTCTCCACCGACGACATAGATTGTGTCGGAGAAGGGGGCACTGGTGGTAGTGGCAGCTGGCTAACATCCATGATCTCGTCCTATTTTGTGGAATTGGGCTGTGTCTGTTTCATACAGTTCAAGGGAAAATGCGAGCACATATACAATGGTTCAGATCAAAACCTTGACAAAACTAGCACTTTTGAGAAAGTCTGATAATTACTCTACCACCGTTTTGGTCATACAATGGATGTGGGTGGGCACCGTGAAAAATCATTCGTCAATCAATCAACTGGCATTTACTAGCCATGATCTAGCAGTCTGTCAGTTCTATCAGTTTGATCCTCATCTACAGTACATATCCCATCCTATCATGGATGTTCTTGATATAGGCAGTGCACTTAAATAACATTCAAGTACAATTGTACAAAGCCAGTTGTCTATTGTAGGACAAAAGTCAATACAACAATAAGACCATGAATAAATTAGTTCAACAGCTGATAATGACGCAAGTGTACTCGGGTACGGAACAATTGTATTGAACAATTGTAATGTGAAAGCTGACCGGTGGGGGAGTTGGGAGGGGGAACAATCATACTCTGGCATGGTATGGAAGCAATCGTAGCTAATGTGAATAGAAACCAGGCTCTGCCTCAAGGAAAGCCTAGTGACGTGAGGCTAATATCATGGCCTGGGTAAATACTCTATTGATTGGCCAGCAGGTGTGCGTTAAAACCATATAATGTTAGACTGAAGTTTAATCACCGACCTATCATATAAATCAATGCACTATCAAGCTGTAACTATAGGAACATAAGAGCGGCAGCACCCCAAACTAGCTAATCCCATAGCCTGCTGAGTTAGCCATGAACAAAGTGGATAATACTGCATATTTGCTGTGCAACATATCAACTGTCCAATTGTTAAATCTATTTGCCAACAAAATGTTTAAGATAGCCAGACACCTAATTGGCCCCTAATCAACACCTTTTTTTCACGTCTTGGTATACTGTATCACTGTCAGTTGTAGGCTACTGTCACATTCAATGTGGCGACAGGATGTTTCCCAATAAGTGAAGTACTGTATATAGTATATAGTGCGAACTCCATGCATATTGTATTCAACTAATGAAAAAGCACAGTTAAATTTCACAGTTTATTAACCACAGCCAGTTATTGACAGAAAGTCTTGCATAAGTTAGCTTTCTGGGTTATTGTCCCTTGCATCAGTCAAGTGATGGGTGGTTGTCAAGCTGGCAGCAAGTGGCAGCGCAGTGCAGAGGGACTGAAAGTCAGCAGTGAGCAAATCAATATATTTCTTGAAAATATGAGCACATGGCACATATTATTTTGTATTTTCAAATGATTTAACTTAATATTGTCAAGATTCAAGATCAAGATTCATTTTATTTATCACATGTAATGTACAGTGTACAGTCACAGTGAAATTTGCTGGCAAATTGCCATGGTATAAGCGGGATAATCATCTAGTAGGTGTGCATTATACGGTTTAAAGGCCTCCGCTGCGGTATTGATTATCACTTACATATAGATACAGGTGCCATGAAAAACATGCTCAAACCAAGCATATAGTTAGAGTGAGTGATACCATGTCAAATGACATGTACCAAGCATCTAGTTTCAAATGTGTTTATTATGGCTTTTTGTCTAAAGTTGGATTTCAAACACTTAAATTGTTCAGAGGAAACATTCAGGTGGATTAAAATATAATGTATGAACATGAAATTGATTGATTTAATAGGAAACAGTTGTATGCATTTAAGGATGTATACATTCCACATGTTGGAATAGACTGTATGACTCCCATCACAAATCAAGATGTTGTGCTTTCTATAGTTTCAGAGCACTCTGGGAAGTGGTGTCTGAGAATTTCTCGTCCTTCTCTAAACTAGAAAAGCCCACTCCACTTATACATTCAACAACTGTACGACAGGCATTAATGGGCGGAGGTCTACACTCTCTGAGCAACCTTTTCTAGTTTCTGTATGCTGTAAAAGTGTCTCCCTTTGATACTGTATGTGTCCCACTCCTTCTGCCATGAATCTCTCACTGCCTTTCTTATTAACGATTTGGCCTTATCTTTTCCACCTTTTTCTCACCTTTCATTATTTCATCATCAGTCAATTTCAGGGCCCTCTTTGCAACCTCATCTGCTAGGCTACCCACCACCACACCAACATGAACAGGAACCCAACAAGGCTACATTAATAAAATAAATACAACTCTCTGTATTCTCAGCAGTATCTAAAATATATCCATCAATAAATCAGCTCTTATTAGTTTTAAGAACTGCAGTAGTGTCAGAACAAACGACATCTCGATCCATTGCAATCCTAAAATCATAGTGGCTGTAAATCCAGAATGTCAGAAACATCTGCATCATTCTGCTACACTGCTGCACTCGGTAAGTCCAAAAAAGCTTAATGTTCAAAATCTTGAAATTCCCCTTTAAGAAAAGAAAAAAAGAAACACTTTAGAAGACCCTGGTGGCCAAGTTAAACATATTCCCTGGTCTGCAGTCACACTATCACTTCCACTGTTGGTACTCAAGACATTCCTGAGGTGGTTTGGGCCTCCTAATGTGGTTTAGTTTTAGAGTTGGATCTAACCTAACTCAGCAGCAATATACATTGATAGTAAGCTTACACCATCTGGGAAATGTCAATTTAATGTGAGAAGACTTCCACACAGTATGCACTCGTCCTTTCTCTGTCTCTGGTACACACACACACACACACACACACACACATACACACACACACAAACACACACACACACACACACACACACACACACTGTACACAATTCCGGGAGTAGGCTGTCTTCATTTTATCTTCAGATTTATAAGAGTCGTGATGTCATATGGCACCATCACCCGGGGATCACTTACATGAAAATGGAGGCAGTTTTCTGTCATCACGTCTTGATTTGCCTTCCTTGTATAACACCATCTATACGCTGAGGCAAGCACTTGCCATTTATTTTGCTTGTGACTGAGCTCTTAGATGAAAAATTGTAGCTCGTGTTGGACTCAAGGATAGAATCATTCTCAACAGTGACCCATTACAATATATTGTGGTGAAATAGCACAATATTAAAGCTGCAGCATGTACGATTTTCATAAGATCTTAAACATTTACACATTTCTATATTGCTATGATGAATTGAGAGGAATAAGTGGAAAAAATCTTGGTGTTGACCCAATACCAAATTATAGTTAGGGGGCTAAGCAGGAATGTGCCAGGCACCCTATTGTAATTGGTAGTATTACTATTATTTATCTGCCATGGAAGTCTATGGCAGCCCCTATAACCGACTGGAAACTTTTTACAAAACTTTGCGCAATGGTAGAGGATCATGCGAAGAGGCCATGGAACAAGTCTTTCATTGATTGGCCAGAGGGGGGTGCTATAGCAACCGTTTGAAACTGCAAACTTTGAACAGGCATATCTCATGGCCCGTTTAGCCTATAGGCATGGAACAGACAGCAGACATATGCCTCTCCTCACGAGGAACAAATTTGCCTCAAGAACCCATAACTTCCGGTTATGTAGACTTTCCGCTATTTAAAAAAAAAAAAAAGTATTTAATTTAAACGCTTAAAATCTATCTCCTCCTAGGAACTTCTACCAATCTGCATAACATGCGGTAGACACAATCTAGGGACCGATATCTAAAGTTCCATTTCGGCAAAAGTTTGAAAAGTTAAAACACAGTGCCACTATGAGCCAATGAATACTGCAGAGGGTGTGGCTTTTCACATAGGCCTAGAGGTGTATGACTTCTGAACGGTTTAACAGAACACCACAAAACTGTCCATTATTGGCCCAATCAAACAACATGGGGGTGCTAGAGAGCTAATTTTCTGTTTAGACTTAACTGCCTTGCCGATTTTTACAAAGCTTTGTAGAGTGATGCTAGGGCATGCCTAATGGTCACTGGAGAAAGTTGAAACTGATTGGCCACAGGGTGGCGCTGTAACAAGCGAAAATGCTTAAAAGTGGCTAAAATGCAATCGATTGCTGTAGCTCCCCCTGTGGCCAAATGGGGTTCATATTTTTTGTATGAGTAGGCTATGCAATGTTTGACAATTTACTAATTGGACCCTAAATCCCCAGATTTAATTTTGATGTCGATATAAGCGTTTGTGCCAAGCCACCCACATTGTACTTTCATAGTATTTTCATTGACATTTTCAATGACCACATAACTCAGAAGGGGCTACAGCGTTTTTCGCTTGTTGCCTTTGATGTGTATATTGCGCTTGGCCCCCGTTATTGGTGCTTGCAGGTATATTAATTATTAGAATTGCTGTAGCAGAAACCAACGGCAGTCTCCAAAGATGTGGTTTTCACAGAGGAGCTCAATCACTTATCCCTCTCGATTTATTATAGACCTCCACAGCAATGATGGTTCAATCTATCTATCTATCTATCTATCTATCTATCTATCTATCTATCTATCTATTTATAGTATCTATCAGTGATGAAATCTGTGACCCATATTGTATTTTTCAATAAAAACATTCCATGACCTTTCAATTTCAATTCAATGGACATTATTGACCTTATTCCATGCCTTATTCACATGGCGGCCATGTCACGCTCAGGGTGGGAGAATGCGGAAGTATCCATAGTCTAATAGTACAAGTTCGTTATGAATGATTACTGGACTCTGATTGTTTTTCACCGCGCTAGTTTCCACGTTATGAAATACATGGACGGGAATGAGCTGATGACTGCGCTCTTATGTATTTCATAATGTGAAAACTACCGCGGTGAAAAACAATCAGAGTCCAGTAATCATGAGTTTGTAATTCCAGTAGTGTAGCCTATTCTGGATGTTATTTTTTGACTATTTCAAATCTTGAAGTGTTATTTTTATAACGAACTTGTACTATATGGTCTATGAATACTTCCGCATTCTCCCACCCTGAGCGTGACGTAAGAGCGAAATGGCCACAGTGTGAATAATGCCGCGTTCCAGATAGGATTTTGAGCCCGTAGGTTACGACTTCAAGTCACGACTCACGACTTCATAGCGTTCCAAGCAAACTGTCTGAATGCGTGGCATTCTGGATAAATGTAAACAAGCCGATATGGTAAAAGCTTGAGATTTGGCACATTGTCAGATCTGGCAAGCTAAGCATATGCTTAATTTCGCTATGCTAAGAAATCATACTTTTATTTATTGACATCATCGACTTTTCGCCATTTGCATGGTCACGTTCAGGTTTACCTTAATGTTAGCAAGCTAGCACTAGCTATCTCTTGTCAACATATTTGGGCATCATTACATACACATAGCAGATTGTAGTGCATAATAGTTTGTATTATTTTGATTACAATGTACAAATTTACTTTACGTTGCCCTAAAGTTATCTTTGTCGCCATACCCATGGGGGCTGCCATCTTGCTTAGAGGGCTGTGTGATGTCAGAGAGCGCAACTGGGAGTACATCGATCTGGTAGGAGTTCACGGTGGGAAGTTACGGGTTTGACTGCCATTCCAGTGCATTTTCACATGTAGAAGGTCGGAAAAACACGAGTTACGGGTTGCCTGGAACGCGCCATAAGGCCAATTGGCATGAAATAACAAATGTTCATATTGCCAAAGCAACAGTGGAATTACAGAAATAGGTCTTTACACATACACACCCTAATACACATATATATACATAGGTAATATGTAAGGGATAATGAACGAGGGGCGGGTCTTTGTGCTGTTTAAATGAACCTCCGCGAAGGTCATTTAAACCATAGATATGAACACGAGATGACTCGTAATGGATTGAGCGGCGCAAAATACGGCCGCCATATTGGTCCGGTACCGCTGTCACGTGACAACCGCTCTCCTCAGCAGTTTCAGTCAGTAAAAGTAACCCTGCATCAAGAGATAACTCTAGAAGATAAGTAGAAACAAATATTTTTGTCTTTGAACTATCCATAACAGTCAAATAACATAAATAATAAATAAAATAAATAAAAAATTACAAAGTGCAAAACAGCAGCATCCAACAGTTTTAGTTGCATCTATCAGCTAACAACTATGTATTTATCATCGTTCACTTAAAAGAGCCGGCACATAGAGCCGTATCGTTCGCGACCGACCCATCACTAGTTTACTCGCGGAGCTCCGTACCGTAATAATGGCATTTTTCGTCCGGCAGCGATCAAATCAACGTCAATGCGGCGTCTAGTGTATATGTCTAAGATTTAAACAGCACAAAGACCCTCCCTGAGTTCATTATCCCGCGTATACAACAGCCTTTCAACAGGAAACATATCATTCTGAGAACAAAATACAGTAGGACCCCACTCATCCGAACTTCAGAGATCCGAACCTCCCGGTCTACCGGACAGGCTTAAAATTATTATTATTTTTTTTAGCCTGCTATCTGGTTCTGGTGGGATTTTCATTACAGTACTGTATCCTACTGTGAATAAAAACAGAACTATATGTAGACCTACATGTTGCAAGTAGGCTGTAGCCTATACTGTCACGTTTCATTTCTTTGTTACTCTAATGTCGAGCATAAAACGTAAACGAGTCTGCTGCGCGAGAGCTGCATTCTTTGGTAGCTAGAAAGCGCGTCAGCAACCTGAAGCAGCATCGAGTCATTTTTCGTTCCCAGTTAATGGACTTCAGGAACACAGACGTGTTGTGAGCATGTAGATTAGCCTACTAAACCTACTGTATTTGTTAAATAATAGCCTACAGCCTAGGCCACGTTAGCCTACATCGGTTGTTTTAGAGACTTTCTTTTAGGCTACAATAGCCTAAGACACGACAACTTGTCTGTCATTTCATTTATTTATTTCTTGATTATAATTTGCTCTAATTTTTCTAATGTTGGGTTGTTTTTAGGCTATACCATTTTGTTCTACGAATACAGTAGCCTATCGATGCAGCGTACGACTCATTTGAGAATAAAGTACTGTATTTGATCAAAGCACGCACTCAATTGGAAATTCGGTTATTTTATTATAGGCGTAGGTCTATTATAGGCTAGGCTATATGAGTTTAGTTGGCTATTTGATTGCAATTTTGATGCATTTTCACAAGTAATTAAGGTTATTTATCGGTCTATTATGAGTCTATATGGAACAAGTATACCACTTATTGAATTTGGTGCATTTTAACATAAGTTTCAGTCATCCGGACATTTCAGAGATACGAACGACCTTCGGTCCCGTTGGGTTCGGATAAGTGGAGTCCTACTGTACATCTATTGCTCATATTAGCTTTGAAAAGTTGATAATTCATGGTTAGAGTTATATAATTTCCATAGCAACCAGTAACTTTTATAGTCCCTCTCCACCCAAATCTAACGTTATGATGTTATCACTCGTGTAGTTTTGCTATTCAGTTGCTATTTGTTCACCTCTGTTTTATCTTGGGCAAGCTTGGAAACGCAGTGGTTTCTATAGCAACCACTTTGTTTGGGATGCTACGGCTCTTGTATTGAACTGCGCATTGATTTAGAACATGTTTGATGCCGGGCGTATATACCGGGCGTTGTGGAGAAATAATGTATGCCTCTCGAATGCGTCTTGGCCAATCACAATCGAGTATTCACACAAGCCGTTGTAAAAAAACATATACACCCATGCAACTACATTACAAAGGTACAGTATACAGCTGCAGTTTGCACCTCCACATGAAATCATTCACACATACCTACAGTATAGATTCAGTAGGCCTATTCAGAATTTCTGAATACCGAATGTATAGGAAGCACGTTTTATATTTCCTATACATTCAATATTCAGAAATTGTGCATTCTAAAGGTACATGCAATCCATTATAATATAACAATATGGTTTAACAAAACGTGTGTATAAATTCAAGCAATGAAAACAAATAATTATTTAGGTTGGTATATTACTGTGTTAGTTGTTCTTAAGATGTGATAATTTTGTACTAATTTAGCAGCAATTAATGCATATTTTGGCATTTCACCTTATAGGTAAATGTGATGAATTAGATTGCTATTTTACTAGCATTTTGTACTTGCTCTTGTCACTGTCCTGTACCTGCACCCTGTCCAATGTCGTCTCCATGCTATGCACCATGACCAAAAGCAAATTCCTAGTACGTTGAAAAACTGCATTGCAATAAAACAAATTCTTATTCCGATTTTTTCAACATCAGATTTGGTCAAATTCTTCATATATTGTTGTGATTTCGGGGAAAATGCTTTGTCTAAAGTTTTGGTATTGTTTACCGTACATGCTGTGAGGAAGTGAAGTTCAGTTTCTACCTGTGATGCACATCACAACAGATTATGTTCATTAAGGGTGCATGTCATGTCATGCAAGCTGTATTTTAGAGCTGGCACTGAGTGCTGTCATAGAATTTACAACTAGCCTCAAGACTATTCAGATCTCAGCTTTCTGTTCTTAAAAACCTATTGATCCAGTCCCCTGCCTTTTGCTATTGTAAACACTTTAAACCTTTGTTCTCTCTCTCTCTTGTAATTCCAAACACCTCCTGAACTTTTGTCTTCCCCAGTTCTCTTTTAAGACAGAGACCCCTGTCGTTGTATCCTCACCAGGACAGGAAGGCCTCACACCTCAACCTTCCCGTCCTGGTTCAGGCCTGTGTTCCTTTGTCTATATTCAAAGTGTACCGTGCTTTTCTTTGCATCCCTCGACCACTGTTTGATGTCCGTCACCTTATTATGACGTGTATAGATGGGTCAGCCAACCAAATGTCTGCTAGCGTCACATCCTTGTATTGAGCACATATAAGGCTGCGCCAGACGAGCTTTGGCTCACTTCTTTCTGATGAACCACTCTGTGTTTTATCTTGAGGTCCTTTTGCAATCGTATTGTTTTCTTAATAAATCTGACTGAACCTTTTTGTGCGAACCTTGGCAAATCCTTTATTTTTGACTTAAGATCAAAATTTCTTCAACAGTGCTCTAGAGACAAGAGCTGTTTTCCAAGCACTTTTTAGCACTATACAGCTTTTTTTTTCAAAAAGTTGAACTTTTTGAGTTAGAGCACAGGCTGTAGAAGGCGGTTCTGACAATGAGGATGATCAGTTTTTGGCAAAACTGCAGAAATAGCGAACATTAGCACTAGTTAACATTAGCTTGTTAACTTGGCTAGTTAATCAAGTCTGCAAAAACACAACACTCATTGCTAATGTCAGTGTAAAACATTGGTAGCCTAGCCAGCTCTAAACTCTAGCTTTAGTGCGCTCTACACAGCTGTAAGCTGGGCGCTGTTCAGCTACATACAGCTTGCTGGTGGACACCCACAAGTCTGTAAATAATCTATGTTTTTCTTAGTTTTCATCAGATATGGTGGTAAGGTAATTTGCCAATATATAATTTTGATTTAAAGCCAAATCGCATTGTAGTTTGTTTTGTGTTTGTATCATGTCTTTCCAATGGATTTTTATTTTATTTTTGTTCTGCAATTTGTTTTGGATTTAAGGTGTGGCTGATAAGCAGATAAATCAATTCAATCAGTCATTCAAATCATCACCTCCAGCGTACACCAGAAACCGAAACAAATGGACCCGAACATCATTGAATTTCAAACCTTTATTTTAACTCATAAGGCACTTACTTAAAAACAAAGACAGAAATCAACAAATGCATTCAATAAACAAAATAAATCAGCATAAACAAAAAAAGTCAGTTAAAACAGCTACAAATTGACACACACAGTGGTCGGAAATTATACTTTTAAATTAGGCAAATGATGGAAGAACCTTACTTCAGAGTAAGTTGAAGGACATTCCAGGTGTTTGGAGCATCAAAGGAACTATATTTCTTTCATGCCACAACCCGAAACAAATGCACCCATAACTGAATAAACTCTTACATCTATTGATCTGTAACTGTAGATAATATAACATTATCCTTAGCCTTATCTTCAAGCTTTGCTTGCTAACAGGCTAGCATGAAAAACATGTTAGGCAGTAACATTACAGTAGGTTAGCTTCAGTATAACATAGGCCTTTGATCCCTTTTAACTCTAATTTACCCTTTTAGATACCCAGTTATACAATTTGTACTAGCATGTATGACAAAAGAACTTTGAGATCAACTGACTGAATTGGGTTTGTTTTCCTCTTCTGTAGCCTACCTGTTCTGATCGCTAATGATTTTAGCCTAAGTGAATGGAGAAGAACGTAGTAAAAATTATCATCACGACTAGCAGAGGTTTTCTGACTAGGCTACAGTAACATTAATTTTCACAAGTGTTTTGCTGCAGCTTGGCAAGTGGCGTGAGAGGGAGTCTGATCCAAGATGGCACTTTGTTATTATATTCATTGGAGGCCAAGCAGCGAAGCTGCGTAGGCCACCATTTTGTTTCTACCTTTTCTTATTATTTCTTTATTATTATTATTCTGCCATTGGAGTCTATGGCAGCCCATAGAACCGTATGGTAGAAAGTTATGAAATTTGGCACACTGATTCGGGACAGTCCCAGTCCTCAGCTCCAACACTCTACGCCACCAACGTGTCAAAGTTGGCCATGCATTTATGCACGCAACTATTGACCTGTAAGCCCAATTTTTAAAATCAAGGTTCCATATGATTCTTGGCTCAAGCTGAGTTAAACGGACCCTATTATGTCATGCATACCATATTGGATTGTCCACCATTTTGGATTTTGTGAAAAACTTAAAATGCTACTCCTCCTACTGTACAGATTTTCACCAAAAAATACACATAATCTGTAGACCAATGTCTACAAAGGATTGATTTGGATTGTTGATATTCCAATGCGTTCGCTTGTGACAGCCAATTGAATTTGGCGACAAAGCCGCCAAACAGGAAGTTGGGGCATATCGCAGAAATGCTTTAATGTATCAAAAGCACATTTAGCAGACTGGTTAGGGACCCTCCTGTGACCTCTGTTGACAAGTTGAGCACTCTAGCGCCACCAACGTGTCAAAGTTGGAGTCACATTTATGCTTGTAACTTTTGAACCCGAAGTTCGATTTTCATGATTCAGGGATCATTGGATTCCTTGCATCAAGCTGAGTTCAAAACATACAATGGTTTCATTAATTTTTCTTTCTCTTGATTGCAGAATGCAAGTTACACTTTTGGTGTTCTGCACAATTTCACCAGTTGTAGAGTGGTGACAGGCGCATTTTGGAAAAAGTCACATTTTCTAAACTGCCATCCCTCTTCCAATTCTCACAGCTCATACACATATATATAAAAACGTTCACACGACTCTTGGGATTCATAAAATCAAAAAAAGCTAAGCTCTCCGATGTATATTTTTCACTGTGACAGTTCGAACGATGACTCCCCCCTCCATTCAAAACAATGGAGCCACACTCTAAATTGATGCAGAAAATGACAGAATCAGTGTCAAGTTTCTAACTCGTCACCTCTCCTACACTTCTGAAGACAGAAGGACATATTATACATGGAAATGTTCGCGTGATTGTCTGGATTCTGAAGAAGTAAATAGTTTAGCTATGCTATGTATACTTTTCGCCGTGTGCCAATTTAAATGACGACACCCCCCCTCTCACTCAACTGAGGACGCAAAGGCTGACATGGCTTGTGGACTACGGCAATTGTAATTAGGAAGACCCGGCGTAGCACAGCGGGTTGCGCGTCAGTCTTGCAAGCAGCACGTTCAGGGTTTGAATCCCATTCGTCCAAAATGCATTCTTATAATTATTGTAATTATGCTGCCCTGGAAGTCAATGGCAGACAACAGAATTGTTGTCGGCCGCTGCTGTCAGTTAAAAATTGTGAAATTTGGCTCACAGACCAGGGACTGTTCTGTGTCTCTTGTTTAGAGTAAGTAATATGTGTGTATTACAAATGTTTGCCATGTGGGGGAGGCATTGCATCTTTGAGTGTGTCATGGGTCACACCTTTCGAAACATTAATAACTTAATGGCGTGTTTCACTTGTTGTCTTTGATGTGTTGGTCGCGCGTCCTGCTTGGCCCCCACAGTGCTGCTTGCCGCTATATTTATTATTTAAGTTTGTAAAATAATAACTGTGCTACAGGGCAAAATATTACAACACTCAACACTGCACTCCCTTGGGTCCTGACTAATACAACCTGCCGAATGGTTCCATGCCCATGGTTCTCGACATAATCATGCCACAGAGAGACAGACAGACAGACACCACGGCTATAATTTAAGATAGATAAATGCTGCATTTATTTATTTTTTATTATTATTTTAGAATGGTAAACCAGATATTAATTGTTAATGAGTATCAATTGAAAGCAAAATTGACCAGGCTTAGGATACTTTCCTTCTTAACTAAAAAACTAAAACACTGTAGTGTATTACTGTACTGTACATAGATGATCAGTAAGAACGGGTCAGGTGTTGATTGAAGTTAAGTTGAAGTTGGCTATCGAAATAAACCTTTAACCAACAACTACAAACACTGTTGTCAAAGTGTGAAGCAGTGTTGACAGCACGTGTTTCTCACAACCCAAATGTTGAAGGAGAGTCAGCCAAAACACTGATTTTTGTATTTATTTATTGTAAGGATGAGGGTCAGATGTTGGACATAGACCCTTGCCAAGTTTAAATGCCAAAGGGCCACTTCATCAGCTGCATGTGAGGCACCTGGCTGTGATATCATCCTTCTGAATTTAGCCAAATGAAAGACATTAATATTATACTCTCAATTAAAACAAATTAAAGGCTATAAACGACTGCTCCAGTACACGCTGACCTACCAGTGTGCCTCAGAGCGCATTGATTCCCACGTTCTATCCCAATGTTTTCCCACATGAGAAGGAAAAATAAAACAATTAAAAAGCAATCTGTTACCCGGCTAATAAAAAACAGCTTTAACTGACATAATGTATGGCCTGGATGACAACTCTAGTCCCGGTGTGTCACTAGCTCTGGCCAAGGCTTGCCTTTGATTAATGGAGGCCAGTGCACTCTGTCACGGCGGAGAAATAGTGATAGGTCTGTCTCCACTCTGGAAGCTAGCTAACTGTTGCTGCTGAGATGTCCCAGGGCAAATGTCTGTCCATCTCCATGCCCATGAGCAGTTGCGATGCATCAACACTTCTAGGTGACTGCCTCAGGCCTTAGCTAATGTTTCACTGCCTGAAATTTCCATTTAGTGTCTTGTTTCAACCAAGAATGTGTTCTTATTGCGGACTACTAGACTGTTGGAAGTGACCTATGGAAGCTTGGACAGTAATTGTAATCTCAACCATCATCATCCAGACCGCCCACATGTTGCAGAGTGAACAATAAATTGTAGCACCTTTACTATGGAAACTCTCTGCTACACAAGGGTAGACGTGGGATCAAGTAACACTTTTGCAAGTAACATGTAAGTCTTAAGTCAAGTCCCAGCTCCCTAATGATGGGCAGGTGTCAAGTAAATCACAAATGTACAGTGCTCACAGCAAGACAAATCCCAAGTTGTAAGTTGCACATTTAGTATACAAATTAATTTAGACAGCCATAATTTGTGAAGACTGTGAAGTCAGTCAAATCAAATGGTTTAGCTTTTTTTCCCAGTCAAGTCGTCAAAGTCCGTACTGTCAGGCGAATCGAGTCCACATTGCAGGAGACTGCTAGATTCATTCCACTTGGAAGTTAACAAAATGCCAAAGTTACTGACACAGCTGTGATTTTATTGTTCAAATGTTTACAACAGGGTCAAGTTCACTGGTGATGTTCTTGGTTTTAAGTTCATTATATTAGACAAGAAGAATGAGAGAGGGGGGAATTTGATCATGGTGGCAAGGCTCAGGTGAAATTCAGGTGTAACATACTTTAGAGGGGAAACATTACATGACGAAAAGGAGCACTTTTTATGTTTTCCATTATTGGGCCTCCTGATAAAAGGACCGTGTTTTAAGATGCCAGATAAGCTTGCGCATAACGACCAAGCTTTTGCAAATTACGCAAGTATACAGTGCCACTAGCTGATTGGCTTCCTCTTCTATAATGGCAGTTAATAGGGAAATGGGTATCAGCTTCAATCATTTCACAATTGCGTCCAGCAGTAGTTGGAATCTTTGGCTTACCGGTCATGCCCCCTCGCAAAGAAAATTAGGTTTGACCTCACATGACCTTGCCTCTGCATTCCCATACACAAATGTCTGAGAAACCTGAGAAAAGTCTTATCAATATAGAGGTGTCATGTTACATTTGGGTCACTTGTCTCCCTATTGAGTTTGTTCCCTATTGTGATGTGTGTTTTATGGGTGGTGCTCTACCTTCTGACACACATCCAAGCACTAAATGCACTGTTGATCTTGCCAAGATGCTAGAAACATCTTTATGGCTGAAAGTAACAGAAATGTTATTTGTGTTGTGCTATTGTACCCTATGTTTTTATTGTTGTTTTGTTTTTCTGTCTTTTGTTTTGTATATTGTATTTGAGTCTGTTATTGTATATTGGGGGACGCATTGAATACAACTGTAAATCATTAAAACATGTTTGAAACAGCTGATTCACCACACAAGGAACCCAATTTTTGATTGATGATTTCTTATTCTTATTTCAGCCTTCACTTGAAGAATTAAGAATCTTTCACAAATCCATCAAAACCAGGAGTGAACACCTCAAGTTCACATTGAGCTATGATACACACGATTGAACAAAACAAGCTCATAACCTGGATGATAGATTCAAAGAGGGGATGTAAAAAGGACTAAAAGGCATTATCCAGAGACATGGTTGGATGATGTAGGCTATGGGATTTGTGTTTGATGTGAAAACATTTTATTGGTCAGAATATGTTATCTTGCTGTTTATTGGACTGGATTTGAAATGCTATTGTTCAATAGTATAAAGTGAAGATGTTATTTATACAACCAAACATACTGTATGTATTTCAAACATACTGTATGAGTAAGTGCACCTGTCTCTGTATTGACCTGATAAAGATCCACATGGGATTGAAACATAATCACATTAAATTGGTGTAAATGGATGTCTACTGTGCGGGCTCTTCTATTTAAAGGCCCTACGAGGACTTTCGGGAAGCGGAAGTGTTTTCCGCCCCAAAAGACGACATTTACCATGAGCCTCCCTGCGCACTTTCATAAACCCTAGCTACCTGAGCCGGGTGTTTTGAAGACGGAACGATGGCCACCGACGAGGTAATTACATAGGTCTTACTAGTAACGTTACTTTTGACAATATATAACGGTCCTATTTAAATTATTCTTTGTCTTGTCGGCAGCGTAGGCTACTGCAGTAAATCGTTTCGTCATTCCAAGTAAGTTCTGGTCGACCCGACCACGAAATAATAATAAAAATAAAAACTACATACAAGAAACGACATTAGTCGAAAATGGACCCAAACAAGTGTGGGAATTGTAGATTCACCCACATTAAAATGAGACTGTTTCATAACCAAAAATAAACTCCTCGGGGTACCTTTAAGCTGTGCTCCCAGATTATGCTCTTTTTTGTCAGGGTTGAGAGTCCATTGGAATCTGAGGATGTAAACAATGTGATATGTTTATTTTATTGAGTGATTTTTGAAGTGAGACATTGAGACAGACCAGGACTCATTGACACCTCAATTCATTTTGTAGAAGTAGATTTGTTTTGTTCTTTTGTTCAATTGATTCCTTGTGTCCTCTATCCTTGCTTCCTTTGCAAAATGAAACTGTTCCTTTTGCAAAGGAAGCAAGGATAGAGGACACAAGGAATCATGGAAAGACTCGCCCTCTGTCTAGCTCAATAACTTCCCAGTTCAATTAATTTGTATTCACTGCATTAGAGAGAGATGCACTCCTTGAAATCACTCAATTAGATTAAAAACATCTGTTTTGAATTTAACAGCAATTGATTCCAATGGGCTATCAATTCAAAATAAATAGCATTGTCTTGGGGTACAGCTTGGAATACTGCTGTTCCTGTGACCCACATATAGCCAGGTTTTTATCTCCTGCAATCTGGACAGTATTAATGAGATGGTTTGGTAAATCACCAGTTCTCCAATATTGAAGAAATCTACCGTTTTATGTTTTTTTCTTAATGGTTTAAATAAATTCCTGAATTTAATTTAAAAGGAATTGACCCACAACCCTGCTGAGAATCCTACTGTAAGGGTTAAACTTACTATGTGACAGCAGGACTGTGTCCCCCTGGATAATTTTTTACATCAAATGTCAGGCACCGTGTTTTGTTAGGACAAAAGCAAGAGCGATACATTGCAAGGCACACTGCAAAGCACAATTAGAGAGTTGTAATTTGCCAAGCCGGCTAATCCATCATAGGGGGAATGCACTGTCAGCCTGGGCTACATCAGCAGCAAAGTCGCTCCCCCAAATCTCTCCCTCTCCCCTCATCTATTAGCGCTTATTACCCACCTCAGAGTCATTTTCAGGATATGTAAACAACTTAACAGCAGGCATGTTCCTGTACTTCTTGAGATGACTGATTGTGGTTGGCTGATTCTCATGCGTTGCATGGGCAATAATCTGGCTGCAGAACAACTACAAGACCACCAGTCCTCCCCCAACTCTAGTATTCACTTCCCTCCCTTTCAGAACAGTGAGGAAGTGGGACCCAGGCATAGTGTGGTAGCCATTTTCCGCATTAACACTCTGACCTTCATACTTGCTGCTGGTTCTGATGTTAATCAGGTTTATAGGCCAGGGAGACAAATAGGGGGGAAAAGAGCGAGTGTGGGAGCAAAGGAGAGTGCAAACGGTATGATGGTGGCCCCGGTGGTCCAAATGGTTACTTTACCAGGGGACTTTCATTATGATTCACACAGAGCTATTCATGGTTAGTGAAACAAGAGGGGAGATAGGGGTTATTGATGGTGGGGGGCTGTCGGAGTGCACTGAACCTTCTGTAGACTTTCTGTAAACTCCCTCGGTGGTGCTTTACCTAACTGTGTTTACCCACTCCCTGCTTGGTTGTCTTGGCACAGCAAGTGCTGTAGGATCCATGAATTATACTTTCCTACTTCTTTTTTATGACTTTCATCTCCCAGTCGCCCCATTTGAAAACACTGTCATCTAATCACCAAGAGACTGAATGGCCGGCAACCTGCCACCTTCCCCATCTGGAACAACAGAAAAGGCAGCAACAAGTTTTGTGTTCTTGTTCCCCTCTTCCCATAACTGGCTCAGCTGGTGGAAGATGAATGTTTTCTGAAACTAGTTGCCATGTCTCTCTTTAATAGTCTAAATGCACCCTTACTTTTTATTTAATAAGCCTTCATGTATGGTGTATTAAAAAAACAATACAAATGCCAGAACGAAAACAATTTACGATAATACCTTATTTATGATAATACCTTACTGATATGAAACAATGGTTGACACAATAGAGAGCAAACAACAAAGTAGGCCCATGTCACAATGAGGAAATCAAAAGCAGCTACATTCTTCAGAAAGCAGTTCAGACTCTGATTTGGCACTGCATAGGTTGAATGTGCTCCCCTCTACTGTGAGGATGGTGGAGTCTCTTTCAACCTTTCACAGGAGTCTCTCCCTAATGGTTTCTCACTATCGAACCTGGGTTCGTATTCACTGGGCCAATCCCCTTGCCCATTCCCTCACATCATGTACAATACTGTATATGTACTGAAGTCCTCTTCCTTCTTCTAGCAGTGCACTGTGACTGCTGGAGGCGATGACTGGAATGTACTGTTGGTTCACTTACAATAAGTAAGTGAGTTAGTAAATCACTTTAGATAAAAGTGTCTGCTAAATAACTAAAATGTAAATGTAAATAAATCACACCATTATATACTGTAATGAGCCTAGATGTTTTGAATGTTAGCAGAATGCATGTGTAATGTGTCACTGAAATCAAACCTTAAAATACAATTGAACTAGACATTTCTTGTTATTATAAGAAAGAACAGACTTATTTCTGTACAAATATCACATTATAATTTACTCTACACAGATAACTCTTTAAGCAAGCAGACCTTTTTTTTTTGCTTCCCTCTGGAATATATAGGGAATGCCCCCTCCCCCCATAGCCCCCCCCCCCCCCCCATTGCTCTGTAAAGCGCATTGTGTTGCCTGTGTTGTGTATGAAATGCGGCATACAAATAAAGTTTGTAAGAGTTCCCGAGTATACAATGGACTATCTCTTGCCTTTGTCCTTGTTTTTTCAGGGATGTTTGTTAACAAGCAGCGTTAAATTGACAAAACAAAAAATCAAGAGCAAGTTCAGGGTCTTAAATATAGTATAGCAGGCTTGTGAGAGCAGCAATTTAGGATACCTTTCTAGTTTCAATTCCTAACTCCTAACTCTTCCATGAAGAAATTTCAGATTTAACCTAACTGGATTTCCCTGTCTTATACACCTGCCTCACATGCATTTGAAAGCTTAAATAATTGGAATACTTTTTTTTTTTTTTAAAGTGTCAGAAAGAGATGCATGCATACATACTTGAATTCGTGTACTGTACACTCCCGCACACTGAGAGTACAGTGCATTCGCCTGAGGCAAGTTGTCTTGACGTAATGGTACACCTGTGATTCCGCCACTCTCCTGCTCTCCAAGGTCAACATCTTGTGTTTTTGCAGCTTGGTTAAATTTGATTGACGATATACCATTGAGCCGAGCTGGTTCACTTTACATAGAGGGAAAGGGTCCAGTTTTCCTTCTTTTTTTAGAAGTTTTATTTATTTGCTTTTTCGTACTGTGGTTTCAACTGAAGTGGTTATGGTAATGACCCGGTGAGTATTACTTAATTGTTTACATGTTAATGAATGATGGAGAATGGAGAAGACTACATTTTTTAAGTTTCCCAGGATACTGTAGTGTATACAGAGTAAGGGAAGTATTCACATTTGTGATCTCACAAAATCACTACAACTGTCATTGCCAGAGCAGTGGAATAAATCAGATCCATGTCCCCATGCGCTGGCCTGGAGCCTTTGCCTGGAGGCTGGCCTGAATTCTTATAGTTGATACCAGGATGAAAAACCATGAGAAACATATGCAATACCTTACTAGAACCACAGTGGGGCAACAGACCGTCCACATTAAGAGGGCTGGTGGTATTAAAGGCTGTAAACATTTGTTTTGTTGCATTATAAGGATAACATATAATTAATAGATTCCTATAATGAATAACAATATAGTACTCTTATTTGGTGAAGTATACATGTAATGGCTCACAGCTTAAAGAAGACAAAATAAAAATGTGGCAGATAACACAATAATGGATTTTGCAGGAATGCTACAACATTCATTTCAGAGGGAAGCCCTAAAGCATTTTGTTTGGCTATAGATCATATTCATGCTGTTCGCTTTGCCACAGAAAGAGATTTATAAATACATCTTTGTGTAAAAACACCTGTCTTTGCCTTAAACTGGCCCTTTCAATGGAGATTAATTCTGTTTGGTGGAGTAATTGCTCTCTGCAATTCTTTCCAGTGTCATTACTTGCAAAGCTGAAATGTACTGAGGCTGGTCTTTAGGGACATTTTACTGAGGTCCAAGAGGGATAGCTAAGGAAAGAACTACAGAAGCATGCCGCAAAGACTCTGGGGGTAGCTCCTGCTGCAATTTCAAGATGGGCCTGCCATATTTCCAAATATGCTGGGGCCTATTCAGAGTTGAACTAGGCACGTACAACAGGCACACAGAAATTGCACGCACTCTCCCAGTCCGCTATTTAGACCTTACCTGTTGAATTAAGCGCTCTGAGGCAAATTGTGTGCACAGACTCCCAAAACCAGAGGGGTGTCTAAAGTCTTCCTAGTCAGAGATTGAGTGAATTTTCCTTTGCTAGTTTTTGTGTTGGGCAAGAGATGCAAAAGCTAAACTTGACATCTGTCTCTGGCACAAAAAAGCCAGTCAGGAGGATTTTATCAGTATATTTCAGGTATGTTTGATCTTGATGTTAAACTGTCAAGGCCTATTACTGAAGCAATATTATTGCCAACATAACAAGGATTGGGCTGGGGTCATAGGCATGAGGCCCATCCGTCCGTTTGTTTGTTAGCAGGATTACGCAAAAACTACAGTATCAAACCAATTTTCATGAAACTCGCTTGAGGGGTGTAGCATGGGCCAACTTAAAACTCATTACATTTTGTAGTGGATCCGAATCACAGGGTGTGTCCACGAGCTGCCGAAACGTGAACGGCCGGCCATTCACCTCCATTCATTTTTTGGACTAAGATTACGCAAAAACTACTAGACCATTTTCATGAAACTTGGTGGAGGCATGCAGCATTGGCCAATTTAGAACCCATTAAATTTCAGAGCGGAACCGAATCGTGGGTTGGTTCCACAAGCCCTTTCTTGGTTTGTTTGCTAGCAGGATTACGCAAAAATTACCCGACCGATTTTCATGAAACCTGGTCTCTCTCTTGCCAACAAGACGGATGGACTGACAGCCCTAGTATGCAGCCAAAGTGAGTACGAAGAGAGTAGTTTTCTCTGTTTTTCGGAAACATGGCTAAACAACAACATACAGCGCAGTGAACTTGGATGGCTTCACCCTGGTGCGGGCAGACAGGGGACGAGACAGCAGCAAGAAAACAGGAGGAGGGCTAGTCATCTTTGTCAATGAGAAATGGTGCAAGTCTGTGCACATAACTGTGAAGAACAGAATCTGTACTCCCGACATTGAACATCTGGCGATAGGGGTAATACCATACTATCTCACGAATTCTCGCACGGCATTGTTATCCTCGTCTGCGTCCCCTCCTCGGCTAAAGCTGCGCGCTCACCTAGTCCCCAGGTACACCGAGTCCCTTCACCTAGTCCCCAGGTACACGCCTGTTACTAGCTGCTTTATGGCAAAGAAGAGAGGAGGCCAGGTCAGTCCAGAAGGAACTGAAGAGGGAGCTGCGGAGGGCCAAAAAGAGCTACAGAGAGGGTTGAGAGCAAACTTGACCTGACCAGCACCAAGGAAGTATGGGAGGCGATGAAGAGAATCACAGGGCTGAGTACTTCAGGCCCAACTGTGGGGGGGAGTCAAGAACGTGCCAACGAGCTTAACCAGTTCTTTAACAGCCCCCACCCCCACCCCTCTGAGGCTAGAAGGCAGCCCAACACCTCCACCCCTTCCACCCTCCTCCCCTGTGAGGCTAGTAGGCAGCTCAACACCCTCGCCCCTGCCCCCCTCCCCTCCCTTTACCCCCACCAGACCATTCATCACAGAGAGTGAGGTAAGGGGTGAACTCCAAAGGCTACAAATCAAAAAGGCCTCTGGCCCTGACTGAATTAGCCCCAGGGTGCTAAAGTGTAGGGCAGCTAGCTGGTGTGTTCCTACACACACCTATTCAACCTCTCCCTGGGGCTGAAAAGGGTGCCACAGCTGTGGAAGACCCCCTGCATTGTTCCATGAAGGTATTTGAGAGACTGGGGCCCATGGTGATTGACTTCCTTGACCCCCTGCAGTTTGTGTACCAGGCCCGAATCAGTGTGGACGACGCCATTATCTACCTACTTCACAGAGCCTATTCACACCTAGAGGGGCCATGAAGTTCAGTTCTTTGACTTTTCTAGTGCTTTCAACACCATCCTCCCCCTCCAGCTCACAGAGAAGCTCCCAGCTATGCAGGTAGACCACGACACGGTGGCATGGATCACAGACTACTTCACTGGCAGGTAGGGATGGGACGGTTACCGGTGTCACGGTGAACCGCGGTGAAAACAGTACAACCGGTTACATTTTCATTTAACAAGATAACCGTGCATAAAATTATAAAATAAAAATAAAAAGATAACCGTGCATGACTACGTCACTGAAAAATCATACTAAATGCTGTCTGACTTTGAAAAACATGCTAAATGCTTTCTGACCCTCATCCCCGTTCAATTTCCGAGGAAAAGCCACACAGGTAGCAGCACGTAGGCGGAGTTTTGACTTCAGCCGAAAGTGAGATGTATTTTGGCGGAGAGAATGGCTGAGCGCACAAAGCCATCTAAGGCGTGGTAACATTTCACAAAGGTGAAAGAAAAGGACGAGGCTAAATGCAACCTGTGCTCTAAGATATTTTCCTACAAGGGGGGAAATACAACGTCTAAGCTAAAGAACTTAAATGGTGCCCATCAGATTAGAACTGGGACTTGCACTACATTTGATAGTCTCAAAGTGCGAGACAGACCAACTCCCTCCTCCTCTTCTACCACCCCAGGTATGCATGCTGTGCGCACCTCAATAAGTCCCATTCGTTGACATTGACAGTACTTAAATCTAGTGCTAGATGTCTTCTTTGCTAGCTAGATTCCCTCTGTCATCGACTTGCTAAAGCTATAACTTACAGTGGTTCATTCATTAAACTAACGTACTGCAGCTAGCCAGCTATACCTAAAGTTAGCTACCGTTAGCTTGCTAGCTCGGTGCAGTGACGTTACGTTACTGGGCACAACTAGTGAATGAATGAATGACCCACTGTAGTCTAAGTTATACTACAATGTTTTTGTAGCCTTTAGCAAGCGGATGACAGAGGGAATCTAGCTTGCAAAGAAGACATCTAGATTTAAGGACTGTCAATGTCAACGTAAAATAGCCTAATAGTGTATAGCATAGCACTTGCATGTACAATGCTATAACACTAGCTGGTTAACATTAGCAAGCTGCAGTGCTGGTCATGTCATGTTGTTGTTATTGTTGTGTAAAGTATACTGTAGTGAGGGGGACAGAGTGGGAGGGAGATGGAGAGAGAGGGAGGGAGGGAGAGAGGGAAGAAGGGGATGGAAAGAGGGAGGGAGATTGTCTTTCTCTAATACTGTTTAGTTAAGAGCAGCCATTTGTTATGTAATGGTGTGTTGTTATGTAAAGCATAGCCTATAGGCTACTTTATTTAATGTGTATGCAGTATAATGAATTTTTTGTCTTTTCACATTATGCCCTGTGCATCAGTAGTGTCACAAATTAACAATACCAATTCAGCTCTTTTAAGAATTTATAGTTGTCTTGTCTTTCCATCAAATAGTAGAAAAGTAGGGTATCGATAGTGGGATTGATAAAGACTCGAATCGTTAAGCAGTCTCAATAATGGTATCAGTATCGATAAAATTTAACGAGACCCATCCCTAACCGTGATAAAACCATGAACCGTGATAATTTTGGTCACTATAACCGTGATATGAAAATTTCAAACCGTCCCATCCCTACTGGCAGGCCACAGACATGTCCGGCTGCAGGGCTGAGTGCAGGGCTGAACACAGGCATCCCCCAAGGAACAGCCCTGTCTCCTTTTCCTGTTCACCCTCTACACCTCAGACTTCAGCCACAACTCTGGAGCGTGCCACCTCCTGAAATTGTCAGATGACGCATCAGGGCAGACAATGAGGAGGAGTACAGGGACGTGGTCAGGATATTCGTTGAATGGTCTGAGGACAACCAGCTCCAACTCAACATCAGCAAGACCAAGGAACTAGTGGTGGACTTCAGAAGGAACAAGAGGCCCCCAACTCCCATCACCATCCAGGGGGAGGAAGTTGAGATGGTGAACCTGAACAACACACTGGACTGGACTGACAACACTGAGGCCCTTTACAGGAAAGGACAGAGCAGACTGTTTTTCCTCAAGAGGCTCAGGTCCTTCGATGTGTGTAGCAGGCTACTACTGAGGATGTTCTTTGCCGTCGCCTTCTGGGGAGGCAGCATCAAGTCTGGGGAGTCAAACAAGCTGAACAAGCTGGTGAGGTCTGGCTCCTTCGTGGGGCAACAACTGGACAGCCAGGAGTCTGAGAGAAGGATGAGGGACAAACTGAAGTCAATCCTAGACAACCCCTCCCATCCCCTCTATGGTGAGCTGTGGCAGGTAGTAGTAGTTTCAGCTACAGGCTCATCCCACCCAGGTGCAATACGGGAGTGGTTCAGACGTTCCTTTGTGCCAGCAGCCATCAGACTGTATAACAGTGCCTGAGGGCGAGTCCATGAGCCGCCCAGGCATAGCTGGCCATTCACCTCCATACATTTTTTGGACTTGATTGATTCATTCATTGTCAATGGGCTGTATTGAAACAGCCATATCTTGACATGGGAAGATCACAGAGACACAGGGATTGGACTGGGATTAAGCTATCGACCTAACAAATGCAGCAATACCCAAAATGTCCTGCTCACACGCACCTGTGTGCACACACAACCACCAAATGCATTCATGGGTGGAGGTCTGTGTTTCCCGAGCACCATTTAGATCGATAGATAATAACTTTAATAATCCCCGTAGGAGGTAATTTGGGCGTTTCAGCTGTGAGGAAATACAGCAGTAATGTAATACAGCATGTAATGGCGGCGGACGGGGCACTGAGAATGCAGCTTCTAAAAAATCTATTTTCTGCCGCGAAACGGATGTTTCTGTGCGCATGCGTGCTGGAGCAAGTGAGGAAGCTATTTCGTTTCTAAAGACGTTTCTAAAGATCATATTAGAGGCATGTAAAAAACCACAACAGGCCTACGCTCTATGTAAGCACAACTAGCGATTCATAAAGACAGATTGATGAAAACAACCGTTTCGCGGCAGAAAATAGATTTTTTAGAAGCTGCATTCTCAGTGCCCTGTCCGCCGCCATTACATGGATATACTGTACTTGGCTCGCGCTGGATTTTAAATTTCTTCTACAGGCCTCCGAATTACACCAAAGTTATCTCGGTGAGTCAAACGTCTTATAATATGCCGTAAATAAGGTCCAGGTTGTCAAAAACGAGCATTGTCCTTTAAGTATACTTTTTATATTGTCAGGGACTCATTTGACTCCTGTGCCCACATCTGACCCGTGTGTCCACATGGATAGTGCCTGTGTCCAGCGTAGAGGCGCATGGGCAGCGAGCATTGAGCAATTCCCGTGCCTGCCTCCGAGCCTTGAGCCTGGGCAAGGGTATTGCGATATGTGGAGTGCGCCCACTCGGCACCATCCGAATTGCTCCACTCCTGGGTCCAACCTACTCAATCTGCCTCACCCGTGTCCACCTCAGACTCCTGTGTCCATGTCTGAGCTGGGGAACATAGGTATGCTCCCGTAATGGTCTATATAAAAATAAACATCAAGACAGGTTTGGCCTTGAGTTTGACCTCCCTACATCCACTTACGTACCTCTGGAGAGGCCCCCCATCCCAATACCTTGTCTCATATACCGCTAAACTGCAAAACCGCAATATTACATAACACTTACTATGTAAAAAAAAAAGTGCTTGTAGTACTAGGTAGTACTATGAGGTTACTATAAATTAGTCACAAGTCAAAGTGTATATATAATGTTTTTAATCATCAGGATGCTTTTTTGCCATCAAATCCTCCCCAGTGGCCCTTATTACAGCATTAACATCTAAGAGACTTCCAGGGCTTCTGAAATACCTTCTGTTTCAAATCATAGCTCTAATTTCACATACAACTTGACAGGATAGGCCTTTAATGTGAGATTGCCTGGCACAGAGAGTGTCCTCACACTGAGCTGATTAATGTTGACATCGCTGCTGCGATGCCTTGTTTGGAGCAGTTTATATTAATAATATAGGTCAGTTCGCTGGAAACTCCATGATACACCTCTACGCCGATGACACAGTCCTGTACACCTCTGGTCCCTCCCCCGATGTTGTCCTGAAAACTCTCTTTGAGTTTCCTAAAAATCCAAGGTGGCTTGTCTGCCCTCGGCCTGGTCCTAAACAGCAGCAAGACCAAACTGATGTGGTTCGGCCGCAAAGATGCCTCCCTGACTGACACTATCGTGGCCGCAGATGGCAAAAAGCTGGAAGTGGTCACCTCCTATAAGTACCTGCTGTAGGAGTGTGGATCGACAGCACCCTGTCATTCTCGGCACATCTGTCTAAACTACAGGCCAAGGTCAAAGCAAGGCTTAGCTTTCTTTATAGAAACCGCTCCTCCTTGACTACATTGGCGAAACGCACCCTGGTCCAGATGACTGTCCTGCCTCTACTCCATTTTGGTGATGTAATCTACCGCTCAGCCTGCAAAGGATCTCGAGCGCTTAGATGTTTTATATCATTCCACCATACGTTTTGCTACAAATGCCCCTTACAGGACCCATCACTGTGAGCTCTACTCCCTCATAAACTGGCCCTCCCTCGAAACCAGACGCAACATCCACTGGCTGACGTTCGTCTACAAAACACTTCTAGGCCACTCTCCCCCATACCTCACACACCTGCTCCACCTACGTCCACCCCCAAAGCACGTCACCCGTTCAGCCACACACATCCTGGTAAATATTCCTAGTGCCAAATCTCCACTACGCCGCTCCTCCTTTCAATATGCGGCAGCCGACAGCTGGAACAGTCTACAAAAAACTTTGATTATGGAAAAATTTATTTCTGTCCGTTCCTTCAGGGAAACCATAACGAACACGTTAGTGCACTCTTGCAGCTGCTTTACCTGAGCTAACTTCATGTTACCATTACTGCTCCTCTGTCCTCCTGCTCCCATGATTGTTTTGTATGCCTGTATGTCATAACCTTTGCTACACGCCTGCTGTTTATTTTAAGCCTGCTAAATGTGCTGTATGTCATAACCTGTTACTACACCCTTGCTGTCTTGTTAACCTTGCCAAATGTATGTCCTAACAGCCTGAGCTGTGTATCTTTTAAACTGCCTGCTACCTAACCGCCCGCTATACTGTTCCATTAACTGTGCTGTCCGCTGTCTAAACTCCTGATGTTGTATGTTGCCATTAATGCTTATGTGTTATTTCATAATTGCTGTCACCTGTCAGTCCTGCTCCTTCACTGCACGTGAACATATGTGTTACAGTATGTCTAAACTGTTGCTATATATCAGTCCCTGTTCATGTTGTACATGTATCTGCTTCATGAATGTTTGTTGTTTCTGTAATTCTGTTTGGTCTGTCCATGTTTTTCTGCCGCCGCTTGTTGTTGCCATGAATGTTATGTGCTGTGTCCGTCTTAATCCTGCCACTGATTGTGATGCCTATATTTGTGTACTTGTCTTGTCTTTTTAATCCTGTTCCTTGTTCTACCTCTTTTTTATTTTATTTCCCATCCCCATCCCCTAGGGGGCTTTTACCCCCACCTAGGCCGTTGCAAATAAGAGTTGCTCTTAATTAACTTGCCTAGTAAAATAAAGGTTGATGATGATGATGACTGGCTGATAACAAGAATGAGGAAACTCTTCGTCAAGCCAGTTCATACTGACCTCAGAGAATATGAGTCTCTTCTTGGTCACGCCAAATGGTTTCAATAATCCATCACTGATATAGTAAGGGTCTAATAAGTGCCTTACTGAAATATACTGTTTCATGGAGCTCTAACAACAACAAAATGACTGTTTACTGATTGTACTTACTCAGTTGTATGTGTGGGCATAATGACTCAATTAAATTCAGCTGTTTTTAGGGGGCGGGCGGGCAGCTCAGCTACCGGTCCCTCTTGAATTTCCCTATTCTTAAACTGCATACCATTGTATTCCCCACGTGAATTCAGTTAATTCATAATGTGTGTAGAATACATCGCTCCCAGTGCGCCAGTTCAGGAAGCTCAAAGCCTTCTGAAAAGTTGGCCTACGGTACCTCCTCAGGAAGACCTACCTCCCATTATATTATGATTAATTCATGTGTATCGTATCCTGTCAGGTAGGAAATGTTGATAGACATTTCGACATTTCCTACCTGACAGGATGCGCTACCCATGAATTAAGCACAATAATGGATCGTAGGGCATTCTGATAGACATTTCCTCTTAAATTCAACTACAATGGCAATAAATGGATTCTGATTCTGATTTGCCTATATTGTGAATCTGAATCTTCTTCTTCTTCTTCCTAGGAAGTCTGACTTCCCATGCATGACAAATCACCACACTTTGCACAGTCCTATGCCAAAAGTCCTCAACTGGCATTATAGGGAGTGATTACGTGGGCGGGGATACTTGCCTTAACAGACAAACACCTTCAGCCAATCAGCGTTCAGCAAATGTTTGCCAAATCCAGTCGGAAGAACGGCTTTTCCACTGAGAAACTCCGCTAGTGCATACTCTTGTTCTTGTTTAAGTGTTGTGATTAAGTATATTTCTGCAATAACTGCACTTATAGCTGCGTTTATTCTTCTAACGTTAACGTTACCACTCGTTGCTTCGGGAGCCACCATGTTTGTTTAGCGAGCGGCAGGGACACAAACCAATCAGGGGATGCTTTCCACTGTGGGGCGGGACAGAACCTGATTGGCCTGGTATGGTCTGGATTTTGGCATAATCGTTCTGGAGGAGGTGAAGGCCAGACCGTTCTGCGTTAGTGAAACAGAATGTGAGCTTGCGAGAACGGGATGGTTGTACCAGGCTAGGGAAACGCGGCCCTGGGAAATATCCCATGCGGGAATTGAACTCGGGATCTTCTTACTGTGAGGCCATGCTGTAACGCACCAAGCCACCCTGTTGATTTATAAACTCAATATTAACATATTCCAATGCTTAAAATCATACCTATTATTGTTTTAAGTCAAATTAAATGTTCAAAGTCGAACACCAGTGGGGGTATTTGAGGGGCAGCCATGTGGTATATCTGGCAATCAAAATTTCAGGTGAGGGCTGGAATGTCAATGCTGTATTTTTGGCATTTTAGATGTTTACTGTAATGACTTTGGGCAACATTAAAATAAGTTTCCCCGCCACATTTAATACCTGGCCTAAGTACATCACTTATAGATTCCATAGCAGCAATGACGTTGCATGTTCTTTCAATGCAAAGTAGTTGCGGGTCCTCCAGTCCCAAAAAAAGTTAACAAAATTAAATTAAATAAATTAAAAAATAATTTCTTGCAATTTTTGAGATTTCAATGACTTTTGCTTATTTGTACTGTATTACTTTGAAACTTGAAACAAAATCTGTGATGTAAAAATAAATGCAGCAATTTCATAACAGCCGCCTTGACAAAAACTTATAATGTGACTGAAATGAATGGCCTACATTACAGCACTGATAGGCAGATCAGCATACCATGTTGAAGCCCATATAATGTTAGCAATCCTGTAAACCACTTGCCTTATACAGTAGGCCTCTGTGGTATTCGTGGTGCTTAAAGGAAAGCTCAACTAATGGTTGTACTTTACTACTCATTGTGTCATACAATTTTGTTTTTCTGTCACTGTTTATCTTTTTATTGATCATACAATTATTTTCAAATAACAATTTTACACTCCCCCAAAAAATTATATTTGAGACATCTTTATTCAAGATTTTTTTGCAGTTATGTTTCTTCACAATGATTATAGGAAAAATGTTTTTTTGTTGTTGTCCTCCTCTTGGCTGTACGTGGTCATGGGTGGAGCACCTCCAGACAGAGCTGGTGCTGGGCAGCAGGATAATGTTTGCTTGTAGCCTATAAATTACAAATAAATGACTGGGAGGAGGTAGCAGAGAATAAGGAAGAAATGTACTTTGCCTCCACCGATCCGATTTTAAGGATTTATAGTTAAATTTAGGTTAAAGTTATAATCTAAAACTTTTTTATATAACTAATGTCTGTTTCACTACTAGCTAGCTGATTAAATTAACACAACAATGGTTCAGCTTACCCCCTATTCATGGAAGCCTTTCCATTTGCAGTTCTGAGAACATAAGCGGTGGCTACAAGCAGGAAGAAGCAGCGTTGCAACCTACTTCAGCGGGGCAAACGCTGGTTACAGTAATCTGAAAGGAGCAGCTCAGAAACGGACTACCGTTGCCTATCATATGGTGAAACAACCAGAGCTGTTTTGTGTTGAAAGGTTTCCTCTAACAATCAATAAGTATGTTATATTACACAATGCAGTCCTTGTGTTTTGTGTATACTAGTGTTAGTGTTAGAATACAGTTGTTTTTTTAAATGCTGGATATTTGGGGACAAAACATAATTATTAATTTGCTAAGACGCTGTCCATGGTGTTGAAAAGTGCATTCAGGTGTTCTAATCCACAAAATAATTGTTGCACCATTGATGCACCATGAGCAGTTGTGCTTAACCTTTCTAAATTGTTTTGGGTCAGAGACATTAGAACCGATACTAGTGGCGGAAAATTTGGTTTACAACACAACCACTATATTTTTGACATTTTCCACCACTAGTATCGGTTCTAATGTCTCTAACCCAAAACAAACTTGTTTTCTTTCACATTACAGATATATATTTTGTCTGTTATTGTATTAAAAATGTTTAATGTCATTTGGACATCACATTTGAAAAGCTTTGCTGGGTTTTTTATTGTGCGTTCCTGTTCAAAGTGTGCATCGATGTACAGTACTATCAGCAGAATAAACCTGCAAATGACTCCCATACATAGTTGGTGGGGGACAATATGTTTACTGTGCACTTGTTTGAGTTGTTTATTTCAATACCAGTACACCTAAAGCAGTTATACACTTATACTGATAATGTGCGTGTGTGTGTGTGACCGTGCATGCTCATGCAGGGGTATTGGTAGCATATATGATGGTTACAACAATCGCCTTTAGGCCTGGGGATGATAATATGTTGACAATGTTAGTTTTCTATGTGTAACGACAATTTTGTGTCACCACTTCCCTGTACACAGACTGAGTCTAGTCCTGGGCATATAAATTAGATACTAAGCATCTCCAAGTAGGGCTGCTCTAGTTGCTCTATTTGAATATGATTAAAAAGACAGGGGAGATCTGATCCTAGATCAGGCACATCTATTCTAAAACGCTTTGTAAATACGGGCCCTTGATTTTATTTGACTTAAGAATCTTCAATCTTTAAAGATTCGGTCTAAGAATAATCCATAAAACTGTGTCCCTAAATCATGTCTCTATACTGCAACCTAGTGTAACAGTAAGATTTGAATCAATTGTTTCTCAATATCAGTACCAAGGACAAATGTTTAAAAAAAAAAGTTTATATTGTACATGTATATGTTCACTCTTTTCCCCATTGCCATAAGAATATTGTTACAGTATTTACAAAAAAAGCTGGCCTAGTAATATGTGGAATGTACCAACAGTAGGGAAGTACAGTGTACTGTAACTGCAATCTCCTTAGCATGAGAGACCTCCTTCGTAGAATCAGATATGACTTATCTGCACAAAATTACTTTAGTGTGGCCCTACATCGAAGCCGTTCCATGTGAATGCGTGTCTGAGAAAACAGACTAGTCGCTTATTCTCAGTGTGAACTACAAGATAGCCAGGTGGCATAATTGCAACTTAACGGTTGAGTTTGAGTAACTTGAAACATTGAAGTGTGCGCATAGAGCTGAAAAAAGCCCAGCTGAAATATCAGACAATCTCCAAAAGCCTGGTAGCAATTAAAAAGTGGCTATTTTTTAATCCAGTAATTATTGTGGTTTTATTTTTCTAAGCCTCAAAATTGCATTTACCCTAGAATAATGGTGTGATGGTCTCAGCATTGTTATGTGTTTTCTTGTCGGTTTCTTAAGGCTGTAGAGAACTTTGTTTCCTTGCTACATGCCAAGGAAATGAGGAACATTTGTGCTCAAGACTAATCCAGCATGTAATGCTATGGTTGTCCGATTCAAGGAGCCAATACTTAAATGAATCTAGTTTATTCATTTCCACAAACAGGGTCTCTTTACTTTGTGATTTTTATGGAAATGAAAATAGCAACAAGCACTGTGCTGGTCAGCAACACTGATGTTGTTGGGCACTGTGTTAAAGGACTATGCTCGTTTTTGACAACCTGGACCTTATTTACGACATATTATAAGAAGTTTGACTCACCCAGATCACTTTTGTGTTGTTCGGAGGCAGGTAGAAGAAATTTAAAATCCAGCGCGAGCCAGTATATCCATGTAATGGCGGCGCACGGGGCATAGGGAATGCAGTTTCTCAAAATCCATTTTCGGCCGCTAAACGGTTGTTTTCATCAATCACATTGCATGAATCGACAGTTGATATTCCTCTACGCGAGCCATTCTTGCTGGTGGTCTGTAGCCACTGTAATATGATCTTTAGAAGCCTCTCCCCCACTTGCTCCAGCACGCATGCGCACAGGCCAGCGCGCAGCCTGCTATTCTCCGGCTCACGTTCTCTGCGCTACGATCGTAGTTGGTGCCGAGAATATTGTCGTCGTCATTCGTCAGCAACAATCCGATCGTAGCGCAGAGAATGTGAGGGAGCATAGCCAGTGTAAAGATCATATTACAGTGGCTACAGACCACGTATTTGAAAACCGAAAGAATGGCTCGCGTAGAGGAATATCAACTGTCGATTCATGCAATGTGATTGATGAAAACAACCGTTTAGCGGCCGAAAATGGATTTTTAGAAGCTGCATTCCCTTTGCCCCGTGCGCCGCCATTACATGGATATACTGGCTCGCGCTGGATTTTAAATTTCTTCTACCTGCCTCCGAACAACACAAAAGTGATCTGGGTGAGTCAAACTTCTTATAATATGTCGTAAATAAGGTCCAGGTTGTCAAAAACGAGCATAGTCCTTTAATTCATTTCTGTATGCAGGTGAGTAGTTTCGTTAATAGTCTTTATTCATGAAAACTTACATTTAATTGGTAGGCTACATGGTTTTAATAGATAGATATTGTTTTGTTCTTAAAGAGGACATTTGTTTTCACAGGCTAGTACAGTAAATCACCACCAGTTACCATCATATTAATCATGAAACACCATTGGTGACATTTTTGGCCTAAAACCTAAGATATTATTGTTTAAGGCACATTGCGATTGGCCTCCATTCTCCCCCGGATCATCAGGCTCCTACGGACCAGGCGGTAATCTACACCCTGTCACACGATGGCTCTAATGTCAAGGAGCTCCAGCAGGAGGACCCGGACATTAGCCAGGTTCTGTCGTGGCTGGAAAGTGGTCAGAGACCTCCTAGATGGAGGATAAAGAGTGCTAGTCGGGGTCTGAGGAGACTATGGGGTGAGTTTCCCCGGTTGATTTTCACTGATGTTGTGCAGAGCTGTTTGGGTGTCGGGTGTTGGACAGACTACGCAGATCATTGTCCCTACAGTCTTGGTCCCGGAGGTTTTGGGACACCTGCATGGGTCCCCTCTGACGGCTCACCTGGCCTACGAATGTGTCTTGGCACGTGCACGTGCAGTGTGTGTTATTGGCCGGACATGCAGAGGGACATTCGGACGTGGTGCGAGCAATGTTACGCCTGTCAAAGGAGGAAGAACCCGGTACCCCGACATCATGCCCCTATGAGGAAATCCCAGGCTGAGAGACTGTTCAAACGCGTCGCGGCTGACATATTGGAGTTGCCAATCACGTCACAAAGTAACCGGTATATTTTAGCTGTAGTGGAATACTTCACCAAGTTTGTTAATCTATATGCTGTGTCAGATCAGAAAGCCACCACTGTCGCCGAGTGCCTCTTTAAGCATTACATACTGGAACACGGGGTGATGGAGACACTGCACACAGCATGGTGGAGAGGCTTAATAGGTCAATTATCGATCAGCTGGCAAGGACTCTCCTCTCTGCTGAAGGGGAGTGGGACTTTTTCCTGTCGCAGGTCGCGTTTGCATACAACACCAGTGTTCACTCCAGTACGGGGTTCACACCTTACTTCCTAACGCATGGCAGGGAGGCTCGGACGCCCGTGGATGTGGTGCTGGGTCCACAGGTGAAGGGCGACCCGGTGTGTGGCCCACTAGGGGACTTCACTAGTTCTCTCCTGAAGGGTCTGGACATGGCGTTTAATAACACAAGAGACAATAACCTGGAAGCAAGCAGAAGATGTATTATGAAACCAGGCTGAGGCACAGCCCGTACGAGGTCGGGGACCTGGTGTGGTTGAACGATCCGACCGAGAGTCGTCGCAAACTGGCTCCACACTGGAAAGGGCCTTACCTGGTACAAAGACGTATGAATAGGGATGATGAAGTGGGGGTCACTTATCAGATTAGTAGCCCGTTTGGGGATGAGCCTCCTATCCAGACCGTTCATTATGACAGGCTGCGGCGCTACAATCTGTCTGTGGCCTTTCCCCTGGCAGGCCCAGCAAAGGCTCCCTTCGCTCTTTCTCCTCCTGCCGCATTGCAGGAGCCTGCTGCCTCTCCTGGTGGTTCCGCGGGCTCTTTTGGTCCTGAAGCTGACTGTAATACTGAATCAGACGCTGGTTCGATTGAGTCCCCTGGACTCACCTGTCAGCTCGGCCCAGCTGGGTGTTCTCATGCTGGGAGGTCATCTCGACTCCCTGTCCGCTTTATGGACTATGAGATGGGTTGATTCATGTATTTAGCCTATTGGCTCAGGTGTTGCTGACCTGTTTCCCTGTGTTCATGTATGGGATGTGAATGTGGAGGACTGCACTTTCCACTGTTTTTTGGGGTATGTGCATGTTTTCTTTGTTGTTGTTTTTGGGGATATCTTGCTATTTTATTTTGTTTTGTGCATAGAAATGGGGACATTTCTTTTTATGTAGGCTCAGAATTGTTTATATGCTGCTTTAAAACGGAACGGAAACGAAAATACAAGTTACGGTGATATAACAGATGTGTTATCAGTCTTATTCATGTTCCAATACTCAAAACTGCCAAAGTAGTTATAAAGGAGAAAACCGTTAGATAAGTTTGTTTTGTTCCTAGGGCCATCTTGTCCGTGACGTCACTGGCATGGTATGCTCACCTTGACAGCTACAGCGGTAAATAGTGGACCTGATTTTACCACTATGGCGTCTGAAAAACCCACAGAAGTAATTGAAAAAAGATCAAGAGGAGGGTCGTACTGTATTGCTCCAGGCTGTAGCAATGAATTTTATAAGTCAGGCAGGAGAGAGAGAGGTAGGTTAGCAGTTATAGTCAGAAGCTATCTAGAAGGCTGGATGACTAACTACTGTGTTACATAAACGTAACTGGAGAGAGACTGGCACATGACACTGAAATAGATCAAATGACATCAAGTCACAACCAAGCCTGTGCAAAAAAAAGATAAAAACAATGTCCTAATTTCCCTAGACTGTCCCAAATCCACACGCGAACACCTCTGATGCCATCAAGGACCGAATGCTGTTTGGCTGTAACGTTAGCCCCAAAGCACCACGGCGGCATAGCGCTACCCAAACATGACCACAGCAGGTCCAGTAGCCTAAACATCCACTCACCCTGAAGTTGTCCATGATGTTCTCCATCTCTGTGTAGATAATTCGCTGAATTAATCCAACACAAGCAATATCCATCAACACCACCAGAAGACAGTCAACAATAAACTGCGCCACGTGTGTCCTTCCAAATGAGCCGCGATGATAATACTTGTATCTCCCTTTAGTCGAAATGTATCATAAGTCAACTTGTCTTGCAGCGTTGAGCCCTCGATGTCTACTTCACGTGCACCTCGGAAATATCGTATTTACAAGGTCACGAGCACATGAATGGCCCTCCAAATTGGGGAACATGTCTATGTTCCCTGGGTCCTATGTTCCCCGGGTACTATGTTCCTCCAAAAAAAGGGTTCTTCCCCGGGTCCTATGTTCCTCGGATTCTATGCCCCCGGGTCCTATGTTCCCCCCGAAAAAGGGTTCTATGTTCCCCGGGTCCTACTGTATGTTCCCCCCCAAAAAGGGTCCTATGTTCCCCGGGTCCTATGTCACCCCCGAAACGCTAAAGAAAAACGTGATTATGCCATCGCATGTTAATGCCAAAAGGGGCAGATTATGCACCAATTTTAGAAAGGTTGCATTTTCACCACAATAATCGCAGAATTCCGTGCAAAATATGCGAGGCTTGCATGATTCATGCAAAGATCATTGTTTAACTCTCGATTACAAAGATAAGAAGTTCACCGAGGGTGTAATTGGTGTCTGTTGGTGTTCTGACATCAAATTCGCCGCAAAGTATGAGTCCTGTAGGGTTTTATTGATCATTTTATGAAATCCATTGACTTGTATTGAAGCGACTGTTGTAGATGTGTAGAGGGGATTCAGGAAGCGGAACTACTTACGGTAGCTATTGTTATTGTTTATGTTGCTAGGCTACCTAGTTTGCGGAAGTTTACACGTATGTGCTGCGACTAAATAGTTCTATGCTAAATATTTAAAAAAGCCTTTCCAGATGAACTAGAATTTTACTTTATGGCGAATTATATGTCAGAGTTTAACATGTTTTTGAATGATTTTTCAAGATGCCCATCCACATCCATTGTATGACCAAAACGGTGGTAGAGCAATTATCAACTTTCTCGAAAATGCTAGCTTTGTCAACGTTTTGATCTGAACCATTGTATATGATCATAAGTAACCTTGAAACAGGGCTAAACATGCATTTTCCCTTTACTACTCCTTTAACATTGCTCACTACAAAGGGAAGACACTCCTTAGGGTGAACTACAGCCCAAATATAGACCCCGCCGAGCGGAAATAATCTCTCGTCAAATTGTGGTCTAATATCAGACAGCGCCCCTATCGAGTGGTAAGGTACTGGAAGACCTAATGCTAAAAATACCCTATTTTCATTGATTTACTACGGAGGCTGTAGGAGTGTTTGTGTGTTCTAATAACATGTTCCATACATTTAGATTGTCCCTCGTAATTTCCAATATGTTATCTCAATAGACAACCCTCAATATACTAAAAAGTAGGCTACTCAATATATGTCTCAAATACGCTAGCATAGGGGAGAGCGGGGCGCGTCAGACCATTTTTTCCCTTAAGCTTATTTATTTAAAAATTATTTCGGTTTTATTATGAATTTTGCTATACATGTATACCTATATCTGTTGGCTACAAAAGGACATCAAAACGAGGTTTCCAGCACCTACCAGTTTCTTGCAGTTTTGCCAAAAGTGGCGGATGTGAAAACGGTCCAACGCGCCTCATGGGTGAGGCGCGTTGGACCACGTAGTGGGACGCATTGGACCAATATAGTACATTGCCTTAAAAACCCATGCAAATAACATTATCTTCTGACAACTATATGTTATGTGCTACATACATGCTTTTTCACTACCTGCATGCATTATTTATACTGTTAGGTATTTATTATGTATAGGCCTAATAATGTCATGTTCTATACGATATTTGCTCCTATATTTAGTATTTTATCTTGTCTATTCAGAGTAATTCATTGGTTTCAGAATGATCTAATTTGAACTATTATTCTCATTGGTTGGTTTAGTCATGTGCCAGGTTAAAGGTGAGACATTCTGATCGCCATTGGTTACTCCGCACATGCAGCTCATGCTGCTACAAACACACGTGAACGCTACACACACATTGGGGACAGGATAAAAGAAGTTAAAGCATAAGTTAAATTATGAAGTTAAATCATAAAGCCCCAGACGAAGAAGAGTCTGACGCTAGCGTTTTGAAGTAGGCCCACACCAATTGTTTTAAATGGCCGATCACGCACCAAAAGCTTCCAGTGCGTTTGCGGCTTAACCCGTTCTAGCCATAATGAACCTATTAAAATCGTGATAAATGCACATGAATAGCCTATCTCAATTGCAAGTGAATAAAATACAGTATCCCAGTACCTAAAAAATGCAAAAATAAAACAAGTGGGGGTGTCTCACAATGTCACTAACTTGACTAAAGTCCCACAAATGCATGATCATTGAATGTGAGGCGCGTTGGACCACAGTGGTCCAAAGCGCCCCATCTACCAGAGGCTAGCTATCTGGCTAGCTGTCACTAAGTGGTATGTAGCATGAAACACGAAAATTATTCTATCTTATAGCCACTCAAACAGTGATTAAAATGATATATGTTTGGATTCTGTGACATGTATACACAAGGTATAAATCAAAAAACACTAGCATAAAAAAAAATTACTTACATGGGGTAAAAATAGATGATCGCCAGGAAAATGTTTAAAGATTTTCAAATACTCCCGCCGACTTCAGGATAGGTTGACGTGACGTAGAGAGGTGTGTTCACCAAAATATGTCCTTGTAGCTACAACAGATCACCTTAAAAGCCCAGTGGTCCGACGCGCCTCATGCTCCAATGCGCCCCGCTCTCCCCCTACGTGAAGCCTAAGTTAAACTGTCGCATGATATATACATATAACGTATATATGGTAAGTAATGTTAGCTAATAAATCTAACAACCATGATAATTAGCATTGTTGTCACGAACCGCTGGAATTAAATATTATCATCAAATATAATATTCTATTTTTATCTATATATATAAGTTTGGCGCTCTTATCAAGTCTGTTAGCATAAGATAACTCATTCGAGTAGCAAAATACATAATCATATACACCATCTAACAAGATAACAAAAATATATGCTGATAAAGAGACTACACACATTCGGAAACATATTTTTTATTTCAATAAAATTGCCCCCAAGACCCGTCAGATGATTTCAAAAACTTAGGCTACAGCCTTTAGACAAAACTTGTTTGTGTGTAGGCTATTGGGTTGGACTCAATCATTCGTTTAAGAATGGCTATTGCAGAGAGGACATCGAATTGTGTCTGTCAGGCTACTGTAGCCTAGCCTTGTTTCGATGAGACTGACTGGCTTAGAAGACAGCAACCGCTTGACTGTAAATTGCGCATGGATGGCAGTCAAATCAAACAAGCTTGGCAATTATTTGGAAACAGCAAGCAAGCATAACCTGTTTGATGGTATTTTTGATAACTGGTCAGTTTATATATGTTTGCCCATATTACCTAACTTAGCATACAGCTAGACTGGCTCGACTTGCTACTGTATACCACCACTCGCTCGCAACTAACCTGGACTGCTGTTGCAACACCCCTCCTCCTCCCCCTGTTACCTGTTCATATTCAAATTAACTGGATGGATGCGTTTCATAGCCAGCATGCTAATGGATGTGGGGGAGGGGGTTGCTACTAACATTAGCAAGTTCCAGGCTTTTTTGGCTGATTGATAGAGGCCAGACCTGATTTCGACCATGACCAGGCCAGACCTGACTAGCCATGAACGGAATGTAGGCTACTGCATTTACTGTGCAACATCAACTGTTCAACTGTCAAAACGAATTGGCAAGAAACTGATTATGCCAGGTATTGGAATACTAGCCAGTTATTTTTCCGCACATAGAATAGCCTACAGAAACGAACTATTATTATACAACTACAGTAGCCTAATAACCTACATTTGATTGTTGATCGTAAAACTTCAATTAAAAGCCGAGTCCCAAATAGACACCTGTCCCTTTTACTCGCCATCGTAAAATTATAGCCCTTTAAATAACCAATTTTATGTAGGCTACTGTCTCTGTTGTAGCTAATCCAAACAAATATTCCAGCCCGGTGCCGCACCACCCAAAGACTGCGCCAGCAGTATCCAGACTTTAGAGGCAAAGCAGACATGAGGCTGAGAGATCGAATTAATGAGCAGTTGCGCTCCCATAGGAGCTATCCATGCCGTCTTAGCCCTGTCTGCACGCAAGAGTAACTGTAAATTTAGGGTATTCAAATAAATGTCTTGATTTTTCAAACAGTCGCCTGCTGTTGTTATTTCTTCTTGCCCCCAGTTCCCAGTTGCCTACTTAATTTCTATCTCCATTGTCCAAGTCCGGTGTGCATTCCCTGCTTTCAAAATAATCTGGAATCCAAGCTCTAATTGTAATCTCTATCTGCGCTGCTGTGATATTAATATATTAAAGCCTATTATTACTAGGCTACTGTTCACCTTATTATTTATTTATTTATTTAGGTAGCCTACGTTATTGTAAATGCGCACCAGCCATTTAACGCAAACGGAGAGGGAAGTGTATTTGTTGGTTACAGTAGCCTATAGGCTATATGGACCACTGTGCACACAAAGTTGAATGAATGGAAAATAATTGAGGCAGGTTACTCTACCAAGGACATCAGAATGTTACTATGTGACATTTGAAGTAGCCTACAGCCTAATTGTTTCGATAGCCAGTTAGCTCATGACAGCAGCTTCCATAATATTAACATGGCTAAAAAGCAGTTAATGTCATAATGGTGTAGGCTAGTGTTTAACTAGTTTAGCCAGTCCTGATTTCAATAGCAACTAGTCATGAACGGAATAGGGAGGGAAACCCCCTAGTGGGGGTAAATAAAGCTTTGATTGATTGATTGATAGTAGCGTTCCTAATGCCGAGAGAATGAATGGGATTTCTCATAGACACGTCTTTTGAAAAATCATATATTGGTCGACACCCGAAAGTTAGTAGAATGCCTTAAACGGCAAATACTTGGAGACAAACTTTATTGATTCTGGTGATCATAGTTGATTTTCAATCACAATCCGAATTTTGAAAATATTTTCTTAAATTCCATTGACTTTGACTGGAGGAATGGAGCAATTTCGAAAATTTGAAAAAAAGGCAAAATACTGTTTGAAATTCTCACGGTTAGTAGGTTATTACTGTAAAGACACTCACAAGTTTTTGTTTTGATAACTTCACCGAAATGGCTTCGTAGTAATTATTAGAAAATCCGGTCTATGGGAGTTTCCATTGAAACTCCTCTCCTATAGGAACAAATCCACTAGGGGCGCATATTTTCACTTTCTCTCCCTATACATACCTTGAGGGGCGACTGTGCCATCGTTGTTGTTACCTTGTAATAATAATAGCCTACTATAAATAAAACAATGTCTTTCCTTCTTGAAGATGTAGAATCCTTTCCATGTCCTTCCGACAGCAGGGAACCGAACCCGCGCCCCTTGAAGTCTGTAACCCTATCAATTGAGCCATTGGGCAGTTGTGGTAATGTGTGCTTTGAATCGAATAAGTCTATCATGGGTTGAAATTAATTAATCTTTGCTGGTTTAGCGCTATTTATTGATTGTATATCATAGTGTCATTACTCTGACTGCATCCTTGAAAATAGGGGTTGAAAATGTGGGATTTCTAAATAGCCTAATGAATGAAGTCCGATCATTGGTAAAATGATAGCCCTTTAAATAACCAATTTTATGTCGGCTACTGTCTCTGCTGTAGAGCAGTTCACAATTCAGAAACTGAGAAATGTAGTCTACATTACCCCCTGATTCCACTACCAGCGATCCGTCTACGATTCCAAACCGGCACGTTTTCCTTCAGGAACGCGTACGGCTTTAAACCATACTGAATGTGGCTCGTACCCATTGCGTCTTCCCAGTCCCATCAAAGAAGGTTCCCACTATTTTGATCATCTCCATCGACCAACTTCGTCTTCTTCAATGGGTAAATCAACAAATTTCAACCTTGGCTTTGTTTATTGTAAAATAACTATGCTGTGCTTATCAGGCCCAACTTTTTCACAAGGGGGCTATTGTTTTCTGGCCGCCGTTGTCACTGACGACGTGGTCAATAACAAAGTATTGATTTGTAGCAGTAGATGCGTAGCCTAGCCTATACATGGACACCTTCAAACCAATTGAAAACTCACATTAAAAGAAAATACTCCATATGGCCTATTCAATCGCATTTAATGTCATCAATTAATGTCCTTAAATGTGATTTTAGTTTTACCATCGGTTAGAAGGTGTCCATGTAGACCTACAGTATACACACCAATAGTGTACTGTATGTAAACAAATGCGCGTGCCACTACTTTGGATCCGTCACCATGCGGGAATCCGGAAAAAATAGACTTCACTCCTATTTTCTCGGAGAGCCGTTTTGAGCCGTAGAGAAAACGTGCCGGAACGTATTGGGTTAAATTTAAAGACCTTGGCTGCGTTCCGAATCGCCTACTACCCTACTATATAGTAAGCCAAAACAGAATGTAGTATGTCCCAATACATAGTATGCCACATGCAGTATGGCAAAAGTACCAGGATGTGATACTACATCCGGTCGTATTTTGCAGTATGCAAGCCAGCAGGCTTCACTGCCTATTCTGACCCACAATCCTGTGCGCAGCGGAAATTACGTCACGTGCGAGTCGCGCTGGAGGCTTTATTATGAATCCTGCGGCGCGCAGACAGATGTGCAAGCGGCAGCGGCAGCGCATTCAAGTGTAAGTACAGTAACGTCACTACATATTTGTAGCGACTCGTGTTGTGTGTATAATTGAAACATTAAAAGATACTATTGCTGCACGAAGCTAAGTGGATAAATGAGCGCAAATGTAAACCTATAACCTCAGCCAGTGGCCTAGTGGTATCTATAGTGGTAGCTACTAGCGTAACTTACTTCTGTAACATCAACTAGCCAGCTAGTTAGCTAGCTAGCTTTGTGGTGCACTGAAGTTAACAACGTTACCTCTCACTCTTCTCATCATTCGTCAAATTTGCCAAAAAGCAGAATGCAAGCCAAGTCAGTATAGCTAGCTATGTAAGGTACGACATACCAATTCAGCTCACCAGAAAATAGTTTGCTGATAATGCACGAGCCTATCCAGGACGTCAGTTAGCTAACGTTAACTAGGTAGTTGAAGTACTAGTCAGTCAACTGCTTTGTCTCATTTTTCTCAATGAAAACATCATTAATTTGTTATGGACAGATGAACATACTGAGCAACTCATCCAGTGGAGGATGGAGAAGGAGGAGCTGTTCACTGGGAAGAGAAATGCAGCAATAAAGGGGTTTCAGTGAGTAACACTTGACCCTATTTTACGAAATGTGATGAAAGGAGCATTTGTCATTGCTGGGCATGTTCCTTGTCCCCTTAGGATGTTTGTGGTTGAGCTTGGCTTGGAGGGGAAGGTGACACCAGCCACCATAAAAAAGAAATGGGAGAACCTCAAACAAAAATACAAAGTCAGTCACCAGTGTTGTGTGTATGCCTTCGATTAGCCATTTACTATGCTTTAGTGTCATTAACTAATCCTGTCATCTAATTTGCAGGATTTGAAGTGTCCTAAAACAGGGGTCAGCACAGAGGGAGGGGAGTCAACAGCAGCCTCCTGGAAATGGTATGGGGTGATGGATGCTGCATTGGGCAGTAAGCCATCCATCACCCCACCATTTCTAATTTCATCAGCAAGCCAGGAGGCTGTTGAAGTCTCAACTCCCTCTGTGTCTGATCCCATTCCTGTGGAGGACGAGTGTCCTGCTATACCACCACGAAAGAGAAGGAGGGAGGGAGGTCAGTCCAGTAGCCAGGTACTGGAGTACCTTAGAGAGACGGAAAAGAGAGAGGCAAGACAGCAGGCACTAGAGGGGCAAAGGTATGAGGAGGCCAGGGGGAGAGAGGAGGCAGCCAGGGCTAGGGAGGAAGAGAGGTACCAGGAGAGCAGGAGGAGAGAGGAGAGAAGAGAAGAGGAGGCCAGGAGGAGAGAGGAGGCAGCCAGAACAAGGTATGACAAATACAAGATGGTGTGGACTACTCCAGTCTCCCTCAGTATAACAAGATTGTGCTGTATTTGTACTCCATTTTAAATCTTTAGTGTCTTTTACTTAATTACTTCTATTTTTTACTGTACTATGCACATTTGGGAGCTAGCAATTGCATTCCAGTGCATATTATACCTGTATGATGTGCACCTGACTAATAAAACTTACAAGGGAGGAGAGAAGAGACGAGGAGGCCAGTAGGAGAGAGGATGAGTCTCGGTCAAGAGAGGAGAGGCGGGAGGACCGCTTTTTGGCACTACTGGAGGCACTTGCCAAGAAATGATCATTTAGCTTTGTTTGTTTTGTTTGTCTTGTGTTGCAGCATGTTTAATTTATTTAGCTTCATTTGTTTGCTTAAAATGCCTCATTAAATGTTTCGACCAACTAACCTGTGCTTTCTTAGAGCTCAATCAGTCAAATATACTGTATCCTGAGTGTTGAATAATTGTTGACTGACGGGTAGCTTGGCCTCCACTGGACTTGAAATGGTCTTTCAAAGCATCCACACTTTTTCCTTCAAAGTTACAGGTGAAACTGGGACAAAGTGATGTGTGGATTACACAGTACACAATACACAAGTCATGATTGATCATTAGATGTAGTTATGATTGATCATTGGATTTATACATCACACGTGTTAAACAAAACATAATGCATAATGGTAGCTTGGGAAAATGAGGGTGACAATACAAAATGAAGAACAAATTAACAGGCATCAAGCTTGGTTTTGGTGAAGAAACAATGAGGTGTGATGCTGTGTAACCTAATGTTGGATCGTGTAATCGTGTTCTTGGAGAGCTGGAACACAGTCAAGTGGTGCAGACACTGCTGCAGCCAGGAGATCATCAAAGTAGAGCTGCAGGATGGGTGCATTGGGGTTCAACTGGCAATATGTTGTAGGGTGGACATCCTATGAATATGAGTATGGTGATTGAATGTGAAATGAATGGGAAATAAAAAGTTAACTTGATTGCATGAATGGTTTATTTCCAGTTTGAGATACAAGGACACTACATTACGACTGCAATGATCTGATTATATACTGTCACATATCAAAGTTTGTAAAATGTAGGTTCAGTCAACTAAGTTACACAACAGAATTGGCAAGAATGTTTACACTAACGTTACTAAGTTAAATGTGAGGCTGCTTCACATGCAGACAGGACATAGAATGACAATAACTGAAATGCATTATGTAATTTTACTGACGTGGATAAATACCTTGATCAGGTTAAAATGTACAATTCAGTTCAAACTACATACATTGCAAAGGAACAACAGGAGAGCTCTTGTCCTCCGACGGTATTGGCGTCTCTGGCGAGCTCGACGAATGGCGTTCTCGTGCATCTGGAAGGGATTTACTGCGCAAACCATTTCGAATCTTGCGCGTCTCTGCGGACAGCTGTGGGCGAATGTCGCTTTATGGACAGCGACGGATGTCGTCAGATTTCAGGGCGCAATGTCATGACAGAGTAGTATGTCCCAATTGGATGTCTACTGCGTGCAAAGTACGTACTTTCTAAGGGCAGCTGTAGTAGGTACTGGTAGTAAGTAGTAGAAGTATGCGATTCGGAACGCAGCCCTTGACTTGAATGGATGCGGCTTACTCCGGAGTCCGTACCGCATCTTATCGTGCCGGACGCGCATAGAAAACGGACGGTGGAATTGGGGCCTAACCCCGGGCTCACACGCTTGCGTTTGATGCGTCAACTTTGACGGATGCCATTCACTTTCAATGGCTGCAGCCGAATGGCATTCTGGTTCCGTTGTTGTCCCGGTGCGTTGCGTTGCCTGCGATGCTAGCGTCGAAAGTTAAAACATTTTCAACTTTCAGATGCGTTGCCGGAGCTGCCGACCAATCAGATGTCTTGACGGAGAAAGATGTCATCGCAAGGCGGGATTTTCACATTTTTCGATACCAAGATGGAGGACAATCGCTGTTTGAATTGTTTGTTTTCAGGATAGGATGTACCCAATACCTGCGGGCACCACGTTCACGTTGCCTCAACCACAATGCATAAACGATCGCCACACGTTCTACCAGATTAGCATCCATGACAGCACTAAACGACAAGCCGGGTGGGTTTTCAAAATAGTGCGCGCTAGCAGGTTCGGAGAATATACTGGTTGTTGCGAGCGCAGTTTTGGACAATGTGATTGGTTGTTGTTGCGTGCGGCAGCGAAAGTGAATGGCATCCGTCAAAGTTGACGCATCAAACGCAAGCGTGTGAGCCCGGGGTAAGCCGCCTTTACATTATTGCGGAAAAATGACTGCGGTACGGTTCTGAAAAGACCGGAAGTCATTCGTTTCCTATGAGAGTCCGCAGACCGCATGCAACAGGGCTCCGAGCGATGCGGACAAATTTCCGCTCCGGTGGACGTCCGTATGCATTCAAAAAATTTAACTCCTCCGACAAATCCCAGTCTGGCAGTACGACCGGAAAATAGCGTTGCTATGGTTTTGGTAAACAATGGTGTGTGTAGACAATGACAGATCGCTTTCTTGTCACTTTACTTGAATAATATAATGTTATAAACTATATCGTTTTCCAAACAGAATTAACAAGCCCATACGTAGTTGTGAGGTTTATATGGGATGGATTTCACACAGGTTTCTTTGCAATTTTGCTATCAAATTAACAGCATATTCATTATGCAATGTTCTAGGAGACAATCTAACCAGCATAGAGCCGGCTTCGGCTATGGCTAGTTAGCTAACGTTAGCTATAAGCTTTGTAGATTTGTCAAACTTAATAAATACGACACACACACAACCCAAAGAAAATAGTTCAATATTGGTGTAACTAAGATAGCTGGGTAATAAAATATTTTCCACAGACATTTTGCTACAAAGTCTGTAACCTTTTAATATAGCTTGGCAAATTTCTACCGCTTCGATGTCCGCCATGATTGTTGACAGATTTACTGAATGCTTGGTGACCTTGACACCTGGCGTCATCATCCGGCAGTTTCAGTTCCCCGCATCCGAAAGTTGCAGGTTGGAGTAGATAATGTGATATCTCTATACAAGTGGAACTAGAGATAAAACAGGCTAAGATGGAAAAAGTGAAGCTCGAGGTGGCGAAGTAGGCTATAAGCCTACGGGGGAAAAAAGTAGCCAATTTCAATAGGCCTATAACGTCATTGATTGTCAGGCATTGGTGCTATCACAATTCAATTAAAATGTAGCCTACTTCTCTTTGTTCCTAGGAACGGGAAGCTAGTCTAATAAATCAACATTAAAGCGACCGTTGTAGATGTGTAGATCAATCCGCAGAGGGGATTCAGGAAGCGGAACTACTTCAAGGCATTGCGCGAGATCGGAATCAGTTCAAGTGGAGGTTTACACACGTCTGTGCTGCGACTAAATAGTTCTATGATAAATATTTAAAAAAGGTCTTTCCAGATGAACTAGAATCTTACTTTATGGCGAATTATATATCAGAACGCCAACTAACACCTTGGTGAGTTTCTTGTCTTTGAAATTGAGAGTTTAACATGTTTTTTTGAATGATTTTTCACGGTGCCCACCCACATCCATTGTATGACCAAACGGTGGTAGAGCAATTATCAGACTTTCTTAAAAGTGCTAGTTTTGTCAACATTTTGACCTGAACCATTGTATATGATTATAAGTAACCTTAAAAAAGGGCTAAACATGCATTTTCCCTTTACTACTCCTTTAACAGGGATTTGTGAAAATAATTTTCACAAATCACAAATTAATGCAGTTGTTTCACATCTTAGCATTTCAATGAAACAGCCTTGTAATCTTGTCTTTACAGATTTTCACTAAACTCAGTGGAGGGGTGTACCATGGGCCAACTTAGTCAACTGTTCTAATCCCCAAAATAATTGTCCTCCATCCTGATGAAAACGCCTCGGCTAACGCCACTTGTGTCAAACCCAGCTGCTCATAGAACAGAAATGATGATGCACCATGAGCATTTTTGTGCTTCACCTTTCTAAATTGTTTTGGGTCAGAGACATTACAACCGATACTAGTGGCGGAAAATGTCAAAAATATAGTGGTTGTGTTGTAACTTGTTTTCTTTCTTTCCCAAAACATGTTGAGAGCAACCTGAATTTTGGCAGAGGCATACATCCGCGAAGCGGTATTTCTAGTTTGGCCATGTCTCTTTTAGTCATTAAATGCATTGAACTATTATCAATCAATGGGGCAGACTTATTTTTGACTGTTAACTTTGTTAAAGGAGCATGTTTGTCTGTCTACAACACTCATGTACATCAACATAAATAAATCCAGAGCAGCCTCTGGGTTATCCTCACTACACCTAATTATCATCACTACAAACCAATTTATACTAGAAATTTCATCAATAAAACATTTTTCATTGAATCTCTTATAGGACTGTGAAAATGATTTCAACTCAAACTTTATTTATAGAGCACATTTAAAAATGACTGTGGTTGACCAAAGTGCTGTACAGGTAGGTGAAATAAATTACAACAATAATACTACAAAACACAAAGACAACAATACCCACAAAGACAACAATACACACACTAGCCTGGGAGTCATGCAAAGGTTTAGGTTAGGTTTAGGAACCTTTGTCATTATGGTAACAGCAAGTATGAAGTCACTGAAACCTACAGGGACAGAGACGGCCTTGGAGCATTGGTCGGGAACATTTGTGTAAATATGATCAATGCATGTACAGTACTGTAGCAGAAATACCATCACTACTGTGCCTACAATTATTCTGGTGGAAGGGACAACAATTTGGGACAGATGACAAGCATTTAATATAAAGAGCAACTTATTATATACTGTTCATGACCATCCCAACCATTTTACATATCACCTAGTAAGTAGATTATATCATAGAAAAATATGACATAACTTCAAGATGGTGAACTCATACAAGTTCCTGGGAGTGCACCTGAACAACAAACTGGACTGGACTGTCAACACAGAGGCCCTCTATAGGAAAGGACAGAGCAGACTGTTCTTCCCTGAATTTGGCTTGCTGAGACAAGATCTATAAAGGTTGAGACTTTAAGAATAGGAGTGGGGCTATGCTGCAAAATAAGAAAACAAAGCAACGTGAAACCCATAATGTGCATTGTTCAAACCTAGAGCCAGGCATGGTTCTATTCTACAATTCCTGAAGAAGCTTTTGAAAACAGTCAATAATTCTAGAATGGGGCTTCAATGAGAAACAGGTCATTGTTTTGTTTTTTTTCCCATCTGCGCTTGGCGACAGCCAGGGCCGAGGATATATTTTCAGTCGTGTGTTATTTCGTTCGTTCGTTATTTAGCAGGATTACACAAACACTACCAGAGCGATTTTCACGAAACTCGGTGGAGGGGTGTAGCATGGGCCAACTTAGTATCCATAAAATTTTGGAGTGGATCAGAATCACTGGGCGGATACACAAATGAAAAGAAAACAAAATTTGGCCATCCTTGGACCATCTTCCTTTACTTCTTCCTTACGTCTTCTGGCAGGTTTACCGTACTGCCTGGTGGCCGAGTGGACGCTGGTCTGTCAGTGTGGAGTCCTATCCTGATCAAGATCTTTTTACATTTTTTATATAGGGTGCATTTGTAAATGTGCTCTGAGAATCTGCTCAGATTTCTGAGTGCTAGGGTTTCAATGTCATAGAGCGCTCAGAAATCAGTTAAATTATGAATGGTCGGTTCGCTCTGACAAACCGTCTTTTCAGTCAGAGCACCCAGTGCACACTCCGAGTGCTCCCAGAGCGCAATGCTCTGAATTTTATAACAGGAACTCTTGGAGTGCTCTGAATTTCCGAACGACAAGAGAGCACTCCGGGGGCACTTCGAGCACATTTGTGAACGTACCCATAGAATGATGCCTCTTAGTCATAATGAGTATATATAATGATTGATGACAGCATATACATAAAAGATTGCATACATACAATTATATATATATGTTAGAAATGATTGATGACAGCATGCAGGGATATGAACTCGAGTCATAGTGACTTGGACTTGAGTTAACTCGAGTCACTTTTTTGATGACTTGTGACTTGACGTGACAGAAAATAAATTACTTGAGACTCGACTTGGACTTGGAAGTTTAAACACTTGAGACTTAACTTGACTTGAGACATGATGACTCGGACTTGTCTGTTTTGTTTTCAGTTTACTTTAGGCATATTAAAATGCTCAAAGTGTTCTGTTACCCGGTAGCCTAGATGCATGCGGGGTGCGTGCTAGAAATAACATCATCATGATTGGATGATTCTATCAAGCTCCGTTTTTTTCCAACAAGGAGAAGTGACAGCAAACACTGAAATGACGATGATCTGACCATCATGGCAGCCGCAAAGCCGCCGAGAATCATAGTTTTTGGCTTCAAAAGCAAGCAAGACCTGCTCTTCAAAAATCAGCGACACCCAGAGCACAACGTCGAACTTTGTTTGTCATTTGAGGACTCATGCAGATAAGTAAGTGTGAAACCTGACTGATGCTAGCTAACTTAAGCCTGATAAAATCACGTTTCTCAGAACTCCGATGGAAGCATGGATCTATTAATGAAATGGATGGGAGTTCCCATGCCTGTGGGGTCTGACAGAAAGGACGAAATGATTTACGGCAGAAAAGCACACAGACGCACGCCCGCAATACATTCTAAATATGATCGTTAGGACAATATGCAGTGCCGCTCATCGGAAATGCAGTCGTCTTTCCAGAAAAGCACTACCGCTTTCGTCCATAGCTGCCGCTAGCATCAACAAAGCCCGAAAACTCCTCATGTCAGCTTTAATTAAGACCAGATGCAAACCTACAGTATTTGGGGGGTGGGCTGGGGGACAGTGGAGAGTGACTTGACTTGGGACTTGACTTGCTGTAACCAAGGACTCGACATGACATAACCTGTGACTTGACTTGACTTGCCCACCCAAAAAATACTTGGGACTTGCTTGAGACTTGGACCAAATGACTTGAGACTTACTTGTGACTTGGCTAAGAGTGACTTGGTCAGATCTCTGACAGTATGCCACAAAGGACAGATTGTCTCTTAATGAAGAAAAATAATGTACCGATATGTAGGCTACTGTTGGCACCACAAGAGGGCAGTCTGGTGTAATAGCACAGAGCCTGATGACCTGACGTACAGTATTGCTGTTGCTATTATAATTCATTCTGACTACAGTACTGTCGGTGTGTGATCCTTGTAAATACATATTATGTACAAATACAAACAGTAGGTTTACAGCATTAACCACCTAACCATATGTATTAACATAACATGATGCTAAACATAGCCCCTTAAACTTTAAACCTAAACTTGAGGCTAACTCTACATGATCTCATCATAGCTAGATCTGCTGATTGTTTACTTTAAGCATCTGAATATGACATGTAATCTCAACATAAACTAGTTGTTGGACTGTTGCCTTCTCTTTTAATGAGGAGTACAATTGATTTGCTGTTTTCACAAACAATATTATCGTATCCCTATAGATGTAAAACAGCAAGATTCCCTTCTCTCAGTGTGATGTCCCGGGTTCAAATACTGATCGAGATGAACTGTTTTCAAGATTAACTTTTTTTTTTTTTTTTTTAGATGGCTCTCCTTTATAATGTGGACGCAATTCATCTTTAGATATATAGATATTAACTTTATTAGGGGCTCGGCAGCCACAGCTACCGGTCCCTCTTGTATTTGCCAGTATTCTTCCTATACCAGAAGTCCTCAACTTGCATTGTGGGCTAAAATTCCTGATGATGATGCTACAGCAAGTCTAAAATAAACTAAAGTAAACTTAAAAAATCATGAATCAGTCGTACATGCTATCACTTTGCAACCACCAACAAAACATAGGCCTGAGTGAGTAGAAACGTCCATATGCGTTTTGGAATTATGAAGTCCATCACTGTTTTTCTCAAAAACATTACAACCTTTCAAACCTTATTCCTCCCACATTTGGTCAATTGACACCCCAATTGCTATACTACATCTTCACACTGTCCTCCACAAACAATCTTCTCAGATTTTTTAAATATCAAAAACTGAGCCCAGAGTGCATCAATATGTTTTACTGTAAAGAGTACTGTACTTATGCAGCTACTGCTAATACTCACTCAATAAATCTCCAATGTTCATTAAAAAAAATAACATTTTCAGATTTTATCTCAAAAACTGTATTTTTGACAGTAATTTGAAGTCTGTCCTCACTTTGTCCCCTCAAACTACTGCTGTTCATACAGGAAAAACCAGGCCGGGTCCAGCCTGGCTTATGTGCGTGGCTGGCTTGTTTCTATTCAGGACTGGCAGGACGGAAGCTAGTCATGCCACTGAAAAATGTCACTGTGAATTGAAATGACATGAAATGCCTGGTAAATTAAAGGAGTAGTAAAGGGAAAATGCATGTTTAGCCCTGTTTTAAGGTTACTTATGATCATATACAATGGTTCAGATCAAAACATTGACAAAACTAGCACTTTTGAGAAAGACAAGACGATGGCAGAGAGAGTGAAAGGTTCAAAGTGTGGCTCTATTTCACAATAGTCAATTAAGAAACAGCACATTGTCACAACTGTGACAAACATTTTGTGTCAGTCTACTGAAAGAGATCTGCTTGAATGATCTGTCGGGTCGCACGGTACATGTCTGTACCGTTCGGTTCGCTCGGCACATGTCTGTACCGTACCGAAAGCCCCGTACCGTACGGTACGGTACGAATACATGTACCGTTACACCCCTAGTAAAGGGACAATGCATGTTTAGCCCTGTTTTAAGGTTACTTATGATCATATACAATGGTTCAGATCAAAACATTGACAAAACTAGCACTTTGAGATTTTGTGCTACTTTGCTTCCATAGCATGTCTTCTTTCATACTAGTGGAAATAATACATCAAAAATACACATTTAGTCTGTTTGCGTCTGTAGATTCTTCCTAAAATCACCAAAAGTTAGCATTCTTTTGCAATATGCCATACCGCGACAGTTGTCTGGACCATATCATCCCAGGTATCATTGGAAAGGTCTCTCTATTGAGCACAATGTTATCGCAACCAAACATGATACTTCCATTTGTATCAGCAACCAATCGTGGAAATACAAAGGCGGGTTTGATGCTAAGCGTGAAATCTCATTGGCTGTTGATGATTTCTGAGAACGTGATTGGTTCAATTGATTTGCTGTTTTCACAAACAATATTATCGTATCCCTATAGATGTAAAACAGCAAGATTCCCTTCTCTCAGTGTGATGTCCCGGGTTCAAATACTGATCGAGATGAACTGTTTTCAAGATTAACTTTTTTTTTTTTTTTTTTAGATGGCTCTCCTTTATAATGTGGACGCAATTCATCTTTAGATATATAGATATTAACTTTATTAGGGGCTCGGCAGCCACAGCTACCGGTCCCTCTTGTATTTGCCAGTATTCTTCCTATACCAGAAGTCCTCAACTTGCATTGTGGGCTAAAATTCCTGATGATGATGCTACAGCAAGTCTAAAATAAACTAAAGTAAACTTAAAAAATCATGAATCAGTCGTACATGCTATCACTTTGCAACCACCAACAAAACATAGGCCTGAGTGAGTAGAAACGTCCATATGCGTTTTGGAATTATGAAGTCCATCACTGTTTTTCTCAAAAACATTACAACCTTTCAAACCTTATTCCTCCCACATTTGGTCAATTGACACCCCAATTGCTATACTACATCTTCACACTGTCCTCCACAAACAATCTTCTCAGATTTTTTAAATATCAAAAACTGAGCCCAGAGTGCATCAATATGTTTTACTGTAAAGAGTACTGTACTTATGCAGCTACTGCTAATACTCACTCAATAAATCTCCAATGTTCATTAAAAAAAATAACATTTTCAGATTTTATCTCAAAAACTGTATTTTTGACAGTAATTTGAAGTCTGTCCTCACTTTGTCCCCTCAAACTACTGCTGTTCATACAGGAAAAACCAGGCCGGGTCCAGCCTGGCTTATGTGCGTGGCTGGCTTGTTTCTATTCAGGACTGGCAGGACGGAAGCTAGTCATGCCACTGAAAAATGTCACTGTGAATTGAAATGACATGAAATGCCTGGTAAATTAAAGGAGTAGTAAAGGGAAAATGCATGTTTAGCCCTGTTTTAAGGTTACTTATGATCATATACAATGGTTCAGATCAAAACATTGACAAAACTAGCACTTTTGAGAAAGACAAGACGATGGCAGAGAGAGTGAAAGGTTCAAAGTGTGGCTCTATTTCACAATAGTCAATTAAGAAACAGCACATTGTCACAACTGTGACAAACATTTTGTGTCAGTCTACTGAAAGAGATCTGCTTGAATGATCTGTCAGGTCGCACGGTACATGTCTGTACCGTTCGGTTCGCTCGGCACATGTCTGTACCGTACCGAAAGCCCCGTACCGTACGGTACGGTACGAATACATGTACCGTTACACCCCTAGTAAAGGGACAATGCATGTTTAGCCCTGTTTTAAGGTTACTTATGATCATATACAATGGTTCAGATCAAAACATTGACAAAACTAGCACTTTGAGATTTTGTGCTACTTTGCTTCCATAGCATGTCTTCTTTCATACTAGTGGAAATAATACATCAAAAATACACATTTAGTCTGTTTGCGTCTGTAGATTCTTCCTAAAATCACCAAAAGTTAGCATTCTTTTGCAATATGCCATACCGCGACAGTTGTCTGGACCATATCATCCCAGGTATCATTGGAAAGGTCTCTCTATTGAGCACAATGTTATCGCAACCAAACATGATACTTCCATTTGTATCAGCAACCAATCGTGGAAATACAAAGGCGGGTTTGATGCTAAGCGTGAAATCTCATTGGCTGTTGATGATTTCTGAGAACGTGATTGGTTCAATTGATTTGCTGTTTTCACAAACAATATTATCGTATCCCTATAGATGTAAAACAGCAAGATTCCCTTCTCTCAGTGTGATGTCCCGGGTTCAAATACTGATCGAGATGAACTGTTTTCAAGATTAACTTTTTTTTTTTTTTTTTTAGATGGCTCTCCTTTATAATGTGGACGCAATTCATCTTTAGATATATAGATATTAACTTTATTAGGGGCTCGGCAGCCACAGCTACCGGTCCCTCTTGTATTTGCCAGTATTCTTCCTATACCAGAAGTCCTCAACTTGCATTGTGGGCTAAAATTCCTGATGATGATGCTACAGCAAGTCTAAAATAAACTAAAGTAAACTTAAAAAATCATGAATCAGTCGTACATGCTATCACTTTGCAACCACCAACAAAACATAGGCCTGAGTGAGTAGAAACGTCCATATGCGTTTTGGAATTATGAAGTCCATCACTGTTTTTCTCAAAAACATTACAACCTTTCAAACCTTATTCCTCCCACATTTGGTCAATTGACACCCCAATTGCTATACTACATCTTCACACTGTCCTCCACAAACAATCTTCTCAGATTTTTTAAATATCAAAAACTGAGCCCAGAGTGCATCAATATGTTTTACTGTAAAGAGTACTGTACTTATGCAGCTACTGCTAATACTCACTCAATAAATCTCCAATGTTCATTAAAAAAAATAACATTTTCAGATTTTATCTCAAAAACTGTATTTTTGACAGTAATTTGAAGTCTGTCCTCACTTTGTCCCCTCAAACTACTGCTGTTCATACAGGAAAAACCAGGCCGGGTCCAGCCTGGCTTATGTGCGTGGCTGGCTTGTTTCTATTCAGGACTGGCAGGACGGAAGCTAGTCATGCCACTGAAAAATGTCACTGTGAATTGAAATGACATGAAATGCCTGGTAAATTAAAGGAGTAGTAAAGGGAAAATGCATGTTTAGCCCTGTTTTAAGGTTACTTATGATCATATACAATGGTTCAGATCAAAACATTGACAAAACTAGCACTTTTGAGAAAGACAAGACGATGGCAGAGAGAGTGAAAGGTTCAAAGTGTGGCTCTATTTCACAATAGTCAATTAAGAAACAGCACATTGTCACAACTGTGACAAACATTTTGTGTCAGTCTACTGAAAGAGATCTGCTTGAATGATCTGTCGGGTCGCACGGTACATGTCTGTACCGTTCGGTTCGCTCGGCACATGTCTGTACCGTACCGAAAGCCCCGTACCGTACGGTACGGTACGAATACATGTACCGTTACACCCCTAGTAAAGGGACAATGCATGTTTAGCCCTGTTTTAAGGTTACTTATGATCATATACAATGGTTCAGATCAAAACATTGACAAAACTAGCACTTTGAGATTTTGTGCTACTTTGCTTCCATAGCATGTCTTCTTTCATACTAGTGGAAATAATACATCAAAAATACACATTTAGTCTGTTTGCGTCTGTAGATTCTTCCTAAAATCACCAAAAGTTAGCATTCTTTTGCAATATGCCATACCGCGACAGTTGTCTGGACCATATCATCCCAGGTATCATTGGAAAGGTCTCTCTATTGAGCACAATGTTATCGCAACCAAACATGATACTTCCATTTGTATCAGCAACCAATCGTGGAAATACAAAGGCGGGTTTGATGCTAAGCGTGAAATCTCATTGGCTGTTGATGATTTCTGAGAACGTGATTGGTTCAGAATCGTCATGTGACACGCTTCCACGTTTCTCAAACTCTAGTCACAATGCCGTCTGTGAAGCGTACAAAGCAACAACAACAACAGTTTTTGCTCGCAAGGTTGAACAGGAAACCAGATGGAAAGGATGATAAGGATGACATTTATGAGACAAAAAGTGCCGACAAAAATGTACAGTGAGCAGCAGGGAGATGAGGCTGCTACTCAGAAATGGTTAATCATTCATGTGGCGCATTTGAATGAGCTGATAACTGGGTTGATTTGTCCTAATTGTGCAGGGACTGGTCTTAAAATTAACATAGATCCTCAGAATAGTGGGTTCTGTAGTACTTTGCTCTTAGAGTGCAGTCTTTGTGAGAGGAATGGCTATTGCAAACGAGTCTACACATCGACTCGGCTTCATGATACAACTAGGAATGATGTTGCATTTGATGTCAATGTGAGGATGGTCCTCTTAGCGCACGAGTTAGGGTTGGGGTATGCAGCTCTCAAAAAGATTAGTAAAGTGTTAGGGATCCCAGGGCTTCATCTGAAAACGTATCAGAAACATGACAAGAGGGTGACAGGTAGGCTATTGAAACGTGTTCCCTCTCTCTCTCTTTCTCTCTCTAGCCAATATCAGAACTGTAAACAATGGTTAATAAATGAATATTAGCCTATACTGTTACGGCTGCGCCTCCACGGTCTCCTCCTCTCCCCGACCCGCCTGCCGCGCATGCCCCTGATGAGCCGGCACCCAGCACCTCTGCTCGTGCACAACGTGTGCTTCGTCGCACAGCTGCAACCAGTTGTGCTGACGAGTGAACGAGCTCACTGCCACCACTGATCACCCTCCTCTACTGCCTACAAGAACCCCGGTTTTCCTTCCACTCGTCGCCAGATCTTCCCATAGAATCACCTGGCAAGTTATCCGCAGATCGCAGCCTATATATGATCGGCATTTTTTGCTGTCTCTCTGTGCTCCGGCCTAATCCTATTTTCTCTGGGATCCCACCAAGTGTGTGCACCCGGCTTTCCTGCTCTTCAGCCCTGCTCCAAAACAGGCACCCCGCCTGCCCCCTCAACGCCATCTCGGGATATACTACCTCCCCAGGCGCAACACCACGGAGCGCCGCTTTTGCCAATAAAACGCCCAGCGAGGCATTAACTCCTCCATTGCTGTGCATGTTTGCTTCCTGACAAACCCACCGCCTTACACTATACATTATAATATTATACAGTAGTCTCCCTCCCTACCTGTGGCATTTTTTCTACATGTATCCATAAACTGACCAAATAAACTGTTTTAATTCCAGTTGCTGAAATAGAGAGAGGTCTGGAGTCCTTGCACAGAAGCAGATTAGGCAGGCATATGCAGATGTGGACCCAGAGGTCGCAGCGTTGCTGAGGGAGGATCCAGACCCAGTGATAAGTATTGGTGTTTCATTTGATGGTACATGGCAGAAACGGGGGTTTAGTTCCCATTATGGAATCGGTGTGTGTATTGACCTCATTACAGGACTGGTGATAGATTATGAGGTTCTGTCCTCTTATTGCCATGCTTGTTCGTTGAAAGAAAGTGCAATGAGACAGAGCAAAATTACAGTTTAAGAGTTTAATGACTGGAAAGGGACACACACTGAATGTGCTATAAATTTTTCAGGTTCGAGTAAGGCAATGGAGCAGGAGTCAGCTAAGAGGATGTGGACCAGGTCTCTGAACCGTCACCAGCTGCGGTACACCCGAATTAGCATAGCACAGCTCCCCGCTTGCCTCATATAAGGACATGCAACCACAGGGTCGTGTGCAGATGTCACTTCTCAGAATGAATACCAGTAATCCGTGCCCTCAAGTCACCAATTTTTCGATAGCATAATGGTTTACAGTATGTGGGTTTATGTCAGGTGCATTGGCAAGTCAGAGGACTGCAGGTCGAATCCAGCGTGGGCAATCAAAATCAGATTTTTATTTAGCCAAGTATGAGGAATTTGCCTTGGTGCATAAACATAGCGAGACAGAACGGTGCAAAATGTCAAAGTGATAGAATAAAATATACAATAGCCTACAGTCTACAAAAATGTTCGCTATAAAATACACAGCTGTCAACGCGGCATGCCCAAACGAAAATCTAAAGACTGGACTCCACCTGTCATGTCTATATGCATCAGTAAGATGCATGGGATGATATTAGCCTACTTGTTCAGTGAACGCTGTATCGGGAGAAGGGCACCCAGTCGGACCTAGCGCATCGGGGATATTATTGGAAAGACAGAACTCTTGCTTTGTAAAATAATGAAAACCATTATTATAAGATATTATAAATGATACAAATATTATCGTATTGTACTCCTATAATGTTATAGAACTGTAGATTTGAAGTAAACGCAATCGCAAATCATTTTAAATGAACATGTATTTTACACAAATAGTCCGAAGCCTACTTAAGACTGCTCTTCCGTGTTCGTAGATTCTGTGAGTGTTAGGAGTTTAAGAAGAAATGCTTGCTAAGAAATTCTTAACTTTGTTCGTGAATGAGGCCTGTTGTTTTTTGAATCCAGATCCTTATTAATACATACAATAAGAGAACATGCTTCTTTGCTGTAAGATTTTCCACTTGGACAGACATAATCAGACTCATACAGAAACTACCTACAACAGACACTGATGTGCATCAGGAGTATAAAGTTTTAAAAATAATTAATGATATACATCAACATTTAAAAACTTGTGATGATGGCCATAAAAATCCCCTTTTTTCTTGTTTTCCCTCTCTTTTAAGATGTTGCAGTAGTAATCTATAGAATAGACCTCGGTTCAAATCCAGACCAATATTTTTTTCACTTTATTACAATGAGGAGTCAAATGAGCTTTAGATAGATATCAACTTCATTTATTTGCTGTTTAAGCAAGCATCTTTCTATGCATGTAAAACAAAATAATATCGGATTCTCATTCACTCTCAGGAAAAATTAGGTCTACATTTTCTTAGTCTGGATCCTGTGGTAAGCTATTACATTTAAACTGAGTTGTGATTTTAACCATTTCAACTGAGTAACACCAACAAAATGCATTAATACGCGGAGGCCTGTGCCCTCTGAGCAACCTTTCGAGTTTTCCATAATGTGTTTGCAGTCATGAGGTGCAGCACACAAACACAACATAAACTGTAAGATAGTTCAGTAAGAAGTCCCTGTGTTTCTTAATGTATGAATTACTTTTGAGTCTGATTTAAATCTCTTTCTGGGAATGTATGCATATTCATGAGGATGTTTTACTGTGCGTTAGAAAGTGAGTGAGAAAGTGAAAGGTTCAGGGGGCAGTCTTATTCACTCCATCCCCCACAATTTCCCCCCAAAAGGATGTAAATTGTACCTTAAATTGTTTAAACTTTCAAACTATGCTGTGTATTCAACCTGTTTATAATTTTCTAATTGAAAACAATTAGACTGCAGTTGTCAGGAAAAAACACTTCTGGATTCAGCCCATACATTGTTCAGAGTTGGAGACTATGACTTAAAACCTCCTCCTGAATTTCAAATCCCAAATTGCTCCTATTACAAGAAAATGTATTTACTTTAAAAACAAAAGTGTAACATTTTTATGGAAGGTGAACCAGTGGGACCGATGCAAATGTTAAACAAATTACAATGAACTGGAAACAGCTGTTTGAGACAGAGCTATGAAAACCAATGACATCCCAAGTTTCCACTGATTTACTGGATCGCCTCTACTTACAGAAGGTAATCAGAAGAAGCGAGTGTGGAAAATTAAAATATGGTGCACTGTGGAAATAATACATCCATCATAGACAATGGCAGAGTTTTGAAATGCACTATGATGTCCAACCAGTTGTGTGTTTGATCAGACTCCAACACATGTAACATTTGAAAAGAGGAAAATGTTTATTTATTTTCATTCATACAGTATACGGTTATCTTACAAGGTTTTCTTGTACTGTCCCTTGGTAAGAAATACCCCAATGGCAACAACTGGGGTAGTAATTTATATTACAGCTGTTTTACCTGATGATGTCTGTTGTTATAGATAAGATCGCTATGCCTCTCTTTCTCTACTGCCCTTGTACGGCTGTTTGTGTTGTTTTTTATGTATGATGTGTTGTTTTTTATGTATGATGTAGCCTATCTCATGTACTTAATTGTATGTAGTTGATTTTATGGATGCAACTATCTGTGTGCCGTCTTGGCCAGGACTCCCTGGAAGAAGAGATTTTGTATTTCAATGGGACATTTCCTGGATATATAAAGGATTAATAAAATAAAAACAATTAAATTCATGCTATATTTTCTCACTTGTTCTTACCCCCAGTTTTCAAGATTTTTGAGGAATTTGATTTAAGAGGAATGTAACCAGAAGCAAAACAAAACAAAAATGTTGTAGAGTATGAACCTACAAGCTCCTTTGGGATTCACCAGACTTATTTTTAGACCCATTCATATTTTTAAATCCATATGTTAAGCCACAGTCTTCAGCAAGTGAGCGGTAGACATCCAAGGGTGTTTGTATATGTTTTCTTAACTCTTTCCATCCACAAAATCATAGGATTACCATTTCAATGTGTCCCAGGGGACAAATGTGGGCATGATTTCATTTGTTCACATACCTGTACATGCTTGTTCACGGAGACCAAAGTGGAGGAGGTGGTAAACTGGTGACTAAAGCCCCCCCGCAAACCGCAGCAGAAAGCGCCACGCCATGCCGTTACAATTATATATCTCCCATTGTTTCCTATGGATGCCCACACAGTGGCGTCGTTTCGCCAGCAGCCGACAACGTCGCCCCGGGATTGATTTCGACTCTGCTCTATTTCTATGGAATGTGGCAGCCGATACATGTGGCAATCCAACCTAAACTTGGATTAATGCATAGGATTTCCTGCACTGAAATGCCTGTCTATTAAATCTATATAAAAGTCAGCTAATAACTGAAAGTTAAATATTTAAGGATATTCCCATCTTTTCCATGTCCTCATGTTCCATGTGTCGTTTGTTTTGCTTACATGTACATCTAGAGCTAGCATATCATGTTCCTTGTATTATTGTGTAGTGCTACTACAGGTCCAGGAGGATATTTAATTTAGCTATTCAACACTGTTTGAACATAATCTCACGGGAAAACTATAGTTTTTTTTTTTTTAAATTAAACGGTTATTTTAGGCTACCCAGCTCTAATGTCAAAACGTATAGCTAACGTTAAAATTGAAGAGAAATTAATGATGTAGTGCAGAGATACCCAATGATCTATGATCCCCAGTCCAAATATTATAAGGACAATGTGAGAAGAGACGGCTGCTGGCGTGCAGTTGGTGAAGTTGTGGGATTATCAGGTAAAGTTGCCTACTCACTGTGTTGGGCAGTCTTGATGACAAATTTGAACTTGATAGAGTAACGTTAGCTAGTTAGCTGGTGATAACTGGTGACCAGTCTAGTTGGCTTTTTAACTTGAAAATTAGCTTTAGCTACGATCATCTTACAGACCTACATTCATCATTCATATACCAGAATTAATTTACTGCATGGAGGTAGTAGAAACAACAATCCATAACACCGGTCAGCAGCAGGCTCTGTCTTATATCAGACTGCCCTCTAGTGCACTAGAATGCGCCGCGCGTTACGTCTTACTGTATGTGCGGGGCTAAACGGACACAGCGCCATGCACCGTCGTTTTGGCTGCAGTTTGCTGGGGGCTTAAGACTAGACAGGACCTCAGCTCAGGCTAGTATGATACTACCCCTCCCCCCACTAAGACAACTTCCTGAGGGAATGCTTTAGACAAAAAGAAGCTGAATCAACATCCACGTGGCCTTCTTGCCAAGGCCAGTACGGTCAAATCGGTCTTGCAACAGAGACCAAGAGGCAGGTGGATAAACTTCAAGAGATTATATTACTTTCAGATCCCATGAGGAAGTGACATCGTGCCCCTCAGAGGGCAAGGAGATGGGGTAGAGGGGGGCTTCAATGTTTGTGGATTTACTCTGTCAGGCATCTAACTTTGGAATCTTCTCCTGTTTCTCTTTGAAGATGGATAAACATGAGAAACTGTCACCCAACTAATGTACTTGTAGACTACTGTTGGTTTACATTGGGTTTGGGGGTTGGCTTTGAGGAGGCCTTGGCATACTGTTGAATTTAATGTAATCTGTGGTTTAGCAAATCTAACACATAAAAGTGCTACCGTTGGCCTGTCTGTCTGCTGTCCATCCGTCCCTCTATCTAGACTTTCCTCAGACACTGTCAGCCTGACAGCATTCATATTTGGCACAGGTATCCGCAGGGATTTGTTTTGGCTAATTTGAACATAAAATACACCAGCTAATAGAAATAAGTCTCTGAATAGAACCCCTCCCCCAGCATTCCAGTTTCCTACTCTACAATTATCTTGCCTACTCATTAGCTGCAAGGAGCTGCAGCTGTGCCCAAAATTAGTGAGGCTGCACTGAGCCTACTATAGAATTATTTTTCTGTTGCTCAGCTTTGCCCAAGATTAGTGCATCCAATTGTCCACTCAATAGTAGTACTAGCTATATAGCTAGCTAGCTTGCAAACAATAGCCAAACCATGCAAGCTATCATTCAGATGGGACTTGCCAAACACAACTAGAATTATCTTGCCTGCTCATTAGTTGCAAGTAGAGAAGTAACGGTGTGAAAATTTCATATCACGATTATAGTGACCAAAATTATGACGGTTATAATTTTTATCGTGGTATTGTAAAATGTGCTGAAAATCTTCTAAAACTACTGATACAGACGCTGAAATAATTTCACAAAGTTTTATATTGAAAACCACAAATAAAATTAGCAGCACTATGCACTTTTTTTTTTGCATTAACATTCAAATAATGCGTCTTTCAGACTGTTGCTAGCTTGGACAGTATTTACAGTGAGTTTTTCAAAAGCTGAGTAATCAAACACAGTTTTAATGATCATTTAATCACAATAAATGTTATCAAATGTAATCATGGTTTATCATTATACCGGTTATCGTTAAATCCCTAGCTGCAAGGAGCTGCAGCTTTGCCCAAAATTTGTGAGGCTGCCCTTATACAAACACTGAACTACTACCTCGCGCCCGCCTACTCTAGAATTATTAGTAATAGCTAGCTTAGGGTGACCACACTTTCAAAACCTGGACCCTTAAAGGAGTCCTATTATGCTAATTTTCAACAATTTAATTCTGGTCCCCAAAACATGTCTTTGAGTATTTCTGCTGAAAATACCACTCAGAATAAGCATTCTAGCATGCCTCTATACCCCTCCGTTTACCACGAGATCAGATTGAGTGGATTGAGTGTTTTTTTTTCCATATGGAAATGAGCTCAACTAAGAGCAAGTCGGCAGGCTAGAGAACGAGGGCTGTTGACGGTGCTCATATAATTGACTAAATTGACAATTACTGATTGCTCAAATGGGTAGCAGATAAGTTGGTAACACTTTACAATAAGGGTACATTAATAAGCATTAGTTAATGCATTATTAAGGATTAAGTAACAGTTAACTAATGTCTCTATTAACCATTTACTAATGTTATTTATTTAAGGTTAACTCACCTAACCCTAACCCTAACCTAACCTTAACTAAGGTATTAATTAACATAAGTAACCTAACCCTAAATAAGCATTAGTTAACAGTTAACTTATGTTTTTTGTGACCCTTATTGTAAAGTGTGACTGATAAGTTGATTTGATAGGCTAAGCTGGAGTTACTGTATAGCAGATGTACAGTAATTAGTTTGTGTCCACAGTGCTCCAATGGGAAGTTTCATTCAATTAAAAGCCAACTGTGGGTTCAAGGCATTATGAATACAGGTGTTTTGAATTTCTGCACAGTAACTTCTACACAGTACCTCATTTATTTACTCTTTGCCAGTAAATGTGTGTTTAATGTGTTTTAATTCTGACATGATAATCAAGGTTTTACACTTAACAATTCATGTTATTTATTTATTAGGTCATTGTGAATTATTCACGGTTACATTACATTACAGTCATTTAGCAGAACTTTTATCCAAAGAGACTAACAATAATTGCATTTAACGTTAAAATCCCAAAGTGTAGTTGAGAGGATTTTGTTGACATCATAGTAGGTGTGTCTCAACATGTGCAATAAAAACATTGAATTACACATTTTAAAAATTAATTTAAAAACTTTTAAAATATGTATACTGCTCACATGTATATTGCTCACAAAATGAGTTACAGTACATTGTTACTTCAAAGGTACAGTATATAGTGCAATTTCCTTCAAAGTGTTTGCAGCAGTATCTTCACAGCTGAGTCTGGGGGGGTTATCTTAAACCAGGTGTTTATAGCGGAGAGCGAGAGAGAGATCAGAGTTAGCGCAGATGATCAGTAGAAACCCTTAGAAGAGGTCAGCAGTAGGGCCCCAATAGGAGTGAGCTGTCACACAGTGAAAACACAGCTTGCCACAAGCCATGTGATACTGGTTGAGACATACGGCTTCCATGCAAGTGAAGAAAACAAAGAACACTAAATACAAATAAACCCCCTGGAACATCTGCAGATTGGAAATACAGAGGAGCTAATTGCATAGACACAAAGTCATTGAGGCTGCAGTGAGAGCATGTGATCTGAGAGTAAATAAAGCAAACGGCATGAGTCGGGGATGCGTCGGGATATGACCCCTCACACAGACAGATGTTTTGGCCCCCACAGTAGAAAGTGCCCTGCCAGAGGACTCTGAATCCACAGCTGTGTTTTCTCAGCGTCTGCTCCTGATGGGCACATGAAGTGGCTTAAATAACTGCCCTGTAATGATTCTCTTTCTTCTTTTAAAGACAGTCAAACTGCTGGTGCAGATGTGTGGGGAGGATGCATAGATACTTAGGGCCTAAATGATGGGTCTACTTTACTGTAGGGTTGAGGGATCATTTCCATTTGTATTCCTTAGTACATTATCTTCAGGAGGAGAAAAACATATTTTATGACTAATTTGGTGGGTGTTCACCTAGAATATTGCAAAAATATGTTGAGATGATTTCCGGCGTACATGTACCTTTACATTTCTAGTAATTGAGCAGATACTTTTATCCAAAAGGACTTACAATAAGTACATTTTTCAAGAGTACGCAAACAAAATACATCCCAGCCATCGTCAGTACACCCTTCAATAAGTGACACCAGTAGTCACAGTGTGAGAACAAGAGTAAGTTTCACAGAGTTAGTAAGAGTATAGTTTACTACCATAATATGATTTTTCTGCTCAATTACGATTCATTTCTCAAAATCACATGCATTTATCGGCTACACAGCACAATCCCACTGCTAAAATAATGCTTATTTATCCTAAATTGATTCAGGGGAGCTTTTAAGAACTAGGTCTAAACAATTTTATAAAACTGTGAATACATACAAAAACAAAGACATGAAGTAAACACAACTGTTGTTTATATTTCTAAAACAATATAACTTTGTTACCACATGTAACAGCTCTCTATAGAGTCGCTTCCTACAAAAGCTTCTGGTTGCTCTCACAATGGTTGTTTAATGAGTATCTATTTTTAATGGAGCTTCCCTAAGGATGGGGTCTCTTAAAAACTGCAGTCATTTAGCTGACGATTTTATCCAAAGTGACTAACGATAATTGCATTTAACATAGGAAAAGCAATGTACTACTACTTGCCAGAACTCACAAGTGCATCTCCTTTCTAAAACAAGTGACTGAGAGCATAATCTAGTGCTGAAGGCAAAGTGCAAGAATAGAAATCTAAGGAAGTAAAGTCGGTTCAGTTATTCTAGACCAATGTACTTCACTGTAAGTCGCTTTGGATAAAGCATTGGTTAATTACTAAAATGTAAAATGTAAAAAATGTAATTTTGTTGTCAATGAATGATTATTCGGTTTATTTTATTGTCTCTGTTGTCTATATGTAAAGAATGTCCAGCCAGTATACTATCAAGTAAAATACCTTCTCTTACTGTACTACCAGTTGAGGGCATCCTTTCCTAGAGTTTGAGGAAGTAAATATCCAAAAGTAGTAGGATACTGACAGTGGCGAGGCTTACATTACCCCATCACTCGAGACACAAGACTCTAGAGAAATTAAGTGCAGGAATGGAGGAAAACTGGTGGAAACTTTACCGCTGCACTGTGTTACTGTGCAATTGGGTATAAATCATTGTCATTACAGAACTGCCAGATATACCTCCGGACAAAAAATGTGTGGTCACGATCAGAACTGACTTGTTTGTCTAACATTAGACTGAGGTATCTTATATAGGGGTTATGAGGACTGTAAAGGCTGCATGCTACTTAGCCAAAGTATGGTGGGCACAGTTAAATTGTTGTTCAAAACTTATTTTTGTAGCATATTATATAGCCTATATTTAGCAATGATGAAGTCTTAAGAAGGCGTCACCCAGTTAATGAGTTTCATTATTTATCATCTTGAAAGGGGAAAAGGCACTTGTTACCAAGCCCCAAATACGGAAGCTTTCCTGCTTTATCCGTTACTGTTGGTGTTCCTTAAGGCTATCATCTCACACCTGCTAATATCCTTTCCAATAACTTCAATCATATGGAAGTTTCATATGCAATGAGGGTGGATATCTTCACAAAACAACCCCACTGCACCCCCACACTACTATAAAGCATGGAGTGAAAAGTAAACTGGAATATTAAACATGCATTTCTCTTAGCATCCCAGCAGAAGAGCACAGGACAGCGTTGCCTCTGCTCCACTGCTTTAGATCATGACATGTGTCTGCATGTAAATTCTGCCAGTGTTGAAAGACCTTCTCTACCAAGCTCAGACAAAGAACCCCCCCCCCCCCTTGTTCTCCTGTCGAAATCCCTACAACTCCTCCAGTACTGGAATCAAAGAACAGCTATGTGGAATGACCATTGAATTGGCTTATCTGGAAACTCTTCAGATAAGGTGAGGATGAGACACTTTATTAAGGAGGGAATACGATAAGGACCGCCGTGATGGTAAAGAGCAGATGCGGCCTTTGATGAGGGAGATTATTTATCAAGAGAGTGTTTCTATTGTCTCTTGAATTGTCAATGTTTCTAAAAAAAACTTTTAGAAGATAAGCAGGGCTTTTATAGTAAACTAACAATCGTATCTTTTGCTACGATGCCTAAATAGACTACTAAAGTGATGCTGTTAGTGTAAAGAATTGGAATGTTGTTTTGCTACAAATACCTTGACATGATCCTAGATGAACACCTACAGTATGTCTATGTGTATATGGAATAGGCTGATCAATATGCCAGAGGATATACTCAGAAAAAAGTTTATTCAACTGGTACCTCTTCAATACTGTAACTGCCCATGGTCCAGTGAGGTGCTAGCACCCCGTCTCAGAACATATACGCTCATAAAAGACAGTTACCACTCAGAACCTACACATTGGTCAAGGTACAGGGAAATAACCAAAATAATGAATGTGCAGCCCACTACTGCTCTCTCCTAGTTGTCAAAATGGGAACCACACATATCCAATAAGTAACTAAGAATAGCAATGTAACATAATTTATTTTGTATGAATACTGAAATCACCTCGCAGGCCAGATGGAAGGCCTCTGGGCTAGATATGGATACAATTGCCAGAAGGCAGTAATAGGACATAAAACAACAGAGACTGCACTGGAAGCTTTAACAGCATGCAGCTAATCGGGATATTGCTAATTATAATGTAATCTTTTCAGAGGCAACTAATGATACATGCGATGTGTTGCTAAAAATCTTATTTTACATTATACAGTGGATATACATACCTCACGGATGCACCAGTAGTACCAGGAGTTTTTCCATTAGCCATGTAGCTCATCCAGGGAAAACATCTGGTCATGATGTAGCCAAAGATGTTGATTCAGTCTGATGATCTGCCAGTTTCCGCACTCTTTCAACAGAAAGAGAGCACACTCACCTTGTCAAGTTGCTGAAACACTGCTTTATGTCACTGGAAGTTCATACTGCAATGAACCATGTAAATGAGCTTGATTTGTTGGGACCTAATTACAAATTTTTTTTTTCTAGGGGAGTGAAAGAAAACCGTTGCATGCATCATAGTTTTCCCTTTCATCAATATGTCTGGTGTGCCCAGGAATGTGACCCCCATTATATTTGGCTAAATTGTGCAATCATTCTTCCGCAATATGAAGGACTATGATTGCACTGGAAACAAAAGAAGTACCTGTTATGCCTTAATGTGTTTTACAATACAAGAAATGTATGCCCCGAAAGCCCAGAACTGTATGGATGTCTTCCTCTAGCACTATTATCATGTTCATGATCAGAGCATGAACCACTAAGAAATGCTTCTATAATGTGTCAAAATCTCTTGAGGTTTTTAGGGTTGATTTGTACTCTGGCATGGATTTGGTTAGTAAAAGAACACAAAAAGAGAGTACTGCTTCTGCCTCATGAACATGTACCTCTCAAACAAGTTGAGCCATGTTCTCTGGCTCCAACATGCACGTTTCCCTGTAGTCCTCAAAAAGGTAACTTTTTTGAATGAGTGAACTGTTAAAATTACTTCCTTCAAAGTCAACGTCTGTCTCTGCCATGAACAGCTAAGCAAGGGACCTGTCTGCACCTGGACTTGTGGGAGAAAATCTAAAGGGACATCTTTAAAAAGATCTCCTGTTGGAATTATTTCATATAAATAAATAATATAAATAAGCGGTAGATCCCGTGGGAGATAACTGCAGCGCTGTCAAACAGGAGTGGGCAGCTGGTTGCAATTGAGACCAAAGAGCTGGACAAGGAACAGGAACCCCCCCCCCCCCCCGACACACTTCTAAACATAACAGAACATGCAACATCACATGATTATGCACTGTGACTCTGACTGGGACTTAGGGATCTGGATCAACTTCATCATTAGTTTACTAGAGTGAAAAGTAAGGAGCATTTGAATATGAGATGAGTGTGGAGAAACATACAAGAAGGACTGGTGGTGCTGAAATCTGTCACTCACAGTCCGATTTTCCTTGATTTTTCATTACCCAACTTATATCCATAGGAGTAAAAGAAACTCATCATACAGCATCATTTGTCTACCAGAGAGCACTCACTTGTCTCCATTGTGTATACTGTGAGAATATTCAAATCTGCATACAAGATGTTTGATGAAAGGCACGGTTGTCTTTGTCAAAGGTCAAAATAGAAAAAGAAAACTGCAAATTCTGTGTTATTTGTCTGTCATGTGGATGTGTAAACCTTTTAGCATTTGTATTTGTGATGGTAATAACCCTTAAAATTGTTATTTTGTTGTTCCTCTTTCCTTTGAAACTGCTACAATCAGATACATTGACTTTTAATGAGGTTACATAGTCATTTTATAATTTGATATTTGAGGGAATATTAACACAAATGTTATTTTGATTTAGGCTTTAGGCAAGTTGATAAGTAAACATGCAGTTTTAATCTTGAACTAAAGTATACAGTAGGAGTAAGGACTGGTGCAGATTTGTCCCCTCTTTGCAAAACTATTACTTCCCCCATTATTACAGGGCAGCTATGTTCATGCAATAGAAGAAACACATCAAAGTATTGTGTTACATGACCAATTTCTTGAATGCTGGACAGAACAGCTGGCAATCCTGAGGACTTGCTAACTAGATTTCTGTTCCGACTCGTAGCTTGGCAGCCTTGGAGTGACCACTATCCTCTTATGTGTCTGGGTGGTGGAGTGCAGCTATTGAGAAGGGAAGACAGGCTACCACGTACCTTGAAACTGCCAGCAGGCCTTCTGCCTACAGCCCCAGCACAGTCAACACTTGATGTGAAGTAATTACCAATAATGCCTCTGACGTTTGAGTATTTGTTTTGAAATCAATATTGCCTCATTCTAGGGTCCGCACAGGCACTTTGGGGATATTTATTATTTTTACAGCTTACTTAAAAGCTCTCAGCATGTCGGTGTGATAAAAGCCAGCCTCCTGGGCTTCTGCTGGGAGCCAGAGTGTAGGAGAGCTTATGTCTCCACCATTTCAGTCTGTTTAGAGAATGTTAATGGGACCAGTTCTTGTCCTTTAGCCCCTGATTTCAGGGACAAAGATCTTTTACTTGAGATTAGAAAATCACTCAAACACTCATGGCTGACCATTGAATATCTTAACAAATGTGTTTCAACTAATAACTGCAAACTGCAATAGCATTTTTTATACCTGTATAGTAAGCCTTTTCAAATGTGCAGTTCTGCAGCATTAAACATACTGTACGTAGGATTGTCAAACAGAAGTAATGTTGATAGGTTGTTACATACTGTAGCATCGTAGCATGATAAAATGGCCTAATAAAACAATACTTTCTTCTACCACCCAGCCACTATTAATTGACCGCAGAGTTGCCAAAGCGTGAATCCCCAGCAGAGAAAGCAATTTACAAAGATATCCATGTGTGACAACTTAAATAGATCTGTTCTGTCTGATGACCTAAACACTCAATAGCGTACATGTCACAAAGCATTCTCTTATCTCTCTCCCTGTTTGACTATGCCTTAGTAGCTCTCCAATCGTTGTATCGCACGAAAGGCAGTGATAGTGTATGTATGGTGGTAGAGTTATAGTAGACATTGTAGTCACAAAGTTACAAAAGCATAGAGGGGTGAGAATGTATTGTACCTGACAACTCACATTCAGTTCATAAACACAAGTATCTAAGCCAAGGTCAGTTTGGCAACCCAGCTGCTTTCTGATCCAAACTGAGTCATTGAATGTCCAAACATTCCATTCTATGAGACAGCCATTGGCAGTCACCCTATCCACTGCTTAGATATACAGTACAGTATAACCCTTGTTTTTACATTTTTCAAATTGTAATGTTGTGTTTGCATTGGCTTGGTGTCTTGAGGCAAGCAATCTAGAATCTGTTTGAGGCAACCAATTTAGCATCTTGTACAAAACAGTAGTTACTATATATGTATTTGCCTAGCTAAAAGGACAAACATGGTTACCTCATTGAAATAATATGGAACTGGACTACAATATTGTTCCACTTTGATAACTGACCTTGTTATGTGTTTTATTGCAGCTAAAAGTGAAACTATTTTAGGCATCAGACGTAAATGTTTTCTTTTGGTTATTAACAATGAAAATTACAGCTTGGCAGGCTCTTCGAATGCAATCAACTCCACTAATTGTCAAGCATTTTGTTCGTCATTGAGCTCTGAGTGTACTCATTACAGCCAGACTGGATTCTCTTCACTCAACGTGCTATTAGTCAATGCAGTTTTAGCTGTGCAGACAACGAGAGCCTTTTCTTAGTATACAGCTCTTGTCATTACTTAACATTAACAGAGGTAAATTACACTTTGACTGATGTTGGTAATTTAGAAGGTTTTCTTTAGACTAAAAACATTTGCTCCTGGACTGGAATTAATACTTAATGGGATACAGGCAGGATCAGTGGGGCTGATACAGCAATCCATAACTGTACATGCACAATGAGTAACTGTACATGTGCAACTATGCTGTTTGTAATGCTTTTAGCTCCTCCTTCTACATCCAACCTTTGCATATTTTTCGTCTTACTATATAGAGAGAAATAGGGTCTGTGTGTCTGCCTTTATTGTGATTATCTCCACAATCAGCCACTGTATGGAGTTGATATGTGGCAGGTGTATTGCTCAGGACCCAAGGACATGCATGTGTTGCGTGAAGCTGAGAAATGTAAATTTTGGCTAATTTTAACATAATGCCATCACATACCTGTAGGGTACCTCATAGGGTCACACACTGATACTGAGTTGAAGATGGTGTAACACAATGGCTGCTTGGTTCGGCTTAGCTCAGAGTGCAATCAGTGCATGTAATGCGATATACGTGTGTATTCAATAAATGTTGAGTTCATGCAGTTAAAGTCAAGTCTCTGGATATTCATCATATATATCAAGTCTTCCGGTCATATGAAACTATAACAATACCTGTAATTTTCACCTCTACATCATGCTGTGGCTACTGTCCAATGCGTCTAACGTTACTGTTGTTTTGGACACGAAACGCCCATTGGCATTTTTGGTGCTCCCCTCATTTAACTCAAAAGTCCCCAAGTAGAAAGACAAACTATATCTCAAATCAGAGCTAAGAGCTATGTGAATGTCACGTATGTGTTTTTTGGAGTTTCCAAGTACAGTTGTCTAAAAGTGGCTTTGTTTCCTAGCTAACATTAGGTACTGTAAGCAAACTGATTCACAGAAAGCAGGGCAGATGCAACCTTAACTAGCAGTAGGCTCTATCACCATGGGTCCTGGCTTCACAGTGTTTATGTGTATTTCCTATGGGGAAACCTGGGTAGCGGACATGAGATAGACATTATATTAATATGGTATGTTTAGTTGCATGAATAGGACCCTAAGCTAACCAGCTAGGGTAGTTGTTTCACGTAGCTGATTGTATGAGCATGAGGTGGTGCTGTTAACTCCATTGGCTGTATTATGCCTGTGTTGAAATTAGTCAGTGGTTTTTCTACCAAATTCCTTTCAAATTCATATGACAACAATCAGAGGACATGGAATACAGACCTGCAATTGGGTTTAAACTTGGCTAGTACATATCATTATTTTCATCATCATCATCATACAATGAAGGCAGAAATGGTGCAGAAATTGTCTGCGTGTCGGTCTGTATCTGGAATATCCCCACAACCGGTCATTGTATGAAGCTGATACAGTATGTGGCAGGTGTATTGATTCTTTCAAGCACACATAGGTCTGGTGGTTGTTGTACAGTACACCATACTATTGTCTTGTATAGACAGATCTATCTCTACACTTTGTTTACGCTGTGCCAGCATTGGAGAAAAGTCTTGCTGGATTCATTACCATTCGGCAATAGAGGGAACAAAACACTGTATTTCTTTAAACCAATCACAACCCTTTTATGGCAGAGCATTTGCTACTGTAGGTTGTTGCTGTTTCATGTAGTCTTGGAGAATCTCCCATCACCACAGATTGGCCGACCGCATGAATCAGCGCCACTGATTAGGCAGTAGTAAACAAATGACAAGGATTATCCCCAAAACCTACTGTACATCCGTTGAGTCAGACTAATCATACTATAATGGAAGGAGGGCTCTCTTTTTAATGGGCACATTTCCCTAGTGCATGAAATGAGCAGAAAGGAACTTTGGTTCCTTTGGTTGTCATTAGAATCGGCCCTGTCATGCAGCAGGTTTGATGTCACTTTGCTCACAGCCTAGGGACACAACTTCGACTTAAAAAGTTGAGCACATAAATGACAGCCCATTATCAGGAGGAAAATGTACCATTCTGACGCCTGTGCATGTGAGCAGTTTGTAAGATGTATTGACGCCTAAGTGAATACATTCAGTAAAAAAGTGTAATGCCTAACCCTAATTTTGTAATTTTAAACCAAGTGTGATGCCTAACCCTGTAATTTTGTTAAGCCTTTGATATGTAGGATTAGACAAGTGATCGTTCTATAGTGGTCCCTGTAGTGTACAGTACTGTACAATCGTGCAGTGTACGTGTGTGATTTGAACATTAGCAACAGAACTTTCACGGTCTCCTCATATTCCCAGATTTATTTCTGTGATTTTATAATAAACCACTCTAGGGAACAGTACAAAACGGGATTATAAAATAAACAAAATGGCAAAATAATTGACTTTCTGCAAGTTACAGTATGTAATCCAATAATGTAGGTCTCTTGGTTGTCTTACTGTAGTTGGTCTGCCCTGTTCTGCATTTCTTTCTACTGCAGAGCACAAACCATGTCAAAACTCCCTGCCAATCTAGGCTGGAAACTGTCAATCTAGGCTGAAGTACAGTACTACCCCGACCCTTCCTCTTAGCACCTATTGTATTTGTATTTACTAGTAGCTGTTCTCACACTTTAACTGTAGCACTACTGTAGATTAAGCTCTTAGACACTTGTTTAGAAAGATGCACTTATGAGTTCTGGTGAGTAGCAGTACACTTAACTACCTATGTTGAATGCACTTACAGTATTGGAAGTTGCTTTCGATAAAAGAGTCAGCTAAATGATGTAATATTATAATGTAAATGTAATGTAATGTAATATGGAAATTGTCAAACCGAAAATATTTGTGGAGTTCAGACCAATACAATAGGTGAATAAACCTTGTTAAATAAACCATGTTGCTTATGACGGATTATATAATGGAGCTAAGTAGCCAAGGCTCACATTCTATTTTCTTTCATGTTAGCCCCTAGTGTTGGCAGAGGATATTTTATGGAAATTACATTTACATCTTTTTATAGTCACTACAATCTACACTACACTAAAACACATTTAACTGGATGTAGGATGAACACATACCTTCCTGAATTAGGTAGCATCGTTCAACCCTATTGCAGGTCATTAGGGATAACAGCCCTCAGGGGACTTGAGTGTTTGACCCCTTCTTACCATTGACCAGCTGTATTACGAAAAGATAGCCACCTGCTGCTTGTTTTGAAGTCATTCCCTTGGCCTTGAGCAAATTTATTGGTAATGCATTCATTCCTGGTAGCTTTCCGTTGAAGCCAACTATCACAAAGAGATGTAGAACCTATTTAAATGAAGGACTGGTGCAATTGATCATGGAGTGAGACCTTTGACTGTTACTGACAGGATAAATAAGTTAAGAGGTGTACACAAGGCTTGAAAGTTCTGTGGCGCAATGAGGGCCCATTGTTTGAAAGATTGAAAAGGACCTGTGTACTTCTGTTTGATGCTTTGATTCTCTTATTGCTAACTTGAATTTCAAACTAGGTTTGGCGCTTAGCAAACTTTGTAGTATAGTTAATATATTTAACAATTGTGCAAAACATCAAACAGGCAATTTCCATTGTTTACTGGCTGGTAACAGGCCACATGCAATTCCAACCTGAGAGACCATGGAAGTTTTTCTTCATTCTTGCCTCAGGTAAGGGGAACAGGATTTTCATGACCTATCGTTCATTAATTGTCATTTCTGTTAAAACAAACATGACCACTTGACATGATGGAGCACATGATGAAATGGCAGGTTAGGTAGCTTTGAGAAGGGAGCTGTAAACGTCAGATAAATGGCTGAAATGTAATTGTTTACTTTTCACAACTGGACAGATATTGACTGTCTAATCTGCCACAGTTGCAGTAACTTGGGTTTCTGTTTTTTTAAATTTTTTAATGTATTTAAAAAATAATAATAATAATAAAAATCGAAACACTAAATTACCAGGAAGGGATATTTACACATTAAGACCCTTAACACTGTTCTTTGCCTAACTGAATGTTACAGGTTAAGAATTGAGTAAGAAAAAAAAACACCATGTGAAATGTAAACATGTTTTTATGTTTTAATTTTGCTATGCAGATTGCAACAATGTCCATATGTGTCCCCTGTCCCCTTTACGACGTGTTGATACTGTAGGATGATGTATCGTGCTCACGTTCATTAAGTTTTGCACTAAGGAATATCCTCACTGTGGCACATTATATAAAGGGGGGATGCATAACTCATTCACAATGTCTGGTGCAAGTTGCAACCAAGTTGAATTGGTTCACCTCACTGCGCATTATTAGACTACACTATTGAATTGCTGGCTTTTCGTGGCACAGCTTGCTAAAGCAGCATTCATATCAAGTGGTCACATGTTGGTAAGACAGATGGCCTGAGATCAAACCCAGAGTGGGGCAAATGAGGGAGGACACAATACTGACAAGCGATGCAGTGACACTTGTTAAAAGTGGAGCTATGACCCACATACCAGTTGAGCTCAGTTCGACCAGTTGTGGTCACTGGGGTGTGTGGAGTGAGTTTAGGGGGGGGGGGGTGAGTGTGACCAAGCTGAATGGGTTACAGTAGTTTGTCAGGGGCGGGGGTCTGCCTAAGGGGGCTGGAAACCACTGCAGTCCTATTAATCAATCACTGACAAAGTCACTGGCCCTCATTTACTAAGCGATCGTACGACAGAAAACTAGCCTAACTACCTCACCGGCAGGCCACAGTATGTCTGACTGCAGGGCTGCCTGTCTGAGGTGGTGATAAGCAACACCGGCGCCCCCCAAGGAACTGTCCTGTCACCTTTCCTGTTCACTCACTACACCACCGACTTCAGCCACAACTCTGGATGCAGTCTTGGACGACCCCTCTATCATAGGCTGCATCAGGGCAGATGATGATGAGGAGTACAGGGATGTGGTCAGGAAATTTGTCAGATGGTCTGAGGAGAACCAGCTCCAACTCAACATCAGCAAAACCAAGGAGCTTCTGGTGGACTTCAGAAGGAACAAGAGACCCCCACTCCCTATTACCAGGTTCTCCTGGGGGAGAACATTGAGATGGTGGACTCATACAAGCTCCTGGGAGTGCACCTGAACAACAAACTGGACTGGACAGACAACAGTGAGACGCTCTGGGGCAGCACAATAGTAGAGGGGGTGGTAGACCCCAAAATGCTCACGTGTGGCACGGTGGTGCGGTACCTAGCAGTGGTGCAATACCTACCTACCTCAGGTCTCTGGGTCTTTCTGTGCTGAGCTTGCATGTTCTCCCTGTGTTCACAAGGGTTTCCCCCATAAAGAACCCAATATGAAAAACATGCAGAAGAACAGATCGCTAACGCTGTCCGTCCCTGGCGACACCTGGTTGGCCCCCAGGCGTGTCCCCTACATGCTGCCTACTGCCACACCCATTTTTAGACGCACCGCACCACCTCACAAGAGCGAACACCGCAAGAGACAGTCAACGCGGAGGGGCGGCAGGAAACACCGGTCGCGGAAACAGACGACAGAGGTATTGAACGGTGTCAACCTTTCCAGCAGGCTTCTGACTCGATGAACTGCAGTATTATCTAAGGATCTATCTTTTGTGCCCTTCAAGTCTGCTAACTCGTTCAAAACCAGAGTAGCACTTTTTACGTTCTTCAGAGCTGTCAAACTAAGAACGCTCTTTGGCAGAAGATCCTCCAAGTCTCTTCAGCCATATTTTACCCCTCCCCTGACCAAGGACTCGCCTATTGAAACCACACCTATCGGTCCCAACCTGAAGCCTAAAAGTACTTTTATGCCCCCGGTTAACAATTCCTTTGTGTCCACTTTTTGCAGGCTAGTTGGAACACGATACCTCTGCTCTATTTAAAACTGATAAAAATAAAGGTTTCTCTAATTTATCATTGAAAGAGCAACAAGCACTTGATTGTTTGTCTAAGGATTATTCTATTGTGATAAGAAGCGCTGATAAGGGGGGCGCTATGGTGAATCCAAATATGGAAGCATATACTGTAGAAACGAAATTTTGCGCCAATTGTATAACAGTGAGTTTTACAGATCCCACTCTTAAAGGGGAACGCCGCTGTCATAGCAAGTTTAGCTCAAATGTCGCTTTGTCCTCAATGAAACTGATCCGTACACACCAACATTTAACCGATCCGTGCAGTAGTAAGCTAGCTCCTTTTTCCTCTGTGCACGCACCCCCTTATAATGGAGGTCTATGGGCCTCTGCTAAAAACTATGATAAACATGCATTTTCAAGGCAGGAAGCGCAGGGTATGATCTTACCAGTGTCATTATGCTGTCATGTGAAATATATTGCATTCTCAAACCGAATATTGAAACAAAAGCTCCATTTGAGCCAGAACTATTTCACCGAACGCACTACACCATACCTTTCGCACTGTAAACCTCTGCCGCGGTAAAGCTAGACGATTGTTAACATCTTCCTAGCCATGCCTAACACGTCAACACATGGGGATGGTGATTCATTTCACAAGACACATTCTACTGAGACCGGTAAGGGGCTTCTTGGCGCTTCCTGCCTTGAAAATGCATGTTTATCATAGTTTTTAGCTGGCTCTTTGATTCCCCTCATAATTATTATAGTTGTTACTGCTATTATTTTAATTAGTATTCTTGCCTTTCACTACACAGGGTCGCATAGCTCTTAACTCTGAACTTTTCCTTATTGCACATGCTATGCGTTCCCTATACTGATTTTAGTGTTGATCGTTTTGTACTTTTTCTACTTTTGTACCTTTTCTACTTTTTCTGTATTTGTGCTATATTGATGATTGTGCATTTTGCTCTAATTTACCTACATTGAAGATATGTCCTTTCTCTATAATGTTGATGTTGCTCATTTGTCTGCAATTATTTTTTGATTTATTACATACAATGTTAAAGCAATACATAGCGTTTTCTCCGGTTTTCTCGGAACTGCGCCCCCACAGGCTCTGCGAGTAAGTGCGCTGTCGTACTGTCGTAAAGTTATCAGATTGTCTTTTTCTTTTTCTGGCTTCCTCTGTGATGTTTCGCTTCGGTTTTCTCACCACTGCCATGATATCATTGCATGTTCTATTAATACATCCATGCATGATATCCATAGACGCCGGAATAGCTACTACTGTGTTGTTTAAGCACAAGGTTGCACATGCGCACTTTGACTGAATGCTCCGTCCCGGGGGTGCGAGTTTGAAAAGGTAATACATGTCAATGTATTATCTTTCTGAGTAGACTGTTTGGACGATTCAGCTTACTTTTAGTAAATCTAATTGGAGAATTAGCACCAGACATGTTTGTAAAGGTCCAAATATCGCAATGTATTGCTTTAATATATATATATATATATATATATATACATATATATATATATGGCAAGGAGGCCCATTTCCTACATGTTAGGCCTCAGTGCTAGGCCCTTGTCCTAGATTTTCCTGCTCTGCTCAAGATTGGAGGCGCATTCATACAAACAATTACTTGTTATGCGGTCACAGGTGTGTGGTTATAGAGTCTTTTACAACAGCTTCCAGCCAATCAGAATCAAGGACCGGAACTACTCATTGTATAATAAATTATTTACACAAGGGTAGTTGACAACAACTGGGACGGTTTCTGAAGAAAGTGAGGGTTGCCAGTCAACCTCAGAGACAGTGTAACATAGGTACCCCACCATCAACAGCAGAGACATAAAAAGACTGAAAGTCAGAATCAATGAGTACCTGCACACCCCAGGTTGAAAATCACTGATATAATGTATACAGATGTGAGAACATAAGAATGTAACTTGACCCGCGGTATTCTAACAGGCGCTTTACGGCATTCCGCACCACCGCTCGCACGCATAGGGGCGCAGTAATACTACTCATTGACCCATTGCTGTAGCTCATCTCGCACATTAGATGAGCCTACCGTTCTCAAACTCCTTGTTCTCTGTCTGGTTGTAATTTAATTATTACGAACAAAGCCTATCTATTTATAGTTTCTATCTCTGTAACTGTCGCCGGGTCTATATCTGTTAACTGTCGGGACAAGTAGAAGTTTAATACAGTAACTGAGTGTTCTCATATGGAACATGGCATCAGAACGAGTAAGATGGCTAACGGAGCTGACCAGAGATGTGTTTGAAATGGTTCACTCACTCCCTATTCCCTATGTAGTGCTACCATGGATGTATTGAGTGCGACTCATAGTGAACTACATGGGGAATAATTTAACAGTTTTGGGACACTACATGGAATGTCACTGCGTAAGATATTCATGACTCAAACAAGCAGACGCGCCGATCACTGATGGCAGCAGGTTAAAATATCAGGTAGTTTTCAGGTTCCATGTTTAGTTGAATGATAAATCCCATATAAATGGTTGGAATTCTAATGATGTGCAAGTGTGATTTTGTCAACTTTAGTGCTGTCTGCTAATAGCAGGCTGTGAAGCTGCACGATAAGACCGTGATAGCAAGTTAGCTCACGACAGCAGCTTCATAATATTAACGGTAGCTGTCGGTGGCTAAAAAGCAGAAAGCTACCTTTACAACGATGATTCCTGTAGCTATTTAACTTCTGTTTCTCGGGCAGGAACGGAGACGAACTCGCATTAGCAGCAAAGCAGCTACAGGAATGATCTTAACATTAGCAGCTGCTTTAGCCACTGATAGCTACCGTCTTCTTCACTTCTACTTCGGTAAAACATGACACGGTTGTGTTGTGGTAGACCTATTGTGGAGTGCTTAGGCAGAAGCAGGAAGAGAAACCCGTCATGGGACCTTAAATCAGAAAAAATATGGAATGGTATTGAACGGCGTGAGAACCTATTGTAAGCTAGACTGCAACGTAAACAACTACCAGTTAGCTAACAACTATGTGAACTCAAACTCCTTGTTCTCTGTCTGGTTGTAATTTTTATTATTACGAACAAAGCCTATCTATCTATATTATCTATCTCTGTAACTGTCGTCAGGTCTGTATCTGTTAACTCATATGGAACAAGGTATCGGGACAAGTAGAGGTTTAATACAGTAGGCTAACTAGCTAGCTAGCAGAGTGTTCTCATATGGAACATGGCATCAGGACGAGTAAGCTAGCTCACGGGGCTGACTAGAGATGTGTTTGAAATGGTTCACTCGCTCCCTATTCCCTATTGTTACCCATAGTGAACTACATAGGGAATAATTGCTTCAGATATTCATGGAATGTACACACCATTTAGCTAGCAACTACGTGGACACAGGCTGATCTACTATACGGAATTGGACCGAGGAGTGTTCTCATATGGAACTAGGCTAACACAGTTGTTTCAAGACCAGTAGTAACGTTTGTGGTTTCATGTTTGTCCTTCTCTTGGCTATTCTTGTTGGGGTGAATTGACCAGCTATTTCAAATCGCCGGACGAGATGCCCGCTTCTATGACTGGATCTACACAGCAAACAAGCATAACAGTGCGTCATGAACGACGACTTGCTACATTAGGCTACCTCCTGGAATATCCCACTTAAGGTCTTTCATATTGAAATTCTCTTGATGGTCTGGGGAGTTGCGAGACGTGTTAAGGGAGTGCATCAGTCGTGATCCTTGACAGTATGCTACCAGCCTGCGCTGCGCTCAGCACAAAGTTGGATGAATGGATAGACTTATTGGAATCCTGGAAAATGTTTATTGCGCTCTAAAATCATGAAAGCATGAATGTAAAAATGCAGCAACAGAAGTAGTGTAGATGACATGGTGGTTTAAATGAATGGCAACACGTAGCCTAGAGGAAAACATAAATTGAGACTGGTGATAATGCTGATAATCTACAGTAGCTAGGGCCTACCTCTGCCTGAGTTCATGGTTACAACCATTCATCTCTTACACATGGGCCTATACAATACTTGCACAATCTACTTTGGACGTTAAATCCATCCATCTATCAATCAAACTAGCAAATTCAATCCAACATATGGCAAAGCACCCGCTAACGTAGGCTACCCCCCTCCCCCACGATCCAGGGCTAGGAAACCGGTCCATCCAGTTTATTTGAATTTAAAAGAATTTGGGAGGGGGGGGGTTACAATAGTCTAGTCCAGGTTCGCTGGCGAGTGGCGAGCTAGTCAGATGGCACATGCATGTGTGGACATTGTAGGCCTGTTCTCTAAAACCTAAAGAATAAAAGTAGGCTACGTTCAACATTCATTGGAGTGGTCCAGTTGGATAGGCTAGTCTAATCTAAATAAATTGAGGACCTGTATTTTCAGTGTTTGCTGGAAGCGAATGCCACAGACAGACAGGGAGGAAATCTATTAGTTTCATTGTTTCATTGTTTGTGCTCTGTATGCACAAGACAGTTAATGTTCGGATATAATTGGCAGTAGGGCGGGGAAAAACCCTATCAAAGGCCAAGATTAGAAGGGATTTGAAGATGTAATTGGTCATTTTAAATGGGCCTACTTTATCTTTTGATGCCTATTTGAACGGACTGCATCGATCAATGCAATGACTCATTGTTTTTCAGTTTTACCCTTTTCATCAATAAAACATAATTTTTACAACCATGTCTCATTGATTGGGAAGGCATTTAGAGCTGCCGGTCTATTAGCCTGCTTATTCGGACTCAGAGGATGGCATAACTGTTTATTGAGAAACAATTGATAGGCAGGCTGGGCTATATAAAGAAATACCACAATGCATGTAGTCTAGATATATTACATTATGGTTAGGCTATAGCCTACACTTTATGGTAGACTGCCCTCTCGCTCGCTAAGCAGGCTACATTGTGGCCGTTTTGTTCATCGCATAAGCCTATAGCCTAGGCTACACATTAAAAAATTTTTTTTTTTTTATATAGGCCTAGAAGGAATCAGAATATGTGGAAATTTAATTTAAGCCTATTTTAATACAATTCAAATTCTGCTTAGAGGGAATTATTTTCAACGGACAGTATGACCTGAGCATAATTAATAATTATCTAAGTTAATATAGGCCTATGAGAACGAAACGCTTTTTACGGTAGGCTAGGCCTATGCGTCTTGTGATTGTACTGTAGCCTAGGCTACAACTTAAGGCTTATTAGGCCCTATTGAATTCCTTTTATAGCCTACTAGGCTACTCGTTATTATCAAATTATCTAGTTGATATATGAATAAAACAATAAGCCGTTTTTATGGCTATGGGCTACTAGTTGTAGCTATACGCGAGTTGATGCGCTCTGCTCTTACGCACGGTTGAGGCGGCAGCTCAAATACACTTCGCACATATCCTCTGCTATAGCCTCTCACAGACAGCTATGGTGCACTTCATGCATTGGTAGACAGTTCTGTTCTTGCTGCAGCTTGTCTTCACCATGCAGGTATTTTGGTTGGGGTATTCTTCTGTGGACACTGCGAGGGGCGCCGCCGGTGGCTGTTTGGACGCCAGAGCGCGCAGCTCTTCAGCCAACTGGAGATGTCGCGTCTGGGGAGGCTCTGCGTCTCTCCACCAGTCCCCAGCGAGTCCAAGCTCCCCCAATGAATAATACTTATTTATAATAGCCTACGTAGCGCGAAACTGTGCATATAATAGGCTGTAGCCAGCGCGAAACTGCGCATTCCCTATAGCCGTTCATGGAACGGCTGGCGGCCGGTATAAATAAATAAAAACATACACAATATTTTCTTATTTGAATGATCTTGAATATATATATATTCAAGATCATTCAAATAACAAAAGATCGTGTATATTGTGCATGTGAACGCACTCACTGTCAAACCTGCCGCTATCTATGCACAAGATAGTTAATGTCCGGATATGATTGGCAATGAGTGATCTTTACTCATGGCGACTATGTCAATTTTGTATGGATCCACAAGTCGATCAAGCTTATTTTTTCTTTGTATCGTGCTGAAGCCATATAGCCTACTGCGCTCAGACTTGGCTACATTAGCTGGTGCCCCGTCTTCAAATTTACTTCCAGGGTTTACGAGTAGCCTACCAGTTGAATGCGTTCCAGAAACAAAACGCAAAACCCCCACGTTCACCACATCTTTACTAACAAATATATTTACAATACTGTTATTTTGCGCATTTGACCTAACAGCCACCACGTCTTGACCCGACGTCAGTTACCGAGATAGATAGGCTACTGTAGGCCTAGATATAGGTGTTCATAATAATTAAATTACATCCAGATGGAGAAAACATGTGTTTGAGAACAAGGTAATAATAACAATTAAACGTTATTTAAATTTTTGGTTATCAATATGCGTGGAAGAGTGACTCCAGTTAACCCAGCAAACATGCAACGTCAGGGAGACGTTCAGATCATGTCTTAATAGCGTCCGTCGGTCCAGAACCCCATTTGTACGTCTGCTGGACCCCTCAATATTCGAATGTCTGGCTTGGACCCCTCTAAGACGTCTCTGGACGTGCAGAACAGGTTCAATATCTGAACATCTAAAAAAACCTTTCATTCTGGCTTCTAATTGGATGTCTTTGGACGTCCGAAAATGACGAAAAAGACATCTAAAAGACGTCTTTTAGACGTGTCTTTGCTCAGTGGGAAAGGTCTCATGGATGAGCAAGATGACATGAGGGCCAGGTTGGGAGCTGATATCAGTGCACTTGAAAAATCAGCTGAGGAATAGGGCAAACAAGGGCAGAAGCTATGCAAACTGAGAGAGAGAGATTTCCTACATGTTAGGCCTCAGTGAGAGAGAGAGTGAGTGAGGGTGAGGGGTGGTTGTGTTTAACCGTGAGTGTGAGGGGTGGGTGTGTTTAGGTTAGTGTGTGTGAGAGGGTGAGTGTGTGTTTAACTTCTGGACTATCAGAGGCAAAAAACACTTGTTGTGTAACTTTTCCTGTTGTCTCTGTTAATTAAGGTATTCCTATCCAAAATTTATAAAAGCTCATTATTTTAAATGATATTGTCTCATTCTAAATGGTCTTTACAATTCGGAGAACTCTTTGGTTAGTTAGTGTCAATACCACCTTTTATGCACAATTTACATATACAGTAAATAGAGATGCCACCATATTGGTCATGGAAATAAATTCCATCTGTAAAAATGCGTATGAACCCTGTGATACTGTAGGTACTGCTGGAGTGTATTTAAAAGGGCTTTTTCAATAAAAATGACGAGACTTTAAGAGGGCCAGCCTACTTTTTGGTACAAAATAATCATTGCATAGGAACTGCTACATGGTATTAATGTTTAGCAATATAGGTTATTACAGAAGTTGAACAACATATGAGGGACGTGCTCTCCAGGGATATGTGGATGTTCCAGGGCCCCAGGATTCGAAATCTAAAGTGAAGCCCTATTGAACCTCGCCATCTTGGCAAATTTGACGTCATTTTACTATTTCCGGTGCCTTTTGTACTTGAGCAGTTGTGCTTTTCTGGCCTACGCCCGTCCACGAACAGGTTCACGTTTATGTGAAATCTAGACGCACGTTCCTGGCTCTCCCCGCTTTGAGTTAGCAATGAAAACCGGCTTGCATATTAAACAACCTGTTTTTGTCAAATATATCCATTGGAGACATTATTTTTTTTATCCAGGCCTCTTAGTTTTAACATGTTAATTATAGCTGAACATGTTTTGTTTGCTAGTAGATGGTATTCATTCCGTTCGCGATAACGTTATTGCAGCCAGGCTAAATTCCTCCAGGGAGCCAGTGACAGGCGAGTTGAAAAGCTTCACTCTCCGCCAGCAGGAGCTTTGGCCGCTGCTACCGCATCAGTGAATGGAGTGGCTGTATCCAGTTCTATTAATACATCCATGGGATGTTCATAATGGTTTTGTTTTAATAACACGACCTGCAGCTGCTCTTTTGCTAATAATAATAATAATAATAATAATAACCAGTAAAATTAGACAGTTCCTATGTAACTACAATGTAACTACTGATACCGCTATCTACTTTAGTTATAATGGTAAAGGGTTATACCCTTCCCTCTAGTGTGAAATAAAGTTAGAGGGCTGAACTAGAACTGTCATTCTCATCATCATTGCGTCATTGACATCTTTGGCTGTTTTTCCTGAAAGCACAGGACCCACACAGAACTGCCAATCTCTCTTTCCACTGCAAAGAGACAAGTCACAGTGACTGTTTCCCTTTTTCTCAGCCCAAGGTGCCACCTCTGAGGATAAAATAACAGATGTTTTCTGTTTGCAACCACAGCTACTCAACAAACTTAACTGAATACATGACAGATTAAAGAATACCTCCAGGTTTTGATGTGTAGCTTCATATCCAGTATATAGGCCGATAGGCCACATGAAAATAATTATCCTATAACAGTTAAGATTTGTACTTCTTCTTTATATCAGTGTTTCTCTGTGTGTTATCATTGTGTGTTTCGGTGTCTGTGACCACGGCTGAAAATTAACACCTGCCACTGGCCAAATGCAGGTAAAATCTCCAATTGGCGACTAGATTTCGGAAGGCTATCTGAAAAAAAAAAAACTTGGCCGGTAGATTTTTTCATCTACAGTCCCCTTGGCAGGTGACTCACCGTGAGCCAAAAAGTTAATTTTCACCCCTGTCTGTGACCATTGTGTGTTTCTGTGTCTGTGACCATTGTGTGTCCATTATGTTCATCATCAAAAGCTGTAATGTTTTTGGCATAGCAAATGTCCAGTGCTTTCAATTCTTGAGTTATTTTGCTCATATTTCATTCCACACAGTAGTTCCTTGCACACAAGATGGAGCTCAAAGTGCAAATGGGATTCCAGCACTGAGTGAAAGTCAGTTTTCTGACTTTCTTTTGTACAATTCCTTTGGTTTCGGCCAAACCAGATTTCTCATGGCCTTCATTCGATTCTGTAATGGAAAACGGACCTTCCTAGTTTTTGATGGTTGATTGCAAGCATGTGGAAACTCTATTAATTTTTTCCCTTCATTTCAATGGCCTACGGTCTGACAAGGACATGCCAGCAGTGTTTGTTTTCTTTGTTTATGTGCTATTAGTTACACATGTACCATAGGCATCTGAGCCACAGGTCCATATTTGTCTTTTGGTGGCTTTTTAACATACACAGCCATCACCAGGTCTCAAGATGTCTTAAGACATCTCAAGGCACTTGTCAAGGCACTTATCTTGAAAAAGGCAAGTCTGTCCAGAGTAGAGATGCGTGAGTTTGAGCACACCCGAATCTGCGTGCACTCATCAATCATCCACCCGTCACCCACCCGATGTAATTATCTTCTAAAATTTAGAGACTAGCACCCACACCCAACCAGCCAAACATGAAGTTATTGTATTTACATTTAAATTATGTCCAGCCGTTCGTGCTCATTCGCTTTTCAAATAGGTACATTTTCTTGACTTAAACAATTGAAAGATTAGCGGCTCGCTTTCGGAGGATCTCGGTTGACGAACTGGTTGAGGGTATTTGAGTGAGCTGCTGGCAGGTCTCGCACTTTCTCGCAGTCATTCTAATATATAATATCTAATTATAGAAGTTGTTAAATACGAATATAACTGACAAATCCACCCGCAATCCACATCACAATGTTGATTTGTATTGGCCCAACAACCCGCGGATGCGGATATCCGTGGATGTCGCAGATATATCCTCAATATTCGTATCTCTAGTCCAGAGACGCATCTTAAAGAAGAATGTGTTGTGGGCCCGGCTCGGACTTCGGGTCCAGTCCGGGAGTCGAGTCACAGGGGGAGCGATCAACCACCAACTCAGATCACCTGTTGCCTGTTAGCGGAGCCGCTACAAGAGGACGCTGGAACCACCGCTCGGGGCTTAGTCGTTCCCAGCCCTATCCCAGCCCTGCTCCGCCTCCTCTCGGCTGCGTCAGCCACCGCATCACCCAGTTACTCCCCCGCCTGGTAGGGCCTTGCAGCACATTCACAGCACACCCCTGCTGATACTCATACGGCACCACGTTGCATCCACGCACCCCCTTCTGGTTCCACGTCCCATTTACATTACACACACACATCCATACATACCCCCCATTTAGTTTGCACCTCCCCCATTTTTGTTGTGGCAACTATTTTCCCCATTTTTGTTATTAAACGGCCGTGCGCCAAACGTCCCCCTCTTTGTCTGCCTGTTCTGTCTGGGGGTCTCACTACACGGGTCCGGGTTCAGAGCATAACAGAATGTTCGTTTTTGACAACCTGGACCTTATTTACGGCATATTATAAGACGTTTGATTCACCGAGATAACTTTGTCAAAAACGAACATTCTCCTTTAAAGATGTCTCAAAATCCAGAGTCATGCCAAGATTTTGCTTGATATTTTTTATTAATTCCCTAATTTAGGTTTTATTCATCATGTTTCATTCACCCGTGCCTCACACATATCATCCTGTGAGCTTTTTTACATGTCCGACCGTTTACAGCTATGAAATGATTCAGTGTACTATGATAGATTTCTAGCCTAACTGGCAGTGAACACGGAAATCCAGTAGCTTCACGGGGGTGGGCTGTGTGCATCGAAGCCATTCAGAGAGACTCCTTAGGTCACAAATGGGAGCCTCAGTTCGCATGCCTCAGTGTCAATTGCAGAAGTAGAGAGCTGCTCTGCACTGTCTAACTCAACTTCACTGACTCACCATCTAACGGCATGACTAAAATTGTCACAGTTGGAAAACATATATGACCTAGGTAGGCTACACTATATTTCTGATCTGTACAACATGATCTAAATACCTAAATAAGAGTCTGATCTATGTTGTGAATATAACAACTAAAACAAAAGATAATTGTACCCACAATGCACCTAACAACGATACTAACCTACAGTATGAGAATCCTAACATTTAGAACAACATACAGGGATCGAAGTACCTCAATGTCATCGGGTGGGGGGGAATGAGAGAGACTCATGGTAGTGTTAGTGAAAAAAGTTAGGAGGATGTAGAAAAGTGAGAAAAAGTTTTTATTTTTTCATCCCTCTCTCTAGCTGGAGACAGTAGGGGCATTCAGCCAGCCAGCCGAGTAGTTATTATTCTGTGTATTTAATTGTGTGCAATTTTGCTGTAAACTACTGGCCTGATTGACATTGTGAAAAGCCAGGTGAGTTGGTGGGTAGACTGAGGGGAGGGAGAGGATGGAGAGAGGCCATAAAGAGAGGGTCCCGGGGGTCACTATTGCTAAATCGTTAGCATGCCCTGGGCTATCTCTGGGCCTAATTTTGGGCTTTTGCACAACAATATCACCAAGGCCCTCCACTATTTGTGGTGTGGTTGCACAATTGCGAATAGAAACAACAGTTGACATTAAATATGTTGTCACTAATTAGGACTGAGTAGAATCAACTGAGTAGAATAACATGGCAGATATGCAGACCCATGTAGAACAAAGCGAGCCGTGTACAGCCACTGGTCAGGTAACCCTACCCTCTCTTACATTCATTGCCATGTTAATTGGCTCATATTCGGCTGTGTTCGTTCATTGATGGTTTGCACATACTGTATAATGTATTTGCCTAGGACAAGGCAGTGATGATGAGGCAGTATATCTTTATTCAAGAGCAGTACTACTGCACTAAATGGCGCTACTATATACAGTATGTTTACAAAACATGATTAGGCATTCAACTCGAGTGGTTAGGGTTGGGGTTAATATAACAAAAAGTATTAGAATTCCCCACACAAGCGACAAAGGGGAAAGGATAGTGTTAGGGTTATGCGTGTAGTGGTCAGGTTAAGGGATAGTAGAACAAAGAGTACATAATCTGGCTGTGTTAACTTGGGGAAGTACTGGTATGGAAAATGTAAACAACTTGGTCAGGATTTCCAACTTGGGTCATACTGCGCTTGAACTTGCACACAAAGTTGCCAACAGCTTTATTATTATGGAGATTTACTGCCCAATTTCCACAATGTCCACATAGACTACCAAAGTCATGTCCTTACTGATACAAACAATTTTATTGTTGTTTTGAGCAGTGTTTGGGAGGTTATGTGTCACAAATACAAGATCCGATACTTTCTACTAGCAAGGCGGCTAATTTAGATTATCCAGTGCCATGAATAGAATTGGACACATCTGCATGTTTCTACTACACTCCCATTAAGTGCAAAAAAATTTAAATGTTGAAACTCTTGGCTTGCACCTTTAATAAGGCCTCACAAATAAGCTCCTGTCAAATTTTATGTATCTCCAATCACTGCAAAACTTGAGGCCTATTGGAAAGCAGTGAGCTGGCAGCTCCCTCCCGCTCAGGCAGCTGTACTGTGAGGTACTGTAAGAATGTATCCATCTAAAGCCTAAGGAACACCTTGCATATGCATAGATTTTTTAGGCCTACAAAATGCCCATTGATAGGCAAAGGCCACAGCTTATAGAACTAAACACATGGATATTTCAGTGGTTATTTCATCTGTCAATCATTTGGTGCACATTCATTAATAGGCACATGCTGTGGCAACAGTTCCAGCGTGATCCATCGGGCATGGATCTGTCATATCAGGTTCAAGTGGGAAAGCCACAGGTCTATTTCGGAACATGGCAACATCTTTCAACCTGTGAGTGGAGATCTTTACTACTGTACTGTATGTAGTCCACAAACAGTATGGCATCTTCAAACAAAAAGCTGAGCTTTTCTAAACCCAAAGCAAATGTTGCTAGCCTATCACTCAATTTAAGAGGCAATTAACGTGATGCTATTTAGCAAGCTGTTGCCAAGACAACTGAAAAGTCACCAGAACTGGCTTTATGGAGCACTTAATAATGTTCTGTAAACCATTTCGGACACAGAATACAATCCAACAGCAACAATGACCCCAAAGATGGATGTTTGTTATGGTGGGTGGTGTGTTTTAACTTCAACTGAACCAGAATACATGTCTAAAATGGAAAAACTGAAGTGCCATAATTAAAATATCCATGTAGTATTATTTCTAGGCAGTATTATTTTAGGACTACACGTGTATTTGGCACATTTGATTTTGCTTTTTTTTTTCCAATTGCCAAAACATATTTCTTTGTACACAAAACACGACACTAGTTTCAGTAAAAGTTTAGTAGGCTACACCTCTACTCAGAGGCTCCTCTACTTTCCAAATCCAGAGTTCAGAGCTTAATGAGCTTCCTTCCATGTCTGATCCTTGTTCTACGTCTACGTTCTCTGCTTTCCCCACTGCAAGCAGCACTTTGAATATCCTATCCTCTGCTTTGAGTTGTTGGTGTTGGCAGTGTTGCCAGATTTGGAAGTTTTCCGCTCATGTGGGCTACCTTTGATCATATTGGGCGGTTGGGAAATTGTCAATCCAATCTGGCATGGAGTCATGTGAGTTGACAGCGCAGATGAGTTGAAAGTGCAGCTAAAGTTAATCTGCAGCTAGATAGCTACAGTAGTAGCTAGCTATTAGCTTGCCTGACGTTAGTTTTAGCTTCAGTTATTCCTAGTGTAGCAAAAATGGCATGTTCAAAGGTGAAAGTTGACAGAGAAAATAGGCAATTTAGATTAATGGACCGAAAAATATACCGTCATTCTCCCTCCAACAAGCAACAAACCGATGTGCTGGTATATTGACAACAGACAATGACTTTAGATTCAACTTCTTTAGTGAGCTCTTCATGAAAAAATTACAAGGCTCACGCCCCATCCGAACTTGTGTTAGTCTAAAAGCTCAGACTGTCAAGCATATTGATACATGTTTTCTTTTTTTTCTCCACAATGCATGAATGTATGAATATCCAAAACATTTTTACATGGTCCTCATGAACACCCCCCCAAAAAAAATTCTTTACATTTTTTTTTTCTATTGACATGTCAACTGACTCAAACAAAGTCTTTCAGCTGTGCTGGTCTCTGCACCAGACCTAGTGCGAGGAGTGTGGATCACAGCTGGCGGTACTGTCCCATCTGAGACGTTGTGCTGTTCCTGCAGTGATGAAGGCTCTTCCTCTGCGTTGTTGTCCACTCCCAGTTGAATGTTTCCCTGTCTATCTGTGTTCCTTCCGCCAGTTCTGTGGCCTGTTCCTCCGCCTCCCCACAGTCCTCTCCTGGCGGGAAGTTCTCTTCCATACCTCTTCCATAGGTGTCTTCTATTCCTTCTGACAACCTGGCCCTGCTCCATTCTCACCTCATACAAAATGTATTCTACTAGCCTGAGCACTGTTGCTCTCTGCCACTTGTTTTTAGGCCCTGTTAGTGTTATTTCTTTTGATTGCCTCATGCTGAGTTGTTGTTTTAGGTCTCAACAGTGTCTCACTCATCAACAGCAGTGTCTTGGTGCATCTTCACATGAGCACCATCACAGGGCTGCTGTCCTTGCCTTGTGATGGGGACTAGATATGGATCAGCTCCTGTCCTCTTTGCTTTGGCCATTAGTTGCTTGGCTGTCTTCACTGCTGACTCCACTCTTCCATTACTCTGTGGATAGCCTGGAGAATATGTTTTGTGTGTGAAGTCCCAGGCTTTGCTGAAGCGTTTAAACTCTTCCGATGTGTATTGAGGGCCGTTGTCTGAGTAGACAGTGTCAGGAATTCCATATCGGGCAAAGTGTGATTTCAGCTTCTGAAATACCCGGGATGGACTTACCCAGACCGGCGTGGGTGAGGCTTAATTGCTTCCGCTCATCGATGCACAGATGGGGCTTGGTATCCTGTGCGGCGCGCAAGTGTGGCGCAGAGGAACAAACCGCAGACCATATCATCCAGGACTGTCCGTTATACCGGACACCCAACGGAATGCATGGCCTGATGGTTTTGGATGATGAAACGGTGACATGGCTCCTGGAGGTGTGCCTGGATATATAGCCCGGGTAACCCCTCACGCAGGCTCGGGGTGGTAAAAGGATAGCTCCTCGGCCCACAGCCTGGGGAGGAGAGGACCTAACGCCTAACCCGCACAACGACGAAGAAGAAGCTTCTGAATCACTACTTTTGACTGTATTTTCTCCAACTGATTCACTTCCCAGAAGTTTGAGAGGTGATCAAGTAATCTCTTTCATTAAATGAAAACAGATCAGTCCCTACCTTCTCCCAGGGATGCTTTGGGGCTTCGTCTGACCTCAAGGTCTCTTTCTGCTGCTTCATACCCCAAGCACTGCATGTGCTGCACTGTTCCATGTATGTCTTCAGCTGGGCATACATGGAACATGGGGACTAGATATGGATCAGCTCCTTCATGCCTGGCCAATAGATACACTCCTGGGCTCGTCGCAAACATCCCTCCACCACTATGCGGGGGGAGTGTATTCTTTGCATTATCTCAGCCTGCAGGGCTGCAGGCACAATAACTCGCTCTCCCCTGAATATCACCCCATTAAGCACACTAAGTTTGTCTCTGTGGTGGAAATACATGGTCACTGTTCTTTTACTTCTGGCCACCCCCGCTGGATTACCGTCTTTAGAGTCTGCAGGTCTTGGTCCAACTCTGTAGCCCACTGTAAGGACCGGAGACTCTCGCTTGATACTGGCAGGTAGTGGGTTATGTTGATTGACTCCACTTCCACCTCCGCTGTGCCTCTGGTCTCCTTCCCAGTGAGATACGCCCTGCTTAGGGTGTCAGCCAGCACTAAATGTCTCCCTGGGCAGTATCGGAGCCTAACTTCATATCCCTGTAGACTCGTCAGCATGCGCTGCAGTCTTTTAGGGGCACTGAGAAGCGGCTTGGTCATGATGCTTTCAAGTAGCTTATGGTCAGACTGCACCTATACAGATAAATGGTAAATGGACTGCACTTATATAGCGCTTTCTCACTTTAGCGGCACTCAGAGCGCTTTACAATGGCCTCTCATTCACCCATTCACACACCAATGGCGGTAGCTGCCATGCAAGGTGCTAACCTGCTCATTGGGAGCACTTTGGGGTTAGGTTTGCTCAAGGACACTTCGACATGTGGACAGTCAGAGCTGAGGTTCGAACCACTGATTTCAATCATTGAACAACCTGCTCTACCAACTGAGCTACAGCCGCCCCCTAAGGCCTACAGGCCTCCCCTACAGTATGTGAACTGATTAAATTTCTGCATCCCAAAGAGCACCGCCAATAGTTCCTTTTTGATCTGTGCATAACCTTTTTCCGTCTCAGTCAAGGCTCTGCTGGCGTATGCAATCGTTTGTCACAGCTGCATTAGGGCTGCTCCTAGCCCACTCTCTGAGGCATCACACTGCAACACAAGCTGCTCTGCTGGGTTGTAGTATTTCAGTATGGGGGTCTGTGACATTGTTTCTTTGATTTTTTCAAATGCCTGTATGTATCGTTCTCTCCTGCAGTTTATCTGGGTTCAGCTTCATATTGAGCTCCCTGCATCTTTCAAGTAGTCTTCTAAGTTTCCTGTCATGGTCTTGTATCGCCTCTTTGTCGTTCTCTCCCTCTCCCACGATCAGGATATCATCTGCAATGATTTTGACCCTAGGAAGACCATCAATCGCCTGATCCCCATCGGCATGCAGAGCCACCTATAGCACCCCATAGGAGTGGAAAAGATTGTAAGGTAGCCAGTTCAGCATGCCAAAACCCATTTTTGACGTCCACCACAAAGAATGCTCATGCTCTATTCAGGTCTGGCAACACATCATCCATTGTAGGCTTAGTGTAATGGTTTCTCTTTAGTGCTTTGTTTAGAGGCTTTGGGTCTATGCATACTCTTAATTTTCATACTTACCACTAGTAGGCTACCGATCCAGACTGTGCTCTTTTCAACTGTAGTTATGATCCCTCTCTGCTGTAGACTTGCCAGCTCCCCTTTTAGTGGGTTGCATAGTGCTACTGGAAGCCTCCTCTTCGGTAGCTGTACCGGCTCAATGCTCTCATCTACCTCCAGCTTCAGCTTGCCTGGCAGGACCCAGTCTCTGTGGAATACATGAGCATATTCCTGTTTTATCTGCTCCTCTGACCAAGCCCCAGCCATCTCAACTGCCAGGATGTCATGATGTTGTATGGTGGTTAACGCCATTGCTTGTATAGCTTTACTGCCTCGAATGGGTCAGTCCACTTTTGTCAACCACAATGAACTCCAGCCTGTATGATTTCCTGTTGCATGGATTAGTCACCTTCAGTGTGCACCTTCCACGTGGTGTAAGCGTGCTCTTATTATACAGTACATCACCAACACCTGACTGCATGTCTCTAGGTGCATGCCCTGTGTGAGGCTTACAGGGATGACGTTGTAACTACAAAAGCACCACAGTCCAGCTGAAATTGGACTGATTTTTTGATCACCGGCATGGTTGCATACAGCGCGATCCCAGGTTCTGTGGTTCTCTTTTGGACTATATTGACCGTCTCTGACCCTGGGCCTAATGATATGCATAGCACATCTTTATCACTTTCTGACTCACTTGCATGTTCCATTGCCAGGACACTGTTTTTCTTAACAGTCCCTGTGCTTTTGCAAACAGTAGCAAAATGATCGCTTTTACGACAGCCCTTGCATGTTTATCCATATGCAGAGCATTTTTATTTTTTCCTCTCATGTTTTCACCCACAATATCTGCATTGAATTGTGCTCACCTCCTCACTGCGGTCTCCTTTCTCTCTAGGTATGTGTTTTTGTGACACTGCGTGGACTGTTGGTGCACTCTTCACTTCTATGGCCTTGGCTCTTTGTCTGGACAGCTCTGCTGCTCCCCCAATCTGCATGCATTTATCCAAAGTCAGATCTGTCTCTCTGAATAAACATTCCCTCATGGGAGTCCCATGTTTCACACACTATCCTTTCCCCGATAAGAGAGTCAGTGATATTTCCAAAGTTACATGTACCAGCCATGGTTCTTAGCTCAGTGAGATATTTGTCAAAACTCTTATCTTGTCCCTGACTACGTGTGAAAAAGTTGTCTCTCGATTGTTTAGTTTTTCTTAGGGTCACAGAATGCCATTAATGCTGTGAGTACTTCCTCTACAAAAAGATTGTCTTTTGTATTGTTTCACATATCTCTCACCCTTTTTCCCCAATCAAGTAGTACAACACTTTCAATTTAAATGTCTCTTCCTTTTCCTCCATTGTCAGATCCATGTATAACATGAATTCCTTCATCAAAGCCAATTTTCCCCAGAGGTGTCAATGCACTCTCCATGTGCCCTACGCTAACATTAGCTACTCACGCACTCTGTTAAGGCAGGGAGTAATTAGCTGTGTCCTAGCTCGCTAGCTAGCATTGGGTTGCAAAACGTTGTCGTCTCTGGTGAACGCCGTCTTCTAGCAATCTTCCATCAATGACATAAAGGTTCATATACCGCTGTCACCATGTTTCAATATGTATGCTGTGCTGGGATATTGACAACAGACAACAACTCTAGATTCAACTTCTTTAGTGAGCTCTTCATGAAAAAAAAAGGTTTTGTATTAATTGTTTTCTTAAGAACAGACAGACATTTGGATTATTGGAGAAAAAATGGTGGACCTTTAAGATTTGGATTTGAGTATCCCTGTTCTACATGTTAGGATTTACAAGATGTACCTCCACTGGGGGTGCAAGCCACAGATAATTTGGCCCATTGCCAATACATATTGTTTTGTACACAAAAAACATCCTTTGTGTCTCAGTAAAAGTATAGACCATTCTACTCCGAGCCCCATCTTCTTTCCAAATCCACAGACGTTAGAACTTGTGGAGCTTCCTTGCTGGTACTTGTTCTACATGTTAGGATTCTCAGGTGGTTAGTGTAGAGGTTAGATACATTGTGGTATTATTAGTCATAGAGTGCGTTCACATGACCATGAGAAACCCGATTATTGGGAATAGCCGGTTTATGACAATAATATGATTATTCCGTACACATGTGTAATTAACAATGCGATTACTCAATCTACAAGATTCTTTGCATTAATCGGTGTATGCTCCGATGTTTCATTCATTCAATGCGTTGAACAGCCCACTGGCCATATATTATCATACAACGTGACACTTTTGTCGCGAGCAGGTTACACAAAAAAATAATTCCATTACAATAATAAATCAAATTACAACTGCGTTCATGATACTTTTGATCCTAACGGAAAGTAGAAGACGTCGTATGCTGATCAATTGTTCACCAGCGCTGCACGCTGTAAAATCAAAACAAATGCACCGTCCTATTGACATGCGCAGTTTCCAAAACCTGCAAGAAAGCTGATTACGTTTGAGATCATCTAACTTCCGTAGTTTGACGTATTTCCGACGCAAACAAGCTATGAGGGTGGGACATATGTTTTGAGGAATTTGATTGGAACATTGACAACTGGACGGGTTTTGAGTTTTAACTTTAGACAGATTCGATAGAAGGATAGCGTTGATTGATGGGTGGATGTCGTGAGATTATTGGCCTAAAATCTAAGGTACCTGTTGTCGTCATTGCACGTGACCTACCGTTTTCCAGGAAGTAAGAAATTATATACTTTGATATAAGATTACAACAAAAGTAGAATTTTGTAATTTTTTTGGCATACATCGTTGAATAGGTGAACACTATGACCAATTATGTGAACCAAAATGGGACAGAATGCTTTTTTCATTTCAGTGTGACTTTAAGGTGTTCACATGCTTCAAAGAATTGAAAGATTGGGCAAAAATCCAGGGGTCTTTATCGGGTTTTGAATACGCAGATTAAGACGTTACCCCGATTTTGGAAATCAGATAAAGGCGTTCTCAAGACCATTTCAATAATCGCATTATTACCATTATTGGGTTATGGTCGGCGTATTAGTGTGCATGTGAACGCACTCATAGTCTCTGTATTTCACAGGATAGATTAGATGGTTCTTGTTTAGGTTGTTCGATAATGTTGGACATATTACACTAGTGATAGTTTATGGCTAGGTCATTATACAGTAGATGCAGTTGTGCTTTGCTGTTCATCATCGGGTCGTCCACAGATGGGCCTCCCATCTTATCCCAGTCCTCCATACACCTAGCGTTCTCCACCTCCGCATCCATCTTAATTATGTCCACAAATGTTGTGGTAGGATGTCCTCGCGACTTGCGTCCGCGCCATGGGGATGGCTCCCATAACACCAGTTTGCTGACTGGAAGTTCACAGTGTCTGTAGCAGTGCCCAGCCAGCCTCATTCTCCTTGCTGCTATCTTCCCACTCACCCTTGGTCTCTCTCTGTACAGATGTTCAATACTGACGTGTGCATTATGACTTATGTCCAGTGCTGCACATAGGATTCTGGTGTAGCATCAGTCCAGCGATATCTGCAGGGAGTGGCTCAGGATCCAGCACTCACAGCCATACAGGAGAACAGCCTTCACAGTAGTGTCAAATAGGGGCTTGGTTTCACGTTGCTCATGCCGTTTAAAGCGCCATCCTCACTTTGAGGTCCTGCTCCGTTGAGTTCACCCAAGAGCCCAAGTATTTGAAGTCCTCAACCTCTTTCAGAGCAGTACCTTCAGCTGTCACTAGTGGCAGATGTTCCAGGGTGTTATAGTTGAGGACCTCAGTTTTCTTGGCGTTCAGTCCAAGACCCACCTTGGCACATTCATTTCCCACTCTGGTCAGGAGCTCTTGTGCTTGCCTCACTTGGTTTAGATATCAGGCTGATGTTGTCGGCGTAGTCCAGGTCTGTTAGGGATATCAATGTGATACGAAACTAGCAATAATTAGCCAATCGGCTAATGCCAGCTGACTGTATTAAACCCTGCTGGTCATAAACTGCAACGATGATGCACCGTAGTAGTTGCGCCCATTGAAGTTGGCATCAATTTATATCAAACCTGCAAATTACTAAATGGCTAAATGTTAACACTTGCTTCCACTGCTTCAGACACAAAGGGGTGATACAATAGGTCATCTTAATACAAAGGTTTTAACTTTGAAGCAGGCGCCTTCAAGATTAAATGGATCTTGACTATTTATTCATGAGTGACTTGTTACGTTAACAATTTCAAGAAAAGCATTTTGATACAGTAACATAGGTTTGTTGTGTTTTATTAAATACAGTTAGTATGTTCAGGACGTATTTGATGTAACTTCGATGTGTTGTAGAATGTTGACAGTGACAGTAATTTATTCCAATTCATAGGGCAAAAGATTCATAGGTCATGTGCCTCCCTCTAAATTGGTTTGTGATCTATTAGTATAATAAGTTGACCTAAATTCTATCTAGATTGCTTAATTAGTTGAATAGGTATCTGTTTGTTCATGATGCAAATGTGTCTCGGGCAATGACCTCACACCCACTTTAGGCGAAGAAAAACGAAAAGCAGTGAAAACACAGGTGTGTTGGGATGACTCCAGAAACGTCCTGGGCACAGTTCTTCAATGCTGCTTCATTGTTCCAGAGCAGCCAAGAACTCACAGTCACATGCACAGAACACAACAACTGTGGAGCTTTTAAGCACAAACCTCACAGGAACACTCTACTGATGAGGAAAACAATGAATGCCTCTGTGAAACTGTGTAGTTTTATTACACAAACTGTTAAAGGAGTAGTAAAGGGAAAATGCATGTTTAGACCTGTTTTAAGGTTACTTATGATCATATACAATGGTTCAGATCAAAACGTTGACAAAGCTAGCATTTTCGAGAAAGGTGATAATTGCTCTACCACCGTTTTGGTCATACAATGGATGTGGATGGGCATCTTGAAAAATCATTCAAAAACATGTTAAACTCTCGATTTCAAAGACAAGAAACTCACCTAGGTGTTAGTTGGCATTCTGGTATATAATTCACCATAAAGTAAGATTCTAGTTCATCTGGAAAGGCTTTTTTAAATATTTAGCATAGAACTATTTAGTCGCAGCACATACGTGTGTAAACTTCCGCAAACTAGGTAGTCTAGCAACATAAACAATAACAATAGCTACCGTAAGTAGTTCCGCTTCCTGAATCCCCTCTGCGGATTGATATACACATCTACAACGGTCGCTTCAATACAAGTCAATGGATTTCATAAAATGATCAATAAAACCCTACAGGATTCATACTTTGCGGCGAATTTGATGTCAGAACACCAACGGACACCAATTACACCCTCGGTGAGCTTCTTGTATTTGAAATCGAGAGTTTAACATGTTTTTGAATGATTTTTCAAGATGCTCATCCACATCCATTGTATGACCAAAACAGTGGTAGAGCAATTATCAACTTTCTCGAAAATGCTAGCTTTGTCAACGTTTTGATCTGAACCATTGTATATGATCATAAGTAACCTTAAAACAGGGCTAAACATGCATTTTCCCTTTACTACTCCTTTTATTACACAAGAGCATTTGAAATTATAGTGAGGTGTATTAGAGATTAGTGAACCCACACAGTATTAGAGAACCCACACTGTAATGTGCAGAGGAACTGGCGTGATAACTGTATGGAGGAAGGATGAACTCTATAGTGTTGTGGGCCCGGCTCGGTCTTTGGGTCCAGTAAGGGAGTCGAGTCGTAGGGGCAGTGAGGCACACGCTTCGAGGACGCGGACTCCACCCCTTGCCGGAGAGGCCGGCTCCGCCCGACAGCAGCAGCAGCAATCACCGACCAACTCGTTGCAGCTGTTGCCTGTTAGCGGAGCCACTACAAGAGGACGCTGGAACCATCGCTCGGGGCTCAGACGTTTCTAGCCCTCATAGGGTAATCAGACGAGCCGGCTATCGCCCTGATCATTTTCGAAGTTTGCTTACGGACTAACCATTTGTTTTTCCCTGTGTTGTGTTCCCTCTTTTGTTCCCCCCGGAAGGTCCAGCGTCCTCGCGCCTCTCCGGCCCCCGCGTCCTCCCGGCCTCCGCGCCGCGGTTTCCCATCGCCTCCTGCCCGCGACTCTCCCCTCCCGGACTCCGCTCCCCGCACGCCTCCTGGACCTCCCTCGCTCCGCGGGCCTGCCGCCGCTCCGCCTCCTCTCACCACCAGAGACCGCCGGAGTTCCCGGACCCTTTCCCTCCACCTCTCGTAGGGCCTCGCAGCACATACACAAACACATTCCGGCTGATACCCATACCACACACACCGCACCCACACACCCCTCTTTGTTTCCCCATCTCATGTACATACCACACACACGCATCCATACATACCCCCCATTGGTTTGCACCTCCCCCATTTTGTTGTGGCACCAGTTCTCCCCATTTTATTATTTATTAAACGGCCAAGTGCCAACCACTCCCCTCTTTCTGCCTGTTCTGTCCGGGGGTCTCACTACACGGGTCCAGGGTCCGCGTTCCGGCCCCTGACATATAGCCTCTCCAATCCAAAAGGGATGTTCTCTTACCTTTTCTCAGGGGGAAACACTGATTTCACTAAGAGGAAGCTAGAGCACTTTTTGTCCTGGAGCTGTGCCTCTTAAAGGTACAGTAAATTCTGTTATTAAAGAAGTTTAGAAGTTTAGCCTCTGTCTTCTGTTCATTTTCATGCCACTCCTGTGTTGTAACCGGGTCCTATTCATCAAGTCCATATAAATCATGTCAAATTATGAATCATGAATTCACATTCAACCTCAGCAAAGATCATGATCATTTTGTGATTTAGCAATGGGTTGACAAATCACTAGATCAATATTTTCAGTTGGGGATAGGACTACAACACCACCTGTGCTGTGGCACCAGGAATCTGCTCTGACCACTGTTTTTATTCACCACCATATCATGTTATAATGCAGATTAAATGTACTGTATGTCTACGCGACACATAAAAGGCTTTATATAAATGTTATTATATTATATTATATATATTATATTATACCAATATTTTAATGCACAATCTCCCTTCTGTTCTGTTGCAGCTCTGATGCTGGGATGCCTGGTGTGGTTGAGGCCAGAGAACACCGTGATGCAACACCAGTCAGGTGTCAGCTGCTGTGCAACGCTGATGTCCAGCCCCCCCAAAGATGGTCTTCAGGTGCAAGCCCCACCCGACCCACAGGACATGGCCAGACAGCAGTATCTGATCATGGATGGCTGTGACTGTGTCCATGATACAGGCAGTGCAATTACATAACATGTCAAGTATACTGTACAGTAGTATACAGTAGTGCAGATTAAGTTCTCTATTGTATAGACAAGGTGTTCAATTGCTCAAGTGTTGTCAGGTGTTGATTCAAGTGATAGTGTACAGTAGTGCAGAGTCAGTTGTCTATTGTAAAGACGAGCTGTTCAATTGCTCAAGTGTTGTCAGGTGTTGGTTCGAGTGTACAGTGGTGCAGAGTCAGTTGTTTATAGTACTCTGGTTGTACTATACATAGGCCCTCACTCTAATTATAACAATGGCACACATGCCACCCCCTGGACCAATCAGTGAACAAGTGACACCTTGCACCTTGTCTATACAATATACAACTGACTATGCATCACTGTACACTCGAACACTCGAACCAACACCTGAGCAATTGAACACCTTGTCTATACAATAGACAACTGACTCTGTACTACTGTATACATGCGCATTACATGCCTCTCTTCTTTACAAAGATGGTCACAACCACAACATGTCCTGAGAGCACATGCAAAATAACAACTTATGGCTACTTCTAATGTGCATGTCTGTATGTTTAATAAAGCATTTAGGAAAAGTTTAAATCAAGACTTCAGTATTACCTATTCTGTTGAGTACTATGTTTACAATTGTTCATTCATGATATTATTACAATTGACCTTTCAAGTCTGCCTACACTTAGGTTACTTAGCTAAGAACCATTTTAATTACAATTTACTTCTAAGGGCAAATACTTTACTTTCATATCTTCATATCAATATAATATCAAGATCCTAGTAGATGTCCAAATAACCCACTGTGTCCTGGGTCTACTTATTCACCACCTAAAGGGAAGTGCAAAACAGCAAGTCATGACCTTTATCCAGAAACAAAAGTTGAACCCATTGCACCAAAATAGCTAAAATTACAGGAATCATCAGTGTAACTGCTTTAGCCACTGACCACTACCATTAATGTTATGGAAGCTGCTGCTAGTTGTGAGCCCATGAGCTTACTGGCTATCCCGCTCTCATTGTGCTGGATTAGCATTGGAAGCATTGGAACTGATGTGTCCAGGTGACAAGACCCATCTTTATTCATCAGACATTACCGTCCTACCCGTCCCGCACAGAAACAAGCCAGCCAACACACATAAACCAGCCTTGACCTGGCCTGGTTTTTACATGGCTCTTAAAGTTTAAGTTGGAATCTAGTACCACACCAAGATATTTAAAGTCAGAAACTACGTCAACCTTTACACCTTTGATCATAATGTCCGCAATGGGAGCAATCTTCCTAGGTTTTTTGTGGAAGAACACTGGGCCTCATTCACCAATATCTTCTTAAGTTCTGTTCTTAAATTTCTTCCTAAGAACGTTTCTAAGGAAAGCTCCCGTCTGATTCACGACGTGTTCGTACACGAAGAGTTCGCACCTGCCTTCTCTTAATGGCGAATCTCATGGTTTCTCAAGTTCAAAGCTCGTGGCCGCTCACATGAATTAGCATAGGTAAACTCCCCGCCAGCCCCATATAAGGATATGCAACTACAGGGTCGTGCGCAGATGTCACTTCTCTGAATGAATACCAGTAATTCGCGTTCGCGACTCGCCAGCTTTTCGATAGCATAATGGTTTAGGTGGGGTTGTGTCAGGTGTGTTAGTGTAACAGGATTAATATTGTTCCACTAGATCTTCTTATTGTATAACTTTAATTATTATTATTTTCCTTGGGTTTCTGCTCGCCTTTTATTTTAATTGGTTGATTTATTATACAAAGGGCTGGGGATTGGTTTTGGGGTATCTGGGGGCGTGACCTTGTGGGGTTAACTGTCTGCGCATCTATATTTCCTTCCCTTTTGCGGAGTATGGGTGCAACAAGGTCAGTGCTGTCGGTCTGTCTAAGCTAATCTTGTGACAGTACTTAGTCTGCTGTTATAATGTATGTAACCCCCCCCCCCCTGGGAGATTTGAAGTATTTCATATTGAATGAGTTATGTTAGACTTGAGGTCACTTTTATTTCACATAAGAATATAAAAAGAATGTTTCCCCGTTTTCATGACTGCAGGGTTAGCCAACGAGCAACGAACTATTGCCAGAGGCTAATGTGTTCTCGTGCCCTGTCTACATGTCCATGCAGGTATGCCATGTTTTTGGATTGCTTCCTGATGTATTATTTCATTTTAGTATTTTTACTTTGGCGATGCAGAAATGTGTGTGTATGTGAATAGTTATGTATATTTGTATGGCTGTGGTAGCTCGCGCGGCCTCGTGTTGTGCATAACTAGCCCTTTTGCGGAGTATGGGTGCAACAAGGGTTAGCCAACGAGCAACGAACTATTGCCAGAGGCTAATGTGTTCTCGTGCCCTGTCTACATGTCCATGCAGATGTCCATGCAGGAACAGTCAACAATAAAAGAGATATTTGAATGCACGTCGTCCTCCAGTGTGCTCCGTAAACACAACGCAGATTGAGCCTGGCTACATTAGCAAGTCAGAGGACTGCATGTCGAATCCAGCGTGGGCAATCAAAATCTGATTTTAATTGAGCCAAGTAGGCCTCCTACAACGAGGAATTTGCCTTGGTGCATAAACATAGCGAGGCAGAACAGTGCAAAATGTCAACGTGATAGAATACAATATACAATAGCCTACTCTACAAAAATGTAGGCTATATAGCCTACACAGCTGTCAACGCTAGCAGTTGACAAAAGAGGTACCCTACTTATCTCATCTACATACTGTAGAAATGGTCCTTATTGTGTCATTTGTAAATTAAGTATTGGAGTTTATCTGTAATGACCATAACCATAACATTAATTTACACCAAAACCACAAACCATTAACACACAATCAAAATATTTTATCGACATCTTCAAGACTGATCAACACGAATACAAGCAATTCGGAGCGAAATGATTTAAACGATGACATATCAGATATTCTGAGGCACACGTCAGCTAATGTTTAGCTCCCACTTGAGGTCCTGGGAGATGACAGTGCCCAGGAAGCAGAAGGAGTCCACTTCCTGAAGTCTACAACTACATCCACTGTCTTAAAAGCATTGAGCTCCAGGTTGTTTTGGCCACACCAGGGACCTATACTATAAAGCTAGCTTAACATATCCAGGATAACGTTTCGCTAGCTTGTTGGAGTAAACCAAACAACCGCAATCATGACGTTGGCTATCAACTCGTTAAATCTATCCAGCTGGTCCAATCTAGCTATGAACACGTTCACGGCAAAAGGGGAGGTATTTGCACAAAATGACCAATCGCATACCTTAGTATGGGTATTCGGACACGGCCATGGACAGAGCAAACAATACGCATAACCAAGTTCCGTCCACCGCATTTTACCCAAGAGGAGCCTATATTATAGAAATATTAACTATATAATCCAGGCTTAACACAGTCGCTACTGCCAAAGGCCGGAAAGAAAGCTGGAAAAACTGCCTAAGTTTTATCATTATCCTCATCATGAACACGAGTAGGCTAGATCAGTGTTATTCAACCTTTTTTGATCTACGGCACATTTTTTACATAAAAAAAATCCCACGGCACACCACCATCCCAAAACGAATAATTAACATGGAAAGAAATAGCCTATATAACTGGTGCACACAGTCAAATTTAGGCACTTTTATTAAATGGAGTGCATGAATATGAAACTTGTCACCATTTAGGCCTACACATAAACAAAGAGCATTTAACATTTTTTATAAACATTTTTAATTTCATTCATTTCATTACAATGGCTCTTCAATTCTCCCTATAATTATGAATAGCCTACTATTATTGTTATGTTCTTAACTAGAACTATGAAGAATCACGAGCGTGTATCACGTTAGGAGCTTTTAATTAACAACCTGATAAAGTGGCAGCAGGACGACAGCATGTGCAGTAGCATGGTCTAAACTGGAACTTCTTCCTTCTTCGTTAGGCTAGTGTCATACTCAGGACGGACGCGCACGCAGTGCCGCCTAGTGGTTATTCTAACAGTGCAAGTACACTTGTGAACACAACAATTATTACAAAACCTGAGTTTGATCATTATTTAGTCTTAAGTCTCTGAATTCGATTCTACTACTTCTCTTACAGTACATAGGCTCTGAGCCTCGTTTCTGCTTAGGCCTACTCAGTGTGAAATCTGAGCCTGTTTGTTCGAGCACAACTTTGATATCCTGTCAGGAATAGATGTGTTCGGAATCGCTCCCTCGTTCCCTATTCCCTATAAAGGGTTCACTATGTAGTATGTATGTACTAACTACCTAGGGAATGGTTTAAGGAGTATTCGGACACTACACCGAACGTCACAAAAATGCGTCGGTCATTCGTGTGATGCAGGCGGATGTGCCCTCGTGTAAGCAAACAAGTCTAACAGGGAGCATTCACGCTGCAGGTTGAGATGTACTCACTCAGGTAGTATCGGATTTGCTTTTGTGTGTTCATTTTGAATGTTAAATCCCAAATAAAGTGTTGAAATTTAAATTCTAATCATGTGCGGTTTTTCTACTTTGGTCCTGTCTGGTAACTGCAAGATGTAACGTTGGCTATAGCCGCGCTACCTAGCTAGCTATGAAGCGCACGATCAAGTTACATGTTTACAAACATTACATGTTTACGATTTAGCTCCGCAGGCTAGAGTTCCTTCAGTTTATACACGAAAGTTGCCGCCGCCATCCTCCGTTCACAGCCCTCTTCGCGAGACAACTCAACTGCATTGCATTGTGGTATACCGGAGAAAATGTAGGGTACATGCACTGTACCCTGGAAATCAAGGTGACTTGTGGGTAATAAATAGTGAACTATATAGGGAACGAAAATTCCGTGGAGAATTCGGACACTACAAACAAAATGGCTGACACCCTATATAGTGCACTATATAGTGAATAGGGAGCGATTCCGAACACAGCCACGCGCAGCGCTTGTTCAACAGCTCAGTCTCTGTTTTTTGTTTTAATTGCAGTTAGGCTTGAGAAGCTGAGCTCGCAAAGATATGTTGTGGAAAAGGGAGCACGGTTGAAATGGCTTTATTTGCCACGATAGGAAATAAAAACTGTCAAAAGTAAAATCCGCATAGCGCAGTTTTAAACCGCGGTCCTGTCTCAGTTCAATTAGTTCTTCTTGCTCCTGCAAAGTCATGTCCTCTCCGAAAAGAACAGGTGAGCTGTATGGATTCCTCACCCAGTCCAATGAGTCAGTGGAGGCTAAGGGGAAATAAAAGGACGACATCTCCTCAAGGCTTTCCAAATGTTAAAAAGTCTCCTATTACAGTATCTTGTACAACGCTGAATGTTCTTGATATTCTTGAGTGAGAGGGAACATGTCAAGCGATTTCTGCTAAATTGCATAGCCTACATGTCGTATGATAGGCCGACAGATATTACGATAGTTGTAATTTGAAGACAGTTGTAATTTGAAAAAAAAAAAGTAAAAAAAGTCAGACATATTCTCAAAATAATAATAATAATAATTTTAATATTATTACTGACATTTGACATGACATTTGACAATTTTCCACGGCACACCTGACAATCTCTCACGGTACACTAGTGTGCCACGGAACACCGGTTGAAAAACACTGGGCTACATCATTGGGCTATGCCTATTCTTATGGTGTGTAAAGCAATTGTAGCCTATGTATATATATATATATATATATCATTCTTTCAGCTGCAACCCCATGAGCCTGGCAAGGGACGCTTAAATAAAGCAAATGTAGGCTATAGTTTTTAATAGTTTCAGGTTGGAGTAGACAATGTGATGTCTCTATACAAGAGGAACTAGAGATGAAGATAAAACAGGCTATTAAGATGGAAAAAGTGAAGCTCGAGATGGAGAAGTAAATAATAAGCCTACAGGGAAAAAAGCCTATTTCAGTAGGCCTATAACGTCATTAATTGTAAGGCATTGGTGCTATCACAATTCAATTAAAATGTAGCCTACTTCTCTTTGTTCCTAGGAACGGGAGGCTAGTGTAATAAATCAACATTAAAGGAATAGTAAAGGGCAAAATGCATGTTTAGCCCTGTTTTAAGGTTACTTACGATCATATACAATGGTTCAGATCAAAAAGTTTACAAAACTAGCATTTTCTAGAAAGTTGATAATTGCTCTACCATACAATGGATGTGGATGGGCATCTTGAAAAATCATTCAAAAACATGTTAAACCCTCAACTTCAAAGACAAGAAGCTCACCGAGGGTGTAAATGGTGTCCGTTGGTGTTCTGACATCAAATCCGCCGCAGAGTATGAATCCTGTAGGGTTTTATTGATCATTTTATGAAATCCATTGACTTGTATTGACGCGACCATTGTAGATGTGTAGATCAATCCGCAGAGGTGATTCAGGAATCGGAACTACTTACGGTAGGTATGAAGTCTCCGACGCAAATTCAGCCGAGGCACGTACGTCACGGCCGGGGGTCAGCAGAGGTTAATCAGTCACGCATGACGCAGCACCAGCTGACTGTAGCTGTCATAGCATTGGTCAGCTCACTAGAGCGCATGTATTTAAGCTGTCAAAACATGTCATTGTTCGCGCTTGCCTTTACTGCTGTCGTACATTGCATGCTCGCCCCACCTCCTCCCCTGCTCCTCCTGCGTATGTCGATGTCATCTGTTGTCATCGTTTCTCTCTGTCCGGGGTAGTTTGCAGGTATTCCACCAGCGTCGGCCGGTGGATGCCAGAGTAGCCGCAAGCTTGTCTCTGTGGCTTTCCGTGGCGGCGCCATGGAAGCAGAGACACGAGGCTGTATCTCCCGCGGAACCCACGGGCGTCGGCCCGTGGGGACCAGGGACTATAATGTGCAGCAGTCCTCCTGTGGCACTCTTTGACGGTCTTAGTGGGCTGAGTTACCTCCGAGCGTCTTCCCGATCGCGGCCCACTCTGATCGTCATTGAGGCAGGATGCCGTTCCCCCTTCATGGCTCTCTGGGCCAAGGGCTTGGCCCAGAGGGGGGGAACACCAGATTGCCTCCCCCTGCTAACGCGCTCCACGCCGGTGGAAGGCAGGGGGCCCCCCGGACAGAGCACACCGCCAAAAATTCATATGCATGTATTATGCCGCTTGTATAATAAATGTTCAAATTTGACAAAAGTGATCTCGTCTGAAATTGTTTATGTTAGCTAGGCTAACAGTTACAGATGAACGGATTTTGACACAATTGGCAACGGCACAATAGCGTGTCATTGTTGAGATCCCAAACAAATGCTTCGCACGAGCCTGTCTTGTTGTTGCGGCTAGCTTTTCAAATAAGAAAGTTGAGCCGGAATCCACGGACGTCGCCTACTGCGAGATCAGGGCATTGCGCAATATCGGAATCAGTTAAAGCGGAAGTTTACACACGTATGTGCTGTGACTAAATAGTTTGATGCTAAATATTTTTTAAAAAGCCTTTCCAGATGAACTAGAATCTTACTTTATGGCGAATAATATGCCAGAACGCAGTGTGCGAATTTATAATAATCTGCAGTGCGCGAACAGTGAGAGGTTATTTTAAGAAGACTTTTTACAAACCGACAAAAATCTCTTTAGCTTTCACCGATATCATATGAAAAATTGCAGAATGCCAGCTGCTTGAGCCATATTACACATTTCCTTGTACATTTACAGTCCCGTAGACTGTAGCCTATGCACTGGCTTGCGTATTAGCCTACCTGCAGTTTCATGTAGGCTGTGGGTGATGCGGAGAACCAAGTAAAAACACACATTTTTTATTAAATTTTCAAGTCGTTAAAGGAATAGTAAAGGGAAAATGCATGTTTAGCCCTGTTTTAGGGTTACTTGTGATCATATACAATGATTCAGATCAAAACGTTGACAAAACTAGCATTTTTGAGAAAGTTGATAATTGCTCTACCAACCGTTTTGGTCATACAATGGATGTGGATGGGCATCTTGAAAAATCATTCAAAAACATGTTAAACTCTCGATTTCAAAGACAAGAAGCTCACCGAGGGTGTAATTGGTGTCCGTTGGTGTTCTGACATCAAATTCGCCGCAAAGTATGAATCCTGTAGGGTTTTCTTGATCATTTTATGAAATCCATTGACTTGTATTGACGCGACCATTGTAGATGTGTATATCAATCCGCAGAGGTGATTCTACTTATGGTAGCTATTGTTTATGTTAGCTAGGCTAGCTAGTTTGCTCACTGCTCTTGCTACTCTTTAGCTCACAGACAAGGAAGCCCTAGGCTACAGTTCAGAAAACGCTTATCAAAATGGTTGATCTAGAAGAGTATGAATTTGATCGTGAGGAATTAGACTTTGATGGCAGCGCTTATCATTTCGAGCCTGAATATAGTGAGGAGGAACTACAGCAAATGGAGAGATGGAGGCTCGCCGAACCGCAGAGCCAGAGACGGTCGATGAAGCTGTCGCTATACCACGAACCACGGGTGTTTGGTGGTGTGCTTGCAAACATTGCCGACAGATGCCCACCGAAGAGGAAAGTTTGTGCTGTACCGAGTGGGACCTGTTGCTAACAGCTGACATGGCAAACCTTTCGGTCCATGAGTCTGACTCCTTGCCTGCTGAAAGTGAGTCCTGCTTTTACCACTAGTATTTATGTCTGAGCGAATAATTTCATGCTGTAAGACCACTTCTTACAATTCTATTTTTCTAAAGTTAGTCTTAGCAAAGGGATTATTATTATTATTATTATGCTTAAACACACACACAACTGGGGGTGCACACACACACGCACAGCTGGCAATAAGAACTTACCTCAAGTTCTTCCACTCGTTCGTCTTCTGTCGTTCCTCTATGTAAAGTCGGAACAGCATCACATTTGAGGAAGACCCTTTTGGGAGATTTCTTCAAGAATAGTCTAGGCTTATAACATTTGTCCTCAAAATGCAAAGCGCACACGGTGATCTAAGACCCGAAGAATTTCCACGGGTGTGTTTACGTCCAAGTAAAGAGATTCTAGCCACAACTTCAATCTTGCGGGATCATTGTAGGGAAGTCTATGACAAGTTACCTTGTTGCTAACAAACATTACTCAGCCAGCATCTGTTCCTGAGGTAAAAGCTAACATTAGCATGGATTTGCAACCCTGTTACCATAATTTGAGTAACAGGGTTGCGCTAGAGTAACAGGGTTGCATAAAATTAAGGGGAGACACGGTAGGTGAAAACATTGTTTTTCAACGCCCTGGTCAAATTTGAGATTTTGTGCTAGTTTGCTTCCATAACATGTCTTCTTTCATACTAGTGGAAATAAAACATAAAAAATACGCATTAAGATGTTTATTTTACTTCATTTAGTCTGTTTGCGTCTGTAGATTCTTCCTAAAATCACCAAAAGTTAGCCTTTTTTCGGAACGTCTCGCAGCATTTCTTTTGTTTGGACCCGGTCATGCCAGGTATCATTGGAAAGCTCTGGCTCTCTAGCACGATGTTTTCACAACCAAACCTGATAGTTTCATTTGTATCAGCAACCAATCGTGGAAATACAAAGGCGGGTTTGATGCTAACCGTGAAATCTCATTGGCTGTTGTTGATTTCTGAGAACGTGATTGGTTCAGCGCGTCATGTGACACGTTTCCACTTCCTTATATCTAATCCAAACAATGCCGTCTTTAAAGTGTTCTAAACGTAATAAGCAACAACGACAACAGTGTTTGCCCGCAAGGTTGAACAGAAAACAAGAGAAACTAAATGGAAAGGTTTACATTTATGAGATATAAAGTGCCTATTCGCGCAAGTTGTCATTAGCCGGTGCTAGCATGTCCAGTGAGCAGCAGGGAGATGAGGCTAGCGTTAGCATGTCCAGTGAGCAGCAGAGAGATGCGGCGCGTTTGAATGAGCTGATAACTGGGTTGATTTGTCCTAATTGTGCAGGGACTGGTCTTAAAATTAACATAGATCCTCAGAATAGTGGGTTCTGTAGTACTTTGCTCTTAGAGTGCAGTCTTTGTGAGAAATGGCTATCGCAAAAGTCTCTACACATCGACTCGGCTTCATGATACAACTAGGAATGATGTTGCATTTGATGTCAATGTGAGGATGGTCCTCTTAGCGCACGAGTTAGGGTTGGGGTATGCAGCTCTCCAAAAGATTAGTAAAGTGTTGGATCCCAGGGCTTCATCTGAAAACGTATCAGAAACATGACAAGAGGGTGACAGGTAGGCTATTGAAACGTGTTCCCTCTCTCTCTCTCTCTAGCCAATATCAGAAGCCTATACATATGCACAGTAGTCTCCCTCTCTCTACCTGTGGCATTTCTACATGCATCCATAAACTGACCAAATAAACTTTTAATTTCAGTTGCTGAAATAGAGAGAGGTCTGGAGTCCTTGCACAGAAGCAGAGAGCAGATTAGGCAGGCATATGCAGATGTGGACCCAGAGGTAGGTAAGCTGGCTGCCAATAAATGCAAAATGTTACAAAATTATTACAGTTATTGAGAATTATTACAATAATTCTCAATAACCAGCGTTCAGTGGACAACATGAAGGCGGCAATATGGGGAAGTCTGCTTCACTGATGACAACCCCATGCGCACCAGGAACATATCGTGGTTTTAGGACAGTTTTGTGGATTGCAGCTGAGTGGGTTCTACAGACCAGCTGCTTAGAACAGTTTTGTGGACTGCAGCTGAGTGGGTTCTACAAACTAGCTGCCTAGAACAGTTTTGTGGATAGCTAGTGTGGTGCCATCTGAGGAGTGACTCTGTAGACCTATGACGGCGTAGCTTGATGTCTCCTATGGTGTTGCTTTTGACGATGATTATGTCACTTGTTTGTTTGGCAATCTATATTTATCTTCTATTGGTGTTTACCCTGCATTGTTTACCACATCTTGTCCTGTGTATTTATGAATCAGCTTACTTCACATGTTCATTCATTCATTCATTCATTCATCTTTTCTCCATGCAAAACGCTTAAAAAAACAAAAAGTTAGATAATCTGTTTTCTCATGCATGTCCTCGTCAAATGTGTCTATCTTTGTCCATGATCTGTTTAACAAAATAATACAAGCTTTCTAAAAGGGAATGTTCTCTTCCCTACTAACATTGTCTCGTCTCTAGTCTCGTCTTACTAACACCCCACTCGTGGGCTGTACCTTGACGTGGTGAGTGGACTTCCAACTAAACAGGTCTTGCTTCTCTATACAAAATGTCTACTCCTGGACTATTTTGAATCCACAACATGCTGTGTTATTCAGTTTTCAGTTTCTGTGTTTTCAGATGTTGTGTAATGTTGTTACTAATGATGTGATTGGATATTGTGTTTGTAAATATTGGTTTACAATGCAAATGTATGGTTTTTTACAATACAAATTTTCAAAGCCCGTTTTCTCAAAATGAGTTATTTCTCATCTTTGGGACATCAAAACCACCACTTGAGTAGCACCTATATACACCTAACTTTCCAGTTTTGTTCTAATCCATATTCTGAAGGGTTTGGCCAAGGGGGATTTTTTAAATTTCATTCATAGCCGGATTTATATAACAGTTTATCCCTAAAACATGGCGAAAATTGGTCTTTTTATGACTGTTGACAGTATTTTCTGATTTCTGAAGTGAAGAAAAGAGATATCAAAAATCCCCTTTGGCCAACGTTTTGAATAGGGATATGTGAACAAAATGAAACAAGAATTTTGAATCTGGCTTGAACCAACTAAAAAAAATTATGTCCCGAAGTTATGCAAATTAGCGCATATTTAGCGCCTAATAATGCCTAATTTGCATATTAATCCATAAGATTTCAGAAAACTTGCAATACAAAAAAGATGCTTCTTAATGTACCTAACAAACTGGGGGAGTTTGATGGCGATACCTATTAAGGATTTTTTTTTCCTATTCACCTGGGGTGTCTCCCCTTAAATGTGTATAATCCCTTTTTATTTGAAATGATGATCGTGGTGAATTTGACTTTCTTTACTTAATGGTATAAGGATTTACTGAAACATATTTTAAAATATACTGTTTTCAGGTTCCTGAGTTTTGGTAACAGGGTTGCGCCAAGCATAGAACACACAGCAAATAAAACCTCTCATAAAAAGTGTACCTTTGATGCCTGAGCTGGATCAATCACATTTTTGATGTGTTTTTTTTGTGTGCCTGTTTTTCTTAAATACATAACAGAAAATGGTAAAATAAATGGTCAATTTTTCAAAAGTGTAGATGCCTAATTGTCCTCCAGTTTTGGAATGACCCAAGAGCCTTCTGGAGTGCATAGGCTTCAATTGATTGCCTGGTAGCCCGGACAACATACATATGGGGTTCTTGTCAAACCTAACATCTAGGAAAAGATAGAGTCTATATATTATGTCTTTCCAATAAGCATCTATATATCTACAGGTCCAAACACAATGAACAAAGCTCCCAACCTTAGCATTACACTTTGTACACATTTCTGATTTACTATCATCCATCTTATGCCTAAATTGAGGAGTAATCTGCAGACGGTGCAGTATTCTAAACTGTTTGCTTTGTTCTATTACAAATTGAGATGTCACTCGTCAACTTCCAAATTTGTGCACAAGTTGCTTCATCAATATCTATACTCAAATCAGTATGCCAATTATGGGGAATGAATGCAGGTTTGTCTTTGTCATATTTGGAGAGTGGCCTGGGTTAAAGTTGATGTAGTCCAGTCATACCAGTATTTACAGTAGGAGTGCATCTGGACAACAGGCTGGAATGGGCAGGAAACAGACCCCATATATAAGTAGAGACAACAGACAACTTTTCTTCCTGAAGAGGCTCAGGTCCTTCAATGTATGTAGAACATTGTTGAACAGGTTCTACCAGTCAGTAGTAGCAAGTGCCATCTTCTATGCAGTTGTGTATTGGGGCAGCAGCATCAAGGCAGCAGATGCCAACAGCATACAAACTGATCAGGAGTGCAGGCTCTGTCCTGGGAGTCAGTCTGGACTCAGTGAAAGTGATGGCAAAGAGATAAATGCTGGCCATCATGGACAATGTATCCCACCATCTGTATGGCTCAAAGCAGTCCCTTAGAGCCTCATCTGCCTCCGGTGACCATCTCCTCACTCTCTACTGATGGTCATTTTCCATTATACCACCGGGCTGTAAAGGGGTGAGGTGGAGGGGGGTGGGGTAAGTCCTGTGGAGCTGTAGGACCATGCCTCCTTGACATTCACATACAGCAAGTCCAAAGTGACTGAAGGTGGGCAGAGTGGATGAGAGAGAGGCATGGTTAAAGTCGCCAGAGATCACTATAAAAGCCCTGGGGTGCATTGTCTGGAGTTTCGCTGTAACTGAATGGGGATGTACACAACAACAACAACAACGGTGTGTGAGAACCTGCAGCAGATTGTATGGATGCAGGCTAATGGTGTCAGTTCAATGTCCAGGTTACAGATTTGTTCCTTCACAATAACATGTCCTTCTGCTAGCCTGGTTTCTGTCCTCCCATACGTTGACAAAGCCGTCAATTGTGACAGGTGAGCCTTGGATATTGTTGTGCAGCTATGAATCCGAGTTTGTGCCATAAGCTCGTCCATCTTATTTGCCAAAGATTTCACATTGCCCATAATGACGGAAGGGTGATATGGTTTGTTCGTAGTTTCATCGCCGCTCTGCATCCACAGTTTCGCGTTCTCAGCTCCTTCTGGATATCCAGCTTCTCTCTGCGGAACACAGCCAGCTTTCATAGTGCAATCAGCTGTTCCCGTGTGTAAACAATCTTTTTGACATCCATAGTAAATAAGAGAAAAAGTTACTAAAGTAGCAGTAGCTAAAAAACAGACAAAAAAACAGGAGCTGCTGCAACCGGCTACCACAAGCACGGCATCAGTTTGAATCACTCACAGTTTTTTCTGGTTAATTTGCCTTTAAATTGTTCAGATTAAAGCCATCGTATTGATGAAAACAAAGGCAAACAAGGCTAAAGACAAGACTGCCTGACTCCCACACTTTCATAACAACAGAAATGAGCAGAAACTAGTCATTAAATTGGTTTCCAAGGGATCACCTCACCATCTTATCAGTTGGTCATGGGAAAGTGCCTAACCTCCTTTTGCATCACTTATCACATTGCGTTATCTTTAATTTATCCATCTATTATTATTTTTGCCTCCCAGATACTGAACAATGTTGGTATGTGAGTGTGCTGGGGGCAGGGGTGCACTTTGTGAGCAGAAGTGCACCCTGATTCCCAAATAATGTAGTATACAAATGCTTATGGCTGGTGTGAAGTAGTGATAATTCACTTCCCAAATGGCTTGTGTAAATAGTTGTTTTATGATGGGGATCTTATGTACAGTAAATGTACATGGAACCACGTCTACGATCTGTTACTGCTGGGCTTCATATTGTAATTCTTCAATCCTGGATGCCCAGCTTAGAAATGTTCACCAGGTTAGGTCAAACTGAAGCACATTTTTCTTGATTATCTTGATAACCATCACATAGTTTGGTAAGTTAGTGAAGAGCGGTTACATTGATATTGCTCATAAGATTGCTTTAAATAAATATTACAACATCTGACAATCATGGGTTTAGTGACCCTCTTGCTCACAACATGTTTAACACACATGGGTTCTTCACATACCACTCATCTAATAAATCTTTAGAGGAATGGTAGACATCTGGAAGGTTTGGCACACTGAGTGTCAATGAAAAGGAAATGTCTTTTACTGCCTACATTACAAGACAGGTGGTCATTTAATAAACATGCCATCCTATACGATTTCAACATAATTTCCCACTTCTTCATCAACAATGTTTTCAGAGGCTTTTGTGCTGCTTCACAACCCCACTAGTATAAAATGTTTTAGATTTGGGATGTGCTTATTCCTGGAACTCATACTGTAGTTACCAACCTCCTGTATGTGGTGTGTGTGTGTGTGTGTGTGCGCATGTGTGTTTCTAAACTCGTCTCCCTAATTGCTAAGGTCATCAACCTATTCCAACCTATCTAGCCATGTCCCCATTACACTTAGAACTGGCTCAATCACACCTGTACTTAAGAAGCCTGGCTTGGATCCTGACACTTTTAATAACTAGAGGCTCATATCTAATATCCCTTTCCTATCCAATGTCTTAGAGCGCACTAGAATGGTTCAGGTCATATCTGACCAAGTCCACCCCCTCTACTGTCCTTCATGGCATGTCTCAGGGCTATATATGTTCTTGCTCCTCTGTTGTTTTGTATTTAAATGCTTCTAGGTCAGCTCATCCAGAGTCATTGACTAAAGCCATTTTCAAACTTAGGCCACATCCACACGGACACAGATATTTCAAAAAACGCATCCCCCCCCCCACCCCCCTCCGGTAAAAAAAAAAATTGCGTCCACACCAACAGATTTTTGGAAAATATCACCGACCACACAACAAGGAAAAGGACGGAGATAAAAAGGCTTTAAGGCTCGCATCTGCCAGGCCTGGTCCAGAAGCGACATTTGCGGCGTAGTCCTACTTTGGACCTCACAACATTATGGAGAGGTGGAATAAAAACTATTTGCCGCAGTATATTTATTTGCCTCCTCTCGGCAACGTAGTAGTGGAGTAAAGCTTGGTTGATTTCTAATGCTTTAATCAAGCCTATACTGTAGCAACATGGACCAAATATAAAGAGTCCTGTATATAGCCGCAGATTGTTCTGCTCAGACTGTTCCCCACGAATCCACTTAAACCAGAGTTTTTACAGATCTCCACCTTGGAAGGCGTCCTCAAAAAGATCAGTTTTCAGTGACCAAAAACTCTGTGGACGTGTGGATGGGAGGCCTAAATGCAGAGGAAAAAGTATGTTTTCATAAATATGTACGTGTGGACAGGGCCTTAGTTCCCTGTAACTTACTGTAATAATGATTTTCACTATTCACACACAAATCAATATAAAAAAATTAGATTTGATTAGTAGGCTACCACAAAGCAATGCATGTCACACTGCCCCCAAGTCCTGCCCATCTTCTAATCATGCCAAAACACATTATGGTAATTAATATTATGAGAAAAGTACTAAAAAACATTAATTCAACTTAAAGATAGTCGAACCCCAGATTGTAGAGGAACAATGCAGATTCCGCCTGGTCGTGGAACCACCGACCAGCTCTTCACTCTTGCAAGGATCTTGGAGGGGGCTTGGGAGTTTGCCCAACCTGTCTACATGTGTTTTGTGGATTTGGAGAAGGCTTACGACCGGGTCCCTCGGAAGGTCTTGTGGGGGATTATGCGGGGGTATGGGGTGAGGTGGTCCCTACTTAGGGCCATCCAATCCCTGTACACCCAGAGCGAGAGCTGTGTCCGTGGACTCGGCAGTAAGTCGATTTCCTTTCCGGTGGGGTTGGCCTCCGCCATGGCTGCGCTTTGTCACTAATTCTGTTTGTGATTTTCATGGACAGGATACCGAGGCGTAGCCATGGGGAGGTGGGTTTTGCAGTTTGGTGAGTTGGGGATCGCGTCACTGCTTTTTGCAGATGATGTGGTCCTGATGGCATCATCGGCCTGCGACCTCCAGCACTCTCTGGATAGGTTCGCAGCTGAGTGTGAAGCGGCTGGGATGAGAATCAGCACCTCTAAATCTGAGGCCATGGTTCTCAGCAGGAAACCGGTGGCCTGTCCGCTCCGAGTAGGAAATGAGTCTTTACCCCAAGTGAAGGAGTTTAAGTATCTGGGGGTCTTATCAGTATCAAGTGAGGGAACCATGGAGAGGGAGTTTGGCAGGAGAATCGGAGCAGCTGGTGCGGTTCTGCAGTCGCTAAACGGCACTGTTGTAACGAAAAGAGAGCTGAGCCAAAAGGCAAAGCTCTCGATCTACTGGTCTATCTTCGTCCCCACCCTCACCTATGGTCATGAAGGATGGGTCATGACCGAAAGAATGAGATCACGGATACAAGCGGCCAAAATTAGTTTTCTCCGGAGGGTGGCCGGGGTCTCCCTGAGAAATCGGGTGAGAAGTTCAGTCATCCGGGAGAGGCTGGGAGTAGAGCCGCTGCTCCTTTGCGTTGAAAGGAGCCAGTTGAGGTGGTCCAGGCATCTAGTGAGGATGCCTCCTGGGCGTCTCCCTAGGGAGGTGTTCCAGGCGTGTCCGGCTGGGAGGAGGCCGCGGGCCGACCCAAGACCAGGTGGCGGGATTAAATCTCCACACTGGCCTTGAGCGGCAAAAGATTCCCCAGGCAGAGCTGGTTGATGCTGCCAGGGAAAGGGATGTCTGGGGCCCACTGCTGGAACTGCTGCCTCCGCGACCCGACCCCGGATAAGCAGACGACGATGGATTTGATTTGATTTATTTATTTGCTGAGGGACACCGCAAGTTAATGAACAATCACTATAGGATTACAGAGCAATGCAGATAGCACATGTAAACTACCCAGATTGTAGCCAGAGGCTAATTTCAACCTGTAGTCCCTGGGAAGATGATAAGAATAAAAAACAAAAAGCAAGATACAGATGGATGGATGGATGGATGGACATTAAAGGTGATCACAAGTGACTATTCACATCAAACATAGCCTATGCAAATGTATGCATATTTAATGAGAAATTGTCAAATTTTCTAAACCTTTTTTTTTTTTTAAGAAAGTGTGTAATACAAACATATTTATCTTAATGTGAAGATTAAACTGGTAGAAATCCATGAGGATATCTTTAAGGGAAAAAAAAAACCTATTCCCTTTTATATTGTCTCTCCTTAAAAAGGGCGTGGCAAATTTGTTTAGTTTTTTGTCCCGGATAGAGATTTTCGTACACATCACACGTTGTTCCTTAGGGCCATATTAGTCTATAAAAGTTGAAATATTGTCTCCGAAATTAAGTGCACACATATTTAAGCCAGGTCCTAGACTATTAAGTCTTTCTGTCTGTCTCTAGTACTGTAGAGGCTTGGATAAAAACACATTACCAAAACTATTTCTAGTATTAGATTTTTTTTTTGCAGCAGTTATCGCAATGTTGGAAAAGTAATCTATCTTGCGTTAACAAGAGCGTGCAGAGGGAGCTATGACTTAACCATGTTGTGGACTCTACCGCACCTTGCTTTGACTATTGGAACTGAAACTTTTGTATGCAATAAGGCATAAGAGGCAGAAATATATATTTACAAAACGTGTTTGCTAGGTGAGCTATTTATGGCATCAGCCAGATTGTATTTCACATAGGAGTACAGTGCCTGAGCCTCTAATTTTGGAAATCGCAAAACGCGCCGGCGTGGCATGGCTGTGGCTTAGTCGTGGTGACAGTGCGTTAGCTGGAAGCACCAACGTCTGTTCATGTAGTGTTGCACACTAACCACCAAGATGCATCGTTGATCAAGAAGCAACTAGTGGCAGCGGAGCATACTGACAATACTGTAGATTATTGAGGGACTGGTAACTTTACGCTGGAATGTAGCCTATACAGCAAAATCAAATAAATAACTAGCCTATGTATAAACTATATTTATATAACATTTGAGATGTACAATGTACATGTATAACAATTGAGAAAGTAGCCTATGGTGATGTGAACATGCAAATCTATTTGTGGAATGCAGAAGACAGCACAAAAAGAGGGACTGATTCGTTGAATGATTGAATGAATGAGCTTCTTCTTTGTGCGGGTTAGGTGTTGTGTTCTCCTCTCCTCTCCTCCCCAGGCTCGGGGACGAGGGGCTATCCTTTTATCACCCCGAGCCTGGGTGAGGGGTCACCCGGGCTATATATCCGGGCACACCTCCAGGAGCCATATCACCGTTTCGTCATCCAAAACCATCAGGCCACGCATTCCATTGGGTGTCCGGTATGTTGGACAGTCCTGGATGACATGGTCTGCGGTTTGTTCCTCAGCACAGGATACCAAGCCCCATCTGTGCATCGATGAGCGGAGGCGTCTGACGCCGGTCCGGAGGCGATTAAGCCTTACCCACACCGGTCTGGGTAAGTCCATCCTGGGAGGGGAAGGACCAGCGGCCGGGATGAAGTCATGTAGTTTGAGACACCGGGGATGCTCCGCTGTTGCAGTGAGCAGTGCCGTGGAGCAGGTGGTTAGGCTCCACGGCCCGGCAGGCGAAACATGCTGTGGTTCCTGTGCGGCGGAGGCCAGTGTGCTGGATGCCTGCGAGGATGGGAAGGTTGTCCACAGGAGTGGGATGCAGGCATCCTGTCACGATGCGCAAGGCTTCGTTGATAGCGCTCTCTGGGGCTGTATAGCAGGAGTGTTCCATCAGTGTTAAGGTGGAAGGCCGCTGACACCATCTTTGCCTCACTGAGCTTCAATCTCCATTTCCGGAGGTATGCCGCTAGTGTCTGCATGTCCTGGCTCAGTGTCTCCTCCACGGCCTGCCAGTCTCCAGCTGAGTACACCAGTGCAAGGTCGTCTGCATAGGCATAATTCCTGGAGAATATGGTCAGCAGGTCGTAGGTGTATATATATATATGTTATAAAGGAGGGGGCCAGGACAGATCCCTGGGGGACGCCGTTCTTAAGGCGTCGCAACCCGCTTCGCTGTCCGCTTGTTCGGCTTAGGGATTGCGACAACTAGGGCTCTTCTCTAGATTTTGAGGATCTTGAGTTGGCGCAAGCCGGAAGAGAGGAACGCTCTTAACCAGGACTTCAAGGCAGGCGCGGCATGGAGTATAAGCTCCGGGCAGATAGAATCAGGTCCCGGAGCTTTCCCTGGCTTTACATGCTGGAGGGCAGCAGCGATCTCTTCCGGTGTGAATTCACTGGAGATATTATCACCGCTAGGAGTTGTGGCCTTCCAGAGGTCAGACACTTCTTTTGCCACGAGACGTGACGATTTGCGGTCTTTGCCCTCGTATGTCCCAGTTTTCACAAATTGTGATGCGATTTTGTTTGCAGAGATGGGGCAGTGACGGGGGGAGTGTCTAGACCTACCAGTGAGGTTGTTAAGTATGCTGGAGTTAATGGCCTCTTCCCAGCGCTCTTGTCTCCTTCAGAGTCTAGACAGCAGGGCTGAGGCAAGTCTGTCTGATTCAGTTCCTGGGGGGGCCCAGAGGAAGGCACAGTAGAGACTCTCACACTCTGCATCCCAACACGGTTTGTAGCTATTGCGACGTCCGTGTGGGATGGACCGATGGCCGCTTTCACCAGTATGCCGCAGAGTTCCTGGTACGCCTCGTCCACATTGTTGATGTTAGGTGGTGGAAGGCAGCTTGTGGATCTATGGGTAAGGAGGCAGTAGCATTTCCAGTTGGCCTTTCGGAAGTTCCATCACTTCACCAGCTCACTTGGGATGAGGTCCACAAGTTTAGGCATGGTAATCAGCGATGGTCGATGTTGGGACCACGGGAACTTTCCTAGCACGTGTCTATCAGGGAGCCGGTTATCAACGCCGACGATCGCAAATACCAAGTCAGGAATCGTCCCAGTTTTCCAGCGACCTGAGACAAAGATGGCTGCGCCCTTGGGATCGTAGAACAGGGCCAGGAGGTTGTTAGCTGCCCAAGCAGACAAGTTTTCTCCGTTGGATATATTGGTGCTGTACCCCCAGTCCTCGTGCTGGCAGTTGAAGTTGCCAGCATAGAGGCAGGGTTGAGGGAAGACTAGTAGATGCACTGGTGTGATTCGCGAGGGTGGAGGCTTGTAGACGTTGGCGATTTTAAAGCCGCCAACGTCCACGCACAATTACTCAATCTCCGAGCCAGAGTCCAGTTCAACCTTTGATAGTAGCGAAGCCATGCTTCCTGCTTAGGGTAGATCCAGCTCGAGCGAAATTTGCTAGCTTATGAACTAGCTTATCTGCTGTTACGCAGTGGGTCTCCTGGAGGAGGATGACGAGGGCCTTGGTGGTTCAGGCCAGGTGCTCGATGCCTTCGATTTTACTGGGGGGTGAGCCTTTCGGAGTTCAGCTGCAAAATTCTGGGTTGGTAGCCGGCAAAGCAAGCCCCGCTGGCTGTTCTCCCCACCTGTGGCAGCCAAACACTATCCCAGGTGGTGGCCCTCAGTTGGCAGACTTTGCTTCATGTACGGTGGTTAATTGCAGCGGGGGGCACCAAGGGAAGGTGTCTGCCTCGCCCACCCAATGAATGAGCTGAGGTAGGCTTAGTGCAGGGGTGCCCACACCTTTTCAGCTTGGGAGCTACTTTTAAAATGACCAAGTCCAAATGATCTACCTACATTAAAAATGCTAAACATATTTTTATATATATATATACACTGAGTATATCTTATGTTGGTATACCTTGCATACCTGCATGAACCCGTATGGCACAATACAACACAACATTTTTGGTCATTAGCCTACCTTACTCTGATGACTTGCACTGAATGGAATCAGCCAGGGTTGCATAGTCCGGGCAGTAGCTGCTGGTAGCCATCCTCAAGCAGGCCTCCAAATGATCATCAGTCATGGTGGAACGGTATTTGGACTTAATAATCGTCACGTGGGAAAAGGCTGACTCACATAAATAAGTGGAGCCAAATAATGCAGTCAAGAAGGTAGCACATTTCCTCATGTTTGGGTACTTTTCCTCTGTGAGTAAGTTCCAGAACTGTCCATGAGCCCTGGCCTTCAGCTGAATGTCAGCTTGTAGTGTCAACATCTCGTCCTCCACTCCAGACGGGTTCAGGTGAAACAGCGTTGCGATTTTTGATGCGAGTGAATCAACCTCAACATCTTCCTGAAATGGGTAGCACATAAATGTAGCGACTGGCTCGAGTACGGCAAAGTCTTGAAAGCGTTTGTCAAACTCTGATACAATTGTCCCAATCTGCTCTGCGAAACGCGCACTGTCAAGTTGCGCACAAGCCTTCTTTTGCATCTCCAACTCTGACGCAAGGTTTTGGAAGTTCGACAAATCATGGCGCTGCAGTTTTGAGGACACATGTTGCAATTTTCGTTTGAAAGCATTAACTGAGCTAATCATATTGACCACGGTTTTGTCTTTTCCTTGCAGCTCTAAATTAAGATCATTCAACATGTTGGTCAGATCGGTTAAAAATGCCAAGTCTAGCAGCCACTGATCGTCATTTAGTTGGTTGTATTCTGCATGTTTAGTGACAAGGAGAAACTCTTTTATCTCCGGACAGAGCTCTCGGAACCTCTGCAGGAATTTCCCCCTACTAAGCCATCTCACATCAGTGTGTAGCAACAACTCAGAATGGTCGCAGTCGGCCTTCTCCAGATGCGAACGGAACAGTCGTCTTTGAAGAGATCTGGCTCGAATAGAACAGGCGATCTTCATTGCTAAATCCATTATTTCTTTCATGTTAAGCATTTTTGCGCATAATGCTTGTTGGTGTATTATGCAGTGATAATTAAGGAAGTCGGGGAAAGCATCGTCCTCCCTGCACTTGGCAATAAATCCATTCGAGCGGCCAACCATTGCAGGCGCACCGTCGGTGGTGATTGACACCAATTTACACAGAGGGAGCTGGGTCTTCTCGATGAAGTTTTTGAAAGACTGAAAAATGTCCTCTCCCCGCGTGTGTTCTTTCAGGGGCAGGATTGTTAACAGCTCCTCTTTTGCAGTCATATCTGTAAACACCATCCGAATGAAAATGCACAACTGAGCTGTATCACTTACGTCTGTAGACTCGTCCAATTGCAGTGAGAAACAATCGCAGTCCGCAATGTCCTTCTGAAGCTGCTGTGTCAAATCCTCGGCCATGACTTCACAGCGCCGTGTAACTGTACTTCTTGATAGCTGGAGAGCTTTGATTGAAGTTAATATTTCCTGTTTGTTTTTAAAGTCCCGAAACAACGAGTCAGCTGCTTCAACGAATGCCTCTTTTATCATCTCTCCATCTTGGAAGGACTTCTTGTGCTTAATGATGGCGTGACTCACCCTGATCGATGCTTCGGTGGCTGCCTTCGCTTTTGAAGTCACCTTCGTGAACAATGCCTGCTGTCCGGACAACTGTGATTTCAGTTCCCTCACCTTTCTCTTTCTCTGCTCGCTTTTTGGAGGGAAGTCAGTGTTGTATGTTCCATAGGACAGAGACTACAAGTGATGTGGATGTGGGCTACTGTATTTTGACACAAATGGGCTAATGTGAATTGATCTTACAGAATGCACAAGACAAGCAATGTCAAGTGGGGTGCAAAAAAAGAGTTAGCCAACAGATTCGCTAGGCCAGTGGTTATTGGAACAAAACCTTATTTATTATTTTTTGAATGGGGTTATTCTAGGCTGTCAATTCTACATTCATCTCATAGCAGTGAGCAGTGTATTCTGCCCTGCAGAAGCTAACCACAGTAACTACATGTATGCAAACAGTGAAACTGAGATAAATAGCTTTAAAGTTCTTTGACTATCCAGCCAAATGTGTTTTGGGTAGGTTAGTGGTAGTGCACTGACTGATAAAGTATTAATAAAGTAATATTTATGCATAAAAAAACATGACCACAAGTTTGACCCATGACCCCCAAAATGCAGATACTTCAGTCTACCTTTGGAGAGTTCCACTTTAGGAAAACATTCAGCACAACAACTAGACAACCAAGCATTAAAGAAAAATGTGGTTTCCTTGACTATAGTTGCTCCATGTAAACAAAGCATGTTCATGAACTCTGCACTTCCAGGGATTTGTCGCATCGAAACGTCGACAAATCTCCGGAAGCAAAATAATGAGGACTACAACACAAAAAACGTCTAGGAGGATGGGGACTCGCGGCAGGTGCACCATGCTAACCCTCTAGCTCTAGCCTACCCTTAGGCCTGGGTATCGATTCGAATTTCAAGAATCGATTCGATTCCGATTCACAAGGTTCAGAATCAATTTCACGATTCAAATCGATTTTATTCAATTCAATATCGATTTGGTTAGTCTTACTAAAACCTGTTTTTTTTTAGCTGTAACCTGAATTAGATGACTGCCCAGTTATGCAACACATCAATACTAGTATTATATTGACATTTGACAGCAAATGAATATGAAATATTGGTAGTTAATGGCTGAAAGCCTGAAACTGTATTTCTTGGATATGAAAAAGATTTTCAGAACAAAAGCTGTAATTGCACTGGAACTCTAACCTGGTGCATTATTAAAAATATTACATTAAGAATTCACCCCAAAGCTGTTAAAATAAAAATTTACTAATGTTTGTAAACATCTAGTCACTTGCCTGTGCCTCTCCCCATCTCTCCCTCTTGTGTTGGGAACAAGGTGTCTATTCTACTCACTGTTCATTAGTGATGACACATCAATAGCTAATTTGAAATGACACGAAATGTGAAAAAAAAGTGGCCATAAAAGCCCAAATGTGGGGGCTACTGACACATTCGAATGTCACTATTCCATCACTGATCTTAATTATGGGGGATTTTCCGTCTCATCGTGCTGCGTCCTTAAACTTGATTCACATTGGCTACTGTGCATGGTCGCTGAAGCACCCAATTCACATTGCTAATGGGGGATGAGCTGCATTGTTGTTACTGTAACGAATGTCTGAGCTTCCCGACTACCCTAACTAGCATGAGGCACAGTTCAGTAGTTAGCTAGGCTAGCAAGTTAACTAAATGTTGTTCAATGCCAGCTGCTGGCTGGCTAATATAACGTGCTTGCTAGCTTAACTCTATGAGATTGACAGTGTTGTGTTAACATACTAACTTATCAGAGTTAACTAACTGCATCAGTTTTGGACAAATTTGTGCAGAGGTGTTCATGATATCATTAGCCATTCATGTAGGGCTACTCCGGATTGATTCTACTCAGCTGTCTTCGACATTGTGAGTGCACGGAGAGGAGCAGAGAAGGAGCTGTTTACAGACAGGGCCAGCGTGTGTGCGAGGGAGAGAGGGACAGAGGGGCTGAGCACATCAACGCGCTGTGCGCAGTTCTACAATGAAATACGAGCAACATTTTACGGTACACTACATGTGACGAATAAAGAATCTGATCTGACTTTACCCATTATAAATAGTAAATAAAAGCTTGAGGCGGAGACTAAACAAATGTGCGGTTAACTAGGCACATATCCTCTCAAGGGCTTACGCAAGAGACACATTTGAACTACAATAAGTACCGAATGTGCAACACTAACAGGGTAAATAAATAAAAAATCGATCTCTGGACGTACGAATCGATCTCTAGGGAATAAAATGAGAATCGATTCAAAATCGGAAAATCGATTTTTTGAACCCAGGCCTACCTACACTATGAAGTTAGTTCAACAAAACGAAAAATATGCGATTGCACACACTCACACAAAAGATGTCAACCGACGCAAAGATGCTTCATTTACTTGAATTCTTTTGACTTTTTGCGGTGTTCCGGCAACCGATGGAAACTAACTCCCGCCAGTGCAGGTAAATCCTTGATTCCACAAATTGCACAGTATTTTGACATTGTCTGTGTTTTTCTTCAATAGCAAATACAGCTAGATAGAGGGTGTGACAAATGTTCTGAGTGACAAATGTTCGCTCGAGAGCTGCGTTCCGAATCGCCTACTACCCTACTATATAGTATGCCAAAACAGAATGTAGTATGTCCCAATACATAGTATGCCACATGCAGTATGGCAAAAGTACCAGGATGACCTACTACATCCGGTCGTATTTTGCAGTATGCACGCCAGCAGGCTTTTCTGGCTATTCTGACCCACAATCCTTTGCGCAGCGGTAATGTGCGTCACATGCGCGAGTTGACAGCTGTAGACGAATGTCGCGTTATGGACAGCGACGGATGTGGGCTAATTTCAAGGCGCAATGTTATGACAAGGTAGTATGTCCCAATTGGATGCCTACTGCTTGCAAAGTACGTACTTTCTAAGGGCAGCTGTAGTAGGTACTGGTAGTAAGTAGTAGAAGTATGCGATTCGGAACGCAGCCCTAGTGATGGCTACCGCTATTGTTCTGCCGAATTCCGACTCGTTCGCCTCATCCCGATAGCTCAGTTCGCGCAATGCATGCTGGCCAATTGAGTCTTTAAAAATAACAGTGTCTGTAGCCACCACATTCAGTTTATTGAACTTATTGCTAAAATACATTTTCTGGTTTGGTTTAAGTTCATTGTATAAACAAGATAAATATTACATGTGTTTAGAGGCTACAAAATCATAGACTTGAACTCTCCTTTAAGTAGCAATTTAGGCAAGTGCAGTAACTACAGTGGTGTTGATTTTTCCAGCTTCCTTCGTGCTTTCAATAAAACTCTTTGAATTTTTTGTGTTTAAATAACTGTTTATGTTTTGATCATGGCGGTCGGCATGTTTTAAAAGCTGAAAAGATTAAGTAATTGACAATAATGAAATCAAGCCCTCACTCTAGGCCGTCCTTGAGAGAGGGGTATCATTTTTGTCAATATCCATTACACCAAAGTATTTTTTAACCTATTTAGTCAACTTTTGCCCTTTATCATCATCATTATTGTCACTGTTGTTGCCATGGTAACTGACACATTTTTCATGTGCATTATTGTCCTCAGTATTTTACACAATGAATGAATGCAAAGGTCCACTGAATTACTTTTTTATTTTGTATATTACATTTGTGTTTAAGAGCCGGTAGAATTCTGATGTAGACCACAGTAACTGCAGCCCGTACGGGAAAACAGATACAGGGCAGCTACTGCGGTTTGCCTGTTCTGTGTGTGATTTTGTAGTTAATGCAAATGCATGGATGGATGGATAGGGTTTTTTTCTCTAAAATTGAGCAAGGTGGAACTCTGAAACTTCACGTCAACGTCACAAGATAAAACGGATAGAGAAGTTCAATTTCACTTCTAGCTCAATTTTGAAAATAAAACATTAACATATCTACAGTAAATTTCACAGGTTTCATTTGTCCTCATTTCTTAAAGATCCTGTAATATTAAGATCATGTTTTTAATCATTTTGCATCAAATTTGCAGTAAGTAAGTTGAAGGTAGGGTCATCGAAGAATGAAAAAAGACAATCCAATTACTTTGGTTAACTGGCAACAGTATTCAGTGGGCTTCACTAGTCAGTTGCTCATGACTCAGTAGACCTACACATTCACAATTTTTAATTATTTCCCTCTAAATGACATCAGCTCCTATTGTACTCGGTGGTATAATGAGTTTACATAAACATCCAGCTTATCTTAGTTTATAAAACATCTGGGATGATTGTGTTCATTTAGGCCTGGGATTCAGAACGTTCTAGGTTTTGAGAGTCACCTCCTCTAAATTGAGAATGGTCTGTAACTAGTTTGGCATTTTCCCCAAAACTGGGGAAAACCAAACTAGGAATAACCATTTTAACTTCCACAGCAAAGTTTTTAGGTGAGAGAAATGAAGAGAGGGAGATTTGCTAGAGGAAGGCAAAGCAGAGACAAACCAGGATTTTTTCTAATGGTCACTACGACATGGCTCATTGCAGAGGGAATAGTCTTGATGAAGAGCAGGGACACTCTAGTCTATCCTGTAAGGCTACTAACAAAAGTTTCCAAGGAACTGGACTTGCTTAATACACATTATCTATCTCATTTATCTCTGAGGAGTCTGTGAAATGACAATACCAGGGCTGAAGAACTTACCCAGAAGGAAAAAAATGTCTATTTAGAAGATAGAGAAGTTATTTTATTGAACAAAGCTTCTCAAAAGTTGTCTGCATCTCGTTGTGGCCCTCTAATTGTGACAGGTTGTCAAGACACAAACTGAAAACATGCAGACGGCATTATGAAATCACTTTGTCTTCATTTCATATGTTTTGAACCCCCCCAAACCGGCAATTGTACATAGCAACACATTAATTTTATAATTATGGATCAAAAACAGTATGAAACCCTTTTAACATGCTCCAGATCAGGATATAAAGTAAGTTATCGAGTTTCATGTGCTGAGATTTGAGATGTTTGGGATACTTGTTGTCAAGTTGGCTTAATGGCACTCTTATTACAGTACAGTAGGACCCCACTTATCCGAACCCAACGGGACCGAAGGTCGTTCGTATCTCTGAAATGTCCAGATGACTGAAACATATGTTAAAATGCACCAAATTCAGTAAGTGGTTTACTTGTTTCATATAGACTCATAATAGGCCGATAAATACCCTTAATTACTTGTGAAAATGCATCAAAATTGCAATCAAATAGCCAACTAAACTCATACAGCCTAGCCTATAATAGGCCTACAGTAGCCTAGAATAACAAATTTCCACTTGAGTGCATGCTTTGATCAAATACAGTACTTTATTCCCAAATGAGGCCTACGCTGCATCGATAGGCTACTGTATTTGCAGAACAAAATGGTATAGCCTAAAAACAACCCAACATTAGAACAATTAGAGTAAAAGATAATCAATAAATAAATAAATGAAATGACAGACAAGTTGTCGTGTCTTAGGCTATTGCAGCCTAAAGGAAAGTCTTTAAAACAACCGATGTAGGCTAACGGCTATAGGCTATTATTTAACAAATACAGTAGGCCTAGTAGGCTAATCTACATGCTTACAACACGTCTGTGTTCCTGAAGTCCATTAACTGGGAACGAAAAATGACTCGATACTCCTCTGCTTCAGGTTGCTGACGCGCTTTCTGGCTACCAAGGAATGCAGCTCTCGCGCAGCAGACTCGTTTGCGTTTTGCGCTCGACATTAAAGTAACAAAGAAATTAAACATGACAGTAGGCTACAGCCTAAAGGCAACATGTACTGTAGGTCTACATACAGTTCTGTTTTTATTCACAGTAGGATACAGTACATGTTTATTATGACAGATTTAAATGCAAGTAGGCCTTTTGTACTGTAATGAAAATCCCACCAGTAACCAGATAGAAGGCTAAAAAAAAAAAAGAACGTTTTTTAAGCCTGTCCGGTAGACCGGGAGGTTCGGATCTCTGAAGTTCGGATGAGTGGGGTCCTACTGTATTTGACTTAATACGTATGTGATGTAAACACTCCTGTTGATATGAAGAATCTTTATTACTGCATATCAAAGTCAAAGTCGGGTTTATTTATCACATACATCATACAGGTACGAGTAGTGAAATATTCTACCGGTAGCTCTTATATTGTGCACACACTAAGCAATATTTAGAGGTAAAAAATGTAAGAGAAATAATGTGTTATGTATCTAGATACAAAATACAAAGTATAGCCTACATACATAATAGAAAAACATCCACAGATGTGCAGACCTGCACATGCTACCTGTACCTGTACATTCACCAACTTAAAAAATAGCACAGGTACAGTGCCTCGATTTCACCAGTTTACTCTATTTGGCCATTGAAATAATGCCTAATGTTTTCCCATTTTTTCACCATAATGGAGTGTTGAGTGGAGGTAGAGCGGTCAGCTGGGGATCTCAAGGTCCCTGGTTCGATCCCAGCTCCCGGTGTGTGCCAAAGCGTCCTTGAGCAAGACACTCAACCTCAAACTTGCTCATGTGCAGCGCAGTGGTGTAGTACCTAGTATTGTCGCCTCACAGCAAGAAGGTCCCTGGGCCTTTTTGTGCAGAGTTTGCATGCTCTCCCCATGTTCGCAAGGCTTTCCTCCCAAAGAACCCAATATGAAAAACATGCAGAAGAACAAATGCTCTTCAGTCCGGTCCCTGACCAAGACCTGGACTGAGCACTTGGACCATGAATGATGGCTGCCCACTGCTCCTGGCTGCCTCTGGAGGATAACAGATTGGATGGAAAAATGCAGGTAATCCTTTCCACCAGCGACACCTGAAGTTGCATGTGTGTGTTGTGTGCGATGTTATCGCCACTGTGTCCAATGTGTGTCACTGCATGGCCAAAATAAAGACTGCCTCTCCCGGGTCCTGAGAGAGAGTTTATGACATGCAGTATGTACTACCGGAGTGTGCTAATAAGAATCGGTCTTACAAAAATATTCCATTAATGACAATTTCTATTATGATGAGAAATGGGTGTTGTATTTACTGTAATATTATTTCCTGTAGCCCCACCAACATCTCCACATTTCAATAGCTGTTCATACTGTAATTAATTTTCAATCTTTAGTGACTTTCATTGAACATGGAAACTTAAAAAAATCAGATGATCTCTCATGAGAGACATTTATGCTTCTTACTGTAGCTGAATAATATAATATAGATTTTATATAAGCCTGTTTCTAAATCACATTTCATCAAAATGTCTCAAATGTTCTGCATGAACAGGCCTACTATTTTCAGTACAGACCGGCGTGCTATCTCGGAATACAAACCAGGGCACCCCAAACAGGTAGTGTATCAACAGCACTGTCTAGTGGTCTTGTGCTCAAAAAAGGGATGGGAAATGCTGCTCTGGTAAAAAGCACCCTGATGCTGTGCCCTTTGGACAGCTGCCAGAGAAAACTGATTGCATATTTTATGATAGGTTCTGTTTTGAAAAGGGGTCAAACAAGTGCCTTGGCTGGATCAGGGAATGTAAAAAAAAAAAAAACGGAAAATTGACCTTTATTACGACTTTAAAACAAACAATCCATTTGGCTCAGCATAGTTGGCTATAAAGATGGTTTGAACAACCACTGCAGGGTGCGTGGGCAATGTGGCAAAATCCTTTAAAGGGAGAGGCCACCCATTTTATAAAATGTTACATTTGTTTCACTCTGTAAGGTATACAAAGCAGTAGTAAGAGCATCTTCCTCACAACAGTCTAGTTTTGCTTCACTGCAGCATATCCATAGGCTTTCTGCAAAATATGCAGGGTGCGATTTGTGAAAAAAATGAGGGGGGGGTGTTTGAAAATATATTTTTAGGACATAAAAATAACTTACATTTCATAAAATGGTGTGTTGGCTGTGCACATACACTTTTAAAGTGTCTTTCGATTGCGAGTTCCCTTAGATTGCAAGGTCTTATCTACCCATCACTATAATAGGACTAATATAACAGCAAATATTCTGAAATGGACAGTTTTTCCATCAGTGGCGGATAAGAAGCGAGTCTACTGTGTGTCTGTCGATAAAGGACTCAGAGTGGAGCAAAGTAGAGTAGGCTAAGGTAAAGAGCGGCTAACTCCTATACGCTACCCTTGACTACACAAGGCTAATGCTTTCTAGGATAGGCTGCCATTCAGTGACCTAAAAATTTAGGCTTACCACAATAAATGTTAGAGGATAATAGCCTATAATACATAGGCTACATGTAAACTATTATGAAGCCTATTCTAAGTCCTCTCGTAGATGTGGATGTTATAGCAGGCAGGCTACATTACTTGCTATCACTATGCCATTCTAAGGTATCGCTGTTCTTAATCAACTAGGCCGACACCGATTTATTTTGACGGCAAAGTGAATGGACCAGCAAAGGACTGTTGTCTGGCATGAGCGAGTGGAATGCGACAACGGGACTGAGAAGGGCTACATTTCAACCAGACATTCCAGTGAAACCAGGTAGTCAAAATAACTTACCTGATATAAAATGGGCACCGCAAACTCGGGCATTTTTGATGATGTCCTCAGTCCAGTCTGTACGCTTAATTATGGTGATTTCGTCTGTATTCCTCTGTTACTGTTTCAAGAATGCGCGCGCATTCCCACGTATGACCCACACTCGTTACATAACTTCTATAACATCCAGTGACAAAATATGTCATGGTACCTTGGTATGTCCACACCAAGGATTGAACTCACAACCTTTGCGGTGATAGGCAGCGCACTATCCACTCGCCGCACTATCCACTCGGCCACCGCTGACCTTGGGAATCTGTGGAGTCTTTTTATTTTGATGTTCTGGGATCACTGCCTCTTGTGGTAGCAACATAGAACTGCAGGTCAACAACGCCAACAGGGAGGGAGGGAGGAAGGGAGCGACAAATAGGATTCCCTCTTCAAAAATATACGGTTGCTTTTTCTAAGAAGTTACTCCTCTTGTGGTATTCTGGTCTTTGCTGAGTGGTAGAAACTGTAGGCATATAGCCTACACTCGTTTTGTCAAGAGTGCAGATCCAACTAGGCTACTTGTAAATGACAATAAGCGCACATTCACACAAAGGGCAGTCAGATTCTGCTGGGAGTCGGGAGTACGTGAATGCGTGACGGCGCTTGTGTGTTCTATTTTTAACGAATTGTGCCATGTGTGGGTGATATGATAAATCAATGTATTCAATTCAGTTCTAGAATGAACGCAAGTCTGTTACAGATGACCAGAAGGGGGGATAAAACACATCATCCCCAGCGATAAAAATTAATGATCAGAGAGGGGGAAATAAAAAGCAGAGATGCGGAAATCCCCTCCATCCTCCCCGGCAAATCGCACGCTGAAAATGTGTCCGCTTTCTGCTAAATTACCACTTCCATCCACTCAAATGCTGCGTTCAAGTGCTCCTCGGAAATATCGTATTTACGAGTTACGACCACATGAACGGCCCTCCAAGGTCATAATTACGAGTGGGAAATTGGGAAATAATGATGATACCCGAGTTTACGCGTTGTGACGTTTAATGGCATTCTGAACAGCAAAAATGGCGGAAAGAATGGAAACCCTGGCAGCAATCGACGGTAAAAAATGATAGTTTGTTATTCTGTTCTTTTGCAGTCCATTTTCAACCTAAACGTCTATCAATCACAAACACAGATGCTAACTAGTCTAGCTAAGCACATTTAGCAATATAGCTAGCTAAGCAACTATTAGCTAATTATACAGATAAGGGACTTGCTTTCGCTGAATTACCCACAGAAAAACATCCATCATCCTGGCGTCCATGTTTGTTGATGGTTTGTTGCTCTTTCCTGCCAAAAGCACTTGAATGCGTGTATGTCGTAATAACAACTTCACGACTGGTATGTACGAGCTTCGGAGGTGCACATGAACGCAGCAAAAGAATGTTGACAAGCAGCTAATTTAGTATTGTAGTTCAAGATAGTGAAGTAGTTCAAGATAAAGTTGTCTCCAGAAAAAAATGCAACTAATATCTTTACTATAATTAGAGAAACAGTAGAGGTAGGGAACGGTAGGTAGCGGTAGGAGTCCTTACTAACCATGCACCGCCTAGCCACCAGAGGGTGCTGTGGGCACGGGATTGAAACGTGGTTTAGACTGGCAGAAAGATCTCGATGTAATGAACGCACAACAGGGCTGTACATAAACTTTTTTAACACATAGCACTGGTGCTACAGGGGTTGATAGTTCTGTAGCACAGAGCCAGAAAGTTGTAGCACAGGTACAGTATAAAATGTCCATTATCACCTCTACTGAACACAAGTTATGCAGTTCATCACTTAAAACCACCCGGAAAGGGATGTTACTGTACGTATACTAGGGCTGGGACGATTCGTCGACGTCATCATCGATTATGCAAATGACGTCGGTTCTAATGTGACAAGTTCAAAAGTACACGATGCTAACTGATGCTACACAATGCTCACTCGTTTTTGTATAGTTTGCATCGCAGCGTCCTTTTGGGCTTGTCTTGGGTGTGCCTTTTTCTCCACTTCACCCTCATTTTGTCTGTTCTCAAGTCCTTTTTTCACTGGCGCTCAACACATTAGCTGCTTAGTTAGCTAGTGCTACCTGTAAATACACGGGCCGCCACAGTAAATACTGGAGGCAGTATCGCTTCGATTCTGCCGCAACTGTGAATGAGAAGAAGAAAGTATCAACAAGGAGCAATGTGGTTGTCAACCAGAGCAAGATCCTCGTGCGAAATAGGTAGCTAACGTTAATGATGAGCCTTGGTGGTGACAAAACGACTAACGTTAAAACCGAACAGACAGAAAATTAGGGTGAAGAGGTGGAGAAAAAGGCGCGACCTAAGGTATCAAAAGTGTGGGAGCACTTCAGTGAAAACAAACCTCAAAAGACTGTGCGATGCAAACTATGTAAAAACCAGTTGGATATCAGCACCACCTCTAATGCGGGAGAACTTGAACAGGAAACATACAGGGGCTGTTTCTTCTGACGACGGGTGAGTTTCGTTATATGCCTACAGTTTGTATGTATGTGTTACGATACATTAGCTACCCGTCTATGCTGCTGTAACGTTACTCTCTGCCGCTGGCTTGGAATGGACACTCAGCTGCAGCGCTACTGAGACATATAACAACGTAGCCTACTACCTGCAGCCTTTTAGTTGTGTATTATTATGGTCTGGTGTATTATTCCTTTTATTTAGCCAGATATCATACAGACTAGTTACACTCCTTGAAAGTCAACTCTGGTTTGAATGCCGGGAGACAGCCATGTAGGCTACGTTAGTGAAGTGTAGCCTATGATAGAACTTGCAAAACAAATGTCTCGTGGTGCCTCCTACAGAACGAAGGGGCTACGTTAACACCCACTCTGAGGCGACAACGTTACAAAAACTGTAAATGTATATACAACCAGACGTTTGGTGATAACTCTAAGCTACAAATGATACAGAATGCTGCAGCACGAGTCCTCACTAAGACTAGACGAAGGGCACATATCACACCAGCCTTAAAATCACTACACTGGTTACCTGTCAACTCTAGAATAGACTTTAAAATAATAAAATACTATTACTAGTCTATAAATCTCTCCAGTCACTGACCAGAATATATTTGAGACATGCTTGTTAGGTACATGCCCAACAGACCACTCTCAGGTACTGAACTTTTAACAGTTCCAAAAGCAAGGACCAAGAAACACAGAGAGGCAGCTTTTAGTTTCTATGCCCCCAACCTCTGGAACACCCTACCGGAGTGCCTAAAAAGGGCCGAAACAACGGAGGTCTTCAAGCGAGATCTCAAGACGTACCTTTTCGACCTAGCCTACAATCACTAGCCAGGACCTTGAGACACAGAAAGGCAGCCTCAAACCTACCTGTGAATCCTCTGTATACATTGGTATTTATCCTGCTATGCACTGTATGTATATCAAGTAGTGTACAGAAGCTGGTTACCCTGAAACAGGCTTGTTCTGTTCTGACAACCGTTTTCTGCCTCCCCTAGTGCCTCTCTCTCTCCCTCCTACCTTCTAACCAGGTCCAGTGGATGCCCTACTGTCGCCCGCAGACACGGTAACGTTACATACAAGCGGCTCGCTGTCTGTCGCACGCGTTCTACAGGGCAAATACACATAAAACAGACATATTTTTTCATAGCACGTGAGACATATATGTCGCAATGTACAGCCCTGCACAAACATATTCCGCTTGCACGTACATGTGCATGCACACAGCCAAAACAAAACTTTGGACAAAGCCAGATCCATGTGGGGGCATAAGAGACACAGGGTTTGGACTGGGGTGTGCGGGGATAGAGCTGCCGGCTCAGACCTGAGCGGGGCACCACTTCGAAAGTCTGGAGACATCTACATTGAAAATCAACCAACACTATCAATCAGAACCACTGCCCACATCTCCAACAGGATGAAAGATCTGCCTTATCAGAAATGATGTCCTCCAAACAATGGACACACTGGAATTGTGAATCAAAATAAAACATTCACTGCCCTAAAGACATTGGATTGGTTCAGAGTTTTTTTTTCAACGACTCAGTTTGTTTTCACCCACTTTTAATGTCAAAATCTGGATGAATGTCTTCAGTCTCTAGTTGAGCACAGCATTTAGGATATCTGTGGAGACATGGGTGCAGTATAATGTTTACATAGCAATGGGTGCAGTACAGTGACCTCTGGGCAATTTCCATGCATCCACCATTGAAGACTGTGTCTCTAGCCCACTCAGGGGCTGAAAGTGGGTTCTGTGGCGTGAATTATGGTGTGGTGGCGAGGCTCCACCCCTTTCGGTCACAGCCAGTCAGAGACGGTGTACTCCTCTCCGGGCTACCCACCGGCCCCCACCAGTGAAGATCATGTGTCTCTATTCCACTTTGGCTGAGTCCCAACTGACACTCTGATCCTAGACATGGTCCGCTTCAGACAGCTCTATTGTGAAAACTATAAATGTAATCCTGAGAACTTGCAGAACATTTCTATGTATAATATGTCTGTATATCTTAAAACCTTTAGTCATGGCGACAAGTTAGAAAAAGGGTAAAAGAGAAAATGCAACATTAGCAGCTCAAAAGTTAGTGCGGTACCATATGTTTCAATGTGGAGCACAGTTGCCGAACAAATCGTCATACCTCAAAAACGGTAAGTCACACAGCTTAGATACTTACATTGTATGAATCAGCACAGTTGTGTGAACATTTCGCTATATAATATGTGTATGAGCTATTAAAACTGTAGGCATAGCGACAAGTTAGAAAAAGGGTAAAAATGCAAAATTAACAGCTCAAAAGAGAGTGCAGCACCATACGTTTCAATGGGGAGTGCAGTTGCCGAACAAATCGTCATACAGCGAAAACTGTAAGTCACACAGCTTAGATACTTACATTGTACGAATCAGCACAGTTGTGTGAACATTATGATTTGTAGAGGAGCTCTGAAATGGATGAGTCGAACGACTTCTCTCAGGCGGCTACACCAACGTGTGCCATTTATTAAAAAAAAACAAAACTAAAATAACGTGAGGAAACGGCAGCACAAAAAAACAGTTCCTAACTCACTAAGGGGAATTATGTATCTTAGTGCTCACTACACACGTCCTCCCAGAATTCACCTTAATAAGAAAAGTCAGGGTGGTAGGGGGGGGGGGCGTATCTCTCTGCCCCCACGGCTCTGCAGAACAGGAGCTGGGGGCGGGTCACCAACAGGCGAAACCCCAGAGTCCCTGCGACCAGGGTGGGGCAGGGGTCGGGAAAGGGGCAGGGAGCCCGGCAGCGGAAGGGGGCAGGGCTGGCGGGCGCCCCCGCCGCGGGGGGAGTGCCAGACCGACAGGGCGGTCCAAGTCCAGGTGAGCAGGTTTGAGGCGGTCAACCGAAATCCGCTCCAGCCTGTCACCAACCTCCACCACAAAGTGCTTATCCTCAGTGTCCCGCACACGAAACAGGCCATCGTAGGGAGACTGCGGTGAGCGTCATGGCGGACGGAAACATACTCTGCTGACCGCAGTCCAGCAGAAACATAGGACTGTGGGATGCCATGTTGAGAGGTGGGGATCGGAGCGAAAGCCTTGGCTACATCCTGCAGCATGGACCGTTGGCAGCTGGCGGACTGAGGAGCTGTGGCGTTCGGGAGGAAATCCCCCGGGACTCGAAGCGGCTGCCCATAGACCAGTTCAGCGGACGAACACTGGTGATCCTCCTTAGGGGCGGTCCTGAGGCCGAGCATGACCCAAGGAAGCTTGTCGAGCCAGTGGCTGTCCTTGAGGGCGGCGCGCAACGCGGCCTTCATCGAGCGATGGAACCGCTCGCACAACCCATTAGCTTGAGGGTGATATGCGGTGGTGCGATGGAGCTTCACCCCCAAACCCGCTGCGACCTCACCCCAGAGCTCTGACGTGAACTGCGCGCCTCTGTCCAAGGAGAGGTCAGACGGGGTGCCGAAATGGGCGACCCAGGACCCAATGAAGGCTCGGGCAACCTCAGCTGATGTTGTAGAAGACAGTGGGACGACCTCCGGCCATCGTGTGGTCCTGTCGACCATGGTGAGGAGGTACGTAAAACCACGGGAGGGCGACAGGGGACCCACCAGGTCCACATTCACGTGGTCGAACCTCCTTTCCGGCACCGGAAACTGTGCCAGGGGGGCTTTGACGTGCCGGAGCACTTTGGAACGTTGGCACTCCATGCAGGTGTCAGCCCAGCCTCTCACATCTTTCTTGAGTCCGTGCCAGACGAACTTTGCAGCCACCAACCTCTGTGAAGGCTTTCTGCCCGGGTGGGACAGGCCATGGACTGCGTCGAAAACGCGCCGCCTCCATCCGGCCGGCACAACAGGGCGAGGCTGGCCAGTAGAGACATCACACAGGAGTGTGTCGCCGGCGTCGCCGAAAGCCACCTCCCTCAACTGCAGCCCCGTGACGGCTGTCCTGCAAGCCTGCACACCCGGGTCGGTGGCCTGGTCCACCGCCATCTGACTGTAGTCAAGCCCCAAATGAACGGCCCCAGTGACTGCCCGGGAGAGGCAGTCGGCGACTGGGTTGGCCTTCCCGGCGACATGCTTGATGTCCGTGGTAAACTCAGAAACGTATGACAACTGCCGCTGCTGACGGGCGGACCACGGCTCGGCCACCTTAGACATAGCGAACACCAGTGGCTTGTGATCGACGAAAGCTGTAAACTGGCGGCCCTCCAGTAGAAAACGAAAGTGCCTAACGGCGAGTAAAAGGCCAAGGAGCTCCCGGTCAAAGGTGCTGTACCTCCGTTCTCTGGGGTTCAGCTGCCGGCTGAAGAAAGCGAGCGGCTGCCATGCGACGCCCAACCACTGCTCATACACCGCGCCGACAGCGTAGTCAGAAGCATCCGTTGTGATAGCGATGGGTGCCCCGGCCGACGGGTGTGCCAGCATTGCCGCATTAGCCAGAGCAGCCTTCACATCCTTGAACGCCTTGTCCCTCTCCACTGACCACTCTACCGCATGTTTGGGGGCCTTGCCCTTCAAAGCCTCATACAGGGGCCTGAGAAGGTGGGCAGCTTGGGGAATGAGGCGGTGGTAAAAGGACACCATGCCGATGAACTCCCAGAGGGACTGGGCCGCGTGTGGGCGCGGAAAGTTTGCGACGGCCTCCACCTTAGACAGAAGAGGGGCCGCCCCATCCTTGGTGACGCGGTGGCCCAGGAAGTCGATGGTGCTCAGACCAAACTGACATTTGGCCGGGTTGACAATCAGCCCATGCAGGCTGAGCCTCACAAACAGGGTTCGGAGGTGGGACAGGTGCTCTGTAGCGGAGGTGCTGGCGACCAGGATGTCATCCAAGTACACGAAGAGGAAAGGTAGGTCCCGTAACCAACCCATGAGGCGTTGGAAGGACTGTGCAGCGTTCTTGAGGCCGAACGGCATGCGGAGGAAATCGAACAGTCCGAACGGGGTTGTCACTGCTTTCTTGGGGATATCCGAGGGATGGACGGGCACTTGGTGGTATCCGCGGATGAGGTCTACCTTGGAAAAAATCACCTTCCCAGCCAGGTGGGCAGAGAAGTCCTGGATGTGAGGGACAGGGTAGCGGTCCGGCGTTGACGCATCATTGAGTCGACGGTAGTCACCACAAGGGCGCCACCCGCCGCCAGGCTTCAGCACAATGTGGAGGGGCGAGGCCCATGGGCTGCTGGAGCGGCGGATGATGCCGAGGCGCACCATGTTCTCGAACTCCACTTTAGCGATGGAGAGCTTGGTTGGGTCGAGGCACCAAGCCCGGGCGTGCACCGGTGGGCCGGTGGTGGTGATGTGGTGTTCCACCCCATGCCTGGTAGTGGCTGACGAGAAAGTGGGCTGAGTGAGGTCCGGAAACTCGGAGAGGAGGCAGAGAAACACATCTTGGTTGGAAAGCATGCTGGAGCCTGATGGAGTCTGTGTCACTGAGCGTACACACGTGTGAAGAAAGGTGACAGCGTCAATCAGGCGTCGATTCTTGAGGTCCACCAGCAGTCCATGGGCACAAAGGAAATCGGCACCGAGGAGGGGAAAAGCCACATTAGCAGTGATGAAATCCCAGCTGAACTGCTGCCCATTGAAACACATTTCAATCCGCCTCGTGCCATATGTACGGATCGGGCTGCCGTTAGCAGCTTCCATGGGTGGGCCGTGAGTGCCAGGCAGAGCATCCACGCTCAATGCAGGTATGACGCTCCTCTGTGCGCCTGTGTTGCAAAGGAAACGCCGCCCCCGAGATGGAGTCCAGCAGGAAAAGTAGCCTATTGCCCTCCCTGCCAATGCTCGCGGCCACTACTGAGCGCTGGCCCTCTCGTTTCCCGACGAGCCGAAACTGCACGGGGTGTCGCACTTCTTTGCCTTGGCTCCAAACTTTGCATGGTAGAAACACAGGCTGGGTTCCTGTCGCCGATTGGGGGTTGCCAACCGCAGCGTCACCAGGTGGCGTTGTGTGGGGACGAGCAGGAGACAGCGCGGACGCACAGTGTTGTTGGCCGGCCAGGAAAAACTTATCAGCCTCCTCAGCAAGCTCGTGGTGGTTGGTAATGCTGGTGTTAGCTAAAGCGGCTCGTACCTGAGAGGGTAGCTGTCGCAGAAACAGGTGGACAAAGGAAATCCGGCTCACGCGGACCCAGTAGATTCAGCATTTTGTCCATGAGTTCAGATGGCTTGCTGTCGCCCAAGCCTTGCAGTGAAAAGAGACGGTGGGCTCTCTCAGCGTCGGAAAGCTCAAATATTTTCAAGAGGTGAGTTTGAGTGCCCTATACTTCCCTTTCACCGGGGGATTTGTAAGGAGGCTCACCACTCTAGTCGCAGTCGAACACCCGAGCGCCGACACTATGTAATAATACATAGTTGCATCCTCGGTGATATTGCGAACTGCGCCTCCGCCTGGGCGAACCATGTTGCAGCTGACGACTCCCAGAACTCCGGCAATTTAAGAGAAACTGCGTTGACTTCAGTCATGTTCAGAGGAATGTTATCACTGAATACTCTCAGGATACAAACGTCGGGGTCATCAGTGTAGAGGAGCTCTGAAATGGATGAGTCGAACGACTTCTCTCAGGCGGCTACACCAACGTGTGCCATTTATTCAAAAACAAAACCACACTAAAATAACGTGGAACATATATAAAATAACGAGGAAACAGCAGCACAAAAAAACAGTTCCTAACTCACTTAGGGGAATTATGTATCTTAGTGCTCACTACAATATATAATATGTGTGTGAGCTGTCAAAATTGTAGGAGTGCCAGCAGTTTACAAAATGTGTGAATATTTTCAGAGCAACTCCTGCCACTACTCTAAAAACAAAGTTTCTGAACATTCCAAAAGCAGTTTCAAGCAGTTTCAATGGGACAAAAAATAGTTTTAAAAGTTACATTTCTATAAAAGAAACTATAAAAAATCTGAATGGATCCATTAAAGAGCTAAACATTATGAACATTTTAAAGTTTGAATGAAGTTTCTAGCACAAAGTATAAAGAAGTAGTTAAGGAGACAAAAACTGGGGAGAATAAGAAAGAAAGAAAGAAAGAAAGAAAGAAAGAAAGAAAGAAAGAAAGAAAGAAAGAAAGAAAAAGAAAAATAGTGGGAATATCACCAGTTAGGCTAGTAACAGTAGTAGTAGTAGAAGTAGGCTAGTCGTAGTAGTAGTAGTAGGCTAGTAGTCGTAGTAGTAGGCTAGTAGTAGTAGTCATAATAGGCTAGTAGTAGTAATAGTAGTAGTAGGCTAGTAGTAGTAGTAGTAGTAGTAGGCTAGTAGTAGTAGTCGTAGTAGGCTAGTAGTAGTAGTAGTAGTGGTAATAGGCTAGTAGTAGTAGTAGGCTAGTAGTAGTAGTAAGTATTAGTAGGCTAGTAGTAATGCACTTTATTGATCCCAGTGGGGGAATTGCGATGTTGTTGCATCAAAATACAATATAACATGATTAATTTACGTAATAACACATCAGATATACATGTATAGTAGATACAAAATTCAAGATTCAAATTTACAGTAGACTAGATACAAAATATACAGAAAGACAAATATATGGTACGTCGAGGACTTAGATAAATGCAACAACTGCTTCACAATTGTACGGTATACAGCCTTCGAGACAGTCTCTCTCTCCTGTCAGTTGTGTTGTGTTGCATTGTCAGGGGGGCACTACGTAAATGAATCATGTTCATTCATTGATGACTGGTTGATATTTCAGGAGGTCATGCCTGTGGCAGATATGCATATTTAATAGCTACCCTGTATTCAGCCGACGCAACCTGGATAAAACATTAATCACTAGCAAGTCTAAATATACCAGGGGTTAACCCCACCCGGATCTTAACCCACCTACATAATGTCACTAGACATGCTTACACTTATCAATATACTGTATTTGTCATGGTCTTGCCCTTTTTGCCCATGTCTCATGTGTTCTCTCTCTCCAACCTCTTGTCTCTGTGTTCCCCTGTAGGTCCACTAGACCCCTCCTGTCCTTCCCCCTTGGTGACCCCTCCCCCAACCTCTTGTCTCTGTGTTCCCCTGTAGGTCCACTAGGCGTCCTCCTGTCCTCCCCCCTTGGTGACCCCTCCCCTCTCTACCCAGCTGTCTCCCATTGTGTCATTAGTCCACTAATGAAACTAAACTAGAACTACTATGGACCGGGCAATCTCCATGCACCCACCGGCGAAGACCGTGCATCTCTAGCCCACTAAATATATAGCCTACCTGAAAGGGATGGGATGGTGCTCAGAGCAGATTAAATTGTACAGTTTAGTTAAATGCATGAGTAGGCTACTTGTGGATCTTGAGAAAGTCTCATAATTGCTCTACCACTGTTTAGGTCATACAATGGATGTGGGTGGGCACCGTGAAAAATCTTTCAAAAACATGTTAAACTCTCGATTTCAAAGACAAGTTCACTGAGGGGGTAATTCGTGTCCGTTGGTGTTCTGACATCCAATTCGCCACAAAGTATGAATCCTGTAGGGTTTTATTGATCATTTTATGAAATCCATTGACTTTTTGAAGCGACCATTCAAGACCGTAGATGTGTAGATCAATCCGCAGAGGGGATTCAGGAAGCGGAACTACTTACGGTAGCTATTGTTATTGTTTATGTTGCTAGGCTACCTAGTTTGCACATGTATGTGCTGCGACTAAATAGTTATATGCTAAATATTTTAAAAAGCCTTTCCAGATGAACTAGAATCTTACTTTATGGCGAATTATATGTCAGAACGCCAACTAACACCTTTTTTGTCTTTGAAATTGAGAGTTTAACATGTTTTTTGAATGATTTTTCGCGGTGCCCACCCACATCCATTGTATGACCAAAACGGTGGTAGAGCAATTATCAGACTTTCTCAAAAGTGCTAGTTTTGTCAATGTTTTGATCTGAACCATTGCATATGATCATAAGTAACTTTAAAACAGGGCTAAACATGCATTTTCCCATTACTACTCTTTTAACTGCGTTTAGGAATGAGGACCAATGTGTGTATCAATATCAACATGTTCCACCAGACAGCTCATTGATCTGGTAATTCTGTACCATCTCCACAGTCATTCAGCCCTACTAAAGCTTAATTTATACTCAGTCAACAAGTGTCGTACGACAAATGTCTGTCGATAGAAAAAAAATCTTGACCAACATTTAGTATTTATACTTCAGCGAAGTGTCTGATCACCTCCCTGGTATCTTGCAGACGTGTGGCTGATTGTCTCTATGACAACATCAAACTCGGGGCTGTTACATTGTTTACATTGCATGCATGATGGCCGCTGCACTAGTGCTGGTGGCTGAAATAGATAAGATTATAGGGAGGAGGAAATAATTTTAAATTAGATTTTGTTGAGAGGGGGAAAAGAAAGAAGTGGTGGTCAGTTCTCCACTCAAAAGAACAAGAGAAATTCAAGCGGAGTACCTGCTTGTTCAACAGATGTGAGAGATGGACGAGGAAATGCACTTTCGTTATTTTAGAATGCCTGCTAACCAAGGAAGCCAAAGCATATCCATGGCAACGAACGTGCCTTCTATCTAGCTATCCAATCACAGCTGTGCAACGAAAGTGACAGCATCTGCGACATGTTTGGTAGGTGCAAGACACCCCTGTCCGACACAAAAAAAGTGTCGACAGTGACGTAATTTCTGTCTGTTGACACTTTTCAGACAAGTTTCGTACGACGAAGTATAAATTGGCCTTAGCGCTCCTTCCTGCCTCTGCATTGTTATGCTCTCCCCACCCCAGCAGCTCAGGAGAACACATATACATTACAAACCATATACTGTACAGACCAATGTTGTGCAGCTGTGCTGTTTGTCCCAGTAGTATTGTATTTATCTAGGCATGTAAACACACACACACACACAAACACACAAAAACACATTATGGCCATCACGTCAGTCCCTTCAGTGACCTAAGACTCCAGCTTAGCCTGTGGTCCCCTTAGTGATAGAGGGGGCCGTTGGACTACATTAAGGGATGACACTGCGCAGCTGGAGACAAGACATTACATTCTGCTGATTGGGACGAAGCTTCCTCCACTCTGATGTGTTTGGCAGTAGATCACAAATGTGCACACACTGCTGTCCTGGCCCCACACTGTGAAACACACACACACACACACACACACACACACACACACACACACACCGTCTCCCCCCCCTTACACACACAAAAACACAGACCAGAGAGAGACACACTGCTATCCAACACACACATGGCTAAGGTCTACAGCCCCTAAACCCCCTACTCAGACAGCCATGGCAGGGAAGCTTTGTACATTAAATGACATTAAACACACTAGTGAAAAGATAATAATAGAGCAAACAGAAGTAAACAAGAAAACTGCACAGAGTAAAGAGTTACCCAGAGAGAAAGTCCTCATGGAGGAGTTTCAACACTGTGGCCAGTCCTCACTCTTGAGAGATGGTCTTTTCTGTGGCCGAAAAAAATGTTTCGGTATGCAAATTACACAATATCTCATTAAAAATGCATACATTTGGCGATTGAAGATGGCGCCCGTGGTACTAAACATGTCCTGCCCACACACACATGCACAGAGCCACAAAATGCATCCATGGACGGAGGTCTGTGCTGTCCGAGCACCATTTCTAGTTTATTGTGTCCTGCCTAGCTTGTTTAGCAGCTTTCAGTTCAGTGTTGCTGATAAAGATGGGAGACACGTACCTGTGGAGGTATAGCAGCCGGCTGGAGATCGCAAGGTCCCCAATTCGATCCCACCCCAAGGTTCGCAGCGTGTGCCAAAGTGTCCTTGAGCAAGACACTGAACCCCAAAATCGCTTATGTGCGGCACAGTACCTTGTACTGTCGCCTTACAGCAAGAAGGTCTCCAGGCCTTTCTGTGTGGAGTTTGCATGTTCTCCCTGTGTTCGCAAGGGTTTCCTCCCAAAAGAACTAGGGATGCACGATAAATATCGGACAGATTATCTGGCCGATATCAGGAATTATGACGTCATACAGATACATCCGATAACGTAGAAGGAGTAGTAAAGGGAAAATACATGTTTAGCCCTGTTTTAAGGTTACTTATGATCATATACAATGGCTCAAATCAAAACGTTGACAAAACTAGCACTTTTGAGAAAGTCTTTTGAGAAAGAGATAATTGCTCTACCACCATTTTGGTCATACAATGGATGTGGGTGGGCACCGTGTAAATAATTAAAAAAACATGTTAAATTCTCAATTTCAAAGACAAGAAACTCACCGAGGTGTTAGTTGGCGTTCTGACATATAATTCGCCATAAAGTAAGATCATAGTTCATTTGGAAAGGCTTTTTTAAATATTTAGCATAGAACTATTTAGTCGCAGCACATACATGTGTAAACTTCCGCAAACTAGGTAGCCTAGCAACATAAACAATAACAATAGCTACCGTAAGTAGTTCCGCTTCCTGAATCCCCTCTGCGGATTGATCTACACATCTACAACGGTCTCGTCAATACAAGTCAATGGATTTCATAGAATGATCAATAAAACCCTACAGGATTCATACTTTGCGGCAAATTTGATGTCAGAACAGCAACGGGCACCAATTACCCCCTCGGTGAGCTTCTTGTCTTTGAAATCGAGAGTTTAACATGTTTTTGAATGATTTGTCAAGGTGCCCACCCACATCCATTGTATGACCTAAACGGTGGTAGAGCAATTATCAACTTTCTCAAAAGTGCTAGTTTTGTCAACTTTTTGATCTGAACCATTGTATATGATCATAAGTAACCTTAAAACAGGGCTCAACATGCATTTTCCCTTTACTACTCCTTTAAGTTTGATGTGTTGCCTCCTTTTGCCTGTACAGCATTGCTGCATCGCCTGCACAACGGACGGCCATCATCTATAGCGTTTCCTTGTTTATCTGGTTTAAAACCAAAATAGCTCCATATTAAACTTTTAGAGTTTCTTCAATAATGTTACATTTGATGGTGCGGACTCGGCGCTAGGGAACGCTTCTGACATTACGATAGCCTACTGAGAACAAGACTGGCTCGCGCCTAGACATACGTGACAGCGGCTGGTGATTTGGTCCGCAACTCGGCAAACCCCGAAATGCGCTAGGGGGCAAAATAAAAGAAAAAAGTTATTTTTCGTTTTTTTTTTTTTTTTGTATTACCAAAGTTGTGAAAAACCCACTTACTATAACAGACAACAGTTTTAGGTTCATGAAATACGTATAATTAGTCTGCAAACTAAGCTCGTTTTTAGCTGATTTCGAGTCGGGTTTGGGGGCGGGCAGATCGATTAGCATGATTTGGTTTCATTGGCTATTGCTTCTGGGTTCTCCGCCCCCCACCCTTCCCCAACACGCCGGCTTTGTTTACATTCAGTCCCAAGTTTAACCATGGATGCTACAGCTTTTGCTAAAGAGGAAGACGGGGATGGCATCCAGGACATGGAAAGAGTTTTAAGAGCAGCTAAAACTCCAGCAGAGCAGGACTCGTTCGTACACAGAGTTGTATTCTTGATGAACTGTGATACAGGGATGACTGTATCACGTTAGTCGTTAAGCAGTAGCTCCTTTCTAAACAAGTGACTAAGTCTAGCTAGCATAACAAAGGCACTAGCACTAACTAACAAAGGCTAGCTAGCTAACGTTAGCTAACATGCTAGATAGCTGAGCTGTCCCTTCGTTCCTAAACTAGCCAGCTACCTAGCACAGGGACATGGCTATAGCTAGTGAGCTATCCCTTTGTTCCTAAACTAGCCAGCAAGGCAGCTTATATCTAGCCAGCTGCCTAGCACAGGGACATGGCTAGCTAGTGAGCAAGCCCTTTGTTCCTAAACTAGCTAGCGAGGCAGCAAATATCCAGCCAGCTGCCTAGCACAGGGACATGGCTAGCTAGTGAGCTAGCCCTTTGTTCCTAAACTAGCCAGCGAGGCAGCTTATATCTAGCTAGGTAGCTATATTAAAGAGAGAAACAGAATGAGAGAGCATGAGAGGTATGGTAGTCTGACACCTTTGTTTTTTGTTTTGGTTACAGGATGAGCAAAGCTCCAGGCCTGTGAGGATTTGCAGCTCTCCCTGGGCCCCTCCATACCAGCCAGCAAGAAGATCACTATACACTACAGCTTTGATTTTGCACAACAGGTGAGAATACGTTCATCCTATCATGCATTAGCTAGTCTATTTAATCAACACTTTCTGGTACTATTTTATCTATATGGAGTGCCAGTACTGTGGGCAATAGTTTTATGTACTTTTAATGAGAGACCTGGCATGGTTGTGGCCAGAGAACACCGTGATGCACCGGCAGTCGAGTTTCAGCTACTGCGCAAGCCTGATGTCCTGCCCCCCAGAGAAGGTATTCTTGTGCAAGCCCCACCCGGACTGGACATGGCCAGACAGACGTATCTCTTTGACAAGATCAGAGAGTTCTGTTCTGATGAGGGACGAGACGTCACATATCCCCCGCCAAACTCCACAGCAGCTCAGAACAAGACTGTCCGCTTGTAGATTCACTGCAGATCATCAGGACGGACAGCACTGCAGGAGAAAGGCCACAGCCTTTTCCTGTTTGTATACTGAAGCGTTGCTTGTTCTCTTGCACAGACTTGCCCACACTTGCACAGACTGCATTGTTAGAATATTGAATACTGAGCTGAGTACTGGTGTTATTACCTTGAGTATTGAGCTGGGGACTGTTATTACTTTGTTGTACACTTGATCACAATGAACACTATGCACCTTGTCTATAAAACAGACAACTGACTGTACACTTTAACACTTAGACTGTTGCCTTTTTTTGTACACTTTACTACCTATGCTTGTACTTTATATCATGTATGTGACAATAAAGAACGTTACATTTGAACTTAATCTTATATTGTGTTGTGAATGCAGTTAAGAACAAGATTAATACTGACTCAAAGAGTGTGGGGTCATCAGTGAGAGAGCACCCCACTTGGCAGCCACTCTCAGTTAATACCCCAAGTTGACAACCCCTCTGACAGATAATGACAGATCGTCCAGTGTCAGGGAGTGCTCAGTGCTCAGTCCCCAGGGAGTGGCTGGGGGTGGGGTTACCAGGCTATTGTTCACGCCCATTACCTGGCAGTCAGAGGTGTGAAAATGTTGGAGAACTTTGGAGGAGGATTTCTCAGCTAAGTTGATTTGGCAGTACTAGCATTCAAATAAGCATATCTTCTTCAACTATGTTCAGATTTCAATGTATGAGACCTCATTTGAAAGCTTACAATCTGCACTTTCATAATCTGTAAAAAACTGAAAAATGATTTTGCCTAGTTGAGGACCAAATTACCAGCGGCGGTCATGCAACTCCGCAGTCACAATATTGACGTTATCTGTATTACAGATAACGTCAATATTGTGACTGCGGAGTTGCATGTGTGCGCGAGCCAACACATTGGGAGCTGCAACAACGGTGTCGCGAGCCAATGACTCCGGATATGTGTGCGCGAGTCAACAAATTGGGAGCTGCACAACAGTGTCGCGAGCCAGTCTTCTCATTAGCATAAACCAGTGAATTTGGGAACAGAGGTAACATTTTCCCCCTGCCGTGTTCAACGGTAGTACCGTATTCCACGGTAGTACTGTTGTATAGAGCTTATAGTATAGTTGGTACCGTGACGTTTTGGCACCGCGGTAGACCGTTGGTACCGGTATATCGTGCAACACTAGTTCTAACTCATTTGGCCGATAACAGATACAGATCCCTACACCTAATTGCAGAGATCATAAAATCTCTTCTGTAGTGGAATTAAAATAGGGCCTACAGTATTATTATGCATATTCTTATCGTGTTGGCCCACCAGCAAATGCAAATGAAGCTTAAAATTACGTAATATTCATTCTTGGTGCAAAATAAGATCTGCGGGTATCGGCCGATCTCCGATCTTGCATTTTAATGCCGATATCGGCCGATACAGATACCATGCCGATAATATCGTGCATCCCTACTTCTGTGCGTTATGTAGCCACAGAATATGTGGTGTTTTTGTGTGTTGGCTGTAAGCCGACACACCAAGAAGAGGGAATCCTTTTTGTCGCTCCATCCCATGTCGTTGTTGACCTGCAGTTCTATTGTTGCTACCACAAGAGGCAGCGGTCCCAGAACATCAAAACAAAAAGACTCCACAGATTTCTCAGGTCAGCGGTGGCCGAGTGGATAGTGCGCTGTTTATATTATACCTCCATGTGCGCTGTCTATCACCGCGAAGGTTGTGAGTTCAATCCTTGGTGTGGACATACCAAGATACCATGACATATTTTGTCACTGGATGTTATAGAAGTAATGTAACGAGCGTGGGTCATATTTGTTAATTATAGACCCTTTTACAGCCTAGTCAGCAGAAGTATGCGCGCACATTCTTGCAACAGTAGCAGAAGAAGACAGACGAAATCGCCATTATTAAGCATACGGACCAATACATCCATGGTACGGACTGGACTGAGGACATCATCAAAACGTTGAGGAACATCATTGAGTGCACCTTTGGCGTGTTTGCAAAACGAAAAAATAGTGAAGCCTACTGATTTCGCGTTTTCACTCCTCTTCCATGGTGCAATTGTGGGATACAACACGCAAAACTCCACATTTAAATAGGGCCGTCTTCACACTTTTGCACCTGTTGTCATTCACGCAATTATCCTTGATAGATCACCTGCAAAATGCATTCCAACTAAACTCACAATCTGAAGGACTGCCAACGCAATTTTGCACTCTTTATTTGGGATCTTAGTAGATAAGACCCTAAGAAACCATTAAATCTGGAGCGGATCCGCATCACTGGGCGCCCAAACACGGCCAGTCATTTACCTCCATTCATCTTTTTGACCAGGATTACAAAAAAACTACCAGACCTTGGAACCCATTAGCCTAAATTTTGGAGTGGATCCGAATCACGGGGCGGGTCCACGAGTCATTTCTTGGTTGGTTTGTTTGTTAGCAGGATTACTGAAAAACTACCAGACTGATTTTCATGGAACGCACTTAGAACACATTCAACGGACCACCCAAAAACGATCAGCCATTCACCTTGACCGGCCATTCATTTTTAGTTGGTTCGAGTGTTCGAGTGGTGCATAGTCAGTTGTCTATTGTATAGACAAGGTGCAAGGTGTCACGTGTTCACTTGTTGGTCCAGGGGGTGGCATGTGTGCCATTGTTATAATTAGAGTGAGGGCCTATGTATAGTACGACCAGAGTACTATAAACAACTGACTCTGCACCACTGTACACTCGAACCAACACCTGACAACACTTGAGCAATTGAACACCTCGTCTATACAATAGACAACGGAATCTGCACTACTGTACACTATCACTTGAATCAACACCTGACAACACGTGAGCAATTGAACACCTTGTCTATACAATAGAAATCTTACTCTGCACTACTGTATACTACTGTACAGTATACTTGACATGTTATGTAATTGCACTGCCTGTATCATGGACACAGTCACAGCCATCCATGATCAGATACTGCTGTCTGGACATGTCCTGTCCGGGTGGGGCTTGCACCTGAAGACCATCTTTGGGGGGGCTGGACATCAGCGTTGCACAGCAGCCGACACCTGACTGGTGTTGCATCACAGTGTTCTCTGGCCTCAACCACACCAGGCATCCCTGCATCAAAGCTGCAACAGAACAGAAGGGAGATTGCCAAATATTGGCCAAAAATAACATTTATATAAAGCCTTTTTTGTGTCGCGTAAACATACAGTACATTTAATCTGCATAAAAACATGATATGGTGGTGAATAAAAACTGTGGTCAGAACAGATTCCTTGTGCCACAGCACAGGTGGTGTTGTAGTCCTATCCCCAACTGAAAATATTGATCTAGTGATTAGTCAACCCATTGCTAAATCACAAACTACTAAGCTATCCCATAGGAATGAGCCTATAACCGTACCAGCTGGGCAAGCTGACTTTGCTAGCTACCTAACCTAGCACTAATTATATTGTCCGGCTCGATTGCTGTGCAACATATCAACTGACCAGTTGTTAAATGTATTTCACAACACTGGTTATTCTACTCATGAGACAGTCCCAGTCAGCTGACGTTGCTTGCTGTGTGAATAGTTTAGCTACGTACGTTGTGAGGCAAGTGTTGGTATCAAGGACTAGCTAGCTTGTAGTAGCTAACCTTAGCTAAAGCACTTTGAAAGAACATGCACAGTATCTCCAACTCCTCAGGCCTTGTTAGGTAGCTAACACTAGCTAGCACTAGCTTACGTTAGCTAGCTATCATTGGGCTTCATTTCCTGAACTTAGCTTTAGCTTAGCGTGCAGTCAGGTTATGGGTTACCGTTTACTTCAGATATACTCTACATTCCGCTCGCTCATGCCAGACAACAGTCCTTTGCTGGTCCATTCACTTTTTCGTCAAAATAGTCATAGTCAGCAACAGCGAGCAAGTAGAGACTGTCCCTCCTAGAGATGCTGCCTTGTGGTAACGCGATGATCGCATCGGCCTTGTGTATCTTATTCGCAAGTGCATTGTGGGCTATCCCTGGCATATGTTCATTTTCTAAAGCCAAGTAGTCTAAGTTTGCTGCGCTCGCCAGCTCTCCCAAAGTGTATTGTTTTATACAGTTTTCCTCACTTGTATACCATATCTCTGCGTTTAAAACTGCGCACTAACATTGGCGGTACACAATATTTCGATTTTTTTATTGGATCCGACGCTTGGACATCGAGCCCCAAGTCTAGATCAAACAGCTACGCTGCCGCAGCTAGCTGCGGCTAGCCAACCCCAACCAGCTCCTGACTGGGATAGCCTATTAGCCAACAGGGGACAGCCGTCCCCTGCCTTTCCAGTACCAACCCAACACACCGGAGGCCGTGCCTTGCTCCCAGTAGATCGCGTGAGTATTACCAGCACTACTAGGTAAGTAGCCCCCACTCTCCCAGCTAGCACTGCTAGTTAGCAGCCCCCACTCCCCCTGCTAGCACGGCTAAGTAAATAGCCCTACCTCCCCGTTAGCATTACTACGTAAATAGCACTCCCTCTCCCCGCTAGCATTGCAGGTTCATTGCTTTTTTCCAGTTTTATCCACCTGCATACCATACCTCCGTTCTCAAAATCGCGCATTAATATTGGTGGTACCTGAGAGTCCGACGTCTGGATCTCGAGGTCTGTTGTCTTGGTTTTCGTTTGTTCTTCAGTTTGCTGAGCGGGATTTACAAGCCAGCAGCTTAGCCTTGCGTTAGCAAGTAGACTAAGGTTGTTGTCCTCTGGTTTTCGGTCGTTCCACAGCTTGCTGAGCGGGATTTACAAGCCAGCAGCTGAGCCTTGCGTTAGCAAGTAGATTAAGGTTGTTGTCCTCTGGTTTTTGTTCATTTCACAGTTTGCTGAGCGGGATTTACAAGCCAGCAGCTGAGCCTTGCTTTTAGCAAGTAGATTTAGTTTGTTGTCTTCTGGTTTTGTTTGTTTACAGTTTGCTGAGCGGGATTTACAAGCCAGCAGCTGAACCTTGCTTTTAGCAAGTAGATTGGGTTGATTGTCCTCTGGTTTTCGTTGGTCCTACAGCTTGCTGAGCGTTGTTTTGCTCAAGCCAGCAGCTGAGCCCTGCTTTTAGCAAATAGATTGGCGGTTTTATCCTCTTATTTTAATTCCGCAATTATTTTAACGAGTCTTGCGATGGCTCCACACCCTCCTGCCCCTAACTGCTCGGGTTGCCTCCAGCGTAGCCAAAAAATCTCAGAGTTGGAAGGTAGGATCTCTACTCTACACTCTATACATCAAGTCGAAGATCTCCTGGACTCACTGCGACCCGACCCAGATGTCGACGTCCAGCCTCCCACTGTTCCACCGTCGGCGACATCCGGGGGTGGCGATGTGGATTTTAGTTTCCTCCTGAGTGAGAAATCCTGGCCCAGACTCAGTGCCAGACCCAAGCATTCAAGCCCCACCCCTTGGACCACTGTTAGGAGGAAACGAGAAAGGGAAACCTCCAGGGTCCCCTCCCAACCCTCCGACGACGACACCCTCCAACTGAGGAATAGCTTTGCTTTATTGGCCGAGCCTGTATCCAAGAGGTCCAAGGATACTAGCATCAGCTCCTCGTCCAGGCTCTCTGCTACTGGGGCTCATTTCACACCCTGCCCTACTCAGTACCATACCCATACTCCGCAGCCCACCCACACCTCTCTGGTTGGTGAGCGGCAAAATAGCCAGGCTAATAAGCCTGCTCCCCGGCCTAAGCATAGCCCAGTCCACCGAGGGGACCTCCGGCCCCCACCCTCTACCACTTGGCCTTCAGGTGTGAGGCAGCAAAGGAAGTCCCCTAAGCCCAGTGGGCCAGCCACTGATCCCGCCCCCCCATCTGTGCTCGTCATCGGATCTTCCATGGTGCGCCATGTAGTGGTCCCGAAAGCCCGGACCTGCTGCTTCCCAGGAGCTAAGGTCTCGGACTTCAGGACTGTTGTCCCATCACTCCTCGCAGAAAATCCCCTGGCCTCATCCATTATCATCCATGTCGGAACAAATGACATTAAGCTCCAGCAGTCTGAGCGGCTGAAGGAGGATTTCAAGGCCCTGATCTCCACTGCTCAGGCGTCAGGAAAGACCTGCATCATCTCTGGCCCGTTCTCCTCCCCCCGATATGGTGATGCCAAATATAGTAGGATCCGTCAGCTCCACATCTGGCTGAAAGGCTACTGCTGCCAGTTGAAGCTTCCCTTCATAGATAATTTCACCACTTTCTTAAACCGCTCGGACCTCTTCGCCAGGGACGGCCTTCATCCTAGTAGGTCAGGTGCCCATCTGCTCAGTATGAATATGGACCTGACGCTGAGATCTTCCAGCGTCTGATGTGGGGTTAACCCGACCCGTCTCAACCACCCTACTGCCAAACATAAACCTCCTGTACCCGCGGGTCGGGCTACACCAGCTCCATCTCACCAGCGCCCCATCACCATAGACCTTGATTCCCTGCCCCTCACTGAGACCTGGCATAGCGACGTCTATATTTTTATAAACAAATTCTGCCCACCTGAATAGCCATTCAGCGAATTATCTCCCACCGCACCCCTAGTACCATAATGAAACAGTCAGGTGGATCTAATATAAAAAACCTGATATCAGTTCCAGTGAATATACCATCCAGGCCTACTAGTCAGGCGAGCCAGCCCTTTTTTCCGGAAGCTATTTCAATGGCGATTCTAAATGTCAGGTCCCTACCAAGCAAAACTTTTCTCATTAATGATCTTATATGTGAACGTAAACTAGACTGTATGTTCCTAACTGAAACCTGGCTAAATATAAATGGATCAGCAGCCCTCATTGAAGCCTCTCCTAACTACAGCTTTTTTCAATCTATCAGAAGTGGGAAAAAGGTGGAGGAACAGCCACCATAGCTAAAGATGCCCTCAGCTGCAGGACCATCTCCTTTGATGATTTTGCCTCTTTTGAATACCACGCTATTGTCCTAAAATGCCAGCCCCCAGTTCTGGCAGTAACCGTGTATAGGCCTCCCAAACAATGCCCTGCCTTCTTTACAGAATTTTCAGAACTCCTGTCCATCATCCATACAAATTATGATAAGATTATCATCATTGAAGATTTCAACATACACGTAGACACTGAGGCGGACTCGAAAGCTAGGGACTTTATCAACCTCCTAAACTCCATGGATTTTACCCAACATATCTCTGAGCCAACTCACAACCGCGGCCACACCCTTGATCTAGTGATTACTAAGGGCCTGACTATCACTGTTTCCTCTATTAGTGACCTCGCCCTCTCCGGCCATTTCTGTATCTTCTTCACTGCATTAGTTCCTAAAGTCAAAAGTAATACTGAGCGCTTTATAAAGAAACGTTATCTTACCTCCGCAGTAGCCGATAGTTTTAGAGAAATAATGACCACAAACAATTTATCAACTCCAGAAGTGGGGCCCTTAGGAACTATTGAAGACCTGGCAACCACCTTCGTCACAACCAATAATAAAGCCCCATGGCGAAATGAGGAAACATATCAACTAAAGAGAACCTGCAGAAGTTCTGAGCGTATATGGCGAAAAACCAAGCTACAGGTCCACCATGATATTCTCAAAGATCATCTCTCTGCTTTTAATAAAGCAATAAGAAATGCAAGGAAAGACCACTTCTCAAAATTGATATCTATCAACCGAAATAATTCAAGAGTGCTCTTCTCAACAATTGATAGCCTAATAAACCCTGCTGTAAAAACACCTGATAACCTGCTCTCTACCTCCAAATGTGAGGAATTTGCAGCTTACTTCAGAGATAAGATTATGAATATTAGGAGGAATATCACTCAGGAAAGGCCATGCATCCCGTTCACAGATCCTCTCCCTCCATGTAATGGACATATGAGCCTGTCTACACTGATGGACACAGAAATGTTGAGAAAAGTAGTATCCAAACTCAAAACCTCCACATGCCTGCTGGATCCCATCCCCACCGATTTTTTCAAAACTATTTTTGACTCTGTATCCTATGACATTTTATCCATTGTTAATGACTCCCTATCTACAGGTGTCTTCCCACCAATACTTAAAACTGCTCTGGCGAGACCCGTACTGAAGAAAAACAACTTAGACACTTCAGTTTTTAGCAATTTTAGACCAATCTCCAACCTTCCCTTTTTGAGTAAAATTCTGGAAAAAATTGTTTTCAAACAGATTAATGATTTCCTAGCTACAAGTTGTACCCTTGACCTTTTCCAGTCCGGCTTCCGTGCCCACCATAGCACAGAGACGGCATTAGTTAAAGTTGTAAATGACCTCAGAATTAATGCTGACTCCAAAGAGCTTTCTGTTCTTGTCCTCCTGGACCTGAGTGCAGCCTTTGATACTATAGATCATGCAATCCTCATCGAAAGACTGGAAAAGTGGGTTGGCCTCTCTGGTCCAGTCCTAAATTCGCTTAAGACCTATCTAACCGGTCGTGATTTCTTCGTTGCCCTCGGTGAATATAGCTCAAGAAAGATCCCTATGACCTGTGGGGTGCCCCAAGGATCGATCCTAGGACCTCTACTCTTCAGCCTGTACATGCTGCCCCTTGGCAGTGTCATCAGGAGGCACAATATTAGCTACCATAGCTACGCAGATGATACTCAACTTTATATTTCCGTAACACCCAGTAACTACAGCTTGGTTGACTGCCTTGTCAAGTGTATTACAGATATAAATGTATGGATGTCACATAATTTCCTCCAACTAAACCAGGACAAAACAGAAGTACTGATCATTGGAGAAAAAGCTGAAAGAGAGAAACTAGCTGCACATCTAAAAACTCTGGAAATTGACACCAATTGCCAGGCTAAAAACCTAGGTGTCATACTTGACTCAGATCTTAATTTCGAAAACCACATCAAGAATATTACAAAGACATCCTTTTACCACCTAAGGAACATTGCCAAGGTGCAACCCTTTCTCTCTCAGGCTGACACAGAAAGATTAATGCATGCTTTCATCACAAGCAGGCTGGACTACTGCAAAGCTCTACTATCAGGCCTACCAAAGAAAGCAATCTCTAAGCTACAAATAATACAGAATGCTGCAGCAAGAGTCCTCACTAAGACTAGACGAAGGGCACACATCACACCAGCATTAAAATCACTACACTGGTTACCAGTCAACTCTAGAATAGACTTTAAAATACTATTACTAGTCTATAAATCTCTCCACAGTCACTCACCAGAATATATTTCAGACATGCTTGTTAAGTACATGCCAAACAGACCACTTAGATCCTCAGGCACTGAACTTTTAACAGTTCCAAAAGCCAGGACCAAGAAACATGGAGAGGCAGCTTTTAGTTTCTATGCCCCCAACCTCTGGAACACCCTACCGGAGTGCCTAAGAAGGGCTGAAACAACGGAGGTCTTCAAGCGAGACCTCAAGACGTACCTTTTCGACCTAGCCTACAATCACTAGCTAGGACCTTGAGATACAGAAAGGCAGCCTCAAACCTACCTGTGAATCCTCTGTATACATTGATATTTGTCCTGCTATGCAATGTATGTATATCAAGTAGTATACAGAAGCTGGTTATCCTGAAACAGGCTTGTTCTGACTGTTGTGTTGCTTCAATGACTCAGTGTGCTACTAACCGTTTTCTGTCTCCCCTAGTGTCTCTCTCTCTCCCTCCTATCCTCTAACCAGGTCCAGTGTCAGCTGCGGAGCTGTGGATACCGTAGTATTTAGTACACACACACACACGTACACACAAGACACACATCAGTCCACATCCGGCTTAGGCCTGGACCTGATGCTCTTAGCCTTTCTTGCTCCGAAAACTTAATTTAAACTTAATTTAATATTATTTATTGTTCTTTAAATGTTCTTAGCCATTAGACAAATATATTCCAGGAGCCTGCCCCAGGTTGCCTGTTTCAATATCTGTGTGGTCTGAATGGCTCTACGTGCTACTAACCCTGCTCTGCCTTCCCTCTGCCTTCCATCTCCCTAGTGCCTCTCTCTTTCCCTCCTATCTTCTAACCAGGTCCAGTGGATGCCCCACTGTCACCAGCAGACCTCACGAAGTCCGATAGATACCCCTGTGTCTACTGTGGATGATGTAGCATGTCCGTAGAATATTCTTTCTCCTATGATGCTTTTAGCCTCTCTCACTCTGAAATGTAATTCAATGCAATGTATTGCTTCATAAATGTTCTTAGCCGGTAGACAAACATACTCCTGGAGCTTGCTCGATCGCCTTGTTGAGAGGGGTCAGGGAAGAATTTTTACAGCTCACTTATCTGGCCCCCGGGTGATTACTGTTTTTTTGCTTCCCTCTGGAATATGTACAGATGTGGGAAGTTAGAAATGTAACTTGCTGCAGCATTTCACGTCGCGGTATTTGGCAGGGAAATCCCGTTGGAAATCTCGTGGGATTTCAGACGGGTGTTATTTCGTTTTTAGTGATGCACCACCGCCAGGTGGCGTCTTTGAGTAGATTTAGCAGGCTGGGCTCAGTGTTTTTCTCCTATAGTCTACGAATGAAGCATCATTAAATTTCACATTCTTTAATTTAAATGGTCTGTTGTAAAGCACTTTGAGCTGAAGGTATCTGTATGAAAGGGGCTATACAAATAACGTTTAATTGTTATTATTACCTTGTTCTCAAACACATGTTTTATCCATCTCGATGTAATTTAATTATTACGAACACCTATAATATATCTAGGCCTACAGTAGCCTATCTATCTCGGCAACTGACGTCGGGTCAAGACGTGGTGTCTGTTAAGTCAAATGCGCAAAATAACAGTATTGTAAATATATTTGTTAGTAAAGATGTGGTGAACGTGAGGGTTTTGCGTTTTGTTTCTGGAACGCATTCAACTGGTAGGCTACTCGTAAACCCCGGAAGTAAATTTGAAGACAGGGCACCAGCTAATGTAGCCAAGTCTGAGCGCAGTAGGCTATATGGCTTCAGCACGATACAAAGAAAAAATAAGCTTGATCGGAGGTGTGGATCCATACAAAATTGAAATAGTCGCCATGAGTAAAGATCACTCATTGCCAATCATATCCGGACATTAACTATCTTGTGCATAGCGGCAGGTTTGACAGTGAGACATCAACCGATAATTGTAATAATGCGATTATTGAAATGGTCTTGTGAACGCCTTTATCTGATTTCCAAAATCGGGGTAAGGTCCATAGGACGATTGTGGGTTTTCATTTGCACATAACTATATTTTAACATTGAAGTCCGCCTGTCAATGACTTTCCCTAAAATTGTGTTCTGTTGCACCCCCTATTGTTAAATTATAAATGAAAAAAACATACACAATATTTTGTTATTTGAATGATCTTGAATATATATATTCAAGATCATTCAAATAACAAAATATCGTGTATGTTTTTATTTATTTATACCGGCCGCCAGCTGTTCAATGAACGGCTATAGGGAATGCGCAGTTTCGCGCTGGCTACAGCCTATTATATGAACAGTTTCGCGCTATGTAGGCTATTATAAATAGGCCTAAGTATTATTCATTGAGGGAGCTTGGACTCGCTGGGGAATGGTGGAGAGACACAGAGCCTCCCCAGACGCGACATCTCCAGTTGGCTGTGTATTTGAGCTGCCGCCTCAACCGTGCGTATAAGAGCAGAGCGCATCATATAGCTACAACTAGTAGCCCATAGCCATTAAAACGGCTTATTGTTTTATTCATATATCAACTAGATAATTCGATAATAATGAGTAGCCTAGTAGGCTATAAAATGAATTCAATAGGGCAAGCCTTAAGTTGTAGCCTAGGCTACAGTACAATCACAAGACGCATAGGCCTAGCCTATCGTAAAAAGCGTTGCGTTCTCATAGGCCTATATTAACTTAGATAATTATTAATTATGCTCTGGTCATAATGTCCGTTGAAAATAATTCCCTCTAAGCAGAATTTGAATTGTATTAAAATAGGCTAAAGTTAAATTTCCACATATTCTGATTCCTTCTAGGTCTATATAAAAAAAAAACATTTTTCTAATGTGTAGCCTATAGGCGATGAACAAAACAGCCACAATGTAGCCTGCTTAGCGAGCGGGCAGTCTACCATAAAGTGTATAACCATAATGTAATATATCTAGACTACATGCATTGTGGTATTTCTTTATATAGCCAATTGTTTCTCAATAAACAGTTAAGTCATCCTGAGTCCGAATGTAGGCTAATAGACCGGCAGCTCTAAATGCCTTCACAATCAATGAGACATGGTTGTAAAAATGATGTTTTATTGATGAAAAGGGTAAAACTGGAAAACATGGAGAGTCATTGCATTGATCGATGCAGTCCGCTACCAGCAAACACTGAAAATACAGGTCCTCCAGCGAACCTGGACTAGACTATTGTAACCCCCCCCCCCCCCAAATTCTTTTATATTCAAATAAACTGGATGAACCGGTTTCCTAGCCCTGGATCGTGGGAGGGGGGTAGCCTGCGTTAGCGGGTGCTTTGCCATGACCGGCCATTGAATTCGCTAGTTTGATTGATTGATAGATTGATGGATTAACGTCCAAAGTAGATTGTGCAAGTATTGTATAGGCCCATGTGTAAGAGATGAATGGCTGTAAGCATGAACTCAGCCAGAGGTAGGCCCTACTGTAGATTATCAGCATTATCACCAGTCTCAATTTATGTCTCAATTTATGTGTTGCCATTCATTTAAACCACCATCTCATCTAGACTACTTCTGTTGCTGCATTTTTACATTTATGCTTTCATGATTTTAGAGCGCAATAAACATTTTCCAGGATTCCAAAAAGTCCATCCATTCATCCAACTTTGTTCTGAGCGCAGCGCAGGCTGGTAGCCTACTGTCAAGGATCACGACTGATGCACTCCCTTAACACGTCTCGCATCCCCAGGCCATCAAGAGAATTTCAATATGAAAGACCTTGGGATTCCAGGAGTCAAGGCCGTTTCAGACGGTGAGCGACATTCCGCCTGCGTTCTCGCTCGGATCAGCGGGGGACGCACGCGTCCTGCGCGCAGCGGGGAAAGCTGACTACAATTCAGCTCTTGTCGCGGGCGGGCGCGCAGCCTAGTTCCATATGAGAACACTCCTCGGTCCAATTCCGTATAGTAGATCAGCCTGTGTACTTTCAACGAATGTATTATTAGACATAATATCATAATAATATATAAAGCCTTCAACAACCTCCTGAGCTGCCTGATGGTCTCAGGGCTAAAGAGACCGCGCGTCGTTTTCCTCACCCTAACTCTTGGGTAGTGGTAGGCAAAATAATTTTTCTTGACTGCATTCAAGATCTTTCACATTAAAACTACATACAAAGCTGGGAATGCTAAGAAAATTGCATATGTTTGCAAACTAAAACAAGTGAACACAATTTTACAATCGAAAATGCTTATGAGGCCATTATTTTACTTATATGGGGCAAAAGTGGTTTCTCTTCCTGCTTCTGCCTAAGCCCTCCACAATACCACAACACAACGGTGTCATGTTTTACCGAAGGAGAAGTGAAGAAGACGGAAGCTAGCAGTAGCTAAAGCAGTTAGCTAATGTTAAGATCATTCCTCTAGCTGCTTTGCTGCTAATGCGAGTTCGTCTCCGTTCCTGCCCGAGAAACAGAAGTTGAACTAATAGCATCAAAATCAAAATAGCTACAGGAATCATCGTTGTAAAGTTAGCTATCTGCTTTTTAGCCACCGACAGCTACCGTTAATATTATGAAGCTGTTGTCGTGAGGTAACTTGCTATCACGGTCTTATCGTGCAGCTTCACAGGCTGCTATTAGCAGACAGCACTAAAGTTGACAAAATCACACTTGCACATCATTAGAATTCCAACCATTTATATGGGATTTATAATTCAACTAAACATGGAACCTGAATACTACCTGATATTTCAACCTGCTGCCATCAGTGATCGGCGCGTCTGCTTGTTTGAGTCATGAATATCCAATGTAATCCAATATATGCAATGACATTCCATTCCGTAGTGTCCCAAAACTGTTAAATCATTTCCTTTGTAGTTCACTATGAGTAGAAATACATAGGGAATAGGGAGTGAACCATTTCAAACACATCTCTGGTCATCTCCGTTAGCCATCTCGTCCTGATGCCATGTTCCATATGAGAACACTCTGTTAGCCTACTGTATTAAACTTCTACTTGTCCCGACACATGAGTTACCAGATATAGACCCAGCGACAGTTACAGAGATATAAACTATAAATAGATAGGCTTTGTTCGTAATAATTAAATTACAACCAGACAGAGAACAAGGAGTTTGAGAACGGTAGGCTCATCTAATGTGCGAGATGAGCTACAGTAATGGGTCAATGCGTGGTATTACTGCGCCCCTATGGGCAGGTGAGCGGTGGTGCGGAATGACGTAAAGCGCCTGTTAGAATACCGTGGGTCAAGTTACATTCTTATGTTCCCACATCTGTAGAGAGTGGGTCGTATGCCCACCTCCCTTGTTCTCTGTAAAGCGCATTGTGTTGCCTCTGGGTATGAAATGCGCTATACAAATAAAGCTTTGATTGATTGATTGATTAGGCCTACTGCCAACAACAATAAACAATAATAACCTGCTCACCATAGGAGCTCTCATCCTCTCCTACTATACTATTCCCACACACTTCATCAGGTGCATTGGTCCTAATGAAGACTATACTATTCCCACACACTTCATCATGTGCATTGGTCCTAATGAAGACTATGGCCCAATCCCAATACCCCCCCTTAGCCCTAGCCCTTGGCCCCAACATTTTGCACATTCATGCGTGTGTCCAATTACTTTTAGCTTCTAGGACTAGGGAGCATATCGAGGGCTAGTGGACGTTCAAACAGCCCTCCAAAATGAGGGCTTTCAGATGCCAACTTGAAACCGAGGGGTAGATGAAAACTCACACAATGCTTTGTGAACCAAGGCAGTGATATGAAACATAGCTGCCGGTGCCGTGAAAAACGTGAGAAGAAAGCCCAATATCTTCGCAAATAATCATTAAAAAAATTTAAAATCCATGGAAAAGCTTAGTTTAATGTAGATGCAAAGGAACATGTGATTGGATCGTTATGACATGCATTTTGTCATAGAATTTACAACTGGCCTCAAGACCTTTCTATTCCAAACACCTTAAACCTTTGTCCAACCGTTCACATAGCTGTGCTAACCTACAGGATGGCCTCCAGGAGGCCATACACCTAGAAATCTGTCTACACCAGAATAACCATCCTTTGTCCCTTTGTCTCCAAGAAATTGCTGCCTTTTCCCATGTTACATGTCTGTATTCTCGGCCACGCCTGCCATTTCATATGACGTACAATGGGTTAGCCAATCACATCCTGGAAGCGCCGTACCTGTGTTTTGCTTGAATATAAGGCAGCGCAAGATCAGGAGGCGGCACTTCTTTGGATGAACCACTCATGTTGCGTTGTCCAGGAAGTCCTTGCGCTCGTATTGTTTTCTCAATAAACCAGACTTAACCTTTTGAGCGAATCTTGGTAAATCCTTTTTGACTAGATCAGTTAAATCCATGACTATTTCAGAAAAAAATAGCTTTTTACGATGTCAACAGCATTTCATTGCATTTTGATGTGGATCCAGTAAGTTACTGGTAGGCTATGGTGCAATGTTGAATCTAAGCTAATCAATAGAACTTTGTGTAAACAACGATTTTTGAGTGACTCGACTCCCTCTGGGCCTCACCGAATTCCTCTCCCTCCTTGGTTCTACTTTGGCAAAATACGATTGAATGGGCTTCATTTTCTTTTTGTTAACATTACTGGCAGGGACATTCGGCGTCTGCACAGTCGTTTTTGAGTGAGGGCAGCTGAGCTGTCATCGCGCGTCATCCCAAGAGTTCTGCGCGTTGCAGTTTGCAGTTGTGGGACTTGTAATAAAAAAATAAATAAAAAAAGATGTGGGACTTGTGGTTTTGCATACAGGTGCGTGAAACTTTGACTCTAGTTTGATCCAATTTGCATGGATTTATTTTAGATGCAAAATGCGAGTGAAATTGTTGAAAACAGTACTCGCACAGTGTGCTCCTAAATGATTTTTTCTGATTGCACAAAACAATTTTTAGTCGCAAATGCGAGTAAAATGGTCGCACCTTAGAGCCCTGTTATTACCAAAATGACTAATTGGATAGAGCGTGCAAATTTGCGCACTTGAACGACGCAATCCTCCATGCACACCGAGATACCTACTACATTTATTTGTAAATGTGTTATTAAGGCCTTTGCACATGTTTTTATACGTGCAAAACTTTAGTAGATAAGGCCCTAAGTTGGACCATGCTACACCCCTCCGAGTTTCCTATAAATCGGTCTAGTAGTTTTTTGCGTAATCCTACTAACAGACATATGGACAAACACGCCACTAAAGGAAGCGTGCCGATTTGTGTGTGCGCGTGCATGAAATGTGCCCTGTCAAGAGATCTGCCAGCACAAGGGGGGATCTTGACTCCTATACAGTACATTTGCACAGTAATATGTGAACTGTAGCGTTTGTTTGAGCAGAGGAGGACCGGTAGCTAGCTTGTTAGCTCAGTGTAGTATATCTAGCTAACGCTAGCTATTTCAGCTACACATGCTCAGCCTCTCACTAGCCTATATAATATCCGGCTATTTTGAAATATGAAATGATTATGAAAGTATATTTTAACAACTGAAACACAACTGATCAAATGTTTGATCCATGCCGTTCAGTTATCAGCACAACAGAGTAGTCTAGTGTAGGCCTAAGATAGGCTATAATCAAAGTCCTTATCTCTGATATAACAATAATAAGCTATTTAAAAAGATTTACTAAATAAGAATAATAATTTCACTAAAATACCCTACTTACCCAGGGGTTTAAGCACTGTTGAAACTTGAGTAGGCTATAGGACTACAATTAGGCCTATAGTCATTTTCCTCGGCTGATTAGCTTATAGCCTAGGCTACATTTAATTTTATAATAATTTTCAATTATATTTATAGTAATACATGTTTATTGCTGGGTTTGTGAAAATCATTACTAGTAGGCTACACCACGCTGCCTGTGTCACATGGTACCAGATAATAGTTAAAAATAGACATTTTAGCCTAATGTTAATCGAGTTCCTGATTTGAATTATATAGCCTATTACGGATGTGTGATGTCAGGCCTGTAAGCCCCACCACTGCTGTGCAGTGGGGGCATTTGCATGTTGCGTGATGATCAGCGTGGTTTGTGACTAGGATAGGCCTTTTTGAAATGTAGCCAATGTTAAAATTGTAAGTCCATGTGGACTTGGGCAAAGCGTTGATGCCACCTAGGTCTAATGGGTTATTTACCACCATAACGCGACACTGGTGACTTTTTTTGTTTAGGTTTTTTTGCGCTGATCTGCTATGCGTATGTAATGATGCGGAGGGAAGGAGGATGGAGGAAGGGATGGAAGGAAGGAGGGGAATAACTGACCCTTTCCCACCTCTCCTCCCGAGGTCACCCCTCGTCTAGACACCATCCCGTTATCAGTCTTCTGGAACGCTAATCAACTAGTGTTCCCCCTCCGGTTCCATGTTCCAATCCACTTACAGACGAGACGCAGACGGTCCTCCCTCAGTGCGTATTCTCAGTGTTCTTGTCCGAAGCCAGACTAAGATGAGAGGGAACAGAAGCTTGCTGTCATCCGCTCAGCTCCCTGTTTATGACTGTGATTATTATTGTTGCTGCTATGCTTGGACTTGAGGCTATTGACCTTCAGCTAAACCGTCTGGTTCTTTTGGCAATGGTACAGTAGCACACATGAGTTTCCTCTGCCCTTTATAAACGTCTAACAGAGAACAACTAAAAACTCTCACAACCATTTTGTTCTTTTAGGTTACCACATGTGTAAAATGAACTTAACCAACAAGCTCAGCAGGCTGGAGAGGAAGGCAAGTTCTCTTGTGGGGTAGTCTGACTCAACGGATGTAGGTTTTGGCAATAAACCTTGTCATTCGTTGTCACACTACCCAATCAGTGGCGAGACTGGCAACGCAAATTAATCTGATTCGGGCCGAGAGATTCTCCAATCAGATTCGATCCAGACTATTTTGCAAGAGCACCGTCGCTGCGTCCGGGGCTGGTTCCGCCCAAGACGACTGTGATTGGCTTAAAGAAATACTGCGCCCCCCCCCCCCCCCTATTACAGAATGGTAATATGTCCAGCCAGACCTGTCTCCGGCGCTGGCACAGTGTAAACGAAGTGTGGAGATAGGTCTGGCTATGCGAGACTAGTTGTGGGGCAACAACAGTCTGGAGGTAGTGGTGGGGAGGAGGAGGATGAGGAGCAAACTGAAGTCCATCCTGGACCTCCGCCATCCTCTCCATGATGAGCTGCGGCTGATGGGGAGCACCTTCAGCCACAGGGTCATCCCGTCCAAGTGTAAGACAGAGCGGTACAGGCGGTCCTTTGTGCCAGCAGCCATCAGACTATATAACAACAGCCCCTGAGCCCCCACCCCCGCCCTTCTGTCACTGACTTTACATAGGCTATTTATCCATTTATAGGTTTTTATAGCAGTTATTCATAGTTCTTATGTATTTAATTCACATATTTTGTTGTTTTATGACTTGCTTTTATTCTGTACCTCTTCTGTGTTTCTGTTGTTGTAATGCCCAAATTTCTTCTCCTGGGAATTATTAAAGTTCTTATCTTATCTCAAAAGTTCTGCCTTCAGCTCCCCCTTCCCCCCTCCCCTTCTGCTCTCTTGTGTTACTTAGCACTACTGCTGTTCTATCTTCCTCAGCTCTTTCCCAGTCTTGGCTGTTTCACAGCAGAAAGAAAACATGGCAAAATATGCAAAATTCATGTTTGCCTATTTGAAAGCATGAAAAATAGCTTTATATGTCCCTTGCTTCTATAAAGTATTTTACTGGTTGGATCTGATGAAGTGATTAGACTTGATGACAAAGCTGCTAAATTAACGAGACCAAGACTTTTTCATATTCATAATGCTCATATTATTTTCTTCATTTCTGGTTGATGGGAGATTTTTTGAAGAAAATTTGTACTAAAATAAAAGTCAGGTGGAGTTTATTTCAGATATTCATCCTTTGCACCACTGTGGTTCCATTTCTATTGATGTCTGAGGCTAAACAGATGCATGAATTAAACATTAGTCTAATGAAACTGATACAACTTGTGAAGACCACAAACTCACATAGAGGATATTCTGGAAATCTTAGGACAATTCTGTTTGTAGAGTCTGGTATGTCCAATCCCTCAGATTAATCTTGGTTCTAAAGCAATCATCAATAGTTTTCACTGATTGAGCAAACTTCAACCTGAACTATGTTTGCTGTTCATCTGAAACTCAAACACCAGAAGGTGAGTCCAACTCACCGATCCACGCCTCAGTGACGCCTGTCCATTATGATCCTTGGTGACTCAACCATGTAAGTCATTCAAACTAAGCCTTTGAAAAGGGGATTTCTCTCAAGTAAGGTTAGAGAGGCCAGGACATCAAGAACATAGGGCGTTGGGCTATTCAACTGGCAGGAAAGGCAATGTCATCAGCGTCTATCACACACAAGGGCTCTGAGAAAATAATGAGCCTTCAAATGGCTCTGAGAAAATAATGAGCCTTCAAATGCAATGACGAGTCCTTCTGCCAACCCTTCAAGTTGCACACTCCACATTTCTCCTCAATGCACTTCTCAAAAGTCTTTACCTCATGTATAATGAAGGAAGCCAGTGTAACAAAAATGGCCAAGAAATATGGTTTCCGGAGTTTCCGCCCAGTGTAACAGAGAAGAAAACTGGAGAAAGAATCAGAAATGTCACAAGCAATATTAATATGATCATAAATAACTGTTCAGGGCTGGTGTTTTGCTGAAATAATGGACATTCCTTATGTCAGGAGACAAGTAGAACATTAAACTGAGGTAACAAGCAGGACAAATGGTACTCACCCACCACAGAAGCACTTAATTTGACCTTGTTACAGTAGCACTGTCCGGTGTTGTACGTACAGATCTGGAAAGTACTCACTTAATCACTCAGTCAGCCACAGACATTCGCGTTTGTAGGGCTGGCCCTGCTGTTGCGGTCCAGCCAAAAAAGGTACAGGTATTGGTGATGTCGTAATATCATGATATGCTATGATGACTGAAACAAACCCATAGAAATAGAGAACTGATACTAGGAGGAGCGTTGTGAAAAGAGGGGGAAAAATAGACTGATGAGAGTCCTCTTCTCCAACTTCTGAGTCTGAGTGCAGTCATGTCCAGTCCAAGTCCAGTCTAAGTCGAAAATCGGGAATCATTTGTGGCATTTTAGTCAACCGATGCTGACAGTAGGCACTTGGTGGATGCTATGCAAAAACTACCAGACCGATATACATGAAACTCGGGGAGGGGTGTAACATGGGCCAATTTAAGATCCGAATCACAGGGTGGGTCTACAAGTCGTTTCCTGGTTTGTCCTTTCACCTCCATTCATTTTTTGGACTACGATTACGCTAAAACTACCAGACTGATTTTTATGAAATTTGGCGGAGGGGTGTAGCATGGGTCAAGAACAACCCATTAACTTCTGGAGCTCATCCGAATAATAGGGCAGGTCCACGGCTCCATTAATTTTTACCTCCGCCCCAGTGACAGCAGTGGTGTGTGTGCATGCGTTTGTCTTTTAGCAGGATTACGTAAAAACTACTGGACCAATTTTCACAAAACTTGGTGGAAGGGTGTAGCATGGTCCAACATAGAACTGATAACGTTTTGGAGTGGATCTGTTGGACGGGTCTGGTCCATGATCCACCCAAATACGACAGGCCATTCACTGCCATTCATTTTTTGGACTTTTTTTAAGGATTACGCAAAAACTACCAGACCGATTTTCATGAAACTCAGTGGAGGGGTGTAGCATGCGTCAACAAATATCCCATTAGATTCTGGAGTGCATCCAAATCACAGGGCGGGTCCACGAGCCACCCAAACATAGCTGGGCTGGCCATTCACTTCCATTCATTTTTGGGCCAATTTAGAACCCATTGAATTTTAGTGTGCACAGAGCCATGAAATGCATTCAGTCGCAGAGGTCTGTGCTCTGAGCACCATTTCTAGTTTGGATTAGGATTACGCAAAAACGACAAGATCATCACTTTTCATGAAACTCATTGGAGGGATGCAGCATGGGCCAATTTAGAACCCAGTTAATTTTGGCATGCACAGAGCCACAAAATGTATTCATGGGCAGAGGTCTGTAATCTCTGAGCACCATTTCTAGTTGGGTTTCAAAACAAGGAGATAACTCTACTTCCTCTATAGCCTACTATACTGTATATGAAGTAGGCCTATAATTGTAATTGAGTATGTGTACTCCAACACATTGGGAGCAGCACACCTGGGCAATGTATCCTTATGAGAGTATGGACAGGATTGGGCCCAGATACGAGTGTAAGCTAAAATTTTACTTGGGTAGGGACATGACCATGTAGCGGAGGGAGGTGTTTCAGTATAGCTTTTTATTAAACTGAATTTCCCCGCGCACGCCCACATAAAACATCTGGGTCTTACATGCAACATTTTGGGAGCACCCCTAGGTGTCCCTGTAACACCGGCTACTAACATATGCCTATATGTAACATCTCCTTTCCTTTAGCTGTTTGCAAATGACATGCTTGCATTTCAGTCAGCAATCCCATTAACGATAACAATCCCAACATTAACAATAGCCTTACATTGCATTATTTCCTTTTTTTTTTTTAACAAAGAACAACAGTCCAGTACAAAGTCAAACCATCCCAGAAGAGCTGTCTCTTTTCTTTTTTCAAAGTCATAAGTCCAGTCGTTGCGGCGGCCGTGACAGGCGGCCACTCCGTGAGTAGACACCCTGGCCTGCCGTGGCAGAACCCCCCGGCGTCACCGGTGCTCTTGGTGTGCGAGGATGTACCTCGCCGCCCGTCTCCCCCCGACCTGAGACAATCTGTGTCTCGGCTGAGGCAGTCTCCCCAGCGACATGAGTCTGGTCAGGACTTCTCTGCTCAGGCTGTAGCATGTCCGTCTGTTGCGCTTGAGCTGAGTGCTCCACAACACGCCGATCCACTCGGTTGCGTCTGTACAGTGTGCCGTCCACGTCCACCATGAACGAGCGGGGAGCGACTCTCTGGAGGCACTGGCCCAGCCGCCACCGCCCTGTGCGATCACCTGGCAGAGGCCTCATCCTAATGTGATCTCCAACATTCAGCTCTGGAAGGTCTCTGGTAGACTTGCCGTAGAATGATTTGGCGACCCGCCGTTTCCACTGCAGATCCTCTGCCACTCCATCCACCACACGTGGTAGAAGCAGGCTGTCCGCGACGGGCAGTGAAGTTTTGAGCCTGCGTGCCATTAAGCGCTGGGCCGGGCTGCTGTCCAACCCCTCTGTGGGTGTGTTGCGCCAGTGCAGGATGGCCATCCATGCATCCGTGCCATCCAATTTTGCCCGCTTGCAGAGTGACTTGACAATCTTAACGGCCGACTCAGCCTTGCCGTTAGATTGAGGATGTCGGGGTGAGGATGTGACATGGGCAAACCCCCAGCTCGCTGCAAGTTTCTGAACCGCTCGCATGCAAACTGTGGGCCATTGTCTGAGACCACCCTGTCTGGAAGCCCATAACGCGCAAATTGAGCTTTGCAGCGTGTGATGAGCATGTCAGCAGACAGATCTGCCAGATGGTTGATTTCCCAGAAATCCGAATACTGGTCCACAATGATGAGAAAGTCTTTGCCCGCATATGAGTAAACGTCCATACTCACTGCCTGCCACGGGCGCGCTGGTATGTCATGTGACATCATGGATTCCTTCTGCTGGACTCGTGCGTACTCGTTGCATGCGGAGCAGTTTGCTACAAAGTCCTTTATCTCCGCTCTCATGTTTGGCCAGAAGAGCGTATCCCTGGCCCGTCTGTAACACGCCTCCCCACCAATGTGGCTAGTGTGTATGCATTTGAGCAGCTCCGATCTCATGGCTTTCGGTATGACGACGCACTGTCCCCTGTACAACACTCCATCTTGAACACTCAGCTCGTCTCTGAAGGGCCAGTATTCCCGCACTTCCAGTGGAGTGTCCTCTTTAAAATCTGGCCAGCCACTGAGGATCACAGACGCCAGCTCCTGGAGCACATCATCCGTCCCTGTGTGCTGCACAATCTGGCGAAATCTGAAGGCCGTAACGTCCAGGTGCTGCGCCTGGTCCAGCTGTGAATACTCGGCCTGGGTGCTGTCCACGGCGCACACAGCATGCTGCACGTACGGGGTGTCAGACCCACGGCACGGTGGCGTGGCCCTGCTCAGGGTATCGCTGACATACATCTCGGGGCCCGGCTTGTACACAACATCAAGATTGTAGCTTTGCAGCTGCAGCAACATGCCTTGGAGACGTTTCGGTGCACTCAGGAGGGGCTTCTTGAAAATTGTGATAAGCGGCTTGTGGTCTGTTTCTGCAGTGATAGCCTCCCTGCCATACAGGTACTGGTGGAATCTCTGGCAGGCGAAGACTATGCTCAAACACTCCTTCTCAATCTGAGCATAGTTTTGCTCGGTTGGCGTCAGCGCCCTCGAGGCAAAAGCCACTGGCTGTCCCCCTTGCAACAAACAGCCCCCCAGCCCGGTCATGCTGGCGTCGCTCTGGACCGTGACAGGCTTCGGGATGTCATAGTACTTGAGGACGGGCGTGCAGGTGACCATACGCTTCACCTCACGCACCGCATCTTCATGTTTGGGCAACCAGTGCCACATGACGTCCTTATCCAAGAGCCTGCGGAGTGGCTCGCAGACCTCCGAGAGCTTCGGCAGAAACTTCGCAAGGTACGTCACAAACCCGATAAAGCGCTGCACCGCTTTCACGTCGGTGGGCGTCGGCATTTCCAGCACGGCCCGTGTCTTCTCTGGGTTGACTTTCAGTCCCTCTGAGGACAGTATGTGGCCATGGAAGTGTACGGCTTTGAGCTTGAATTGCAGCTTGCGTTCACTCAGCCGGAGTCCCACTGCTCTGCATCGTTCCATGAGAGCACTCAAGTTCTTGTCATGGTCCAGTTCGGCTTCGGCATCCGTATCGCCACACCCGACCACCAGGATGTCATCAGCGATCGGTTCGATACCGGCCAGGCCCGACAGCAGCTCATGTTGCTTGCGCTGATAGATCTCAGGCGCTACTGAGACTCCGAAAGGGAGCTTGAGCCATCTCATCCGACCCCACGGTGTCCAGAAGGTTGTCAGACGGCTGCTCGCGTCGTCAAGCTTGCACTGTAAAAAGGCATCACGAGCATCTGCCAACGTGAAAAGGCGAGCCTTAGGCAACTTATACAACACATCCTCCAGCGTAGGCATATGGTAGTGAGACCTCAGCAGCGCTCGGTTGAGAGGCTTTGGATCGATACAGATTCTTATTTTCTCTGGCTTTGCAACAGTCACCATGTTACTTATCCATGCTGTCTTCTCAGTCACCGGCGCAATGTTGCCGACCTCGACATGTCTGTCAAGTTCCTCCTTGACTCGCGTCCTCAGAGCCACTGGAACATTCCTCGGCGCGCACTGCACCGGCGTCACATCAGGATCCAGCTCGAAGTGTATCTCGCCCGGGACTGACTCGATTGGGTCATTGAAGACGTCACGATAGTCTCTCAGCAGCTGATCTCTGGTGAGGGGCACAGATTGACTTGCATCAACTGTGTTCAGTTCATCTGGAACAGTGAAGGATACAAGGCCCAGACGTTCGCATGTGCCGCCCCCGAGAAGAGGCTTTTGCTCTGTGTCGACTATTTCAAATGTGAGGTTGTGCTTTTCACCCCGGATGACACATTCAGTGTGGAATTTCCCCAGTGATGGCATGATTTCCCCAGAGTATAGCTTTAACTTGGCTGTGCTCGGGCCTAGCGCCGCTCTGGGTGACAGCTTCTCTTTAATCTTGCGGCCCATGACATTGCAGGTGGAGCCTGTATCCAGCTGACACTGCTGCCTTTTCTCATTCAGGCATAGATTCACAAACCACTTGCGCCCCTGCTGGGCCTTTGCAGTATTGACACATTCAGTGACTTGAAACAGTCTGTCATCAGCATCTGAGTCATCTACTCTTTGCTCATCCTTCTCAAGCACATTCACTTTTTTTTATTTTGTCAGACTTGCTGCCAGCTTGGCATACCTTAGCAAAATGATTTGATATGCCACATATCCGGCATGTTTTACCGAAGGCTGGGCACTGCTCCCTGCCCTGTTTGTGGCTGCCTCCACAGTATTTACAGCTCCACTGTGGCTCTCTCTCTGCTGGCGCCGTTTTCCTTTGAAATGCACGCCTCTCGCCCTGCCTGTCTGCGGCATTCACAGTGTCCGTCTTCGCCAGCGGGGCCATCACTCTCATGTGTCTCTCGGTTAGCTCAGCAAGCTGACAGATTTCAGACGCTGTTTGCAACGTCAACTCACGTTCACGTAGTTGACGCCTCCTGGTGCCTTCAATCGCAACACCCAGCATGAGCCTGTCCCGGACCAGCTCGTCCTTCAGCGCACGGTATTCACATGACGACGCTCTCTCCTTAAGCCTTGTCAGGAAACTGTCTATTGGCTCATCAGTCTCTTGTTCCAAACATGTATCTCTCATAAATAACATTTCTCGCCGGTTTGAAGTAGTCCCCCAAAGCGTCCAGAATCGCAGCCGGGTCCTTCTGTTGATCTTCCGTCAACGTGAGGCTGTGTGTGTAAACATGACGGCACTCACTTCCCATTAGCCGTCTCAGCGAGGCTGCCTGGAATACCGGTAGCGAGCAAAAAGTCCTCAAACTCCGCACGGAAAACTTCCCAGTTTTTTGCCAGATCAACAGTCATACGCATACCATCGGGTGCTGGGATGCTGTTGCTTGCCATGGCGTTGTTTTATTTCTTTATGTGTTTCTTCCTCACCTAGCGACTGCTTCTGACACCATGTTTCAGTATAGCTTTTTATTAAACTGAATTTCCCCGCGCACGCCCACATACAACATCCGGGTCTTACATGCAACATTTTGGGATCACCCCTAGGTGTCCCTGTAACACCGGCTTCTAACATATGCCTATATTTAACAGGAGGTTGAGCATAATCATTTTGCTGGCAATTCGTTTTGACAGTTGAACAGTTGATATTGCACAGTAAATGTAGCCTACATTCCGTTCATGACTAGTTGCAGGTTATGCTTGCTTGCTGTTTACAAATTTCTACATAGGCAGCCATCCATGCGCAATTTACAGTCAAGCGGTTGCATGTCTTCTAACCCAGTCAGTCTTATCGAAACCACCCGAGAAAGTTGAACCAACAGCAACATTAGCAACAGGAATAATCGTGACGTTAACTGCTTCGTAGCCATGTTAATATATTGCTTTCGTGAGCTAACTGGCTATCACGGCCTTATTGTGCTAAGAGCGCAGCAGCGTGGCTCGTCAGTAGGCTAATCAACACACCTGTGCTCCTGGAACTTGCTAACGACTATCAACCCCCTCCCCCACATCGATTAGCCTACTAGCTATGAAGCACATCCATCCAGTTAATTTGAATATGAACAGGTAACAGGGAAGGGGTGTTGAAACAGCGTAGTCCAGGTTTGTTGCGGGCAATTGGAATGCCATGGAAGTCTATATTCATGTTATATATTCATGGACGTATATAGTCTCTAGTATGCTAAGTTAGGTAATATGGGCAAACATCAACTGACCAGTTATCAAAACTAATACAATCAAACAGGTTATCGCCGGGCTCACCTGTGCGCGCAGTGTGTCCTTCCACATCGGCACGCGTGCTGAGAGCGCGCACCGGGGCTCGTCAGTAATCAACACACCTGTGCTGCATCTCTCCCTGTGTTCTCTGGACCTGATCGACGCAGGGCTCATGCCCGCGCCAACACGCACACTATAGGCCGTTTCAGACGGGGAGTGCCAACACGCACACTATAGGCCGTTTCAGACGGGGAGCGATATTCCGCCTGCATTCTCGCTCGGATCAGCGGGGGACGCGTGCGTCCTGCACGCAGCAGGGAAAGCTGACTACATTTCAGCTCTTGTCGCGGACGGGCGTGTGCACGAAACGAGCACCCGCGCGACAATTTCACGGGGTCGCGCCCGCTTGCCGCTCCGCCCCAGATTGTCCGCGGCTCCCAAATTGTCCGCTCGCCTTTCTCATTGAAAATTAATTACAATGCGCGGATATCGCTCCTCGTCTGAAACGGCCTTTATGCCGCGTTCCAGATAGGATTTTGAGCCCGTAAGTTACGACTTCACGTCACTTCAAGACACTCACGACTTCATAGCGTTCCAGGCAAACTGTCTGAATGCGTGGCATTCTGGATAAATGTAAACAAGCCGATATGGTAAAAGCTTGAGCTGGCAAGCTAGACATTGTATGCCTAATTTCGCTATGCTAAGAAATCGTACGTTACATTTTATTTATTGACATCATCAACTTTTCGCCGTTTGCATGGTCACGTTCAGGTTTACCTGTTAGCTAGCTAGCACTAGCTATCTCTTGTCAACATATTTGGGCATCATTACATACACATAGCAGATTGTAGTGCATACTCGTTTGTATTATTTTGATTAGAAAGTACAAATTTACTTTACGTTGCCCTATATTTATCTTTGTCGCCATACCCATGGGGGCTGCCATCTTGCTTAGAGGGCTGTGTGACGTCAGAGAGCGCAACTGGGAGTACATCGATCTGGTACGAGTTCACGGGTGGGAAGTTACGGGTTTGACTGCCATTCCAGTGCATTTTCAAGTTAGCATACTGGCTATGAAACACATCCATCCAGTTAATTTGAATATGAACAGGTAACGGGGGAGGGGTGTTGCAACAGCGTCCAGTTCAACAGTTCAGTTGCAACAGTCCAGGTTTGTTGCGGGCGAGTGGTGGTAGACTTATGCAGTAGCAAGTAGAGCCATATGTGACCGCCGCTGGTGATTTGGTCCTCAACTAGGCATTTTCATTTTTCAGTTTTTTACAGATTATGAAAGTGCAGATTGTAAGCTTTCAAATGAGGTCTCATACATTGAAATCTGAACATATTTGAAGAAGATATGCTTATTTGAATGCTAGTACTGCCAAATCAACTTAGCTGAGAAATCGCCCTCCAAAGTTCTCCAACAATTTCACACCTCTGACTGCCAGGTAATGGGCGTGAACAATAGCCTGGTAACCGCACCCCCAGCCACTCCCCCACTGGACGATCTGTCATTATCTGTCAGAGTGGCTGTCAACTTGGGGTATTACCTGAGAGTGGGGTGCTCTCTCACTGATTACCCCACACTCTTTGAGTCAGTATTAATCTTGTGTTGTGAATGCAGTTAAGAACAATATAAGATGAAGTTCAAATTTAACGTTCTTTATTGTCAAATACATGATATACATTACAAGCATAAGTAGTAAAGTGTACAAAAAAAGGCAACAGTCTAAGTGTTAAAGTGTACAGTCAGTTGTATAGACAAGGTGCATAGTGTTCATTGTGATCAAGTGCACAACAAAGTAATAAGGTGCATAGTGTTCAATGTGATCAAGTGCACAACAAAGTAATAACAAGGTGCATAGTGTTCATTGTGATCAAGTGCACAGCAAAGTAATAACAAGGTGCATAGTGTTCATTGTGATCAAGTGTACAACAAAGTAATAACAGTCCCCAGCTCAATACTCAAGATAATAACAGTACTCGGCTCAGTATTCAATATTCGAACAATGCAGTCTGTGCAAGTGTGCGCAAGTCTGTGCAAGAGAACAAGCAATGCTTCAGTATACAAACAGGAAAAGGCTGTGGCCTTTCTCCTGCAGTGCTGTCCATCCTGATGATCTGCAGTGAATCTACAAGCGGACAGTCTTGTTCTGAGCTGCTGTGGAGTTTGGCGGGGGACATGTGATGTCTCGTCCCTCATCAGAACAGAACTCTCTGATCTTGTTAAAGAGATATGTCTGTCTGGCCATGTCCAGTCCGGGTGGGGCTTGCACAGGAAGACCTTCTCTGGGGGGCAGGACATCAGGCTTGCGCAGCAGCTGAAACTCAACTGCTGGTGCATCACGGTGTTCTCTGGCCACAACCATGCCAGGTCTCTCTGCATCAAAACTGCAATAGAATAGAAGGAAGAAAGTACATTAAACTATTGCCCACAGTACTGGCACTCCATATACATAAAATAGTACCAGAAAGTGTTGATTAAATAGACTAGCTAATGCATGATAATTACCTGAAGTGCTGGTAACTCGAAATCTGTGGGAGTGCCCGGAAGTAGGGTTTCAGATGCTCTTGCCAGTTGTAGCATTCAACAAGCACGGTGCCGTCTTCCAGTCCAACAAGCTGGGGGATGTTGACGTGCTTCACAGGAGAGCTGTCCCTGACGACTCCAGCAATGGCAGACAGAGTGTCCACTCTGGTCTTCCTGAAGCTCTGCTTGACCAGGCCGAAGCACCAGTCAGGGCCAAACTTGGTGTGGCCTGCAATCAGGAAGTGGACGTCCAGCTGCAGGTGAAGCTTGTGCATGGTCCGCCAAGCACAGTACCACAGCACAAAATTGTTCTTGTTTTGTCCACGGCAGTTGTCGCAATGAAGGTCCACGTGTGTTTCTCCAACTCCATAGTTGTTGAAGAAATGATGCACGTAGTTGATGACTGCATTGCTGCCCTTGCTTGAGGCCATCCCTTCGTCGATCAGGTAGTTCACTTGCTTCGGTATTCCCTCACAGCAGACACCAAAAATGCCACACTTACGAGGAGTCAAGAAGTACATGGGTCCTGGCTGAAAAGGGTCAGAAGGGAAGTGAACCTAAGAGACAAAGGAAAAAATAGGAAGAAAAGGAAAAGATGAGATGCATTGAAAATCAAAAACACACATGTAACCCTAACCATACCACATCACATCACAACACACTCATCATAGGATGAACGTATTCTCACCTGTTGTGCAAAATCAAAGCTGTAGTGCATAGTGATCTTCTTGCTGGCTGGTGTGGAGGGGCCAAGGGAGAGCTGCAAATCCTCACAGGTCTTGGCACATGTAGCTTTCATGTCATTGTAGAGTGACCGCTCCTGTAGAACAAGGTTGAGATGCTGCTCCTGCTTCTTCAGCTTGGCTGATTTCACGTTGTCAGGCAGGTTGGCACTTCGGTAAACTTGATAGTTGTTGCTCTGACACTGCCAGCAGAGATCTGTCCGGGGTTTGGTGCTTGCTATGTGAGGGAGAAATGACTTCCACAGCCGTCTGAAGGTGTCCAGAGCCGCAACACGGTGTTCTGAAAATAAATAATATTTTATCAGAATGATATTGAATTAAATATGTATGTTTTTAACCATAGGATGTAAATATGTATGTATTTATCCAACTTTTACATACCAAGCTTTTCCACAGCATCTTTGTAGAGCCGCCACACTGAAGCTTTGGAGACATTGGATGGCAGCAACTTTGCAGTTAAATCCCTGTGACCAGGGTGTCTGCCAGGCAAGACAATGGCATGGTCTTCAGCGTAGTTGCCGATGAACGTCACAACTCGTTCGATGTCCTCTTTCTTAAGGAAGTAGCGGTTTGTACGTGGACCTTTCTTCCTTTCTCGCACTTGTCCACCATTCTCCTGGTAGTCTTGGGCTATGGCCTGGAGCTTGTTTTTGCTCATGCTGTAACCAAAACAAAAAACAAAGGTGTCAGACTAACATACCTCTCATGCTCTCTCATTCTGTTTCTCTCTGTAATATAGCTACCTAGCTAGCTAGCTAGATATTAGCTGGCTCGCAGGCTAGTTTAGGAACAAAGGGCTAGCTCAGCTAACTAGCATGTTAGCTAACGTTAGCTAGCTAGCCTTTGTTAGTTAGTGCTAGTGCCTTTGTTATGCTAGCTAGACTCAGTCACTTGTTTAGAAAGGAGCTACTGCTAAACGACTAACGTTAATGTAAACAGCACAGATAGTATAAAGATAGCTTACCCTATAGAAAAGCAGAAAGCTTGGCGGCAGACAACCGTCGTGTGAATCTGGTACGTCGTTCGCCGCAACTTTCGTTTGGCAGCCACCTGCTTTGTTGAAACAGTCATCTCTGTATCACAGTTCAACACGTACAAAACTGCGTGTACGAACGAGTCCTGCTCTCCTGGAGTTCTAGCTGCCATGTTCAGTCTCGACCGGTAAACCAATTCAGGGTTCACTTTGCGAAGGCAAGAGGTAGGAGCCACAGCAGAATTCTCCTTTCGTCTCACTTGGCACTTGCAATCAAAGTTTTTGATCCTGTCCATTTCTTCTGTTTCACAGTCGATGTTCACGGTAACAATATCGATTGCTCGTAAAACTCTTTCCATGTCCTGGATGTCATCCCCCTCTTCTCCATCTTCGTCGACTTCCAGCTCGAGATCAGAAGCATTGTCCTCTTCTTCACTACCACATTCCGAGTTTGTACCATCGTCAACATCCATGTAGTCCTTTAGGTACGAATCCATAAGTTCTCCATTGTCGAATCGTCGAGCGGCGTTGAGCAGATCTTTGTTCAGAGCTTTCGCAAAAGCAGTAGCATCCATGGTTAAACGTGGAACTGAAATGTAAACAAACACCGCGTAATCGATCTGCCCGCCCCCAAACCCGGCTCGAAATCAGCTAAAAACGAGCTTAGTTTGCAGACTAATTAAACGTATTTCGTGAACCTAAAACTGTTGTCTGTTATAGTAAGTAGGTTCTTCACAACTTCAACTTTGGTAATACGCAAAAAAACAAAAAACGAAAAAAAACGTTTTTTTAGCTATTTTGCCCTCTAGCGCATTTCGGGGTTTGCCGAGTTGCGGACCAAATCACCAGCCGCTGTCACATATGTATATAACTTAGCTGTATGCTAAGTTATGTAATATGGGCAAACATATCAACTGACCAGTTGTTTGCTGTTTCCAAATAAATGTCAAGCTTGTTTGATTTGACTGCAATACATTTGCAATTTAAGGTCAAGCGGTTGCATGTTGCACAAACTTGTTCCTTCATCTGAAGCTAGGACCATTTGTGATGGCTACAGGCAGTCAAACGTATTGGCATTTCTTTGGGAACACGTTAGCTGACCAGCATAACCAGTTTCTCGGCTTTTCGTTTTGACAACTGATAAGTTATGTTACACAGGAAACTTTTTCCAGAATGTGATGATTGACCACCAGGTATTTAGCAACATGACATCATGACGTCGTTACACATTGCTTCCTTGGAAGTCAGTCACAATTCAGACTCCTTTACAGGCAACTTCAAAAAAAACACTGCCTCCAAAGGACATCGGGCTTGCGCAGCAGCTGAAACTCAACTGGTGGTGCATCACGGTGTTCTCTGGCCACAACCATGCCAGGTCTCTCAGCATCAAAAACTGCAATAGAATAGAAGGAAGAACATGCACAGCACATTGCCCACAGTAGATATTAGCTGGCTAGTTTAGGAACGAATGGACCGCTCACTAGCTAGCTAGCGTTAGCTGGCTCTGTCTGTGTAGGCAGCAACAACGTTAATTTACAGTAATGTAAACAGGACAGATAGTATAAAGATAGCTTACCACAAAGCATGACCATGTAGTCCTTTAGGTACGAATCCATAAGTTATCTTGTTGATTTGCGCGAGTTGCGAGATTACCTGACGGCTGAACCGGAAACAAAACAAGTATCACATGCTGTTGCCGGCATCAAAACAACGCATCATGCAATATTGTTGACGAAAGGAGCGCACATACCTGTACCGTATGTCGTGTGACTAGACAGAAATTTTGCTTTCCTATCCAGAGAAGATGATTCCTGAGATGCGTTGGTGATTACAGAAAGATAACTTGTGTAACTGATCACTGAACTTGTGTAACTGAATTAAATGATATATATAGATAATATGTTTTATGTTGTGTATTTGTGTTGTATTGAAATGTCTGACATATTATGCTCGTAAAGACAAATTTTGAATGTACATTGCTCGCGCTAAAGAACATCTTAAGGGGAGACACCCCAGGTGAATAGGAAAAAAAAAATCCTTAATAGGTATCACCATCAAACTCCCCCAGTTTGTTAGGTACATTAAGGAGCATCTTTTTTGTATTTTCTGAAATCTTATGGATTAATATGCAAATTAGGCATTATATGCGCTAAATATGCGCTAATTTGCATAATTTCGGGACATCAATTTTTTTAATTGGTTCAAGCCAGATTCAAAATTCTTGTTTCATTTTGTTCACATATCCCTATTCAAAACTTTGGCCAAGGGGGATTTTTGATATCTCTTTTCTTCACTTCAGAAATCAGAAAATACTGACAACAGTCATAAAAAGACCAATTTTCGCCATGTTTTAGGGATAAACTGTTATATAAATCAGGCTATGAATTAAATTTAAAAAATCCCCCTTGGCCAAAGCCTTCACAATATGGATTGGAACAAAACTGGAAAGTTAGGTGTATGTAGGTGCTACTCAAGTGGTGGTTTTGATGTCCCAAAGATGAGAAATAACTCATTTTGAGAAAACGGGCTTTGAAAATTTGTATTGTAAAAAACCATACATTTGCATTGTAAACCAATATTTACAAACACAATATCCAATCACATCATTAGTAACAACTTTACACAACATCTGAAAACACAGAAACTGAAAACTGAATAACACAGCATGTTGTGGATTCAAAATAGTCCAGGAGTAGACATTTTGTATAGAGAAGCAAGACCTGTTTAGTTGGAAGCCCACTCACCACGTCAAGGTACAGCCCACGAGTGGGGTGTTAGTAAGACGAGACTAGAGACGAGACAATGTTAGTAGGGAAGAGAACATTCCCTTTTAGAAAGCTTGTATTATTTTGTTAAACATATCATGGACAAAGATAGACACATTTGACGAGGACATGCATGAGAAAACAGATTATCTAACTTTTTGTGTTTTTTTAAGCATTTTACATGGAGAACACATGAATGAATGAATGAATGAATGAATGAATGAACATGAAGAGTAAGCTGATTCATAAATACACAGGACAAGATGTGGTAAACAATGCAGGGTAAACACCAATAGAAGCTAAATATAGATTGCCAAACAAACAAGTGATATAACCATCGTCAAAAGCAACACCATAGGAGACATCAAGCTACGCCGTCATAGGTCTACAGAGTCACTCCTATGATGGCACTACACTAGCTATCCACAAAACTGTTTTAGGCAGCTAGTTTGTAGAACCCACTCAGCTGCAGTTCACAAAACTGTTCTAAGCAGCTGGTCTGTAGAACCCACTCAGCTGCAGTCCACAAAACTGTCCTAAAACCACAATATGTTCCTGGTGCGCATGGGGTTGTCATCAGTGAAGCAGACTACCCCATATTGCCGCCTTCATGTTGTCCGCTGAACGCTGGTTATTGAGAATTATTGTAATAATTCTCAATAACTGTAATAATTTTGTAACATTTTGCATTTATTGGCAGTCAGCTTACCTACCTCTGGGTCCACATCTGCATATGCCTGCCTAATCTGCTCTCTGCTTCTGTGCAAGGACTCCAGACCTCTCTATTTCAGCAACTGAAATTAAAACAGTTTATTTGGTCAGTTTATGGATGCATGTAGAAATGCCACAGGTAGAGAGAGGGAGACTACTGTGCATATGTATATGCTTCTGATATTGGCTAGAGAGAGAGAGAGAGAGAGAGAGAGAGAGAGAGAGAGAGAGGGAACACGTTTCAATAGCCTACCTGTCACCCTCTTGTCATGTTTCTGATACGTTTTCAGATGAAGCCCTGGGATCCAACACTTTACTAATCTTTTGGAGAGCTGCATACCCCAACCCTAACTCGTGCGCTAAGAGGACCATCCTCACATTGACATCAAATGCAACATCATTCCTAGTTGTATCATGAAGCCGAGACGATGTGTAGACACTTTTGCGATAGCCATTTCTCACAAAGACTGCACTCTAAGAGCAAAGTACTACAGAACCCACTATTCTGTGGATCTATGTTAATTTTAAGACCAGTCCCTGCACAATTAGGACAAATCAACCCAGTTATCAGCTCATTCAAACGCGCCGCATCTCTCTGCTGCTCACTGGACATGCTAACGCTAGCCTCATCTCCCTGCTGCTCACTGGACATGCTAGCACCGGCTAATGACAACTTGCGTGAATAGGCACTTTATATATCATAAATGTAAACCTTTCCATTTAGTTTCTCTTGTTTTCTGTTCAACCTTGCGGGCAAACACTGTTGTCGTTGTTGCTTATTACGTTTAGAACGCTTTACAGACGGCATTGTTTGGATTAGATATAAGGAAGTGGAAACGTGTCACATGACGCGCTGAACCAATCACGTTCTCAGAAATCAACAACAGCCAATGAGATTTCACGGTTAGCATCAAACCCGCCATGATTGGTTGCTGATACAAATGAAACTATCAAGTTTGGTTACGATAGCATTTCGCACAAGAGCCAGATCTTTCCAATGATAGCTCACATGAGCGGATCCAAAAGACGGCCGCGGTCTGGTTCGTTGCGAAAAAATGCTAACTTTTGGTGATTTTAGGAAGAATCTACATCTGCAAACAGACTAAATGAAGTAAAATAAACATCTAAATGCGTATTTTTTATGTTTTATTTCCACTAGTATGAAAGAAGACATGTTATGGAAGCAAACTAGCACAAAATGTCAAATTTGACCAGGGCGTTGAAAAACAATGTTTTCACCTACCGTGTCTCCCCTTAAAGGACAATGCTCGTTTTTGACAACCTGGACCTTATTTACGACATATTATAAGACGTTTGACTCACCGAGATCCCTTTGGTGTAGTTCGGAGGCATGTAGAAGAAATTTAAAATCCAGCGCGAGCCAGTATATCCATGTAATGGCGGTGGTCGGGGCACTTAGAATGCAGTTTCTAAAAATCTATTTTCTGCCGCGAAACGGTTGTTTTCATCAATCTGTCTTGATGAATCGCTAGTTGTGCTTACATAGAGCATGCCTGTTGTGGTTTTCACATGCCAAGATCTTTAGAAACGTCTTTCGAAATAAAATAGCTTCCAAACTTGCTCCAGCACTAATGCGCACAGCGCGCAATCGTTGCTCCAGCACGCTGTGCGCATGCGTGCTGGAGCAAGTGAGGAAGCTATTTCGCGTCTAAAGACGTTTCTAAAGATCATATTACAGAGGCATGTGAAATACCACAACAGGCCTATGCTCTCTATGTAAGCACAACTAGCGATTCATCAAGACAGATTGATGAAAAAAACATTTCGCGGCAGAAAATAGATTTTTAGAAACTGCATTCTAAGTGCCCCGACTTGTTTTCACCTACCGTGTCTCCCCTTAAAGGACAATGCTCGTTTTTGACAACCTGCCCCGACTTGCCAGCACTCTCGACTCCTGCATCAGTTGTAAATTTTTGCAATGATACACGTCAGACTGATGCCACGGTAGTTGTCTGGCTTTTAGAGATCTCCATATTTAGGGACTGGGATGATTTTTGAGAGAGACCATATATATCGGGCTTGTTGTTTTCCAGATCCCCAGGATCATGTTGTTGAGATCGCAGCTCTTAAAGACCTCTGGGGGGAAGCTGTCCGGTCCAGCACTTTTTCCCAGCTTCAGTGTGTTTTGCACCATGGCAAACTCCCTAGCTGTGAAGGAGCCATCGTCAATCCTGAGATTTGTGAGGACTGCAGTTATCTCCTCCTCCTCGGTTCCAACCACTATGGGGTGTGTGCCTAGGAGGTCCCGGAAGTGGGTGAACCAGGAGGTCACTCTCTCCTCCAGATTGCAGCCTGCAATCTGTCCCTCCTTTGACCTTTTGTGCCCAGTCATCTCATGTATGACCCTCCATGACTCCCCGTATTGCCATTCGCCCTGTGCTGCCTCGAACCTCCGCACTTTCTCCATTAGCTCCTCCCCTTTGATCTTGTCATAGGCTTTGAAGAGTTGTTGTTTGGCCTCATTCAATACCTCATGTCTCTCTTCAGTCCAGCGTTCGAAGCTGCGGCGTGCCTCCTCCACCCTTGCCCGTGTTTGCATGAACTCCGGATGCCTGGATCTTGGGGAGACTTTTGATCCTCCCCGTCGTCGGTACACTTCCTGGTTGCCTCCTCGTTAGCGACGAGAAATCGCTTGTATGTTGCATTAGGCCCTTCGTCCTTGGCCAGCAGTTGGAAGTGAGTTCACACCTCCACTGTGTATCTGGCATGGAGGTCAGGGCTTTTCAAGAAGGCCTCCCAGTTGTGCTGTATCCTTGGGCTGTGCTTGGAGACCCTCAGGCTCAGACCCACCCTTGCAGAGACCACCCGGTGGTCAGAGTCCACCGTGCTCTACGACTCCGCATTGAAAATGGACGTCCTCCATTCCCCCCCTCACCAGTACGTAGTCCTGCTGACGTACCATACCGATGGCTTGGTCCATCTCCTACCTGCTCTTTTATGGAACAGGGTATTGGCAGCCAACAGCGGGAGTTCAGTAAGGAGGGCGGCCAGATGTTCTCCGTTGCGGTTGGTACTGCTGTGGTATGTGAAGGGTGCGTCCTCTGGTCCAGCCTTGCGTTGAAGTCCCCAAGGATTGCCAGGAAGTTGTGAGCTGGGACACTGTGGATTGCTGTTCCTAGATCTTCATAGAACCTCTCCACGTCCTTGACTGGCGCTGTTGGTAGGAGAGTACACACTCATAACAGTTGCTGCTGGGTTCCCCTCAAAAATCAGCGATAAGGATCCTGTCGGTGTGCTGAGCAACTTCAGAGAGCCTTTCACGCTCAAGGAGTCACCATTAGCCCCACACCGCCAGTAGCAGCCTGAGCGCAATTTCGCCATGCAGAGGAGGTGATGAGCGTGCATCCTCCCACTCTGTGATCGACATGAGGTTGAAGGTAAGACACGTGTTATTTGATATATAATACAGTGGTAAATGAAGATCTGACGAGGACGTCCTATTAAAACATTTGTGGACATTATCAAGATGGATGCGGGAGACCACCGATGAGATCACCAGGTGTGTGGAGGACCGGGATAACTGGAAACGAAGATGGGTGGCCCGTCTGTGGACGACCTGATGATGATGATAATGTTAATCATCTTATCTAAAAATAATAACATTGCCAACTGAATTCATGCCTGGGTTCCTACTTTTAGTAATGTTCAATGACAAGCAAAAGGCCAAATTCTAGACTAAGGCACTAATTCAGAAAATCTGAAATAGGTCTACAAGCTAACTGCCAGTACACATTTGTTTCCCTCTTTCATGGACTTAAATACTGAGATGGAATTCATACAGCATGCTGCCCATTATTTCTAACCAAGAATAACCGTTCAGATAAATTGATCCTCACAGTGAGGCCTCTGGTGTGGTCTTAAATTGTCCTCTCCATTTCATGCCAATTAAGAATACACACCTTGCACTATAAAAATGCTGCCTTCAACTGGCTGTCTTACAGTTAACAGTGGATATATGATGTGTTATATACAGTAATATATTCCATGACTGTATCCAACTAAAATGCTATTAAAACACAAAACATATGCCCTTACTGAATTACTCCATATTTACTGATCTCTTCTAAATACTTACACAAATAAAATCACTAGAGGTAGTTTTCATAGCAGGTCGTGACAGTATTTTCTTTTAAATTTCTGATTAAATGACTGATTCCGCTGATAATATTTTGCTGTGGTGGCCCACCATGGCTAATCAGCAAAGGAGAAGCGAAGAGGATTCTCAGCACTGCTATTCTTCGAAAGAGACATACTGACAAATGTATTTTCTCAATTTCCAGATGAGTTTGTTGAACTGTTTTCCCCTCAGCACAACTGCACTTTATATTTATACACAGTGGATAGATAGATAGATAGATAGATAGATAGATAGATAGATAGATAGATAGATAGATAGATAGATAGATAGATAGATAGATAGATCAGTAGCGTACTGTGGGGTCTGGCACAGGGCCTTCTCTGACAGATTTATTACTCCCAGTCCCCCGTACACACACGGGCGCACACAGATAGCGAGAGAGAGAAAAAACTGCGCACGTAGGCCTACCGATAATTTGCAGCACCAGGAACAATGCATTAGTTTCCATCATTACCTGGGCTAAACAAGATGTAAAGTACTATAATTCCACACAAAAACGAAGTCCATCACAAGAGTCCGACAACTCGTACTCAAACACAACGGCTTAACAAACTGAAAATAGGCCTGCAGTGCCATCTCTGAGTGTGGGCTCTCACATCGCATTCATAAGCCAATAATACCAATAACCAATAATAAGGAAAGCTTTTGTCAACGACAGACAACAACAGGTCCTTATATTTCACATAGCAGCAAATTCGCGCACATTGCCAACATGATCGATCTGAAATGCGTAAAGCTGCAAAGCAGGACTCACCATTTCACTTATACACAAAGTCCATAAGTCGTTCCTTTCTGGTGAAACGCTCAATGATCTCCTCATGCAGTCTGTTCTCTTTCTTCAGTTGAAGAAGCTCCTTAGATGGACGCCAGGGCAGAGTCTTGTTTGTCCAGTTGTATTTCGGCTGTCCGTTTTGATGCGTTTAAGAGCAGAGAATGAACGCCGGAGGCGGTGGACACAGGAGTAGTAGCCACCAAGCACTTAAGTGTGTAAAGTTGTGACATGCTACTGTAATGGATTTTAACTGATCTAGTCAAAAAGGATTTACCAAGATTCGCTCAAAAGGTTAAGTCTGGTTTATTGAGAAAACAATACGAGCGCAAGGACTTCCTGGACAACTCAACATGAGTGGTTCATCCAAAGAAGTGAAATCAAAGCTTGTCATGCGCAGCCTTATATTCAAGCAAAACACAGGTACGGCGCTTTGAGGATGTGATTGGCTAACTCATTGCACGTCATATGAAATGGCAGGCGTGGCCGAGAATACAGACATGTGACATGAGAAAAGGCGGCAATTTCTTGGGGACAAAGGATGGTTATTCTGGAGTAGACATTTCTAGGTATAGAAAGGTCTTGAGGCCAGTTGTAAATTCTATGACACTACCACCCAGTCCTTTGGCTTGGAGAGAGTTTAGTAGATCATATGGACTTTTCCCCTGGAAATCTGACATGCGCTGTACATCACCCTCAGTTCCATTCTGAGCCTGGTCAGATCAAACTGTGCCCCATAGCTTTAATTTTGGCTCCGAAGTGCATTTTTAGGGAAGGCCTGTTTGTACTCCATAAACCGCTGTGGGTCGAGCAGGGTCAGGAAAAACAGTCTTTTTTACTGTGCTAGCCGTTAGCTATCGGTAGTAGCATCTTGAAAGTGCCAAATCCCTTGCCTGGCTGCTAGCCCTTCCAGCTAGGTCTTGGTCTCTCACTTTGTCATTTATTTTTTTTGCTTGAAAGGTTCTCAGAGAAAATGGTTTGCTGAGCAAGTCAGCTAATATCCACTTCTTAGCTAGTAACTTTATCAGCTGCTGCAGCCATTCTTCTCGGTCGATTACTCAGCCACTTAGAACTATGCCCCCCACTGTACGGAAAGGCTATTACACACAGGGCCTGCACAGAAGGCATTTGGTGTGGTCTATTGCGTCAAATCAAATTCTGATTGGTTGATGGAGCTGTCACTCCATATTTATGCTTAGTACACTGTCTATGGGGAGGCCCTGCAGCCAAGGACACAGAAAGCCCTGGGAGGCAGAGATAGCTGTATGATTCAGTTCCAATGGCTAAGGAGGGGTTTATGGCTGTGATAGGCTGGCCAATTAAAATCGATTATTATTATCGATTATTTCAACAATAATACAATCATTACTAGTACTTTGTTAAAAATAAATACACTTCTCAATAATGGTAGGGCCCGCAGAGAAGGCCCTGACAGACCTCCATTGATACACACAGATACACTGTGTACTGTATAATTCCTTCCTATCTAACCCAACTGTGCAACCTCACAAACCAGCATCCCATCCTTTCATGTAAATACTCTGTATCTTGTATCTCGATACATAACACTGTTTACCTTTATACTTTTTTATCTCTAGTGTCTTTGTCTAGGAGCTAACGAAAGAACATTTCTCTACTCGTGCCTACAGTATTATGTGACAAATTTTACTTTGAAAAAGAAATGCTTTTTTTCCCTCAATGTTTTTGTTTATCTTGATAGACAAAAAATTGACAGGTACAGATGTGGGAAGTTAGAAATGTCACATGCTGCAGCATTTCACCTTCGCGGTATTTGGCAGGGAAATCCCGTTGGAAATCTCGTGGGATTTCAGACGGGTGTTATTTCGTTTTAGTGATGCACCACCGCCAGGTGGCGTCTTTGAGTAGATTTAGCAGGCTGGGCTCAGTGTTTTTCTCCTATAGTCTACGAATGAAGCATCATTAAGTTTCACATTCTTAAATTTAAATGCTCTGTTGTAAAGCACTTTGAGCTGAATTTATCTGTATGAAAGGTGCTATACAAATAACGTTTAACTGTTATTATTACCTTGTTCTCAAACACATGTTTTCTCCATCTGGATGTAATTTAATTATTACGAACACCTATATCTAGGCCTACAGTAGCCTATCTATCTCGGTAACTGACGTCGGGTCAAGACGTGGTGGCTGTTAGGTCAAATGCGCAAAATAAAAGTATTGTAAATATATTTGTTAGTAAAGATGTGGTGAACGTGGGGGTTTTGCGTTTTGTTTCTGGAACGCATTCAACTGGTAGGCTACTCGTAAACCCCGGAAGTAAATTTGAAGACGGGGCACCAGCTAATGTAGCCAAGTCTGAGAGCAGTAGGCTATATGGCTTCAGCACGATACAAAGAAAAAATAAGCTTGATCAACTTGTGGATTCATACAAAATTGACATAGTCGCCATGAGTAAAGATCACTCATTGCCAATCATATCCGGACATTAACTATCTTGTGAATAGATAGCGGCAGGTTTGACAGTGAGTGCGTTAACATGCACAATATACACAATATGTTGTTATTTGAATGATCTTGAATATATATATATATATTCAAGATCATTCAAATAAGAAAATATTGTGTATGTTTTTATTTATTTATACCGGCCGCCAGCCGTTCCATGAACGGCTATAGGGAATGCGCAGTTTCGCGCTGGCTACAGCCTATTATATGCAGTTTCGCGCTACATAGGCTATTATAAATAAGTATTATTCATTGGGGGAGCTTGGACTCGCTGGGGACTGGTGGAGAGACGCAGAGCCTCCCCAGACGCGACATCCTCCAGTTGGCTGAAGAGCTGCGCGCTCTGGCGACCAAACAGCCACCGGCGGCGCCCCTCGCAGTGTCCACAGAAGAATACCCCCACCAAAATACCTGCATGGTGAAGACAAGCTGCAGCAAGAACAGAACTGTCTACCAATGCATGAAGTGCACCATAGCTGTCTGTGAGAGGCTATAGCAGAGGATATGTGCGAAGTGTATTTGAGCTGCCGCCTCAACCGTGCGTAAGAGCAGAGTGCATTAACTCGTCTATAGCTACAACTAGTAGTCCATAGCCATTAAAACGGCTTATTGTTTTATTCATATATCAACTAGATAATTCGATAATAATGAGTAGCCTAGTAGGCTATAAAAGGAATTAAATAGGGTCTAAGCCTTAAGTTGTAGCCTAGGCTACAGTACAATCACAAGACGCATAGGCCTAGCCTATCGTAAAAAGCGTTGCGTTCTCATAGGCCTATATTAACTTAGATAATTATTAATTATGCTCAGGTCATAATGTCCGTTGAAAATAATTCCCTCTAAGCAGAATTTGAATTGTATTAAAATAGGCTAAAATTAAATTTCCACATATTCTGATTCCTTCTAGGCCTATATAAAAAAAAAACATTTTTTTAATGTGTAGCCTAGGCTATAGGCTTCTGCGATGAACAAAACAGCCACAATGTAGCCTGCTTAGTGAGCGAGAGGGCAGTCTACCATAAAGTGTAGGCTATAGCCTAACCATAATGTTATATATCTAGACTACATGCATTGTGGTATTTCTTTATATAGCCCAGCCAGCAATTGTTTCTCAATAAACAGTTATGTCATCCTCTGAGTCCGAATGTAGGCTAATAGACCGGCAGCTCTAAATGCCTTCCCAATCAATGAGACCTGGTTGTAAAAATGATGTTTTATTGATGAAAAGGGTAAAACTGAAAAACATGGAGAGTCATTGCATTGATCGATGCAGTCTGTTCAAATAGGCATCAAAAGATAAAGTAGGCCCATTTAAAATGACCAATTCCATCTTCAAATCCCTTCTTATCTTGGCCTTTGATAGGGTTTTTTCCCGCCCTACTGCCAATTATATCCGAACATTAACTATCTTGTGCATACAGAGCACAAACAATGAAACAAATAGATTTCCTCCCTGTCTGTCTGTGGCATTCGCTACCAACAAACACTGAAAATACAGGTCCTCAATTTATTTAGATTAGACTAGCCTATCCAACTGGACCACTCCAATGAATGTTGAATGTAGCCTACTTTTATTCTTTAGGTTTTACAGAATCGGCCTACAATGTCCACACATGCATGCGCCATCTGACTAGCTCGTCACTCGCCAGCGAACCTGGACTATTGTAACCCCCCCCCCCCCCCCCAAATTATTTTATATTCAAATAAACTGGATGAACCGGTTTCCTAGCCCTGGCCGCGCCCGCTTGCCACTCCGCCCCATATTGTCCGCGGCTCCCAAATTGTCCGCTCGCCTCTCTCATTGAAAATGAATTACAATGCGCGGATATCGCTCCTCGTCTGAAACGGCCTTAATGTAGCAAGTCGTCGGTCTTCATGACGCACTGTTATGCTTGTTTTCTGTGTAGATCCAGTCATAGAAGCGGGCATCTCGTCCGACGATTTGAAACAGCTGGTCAATTCATCCCAACAAGAATAGCCAAGAGAAGGACAAAAATGAAACCACAAACGTTACTACTGGTCTTGAAACAACTGTGTTAGCCTAGTTCCCTATGAGAACACTCCTCGGTCCAATTCCGTATAGTAGATCAGCCTGTGTCCACGTAGTTGCTAGCTAACTGGTGTGTAGGGGAGAACCGGGTCAAGAGTCGCACTTTTTGGTTTGATTCCATTTACTCCGAAATTATTAGAGATAGAGATTCCACATTTTATGACAAACAACTTGCACATGTCCTTCACTATTATCAACTGTAATGTTCGTGCTAGGATAAAAGAGTTTAACATAAATAGGGCGAGAACGGATCGCAATGCGAATGGTCTCAGGGCTAAAGAGACCGCGCATCGTTTTCCTCACCCTAACTATTGGCATGCTATCAATAAAAGAAAATACATTGTAAATAAACATGGTTTTAGGCTATTGTTTTTATGTAGGCCTATTGCTATTTGTGTTCATAAGGTAACGTCATTGTAAACGAAAGTAGCCTATAGCCTATAATCCAATTGACTGGAACCAGGGGGTTTGACAAAAGTTAAGAGGCAAAATAATTTGTCTTGTCTGCATTCAAGATGTATCTTTCACATTAAAACTACATACAAAGCTGACCAATAGCATTAGAAAGATCTCTTCGAGAGCTTTCATTTCACCTGTTCATTCTGCCCAAATGTCACTCGCGCACCCCTCTGGTTCTAAGCCATCACAATGCGACTTCTGTCCCTCTACGGGATGCGACTTTTGTCCCGCCACGGTCTCCTGTCATTTCTCCCTGGCTTGCAGGCACGACTTGCTCGCACGAAACTTGAAAGCTATGTTATCATGTAGCCAATAGATATGCTAAGAAAATTGCATATGTTTGCAAACTAAAACAAGTGAACACAATTTTACAATCGAAAAATGCTTATGAGACCATTATTTTACTTATATGGGGCAAAAGTGGTTTCTCTTCCTGCTTCTGCCTAAGCCCTCCACAATACCACAACACAACGGTGTCATGTTTTATCGAAGGAGAAGTGAAGAAGACGGTAGCTATCAGTAGCTAAAGCAGTTAGCTAATGTTAAGATCATTCCTCTAGCTGCTTTGCTGCTAATGCGAGTTCGTCTCCGTTCCTGCCCGAGAAACAGAAGTTGAACTAATAGCATCAAAATCAAAATAGCTACAGGAATCATCATTGTAAAGTTAGCTATCTGCTTTTTAGCCACCGACAGCTACCGTTAATATTATGGAAGCTGCTGTCGTGAGCTAACTTGCTATCACGGTCTTATCGTGCAGCTTCACAGCCTGCTATTAGCAGACAGCACTAAAGTTGACAAAATCACACTTGCACATCATTAGAATTCCAACCATTTATATGGGATTTATCATTCAACTAAACATGGAACCTGAATACTACCTGATATTTCAACCTGCTGCCATCAGTGATCGGCGCGTCTGCTTGTTTGAGTCATGAATATCTTACGCAGTTACATTCCATGTAGTGTCCCAAAACTGTTAAATCATTCCCCATGTAGTTCACTATGAGTCGCACTCAATATATCCATGGTAATAGGGAATAGGGAGTGAGTGAACCATTTCAAACACATCTCTGGTCATCTCCGTTAGCCATCTTACTCGTCCTGATGCCATGTTCCATATGAGAACACTCAGCCTAATGTATTAAACTTCTACTTGTCCCAACAGTTAACAGATATAGACCCGGCGACAGTTACAGAGATAGAAACTTTAAATAGATAGGCTTTGTTCGTAAAAATGTAATTCCAACCAGACAGAGCACAAGGAGTTTGAGAACGGTAGGCTCATCTAATGTGCGAGATGAGCTACAGCAATGGGTCAATGAGTGGTATTACTGCGCCCCTATGGGCAGGCGAGCGGTGGTGCGGAATGCCGTAAAGCGCCTGTTAGAATACCGCGGGTCAAGTTACATTCTTATGTTCCCACATCTGTAGGGATTGAGAGGAGAGCCATGGGCCAGGGACAGTGTGGAGGGGAACATGAGACAATAGACAAACATAAACAGAATTTAAATACGCACATACACCTGCACACTTATTTGTTATATATTTGGTGTCCCCATATGGGGGCTGTGCTATATTAGCAGTTGCAAAACAGGAGGGCAGCAGATTGGGGTGGATGAGTGGGGTTTATAATGTGCTGGCATTTGGAGCAGGTGACCCGTGTTCACTTCCCAGCAAGAGCCCTTTTCGGAACTTGCTTAAGTTCCAGTTTCACTTTGCATCTCGCAAACTTTTTCCAGGTGAAAGCGCAATGTCACTGTTTCTTTGGAAGTCACGACATGATTTTAACCTCCTGTTTTATTTATTTATTTTTATCCCTAATCATTTGATTTTTATGCTTGAATCCAACCTCAGCATTACATTTTCCTTATTTCTATCTCTATTCCTAATCTTAACCCCAGACTAGTTGCCAAAGGAAAACTTTATACATAATATAGTTTCCAAACATATTATAGTTTCCAAAAACAGTGCCCATAAACATAATTTTGTGGAGATGCAATGTTTCCAGGCCTTGTTAGAAAAGAGTGATGTGGAACCTATGAAACCACAAGACACATATTGATGTGCTGACCCTTGAGCAAGAGTCAACAGAAAGGGTAGCAGGTCATCAGTCTACTATACACATACTGTGTACACAGTCATACATCTCAAACAGTGGCTCGTTGAAAGACTTTTTTGGCAAAACACAAGGGGTTTCTGACAGGAAACTGCCAGATGCTCCCCAAATGTCTTCCTTTGTCAGAAGCTGTGCGTAGGATCTAAAGCAGGCCCTACTGTATGCTGAACGCCCCCCCCCCCCCCCCCACTGTTGAGCTGTAACACCAAGAAGAGTTGGAAGGCTGCCCGCCAAAGTTATCCACTACAAAGGGGTAGTGATTCAAACTCCTTTTCCTGTTTAGACAAGGGCCTGAGGTATGCAACATGGATCCCAGAGAAAGAAAAAAAAACGTCACTGCGTGAGTGCAGTGCAGCAAGGGACGAAAGGGAGAACAGAAATGTGGAACTATGGAGATATGGGAGGTGCTGTGCTGTGTGCGGTGTTGGTGGCATGTTAATAAGATGAGTTCAGTACTCTGATGTGCAAGGGTCACCCTCTGTGCACCCTTGTAAGGGAGAAATAAGCCATTTTTTTATGTCAATGTGACCACAACAATACGGAGTCATCATCACTCTGATCATCTCGCTCAAATACTTCACCCTTTAATTAATAGGACCACATGGCACACGGCATGCGTTACTAAGTCAGTACTGTAAGAGTAGAAGCGAGTGAAATATAAGAAAAAATAAAAGTGTTTGAGGATTAACTTGATGATTATAGATTAGAGAAAGACAGCAGAACATTTTCAGTCAAACAAAACAAATGCTTGGATGCTGGACATATGTTGGAATGTTGGAATGGACCACTAGGGCACTATTGGGTCTATTCAAAGTATAGAGATCCACGCTTACAGAAAAACATGATCCGAGAATTGCACGCCGCTCCTGGAGTCTATTGAGACTTCAGACTAATCCAACATACTGTACAGGCAGTAGGTCTGCATTCAGAGCTGACACATATATGTTCTCTTTTTTTTCTGTGTCGAGCATTATGGTTGCTAATCATAGATGGAGATAGAGTCAAGACCCTGACCAAACCGCTTGAGCCCAAGACCCCGTCACTTATGACCCAGACCTCAATCCAGACCCAGTCGGTAAAGGCCCTGACAAGACCAGACTAATTTGAACATCAAAAAATCTGCCATTCCCAAAAATAACATGAGAAGAATTATCTTTCTAATAAAGGAAGAAATCCCTGTACTGTATGTCTATCTGTATCACGATTATCTCGAGGACAGGACACTGTATGAAGTTAGCATACGGCAGACCATTTTGCTCAGGACTCAAGTGCAGTGTTGAGTGTGTTGTAATATTTGCTCTGTGCCCAGTTATAAACATAATTATAGCTGCTGCACAGCACTGGGTTGGGGCCGGACGTTTTGCAGAGGAAGAGGAAGGAGGAGACAAATGACAAATACATCTTTATTCTGAATCACCTAGGGCTTGAACACACAACCATAGACACCAAGCTAATTAATCAAGGTCGAAATGTCGATATAACATCTACAGAGTCTTACTGCTATGTATTTGATTTAATGTGTTTGTTTGCTTTCACGAGGACACTGTGTAGTCAATAGAGTGAGGGAGACAGCTGATGCTGCTGTGGCCGTTCGGGGTAGTGGGTGTCAAGAGGTCACACTTAGGCCGCAGGGGGGGGGCCTCTCCTCTGGGGTATCAATTGCACATCTCTATGGGACACTATAAACAGACACAACCCGGACTGACACATCATGAGATGTGCCATTGAGACATCATGTTAGGGTGACAGGCGACACATCTGTATGGTCACTCCTCTGTATGGCTTCACTAGGCCTAATCGGGAAGCCTAGGTGTAGGGGTGGGGCGAGAGAGCACTATTTAACGTCTCAACCAAACCTTAAGACTTCGATTTGGAAACGGCAGGCAACTCGGCCGGACAGATTCGCTGCTCCCAGCAGGCAGATACGCTGATAACACCATGCGGGGGAGAGAAGACTCGGGGCCTCGTCGTCACCAACAGCCACAGCCAGCAGAAAGCAGGGAGAGACATAGACTAGGGAAACATCCGAGTGTTCCATGTGATTGTATCTTTGTCTAATAAATCTATCATCTGTTGCCGCTTCCGATCCCATGTTGGGTGATTTCATCAATGACTATCACAACAAGAAGGCAATTAACATCGTGGTTCATAATTAGATGGTGCTGGAACTCTTATGAAGGCTTACAAAAAATTACACAACGCAGAGCAACAGAAGACGAAGACCTCAAAAGCCAACAAAGGGAAAGTCATGTTCTTGTTGAGCCAAGTGAGAAGCTTGAAGTTTGGCATTTGCTTGGCCTTCCAATCCCAACTACGCCTCTATGTATGCATGTATGTATGTATGTATGTATGTATGTATGTATGTATGTATGTATGTATGTATGTATGTATGTATGTATGTATGTATGTATGTATCCATCCATCCATGTTAGAGGTCTTCAAGCCCAACGGGGCCCGACACCATGGACAGATTAGGGCCGGGCTCGGGACACATTTTTAATCCATAGTTAGGGTACGGGTCGGGCTCAGGCTCTGTGATAACAGACACACGTGATGTAGTGTTCCTGCGTGCGAGATCTGAAAATAGACTAGACCAAATGTACACAGGTGAGCTGGCTGCATTAGATACACTAGCTAGTTAGTTAGGTAGCCAACGTTAATGTGGCTGCCATCCTTTTCCTGCACGGCGTACACAAATGATCAGCGGAGTGGAATTAACTGTAAATAGCTTCACCTGTGATTGTCTTTGGATATAACCGGTTAGCAAATATTTGTGAGGAATCTTAAGGCTATTCAAAAAAGTAGTTTTGTTGTTCATCTAATAGCGAACTGACATTAATGTTTCAGTTTGTGGGCATGTAGACTAATTGTTGGCTAGAAAGAGAGACATTCCTAATTTTAATTATTTTATTGCCTCCATGCACACTTTATTTGTATTAGCTCATTACATTCTCAACCTGATCGTTCCTGTTTCGCCTGATTCATTTTCCAAGAGAACGTAATTCTCAGTTATTGCATAGTGCATTTACACACTATAGCTGTAGCTGTGTGTAGTAATATTGGCTTCGGGCTTAAGTCGGGGCTCGGGCTGAGTAATTGCTTAATTCGTCGGGCTAGGGTAGGGCTGGGCCAGAATGCCATGGGCCTGGACCAGGCTGTGAGTAGGCCCTCGCAGACCTCTAATCTATCTATCTATAGATGTCTGTCTGTCTGTCTATCATCTTCTATGTCTGCTCCATGTGTGACAAATTGGCTGTGGTTTGAAAAGTGTTTTGGCTTGTCTTGCTAATTGCAGATTAACGGCGGATTTGCTCAATCAGTGGCCAATCAATCAATTAGTCCGGATGTTGTCCTAGGTGGGGGTTGGGCGGGGTTGCCAACAGCAACGTCTCTGATTGGTGAAGCTCATGCTGTTGCACTATACTGTAGGATTGTGTATTTTTTTTCCACATGACAGCATGTTGTTTTCTGTAGATGCTGAATACAATTTCTCTGCAGACTGGTACAGTGGTTTAAGAGGAAATGTGTTTTTCAAAACTTTAAAATGGCCAACCTTGATGGTTCCTCTGGCAAAGTTGTTCATGAGATGTAGAACCTCTGTAAAAGATTTTGTAACTAGGGAAGGGGCTCCTATCTTCTCCCTTCCTCCAGTAGTTCACTAATACCACTCATCTCCTACCCAGAAATACCTGAGCGGAGGGGAAAAAAGAAGACAATTGGGACGCATTGTTCACTCCCGCATCCTATAGTGTGAAGACAATTGATGACAGGCCAATTCGAGCTCTGCTATTTGTTTTTTCATCCAACATCCAATTCTTTATTAGTGTTTCTATGGATTGGAATACACTATGATTGCAAAGGAATACAATTAATGAAATTGTATATGAAATAAAATCAGGCTCAGAATGTAGCAAGCAGTATGGAATTGTACAAAGTATGCAGTTGCCTTGTACTGTAAGCAGTAACTCTCAGATGGTTCAACAGAAGATCGGGCTGTGATAGCTGGCTAGATTGCTGAGATCTTAAGGTAGCACTATCTGACTCCATCATTAGGCCTTTACTCCCTAAGAAGATCAACAAAAACTTGCAGAGATTACATTGCTGTCCAGTAAATCACAACAGACCCAAGCAGAATGAGCACAGGTCAATAAATGAAACAAAAACAATTAAGTCATTATAACAACAATATAAATCATTATAATATGAAACTAAGTTGTTTTAATGTTCCGTAACCACATTCATTTTTTTCACTTTCACAATGTTTCAAGGCTGCCGTATTGATCATAATTGTTCAAACTTTAATATTATTTTTGCGCTGAAATTAGCAGGCCATCAATATGTCTGATATATCAGAGATATCATCACTGAAAACAGTTGGGTGTGTTTTTAATTTAACCCACCTGACAGTACATTCCATTCAAGCGAAACAGCTTAACCACAATACAACTTCTGTTCTTGTGATGAACAAAGGGAGCTTGTATTATCTGTCTGTTAGGGAAGTCTAAACCGCCTGAAGGTAATATTCCATGCGGTTGACGCACTGTTATTGTTTACATAGTATTATGCAAAGATCTCTAGATATGCAAATCGCACACTGAGAGAAACACTTACCTTTCAATTTAGAATGTAATAGTACATTTGTAAGTATTATATATGGTAATTAATTCTGACAAAAAGTAATTAGTTCAGATAAAGACATTTATCAGAACAAGCTACTTGAGGAATACATTAGAAAATAAAAAATATTTAAGCATGAAGAGTAGTTCGTACAAAAAGTATATCCAAAAGTCAAGGCAATGGAGACAGCCTTGACTTGAATAATCATTTGATCAGTGTCAGTCAGTTTTAGGTGGGTCTATGTAAACACTGCTCCCTGACAGCTTGCTGGATATGACAGTGGAATGCCCTATTGTTGCCCAAGAGGGAGGGAGGGGGGGTGGGGGTAGTAGGAAAGAACCAAGTCAAAAAAGCTCTGCACACTGGGAACATCAAAAGATGCCCGCCAAGACACGACTACACACACACACTGATTTGCTCCTATTTCGCGGGGTAAACCCAACATCAACCCTTCAAAATAGAACCAAGTTCTAAACTGATGTGGGGCAGATTTTGATGTTTTACTTAACACTTTCAATGTGGGTTACAATAATTTAAATCAATGTCACGTCAGTAGCCAGAGGAGTCTGCACAGCCCTTAAGGCTGCATTTCTGATGGGGAAATATGGAACTTCTCCTCTGCACTTAACTGGCTGTAATACAAATAGACACTGTATGAGTTTGAACACCCGACAGGACGGCAAGCAGCAGCCTCAACATGCCACACACCCTGACACAAGGATGTTGGGAGGTGTCTGAAGACTGCAAGTCTTACAATAACAAACACCTGGATTTGTTCACTCACCAAGGGAGTTTATAAGCATGTTTGATTTTTTTCATTTGGTTTCTTATTCCCTCATTGATGGAGACAGGCATGACTGAACACGTTTTGGTCTTTTCGGGTCCAGTTTAATCTAATCTAATGTAGTCTGTTCTCAAAATATGCTTCTAACAAACAATATTTAAGTTATTCTAAGTGAGAAAAATATAAGGGCTACTTTTTGACCAATCTCAAGGTGAACATCTCAGTCATTCAAGCTCAGTATAATTTATACACCTCATATTATTGTTCACCCTTTCTACTGTTTTCTTTTCTGATTCTTGAGTCAATGATGCCCTTTGTCGGTTTCACTACAGATGTCTTCTTTGCTGGGACATGTTAGTATAACAGGCAAAGGTTGGAATGAGTTGCACTTTTGTAGTGGTCTTACTTACAGTTTTAATGCCTCACCCAGTTCTCTGAATACATCCATGGTTCAAACTGTACGCGCATGCTTAGATCTAGTCATCTCTGTACGTCCCTCCTTCCTTCTCACCATTATCTCGGGAACCCAACACTGTATGAAATTATGCAGCAGGTGTATTGCTCAGGACCCTATGGTTTGCAGTGCCTTGCGTCAAGTTCTCTTGCAAAGCTTGGGCAGGACCAGTGTTGGGCAGTAACGCGTTATAAAAATAATATTACTTTCCCCAATAACGAGGGGTGTAGCGAGTTACTAATCAAATTTCAGTAATAATATTCCAGTTAATAATATTACAGTTACCCCAGAAAGCCCGCTACTGCGTTACTTTTGCCATAGACCTACTCTGTTTATTTATTTTTGTTTTACAAAGGGTGAAATAAAGTTTTGATTTCAGATGTGAAGAACGTTGTCACGCATGTCACGTCACCATTACCAAGCAGCGTAGCTAACTTTGGAAATGACAACGATAACATTCCGTGGCTGGAAATATGCGCATTATTTTGATTTTGTGGAGCTGAAAGATGACAACAAGAATGTTGTCGTCAGATGTAAACTGATTCAGAAGAACATGAGGAGGAGGAAGATGAAGTTACATTCACTGACGTAGCAAACGCCCTGTACACTGAAGGTGATGGTGAGTTTTTTCTCCCCCCTCTGGGTGCGTTAAGTAACTGAGTGCTCACGCTTAGAATGCTCACTGTGAGCGCTGAGCACATTTTCAAAACACTGCGTTCTGGTCATTCTGAGCGCTGATCAACCGTCATATGTCAAAAACATTCACAGAAAATGGCTATGCAAAAAGCAGTAGTAGGTGCGTTATTTAATGTTTTGACATTTCTGATGTGAGCAGTGAAATAAGCTTGCGGTGAAGTAGTAGTAGGTTGGGTCTTTATTAAGCAGAATTGAATGTAGGCCTACTTTTGCCTAGTTGTTGCTGCCTACAGTTTTGATTTGTTTGCTGCTGTCTTATGTTCTCACTTTCAGCTATTATGTTCTCACTTTCAGCTACTAAGTTATTTAAGAGGTTGTTGAAAAGATAGAAAGCATATAACATGTCCAAATGTCCATATTAAGATGGAGGCTAAACAGCATTGCCAACTGAATTGTATTTAGGCCTAATTGGTGCTGTAGGCCCTCAGTTTTTGTTTGCATGTTTGTCTTATGATCTCACTTTCAGCTTAAGGTTATTTAAAAGGTTGTTGAAAGATAGAAAGGATATAACATGTCCAAAGGTCCATATTAAGCAGGAGGGGGTGTACTGGGAAAGATTCACACGGGTTGTACAGGGAAAGTAATATATTGCATAAGTAATTAGTTACTTTTGGTTGAGAGTAATAAGTAAAGTAACAATATTACTTTTAAAAAGGGTAATGAGTCACTAGAAAGTACATTTCCTGGAGAAAATGTGAGGTGGGCTAGCTGCTGCAGCTGTATGTAACAGCTACTGCTAGAACTACTATGGACCAGGCAGTCTCCATGCACCCACCGGCGAAGACCGTGCGTCTCTAGCCCACTCAGGGGCTGAGTTGTGGGGTCTGTGCATGGACAGTGGCATGGTGGTGAGACTCTACCCCCTCAGGTCAGAGCTGGTCGAGGACAGTGTACCCCTCTCCGGACCACCTACCCGCCCGCACCGGTGAAGACCATGTGTCTCTAGCCCAATCAGGGGCTGAGTTGTGGGGCCCGTGAAGTAGATAGTGGCGTGGTGGTGAGACTCCGCCCCCTCAGGTCAGAGCTGGTCGAGGACAGTGTACCCCTCTCCGGGCCACCTACCCGCCCGCACCGGTGAAGACCATGTGTCTCTAGCCCACTCAGGGGCTGAGTTGTGGGGCCCGTGGCGTGGATAATGGCGTGGTGGTGAGACTCCACCCCCTCAGGTCAGAGCCAGTCGGGGACAGTGTACCCCTCTCCGGGCCACCTACCTGACTCCACCATGAAGACCTCCGGGCAGTCTCCTTGCACCCACTGGTGAAGACTGTGTGTCTCTAGCTCAATCAGGGGCTGAGTTGTGGGGTCTGTGGCGAGACTCCGCCCGCTTGGTTCAGAGCCAGGCGTGAACAGTGTAGGCCGCACCGGGCTATCCACCTGCCTTCACCAGTGAAGACCGTGTGTCTCCAGCCCACTCAAGGGCTGAATTGTGGTGTCCGTAGCATGTTCAGTGGCGTGGTGGTGAGACTCCGCCCCCTTGGGTCAGAGCCGGTCGTGGACAGTGTAGGCCATGCCGGGCTACCCACCTGCCTTCACCAGTGAAGACTGTGTGTCTCTAGCCACCTCAGAGGCGTTGTGAGGTCCGTGGCGTGGATAGTGGCGTGATGGCGAGACTCCGCCCCCTCCGGTCAAAGCAGGTCGGGGGCAGTGCACTGACATCCGGGCAATCTCCATGCACCCAACAGTGAAGGCCGTGTGTCTGTAGCTCACTCAGGGGCTGAGATGTGGGGACAGTGGCGTTGTGACGAGACTCCGCCCCCTCGGGTCAGAGCCGGTCTAGGACAGTGTACTGCTCCCCGGACCACCCACATGCACCCAACCGTGAAAACTGCATCTTTAGCCAACTCAGGGTCTGAGATGTGGGCACGGTGGCGTGGATAGTGGCGTGGTGGCGAGACTCCGCCCCTTCAGGTCAGAGGTTGTGGGGGGCAGGTCAGTGATTGCCAGGCCATCCCCATGCACCCCTCATTGGAGACCAAGATGGATGGATGGATGGATGGATGGATGGATGGATGAAAGAAAGATGGATGGATGGATGGATGGAAGAAAGAAAGAAAGAAAGAAAGAAAGAAAGAAAGAAAGAAAGAAAGAAAGAAAGAAAGAAAGAAAGAAAAAGAAAGAAAGAAAGGATGGATGGAAGAAATAAAGAAAGATGGATGGATGGATTGATGAAAGAAAGAAAGAAAGAAAAAAAGAAAGAAGGATGGATGGATGAAAGAAAGAAGGATGGATGGATGAAAGAAAGGATGGATGGATGAAAGAAAGGATGGATGGCGAGACTCCGCCCCCTCAGGTCAGAGGTTGTGGGGGGCAGGTCAGTGATTGCCAGGCCATCCCCATGCACCCCTCATTGGAGACCAGGATGGATGGATGGATGAATGAATGAATGAATGAATGAATGAATGAAAGATGGATGGATGGATTGATGGATGAAAGAAAGAAAGAAAGAAAGAAAGAAAGAAAGAAAGAAGGATGGATGGATGGATGGATGGATGGATGGATGGATGGAAGGATGGATGAAAGAATGGATGGATGGATAGATGAATGGATGGATATGAATGCTACCACAGTAGTCATAAAAGGGTGCCTGTACAGAGAGCCTGCACGTGTCCCCAAATTCAAATCCCAACTGACACTGTGAGCATCCTCTCATTCACTTCAATGGAAAGGCATGTTGGCTTCAGACAGCTCTCTCTCAAAAAGTATAAAGGTCACAGCCTAGATCAGGGGTGGCCAACCCGCGGCTCGCGAGCCGCATGCGGCTCTTTGCCCGTCAATGTGCGGCTCCTCCATCCATTGATTAAAAAAAAGTTGCCTTGCGACTCTTCCATCCTTTCATTAAAAAAAAAAATTCATTCATTCCATAAGAACGTTTTTCTCTCTCTCTAGTTTCGCTGTGCATTTCTTCCAGCCCGTTTTAGTTTATTGCAGATTTGTCATAAAATCATATGATTCGTTTCACTAGGTCGCGAGGAAGTCGCGTGAGAACCACTTCAAACCAATCATATAGGTAGCAAATCACCTTGGTAACAAAATAATTGTAAACAAAATAATTTGCTTTGCGTGGGTCATTCTCTTTTACGACAAAAGCTAACGTAGCCTAAGCTACTGTACACAACCAAAGAATGGCTGGAAAGAAATGCGCAGCAAAAAGAAAATATGAAGACGAAAACAGGTCATTTTTTACCTGAGTGGGAGAGTAATTTTTCTTCATAGAACGTAATGGTAAGCCATTCCGTCTGATATGCCAGACATCATTGGGACATTTCAAAGCCTCAAATCTCCAGCCCAGTCCAGCCCAGCCCAGTCCAACCTAACCCAGCCCAGTCCAGACTAACCCAGCTCAGCCCAGTCCAGCCTAACCCAGCCCAGCCCAGCCCAGTCTAACCCAGCCCAGTCCAGCCCAGCCCAGCCCAGCCCAGCCTAACCCAGCCCATCCCAGTCCAGCCTAACCCAGCCCAGTCCAGACTAACCCAGCCCAGTCCAGCCTAACCCAGCCCAGTCCAATCCTGCCTAACCCAGCCCAGTCCAGCCTAACCCAGCCCAGTCCAGCCTAACTCATCCCAGTCCAGCCCAGCCTAACCCAACCCAGTCCAAAATATATTATGTCAGAAAATATCTTGTTGTATGTATTAATTTTAAATAAATTAACTTTAAATGTATATTTAATGGACAATAACGTTTTTCTTCTTATTTTAGACTGGGGTGCCTTGGGATTTTAAGTATTTAATGAAGGGTGCGGTGACTGAAAGGTTGAGAAACGCTGGTATATATGGTGTGGCTCTGGGTGGTACCTCAGTAATTTTTGTGGCTCTTTGTCTCTGACTGGTTGGCCACCCCTGGCCTAGATATTGACACCGTAGGAATCCTGAGAAAATGCTGAACATTTTAGGCTATGATATGTCCGTGTATCTTAAAAACTGTAGGCATGGCGACGAGTTAGAAAAAGGGTAAAAATGCAAAATTAGCAGCTCAAAGGGTAGTGTGTGGGCCCATACGTTTCAATGGAGAGCGCAGTTGCCGAACAAATCGTCATACAGCGAAAACTATAAGTCACACGGCTTAGATACTTACATTGTACGAATCAGAACAGTTATGGGAACGTTTCGATATATAATATGTGTATGAGCTGTTAAAACTGTAGGCATAGCAACAAGTTAGAAAAAGAGTAAAAATGCAAAATTAGCAGCTCAAAAGCTAGAGCGCGTTGCCATACGTTTCAATGAGGAGCACAGTTGCCGAACAAATCATCATACAGTGAAAACTATAAGTCACACTGCTTAGATACTTACATTGTACGAATCAGCACAGTTGTGTGAACATTTTGATGTATAATATGTGTGTGAGCTTTCAAAACTGTAGGAGTGCCAGCAGTTTACAAAATGTGTGAATATTTTCAAAGCAACTGCTGCCACCACTCTAAAAACATAGTTTCTGAACATTCCAAAAGCAGTTTCAAGCAGTTTCAATGGGAAAAAAAATTGTTTTAAAAGTTACATTTCTTAAAAACTATAACAAATATCAAAAATCTGAATGGATCCGTTCAAGAGCTAAACATTATGAACATTTTAAAGTTTGAATGAAGTTTCTAGGACAAAGTATGAAGAACTGGTTAAGGTTCAAAAAAGTGGGGAGAATAATAAGAAAGAAAGAAAGAAAGAAAGAAAGAAAGAAAGAAATAGTGGGAATATCACAAGTTGGGCTATCTTCTGCAAGCTAGCCCACCTAATAAAGAAAGAAAGAAAGAAATAGTGGGAATATCACAAGTTGGGCTAGCTTCTACAAGCTAGCCCACCTAATAACTAATATATTAAATTTTTGGAGTAACGAGCCCAACACTGGGCAGTACACACCCAAGACCCGGAGCAGAGTTACTGGAATGGAACTCACTTCTCTGGCATCACATTACACTACAGTCATTTAGCAGCTTTTATCCAAGGCGACTTACAATAACTGCATTAACGTAGGTGAACAGTGTACTACTACTCGCAAGCGCATCTCCTTTCTGAACAAGTGACTAAGGGGAAGATGTACTAACGTTTGCGAGCGCAGCGTAAACAGCGCCTTTCTGCAGTCCGCAGAAAGTGCGTATGGTGCATCTTCAGTTTGCGGTGGATGTACAAAGCCTGCGCCTCAGTGTACAATCACCGCATGCCAACGCCCTCAAACCGTAATGTGCGCAGGGAAAATATAGCGACTTGTGCCCCTAAAAGCATAATCAAGTGCAAGAGTAGCAAAATATAAATACAATAGGAGAGAGGATCCTGATAGTACTTCTTGAAGAGGTGTGTTTTGAGCCTGCGGCAAAAGATGGGCAGTGCTGTCCTGCATCACCTTAGGAGAGTAGGTAGAATGTGGTCACTACTCTGGTTGTCTCGCTAAATCCAAGTTTATTTGTTCAAAAGACTATTAAGGAAGGGGAGTTGTTTCAAGTAGCCTTTTGTATGAGTAAATTAATTGTATTTAGTGCATGTAAGAAAAATGTAATAATGTAATAGCCTTTATTAGGAATTTGTAATGAATTGTACGGCAGGCGTCGAATGGCCACGGGCCCAGACGGTCATGCATAGCAACGCACAGAGCCACTGTAGTACTGTATATATTCAGATAATATATAGAAAGCTCTTCAGCTGTGATTCAGTCAGATGGGCAATAAATGGATGTTCTTCTGTGTTCCATGTAGGCCAGACGCTGGATAATAAATTCAATTTACCCTTGCTGCAGGTGGCAGTGTTTTTTGAGCATAAATACATGTTGTGATTTAATCTGCTAAAGTTTACTTGTCATCCAAACATTTAATGAAAATATGCATGCCTGTGTATACAATATTTTATTTTGCTTATACCATGATAAGGTGTGCAGCTCTGCCCTGTGGAGTTAATTTGACATTGGGGCAGCCTACACTGTACACACAGTAGAGCAGTATTGGGTCAGGCCATGATCATCCAGGTGTTAAGTATTACAAATGTTTGACTAAATGAATGTGTTACTTCAGTGCTGATGCTACTCTGCTGTATCTCCACGACAGTAAATTATACTTAATTTTAATGTATTTATGTATGTATTTATTTATTTTAAGAAAATGATGCTGCTCCTGGCCTGCATTCTTGATAAACTGTCTTCCTACCAGACTGTGTCTCTATTATTTGACTAAAATGATTGACAGTTCAAATGATCTGGCTGTCAATTATTGGCAGCTCTTGTAGTTGATAGATGCAACTGGTGCTCTAAACCCCTGCAGTATGTGCTGTTACAGTGTGTGTCCTGAATGCTTCTTTATTTCCTTCCAGTCATGTCTACCTGAGTAGTATCTTGGCCTGTCTCTTGCACATGAATACATCGCTTATCTTAGGTCTCTATCTAGCAGATGTAGAAATGAAGAAATAAAAAAGACAAAAGAAATACTGTCTGTGCCTGGCATCAGACAGTGGTTCCAAAATACTCCACAAGTATGAAAGGTGTTTTCCGAATGCATCTCCCTAACAAAAAAGCATTGTTTTAAAATTGGCAGCTTGCAGCTTCAAGAAATTCCTCAGCACAAAACATTCCCTCTCATTGTCACCAACCCCCACCACCTGACACGATGCTTTTCATTTCTTATTAAAACATAAATTGTCTCCTGAATGAGATCATGACAGTCTCTGTTAAATATAAAAACAAAAACCATCAACAGAGAAACAGGTATTTTGTATGTAAATGATCAACAACACTTGGAAATTAATCAGATGAGTTGATTCTTGTAATGGCAGCAACACAGCTGTGTTTTCTGTAATCTCCATTAACTGTCAACACATTTAAATTTGTTCCTCTTTTTGTGACAATTTTGATCCATCTTCAAAAATCGTCATGAACAACTTTCGTCAACAACTTCTCACTCTCTTAATGTTATACAGTAGGCTAAGTGATTCAAGTGGTGCCAAAGCTGTTGATGGGATTTGTCTTATCAAAACTAGTACTGGGACTGTTAGGACATTAGATGATGGATGCACGCACGCACTTACAGTACGCACGTAGGTATGCCCAAACACACGCATGCACTAACATAGAGGGGCCAAATTAACCCCCCAAATTCATTGGGTGGGGGACAATTAGAAACTTTAGCAGCTAGTTTTACAGTATAGTATGTGATGTACGTTAGGCCTAATTTAATCTGATTGAAAGAGAACTGAAAGATTGCTAAATACATGTACAGTATCATGCAAAAAATATGAGGGAAAAACTGTTTTGATTGTTATTTTGATAAATATCAGAAATACATCACCAATGCAGGCCTACACTGCCCCGTCAGTCATTTTTTGGTAGGGGACTTCATCAGCAAAGTCATTCAGCTCTGTTTGCTTTGGCATACAGTACTCCCTCTGACAGCTGCCTGCCAACTGTACAGACCAGTCCAGCTCTGGTAGGATCTCTCCATGACACTGAAAGAATAGAATAACATAGGAAAAATGTGCAGCTGTGCATAATACCTACCTGACAGCTTTATAACACATCAATAAGTTATTGCTACTTTTAGATCATCTCCATAATCGAGGTTCTGCGTGGAGTAAAAAGCCTCACTTAGCCTATAATGACTGAATGTCTACTAGCTCCACAAAATCACATTTTTGTTTTTTGCAATGGCAAAAGTTTTCTGTGTGAAATTTTGCAAAAAATGATATGACAATATTCTATAGCTAGTTTCCTCTTCACACATTGATCAGACTCATTTGCATAAGGTCCTCCTTCCAATAACAGGTTAGTCCAGGGGTCTCCAACCCTATCTAGTCATAGAGAAAGCTATTGGGAGTGCATTATTTTGTTCCAGCCAAGCACCAATACACATCCAATACAGGAGGTGGAATACAGAGGCCTACTGTAGTAGAGGACTTTGTGGAGTGGTACGCACATTATCTCTCAATAGCTGCACTTGAAATTGAGCTGAACAGAGATTGTCGTGATGTCCATATATACATTTTAAATGACAACATAACCATAATGGAACTATTTATTTTTGTTGAACTAAAATGTTGTTGCTGTAAATGGTTGTTGTGGTTTCTATGGTAGTTTGGTTCCATAGCTTTATGATCCTGACTGACGGAAGGAGTTCCGCAAGCCTATGTGAGCTGGAGAAATCAGCAATTACCAACAACATTTCCAGAGTAGAGTAGTTTGATATGTTTCATATTTTGAAATTCCTAGGCTTTGATGCGTAAATTACCAAAGGTTCCTCATATATGGTTTTTGGCAAGTAAACGCTTCCATGACAAATTAATTATTGCCCCGTCTGGCTCCAAATTATCCTTTAAATATTTTTGGGCTTATGCTACGATGGCCAACAATCAAACTAAATACAGATTCAAGCCTATCCTAGACCACTACAACAAATTTTCCTTCATAGTTCCAAACCTCTCTTCGGGTGCTGTTTCAGGGGTCTGGAAAGCTTATCTCAAGTGTCTTGCTGTTAAGAACACATCTGTGCAGTCTCCTTGCTTCCCTACTGATGAGAGTGGACTTTGGCAACAAAATCTTTGAAAGAATAACTTAATACTCCTATTTCTAGGACAAACTGTGTTTGTGTTCCTATACTCTCAATAAAGGAAGAGGAGATGATACAACAATCAATATTAATTTGCTTACATCAGCTTCATTTTGGGCACAATACCTTTTACCTTCGCCCCGGGCGAGAGGTAATATTTTCATTGGCGTGTTTGTTTGTTTATCCATCCGCCCATGCGTCCATTAGCAGGATTACGCAAAAACTAACCAGACCGATTTTCACAAAACTCGGTGGAAGGATGTAGCATGTGGCAATTTTTTGGTCAGACGACAACGGACACCAGTAACCACTCTGTGAGTTTCCTGTCTTTGAAAACAAGGGTTTATGGTATTTTGGGGGAATTTTGTCTATGCACCTATGAATCCTTTGAGTGTGTTAGCAGCGATGGGCTATATCTCGAGAGTGCACCATTTGACAAAACTTTGATATCGGGCATTGTATGTGATCGTAAATAACCTCTTTTCATGGCTAATGATGCTAAATTCCGAACCTGTCCTTTAATAAAGAAGTCTTAACTTCAGCCAGTGTGAAGGTTTTTACCTAAAAACTATGACTTGTATTTTTAAACCAGTACCCAATGCTTGATGTGCGTATTATATATCTCTTAATATCTAGCTAGCTACCCAGTAAACATGTGCCATCGATGCAGCCGTGATGTCTAGTTAAGGGGCAGATATGAAAGGTTTTCTGACAACGGCTCATAGACTAGATCAATCCATGTTGACGAATGCCCAAAAACTACCTGACCGATTTTCATGAAACTGTGGAGGGGTGGCCAACTTAGAACTCATCACGTGTTGGAGTGGATCCGAGTCATGGGGCAGATCCAATAATTAAAACAAAACTTTGAACGAAGCCAGCTCCCTGTGTGTGGGGGCACTATAGAGTCAGGGTTTGGACTCGGGTGTGCAGGGAAATAGCCCGGAGTGCTCCACCAGCTGAGTCGCGAAGGGGGCGCCTACATTCATTTTTTGGACTTAGGCTCAGGAGCTAAAAAGCTCCTCCATTCATAGTCAATAGGGGGATTATCCATATCTCAATGTGGTGAGGTCACAGAGGCATGGGGGTTGGACTTGCATAAATCTCTTGTCCTAACGAATGCAGCAATACCAAACATGTGCTGCTCGTACGCATGTGCATGGAGCAATTAAATGCATTCATGGGCGGAGGTCTGTGCACTGAGCACCATTTCTAGTTTAGAATTATTGCACATCATTACTGTACTTAAAAGGGGACAGACTTAAATAAAAAATAATATCATGCTCAAAGAATTGGGGGGGATGTTGTTTCCCCGTGTCCAATGCCTACTACACACCTGATAGCCTCTATAGTAAGTTATAAGCTGTAAGATGAGTGCTATAGACCTTATTCACAAACCCCAGAAGTAGCTACCCAGAGGCCAGATTGTTGACATGAAAACCAGGGCAGCTTCATCTACAGTAGCGTGCTAGTTTAGCTGAGTGCACTGTCTTCATCACGATACAAATAAAAAATAAGGTTGATCGTAGTCTCCATGAGTAAAGATCACTTATGCCAGCTATAATGTAATGTATCTGGACATTAAAGGACAATGCTCGTTTTTGACAACCTGGACCTTATTTACGACATATTATAAGACGTTTGACTCACCGAGATCACTTTGCTGTAGTTCGGAGGCATGTAGAAGAAATGTAAAATCCAGCGCGAGCCAGTATATCCATGTAATGGCGGTGGTGGGGGCACTGAGAATGCAGTTTCTAAAAATCTATTTTCTGCCGCTAAACGGTTGTTTTCATCAATCTGTCTTGATGAATCGCAAGTTGTGCTTACATAGAGCATAACTGTTGTGGTTTTCACATGCCATGATCTTTAGAAACGTCTTTCGAAACGAAATAGCTTCCTCACTTGCTCCAGCACTAATGCGCACAGCGCGCAATCGTTGCTCCAGCACGCTGTGCGCATGCGTGCTGGAGCAAGTGAGGAAGCTATTTCGTGTCTAAAGACGTTTCTAAAGATCATATTACAGAGGCATGTGAAATACCACAACAGGCCTATGCTCTCTATGTAAGCACAACTAGACATCAATCAAGACAGATTGATGAAAACAACTGTTTCGCGGCAGAAAATAGATTTTTAGAAACTGCATTCTCAGTGCCCCCACCACCGCCATTACATGGATATACTGGCTCGCGCTGGATTTTAAATTTCTTCTACAGGCCTCCGAACTACACCAAAGTGATCTCGGTGAGTCAAATGTCTTATAATATGTTGTAAATAAGGTCCAGGTTGTCAAAAACGAGCATTGTCCTTTAACTATCTTGTGCATACAGTATCGGCAGTATTAGGCCCATACAGTATCACCAACACTCTAGCACTAACTACACTCCTACCAGGCAGATTAGCTGCGCCCAAAGCTATGATTGGCCCACAACGGCATACCATGAGAAGCTAATAGTTTACCATGAAATAAAATCTCTTGACCACTGACGTACAGTAGTGCAGGAAATAAATGTATTTCACCCAATATTCGCTGCCACCACCACATCTAACAGGGTGGGGGGCATAGCCTATTCAGGACAGTAAAAAGGTATTCCTCCAACCTTAGTTTGGGGTCGTTGGTCTACGACAATGATAATTTACCACGCTGTTTAGCTATCTAGCTAAGAGATGCAAAGCTAATGCTACGTTTTTGGTGTCAAAAGCCTAAGCTTCATGAACCCGAGAACGGGAAGGTCCCATGGGGCAGGTCTTAGCTCTCCCAGCCTTCTATCTCTGCTTCGGAGGGCGGTGTCTCTCGCTGTGACGGAGAAGGGGAGCAGGTTTGACAGTCTTGCACTAGAAGGAACTCCCTGACTCATGAAAAGCGGAGAAGAACTGGGGCTGAGGCTACAAGATGTTGTCGCCCATGTTATTTGCCCTTCTCCCCTCCACTTTGGTGGAGAGGAAGATGTTCGTGGTCACGAGAGTTATTCGAGCTATGCTCTTAGCTAGGTTAGCTGGATGGCTACACAGCGTTAGCTAGCAGAGAGAGGGCTGGTTGAGGTCCAAACCTGTGTCCCCACATCCTGGCAGGGCCTAGGAGTGGAGCTCATCAGACCTGCCCCACTGCAATAGATCATAACACAGTAAAAACAGTAAGATAGATATCAACTTTATTTATCCCCGAAGGGAAATTGGCTAGTGTCCTCTGGTGCTGCTGTCACCTAGGCTGCCATTTGTCACTCGTTAGTTGACAGCTGCATGTCAACAATATGTCAACAATATGGCCGCTGCAAACTGTGATGACGTTGATCGAATAAGGTGGAGGTGGGTTGGGAAGGATGGGTTGGTGTAGCCTACAGCTTCCGGTGAGAGCTGTCATTGCAACGAATGTCAGTCTCACTTTCACTTTTTAATTCACAACATTTTAAATTTTACCAGCAAGAGCGCAATGTGTTTACAACTATAGTATCTTTTCTTTTACAGTTCTACTTGTTTCTATCCTATATCGTTTTTCACGCCTGAACTTGTTTTTCAGGCCTCAACTGTATGTAATCATGTGTTTTTATGTGTAAACCTAAAAGCATTTCACTCATCCCTAAAAGCATTTCACTTAACCTGCTTTTATTTATTTGTCCACTGCCACACGAGGCACTAGCACGCATGAGTCGTTTTGGAGCACAGAACAATTCATAGCCTATTTGGTTGTTCTTTACCATGTTATCAGAATGAGCATAAACAGACCATACTGTACTAAATTGTCTGTTTTATAGCCGTGCACCCTATTGTGATGTAAAATTACTGCCAGACTCAAAATGAAACTGACCAAACCTAGCTTCAGAGTGAAGGGAGCTGAACTGAGCCAGTATACACACACACACACACTCACCATTCACACACACACACATGGTCGTACAGCTGTCTCAGCTCTTCACGGTCACTTCCGGAGGGCTTCTGTGGGTTTTTCGAGGGTTTCCCAGTCTTCATTACATTTGTAATCAGCCCTTCATCCAAGCCACAAGCCCAACCACAATGTCAGCAAATCCTAATAATTCACTATCAGCAGAAGGAGGAATAGGGCTTGCCTCCGTCATTCACAGGCAGGGTGAGCAGGGGGCCAAAACCTCCACATTAATCATACTTGATAGCCAACTAGGATGCCCCCTAACATTTCTCTTATTGTATTATTACATATGGACCTTTTTATTAGAATGGGGGTTGTATTCTATGATACTGTATATGATGTTTATATACTGTATACACAATTCCGGCTGTACTGTACTTTACTGTGTAAATACAATTGTGATTACCTCTGCTCGAGTGACAGCGCAGGGTGAGAGGTAATGTTTTCAGTGGCGTGTGTTTATTGGTTTATTTATTGGTTGTTTGTTTGGTAGTTTTTGCCGGATTACGCAAAAATAACCTGAACGATTTTCATGAAACTTAATGGAATGGTGTAGCATGGGCCAACTTAGAACCCATTACATTTTGGAGCAGATCCCAATCACAGAGCGGGTCCATGAGCCACCCAAACACGGTTGGCCATTCACCTCCATTCATTTTTTGGACAGGCTCAGAAGCGAAAAATTCTCCCCATTCATTGTCAATGGGGGAATTGACATAGCCATATCTCAACATGGGAAGGTCACAGAGACACAGAGTTTGGACTGACATAAAGCTCTCGACCTGACAAATGGCAGCAATACCAACCTGCTTGCACACACATGCACGCACACAGAGCCACGAAATGCATTCATGGGCAGAGGTCTGTGCTCTCCCAGCACCATTTCTAGTTTTTACTATTTCAAAGCAGAAAATAATAACTTATTGCAGCTGCACTGTATACTGCTATATTATGCGGCTGTGGTCACTCGACCACATTAACATGATATATAGTCAAAGTCAATTTTGTCACATACTACATCATACAATGAGTCGAGTACCGTACAAATATCCCTGTAGTCACTTGACATACAGTACAAGTAACATTTGTTACATAATGGTGAGTCAAAGTCAATTGTATTTATATAACACATGTTCATACAAGCAAATGTAGCACACAATACTTTACAGAGTGAATAAAAACATAGGCTGTGTCCGAAATGCCTGCTACCTGCTATATAGCAGGCGAGAAGTAGCATGCTACTTCAAAACTGTGCCTGCTACCTCTCGCCTGCTAACTCGCCTGCTATATTGGCGAAAAAAACGGCGAAAAACATAGCATAGTTCAGAGCATGCTATTCCAGATGCTACGTCACTGTTCAGCGGAATTGTCAGGACAGCTGTCATGGTCGACGCTGGTGACTGTCAGGCCGGGCAGAGCGAAGGAGTTTTTAAATGCAAATATTGACTTAATTTGTCGATGACATTTTTTTTTTTTTTTGTCAGATATCTTAGTTATAACGACACAGAGCTACAAATGCAGTTTTGTGTATATATGTGGGGTAGAAATTAGATTTCTAGAACTCACAATGTCGTAGCTAACTAGTAGCCCTGTAGCCATGGAAACACAATGTTACCGGCTAAGTTAGCCAGCCAGTGGAGCGGTCGTGTACGTAACGACATAACCCACGCATTCCCGTCACCTGACTCGAGTAGCATGCTACATTTTCTTGCCTGCTATATCGTTTTCGTGGAGTAGTAGGTACTAAGCATGCTACTTCTCGCCTGCTATATAGCAAGTAGCAGGTAGCAGGCATTTCGGACACGGCCATAGTTTATTAGTAGATGGTATTAAAAAAATATGTGAGATGCAAGTAGATTTCATAATGTCATAGGATGGACAAACAGACAGAATAATGGATGAACATCATTTTAACTGGTTACCTCCACCCCAGCGACAGCGCGAGAGGTAATGTCTTTGGTAGCATGTGTTCATTCGTTTATTGATTGGTTTGTTATCAGGATCATGCAAAAACTATCTGACTGATTTTCATGAAACTCAGTGGAGGGGTGTAGCATGGGCCAACCTCGAACCCAATACGTTTTGGAGCAGATCCAAATCACAGGATGGATCCACAAATTAAAACAAAACTTTGAGTCAACTCCAGCCAATTCCCCATGTGGGAGCACTAGAGACAGAGTTTGTGTCTTTGGCTGCGACCCGAGGGGGACACCACAGAGCCGCCCAAACATGGCCACCCCTTAACCTCCATTCATTTTTTGGACTCATAGGCTCAGGAGCTAAAAAATAACCCCCATTCATTGTCAATGGGTGGATTGAAATGGCCATATTTTGACATGGAAAGGTCACAGATGGGGTTTGGACTGGCATAAAGCTCTTGACCTAATGAATGCAGCAATACCAAACATGTCCTGCTCGCAAATGCATTGATGGGCGGAGGTCTATGCTCTCTAAGCACCATTTTTATTTGACTATAAGATCAGGCTGTTTAAACGATTAAGCTAATTCATTAGCTCATAGCATACCAGATTCCAGTCAAACTAGGATAGTTATTATTTGCATTTCTTTAATATCCTTCTTATCCTGCTAATGTTTAGGAAACAATTGACGTTCTTGGTCTCAGTCTGAGTTTTGTTTTTTGATGTTCAAACTGGTCTCAGACTTGTCTGGGCCTTGGCCTGCAGGGTTGGGGTCTGGGTCTTGAGGAGCTGGTTCTTGGTCTGGGTCTGTATCTCCAGTGTTTGGTTCTGGATTTGGTCTTAACTCCATCTCTGATAAGTCAATCATCTACATTTCCTTTTTTGTCCTCTTGATTTTGGTTAGGATCTACAGTAATATTAGTCAACCAATTCATGCATTAGACTTTTAATTACCATGTATTTAAGTTCTAAGATTGGACACTCCAAGTAAACAAATGCATTTGCTCAAAGTAGCAGTATGCAGTAGATCATGACCTGACTTCATTACATATGGATAACTTCACTGATTTATCTTAATTATGAAATACAAATTGCCAGTTGGATATTGTATTTTAGCTATAGGCGGTAATTGGGCCCTCTGTCTATGTTCCCTACATCCTACAAAAGTGTAACTAAATACCCCATTATGTATGGCTCAAATAGAAACATGTGGAACTCTGATTCTATGCCCTTGGCAAAGGCAATCCACTGAGAATTTTGTGGAAAGCTTCATACTTTTAACAATAATTTGCGGGCGGCTAATTTGCTCCCCTGTTAGGGTTTACATTCCTACTTGTGACATGATCTATTTTCATAGAAATCCCATATGAAACGGGGTTAACATGACATAGTGAACTTTCAGAGTTCTAAAATATCTCCCTAAACATTTTTAAGGAAAGGCCATACAGCAGTATTTTAATTTTCACCAATCCCACTTCAAAGACCACCTTCAAACCCCTGTACTGCACACACACAAGCACACACAGTCACACATACACACATAATCTCTCTTACTTTAACTTTTACAATACACACTTAAAGGGATAGTTCAGGATTTTGGACATACTTACATACTTGTATTTGTCACATGTATATAGTACAGTGTACAATGAACCATGAAATGTTACTGCTGGCACTGTGATGTGCTTTTTTTTCTTTTTTTCCAACAAATAATAAATTACAAATTACACCAAACTATACAAATAAAGGCATGTATGTATTATGCAATAAATATAAATAATCAATATTCTGAGTCTCTCCATGCCTGCCATGTGGTTGCGGTACAGTACCTTTTCCCTGACCGTAGCAGAGAGAGCAGTCCGTTGTCTACGTGGCTGGGGTCCTTCAGGATTCTATTGGCCTTGGCCTTGCATCTCTTGGTGTAGATGTCATCGAGGTGAGGGAGTGGCCGCCCTAAGGTACGTTCAGTTGACCGTACTGCTCTCTGTAGGGCCTTGCGATCCTGCATGCTGCTGTTCCCATAACAGGTGATCTTCCCAGTCAGAATGCTCTCGAATGTATATTGTGTATTAGTATATACATTTATACAGACTATGTATGTATATATTCTATATGTACAAGTATGCATACTCATCCATCCATCCATCTTCATCCGCTTATCCGGGGTCGGGTCGCGGAGGCAGCAGTTCCAGCAGGGGGCCCCATACATCCCTTTCCCTGGCAGCATCAACCAGCTCTGCCTGGGGAATCTTTAGCAGCTCCCAGGCCAGTGCGGAGATGTAATCCCGCCACCTGGTCCTGGGTCTACCCCGCGGCCTCCTCCCAGCCGGACACGCCTGGAACACCTCCCTAGGGAGGCGCCCAGGAGGCATCCTCACTAGATGCCCGAACCACCTCAACTGGCATACTATATGTATATATTTCTTATAATTTAATTTAATCTATTATGTATATTCTCTATGTATATTCTTTACTCTGCTATACTTTATTCGGTAACACTTTACAATTAGGGTACATTAATAAACATTAGTTAATGCATTATTAAGCATTAAGTAACAGTTAACTAATGTCTCTATTAACCATTCACTAATGTTACTTATGTTAACTAAGGTTAACTCACCTAACCCTAAGCCTAACATATATAACACCTAGTCATCCATAGTAGCATCAACTACTCAACTCATTTAAACACTCCACAGTGCCTCCAAATACAGCAAATACAATATGATGACAGTCTTATCATGGTTAGTTTGAGTGGTTATACCTTCATTTTTGAAGTCAAACTATTGTTAAATCCTTTACTTTAGATCTTGCACAAAGTCAAGGATTCATGATGGTATGAACACTTTAATTGAATGATGGTGATGATAATGACGGTATAAACACTCAAATTAATCCTGATAAAACTGTTGCCTTTGGTTTGCGCTAGCATTAACTTACAGTAATGTCGCTGTCAGATGAAAACCACGTATCTCTTTTGGATCATTTTTTTTAAATGATTTTTTACATCAACTGAAAGCTGGGATAACTTTTACAACCTCTGAACACCTCCTGGCCCTGGGAACAATTAAATGTATTCTAAACGGATGATTTCATATTCAAAAACATAGAAATTGGAATGTTCTTTACAACATTCTGAAAACCATTTAAGAGACAAGTAGTTGTAATCTGACAGCGACAAAAATGTATGCCTACTGAGAAGGACAGAACTGTACAGAACAGTTTTTTAACGTACATGTTCCTTGTCCATTGCTGCTTTTCAAATGGTGCTACCAGATGCAGAATATAGTGTCCCAGAGGTCCACATAAATTCAAATATGTAAGCTATTATATTCCTTTTATCGAAGGGCAAAGTTATGCTACCACCACAAGTTATGCTGAACACTAGCTTACTGAATGCTGTTAGACTGATGGCATTCATTTGCCTCTCTGCTCATCATTAGTCTCGCATAGCCAGACCTATCTCCACACTTTGTTTACGCCAGCCAGCCCCGGACGCAGCGACGGTGCTCTTGCAAAATAGTCTGGATCGAATCTGATTGGTGCCGAGAGAATCTCTCGGCCCGAATCAGATTAATTTGCGTCGCCAGTCTCGCCACTGATTGGGCAGTGTGACAACGAATGACAAGGTTTATTGCCAAAACCTACATCCGTTGAGTCAGACTAGCTCATCATTAATTACCTTCACAATTGGTCCCGGTGCCCCAGACCATCCTGCTCCCACAGAAGAGTCTAGGAAACCAACGCTTCTAAAGTGGCCTACACTGAACTCCAGTGTTGGGAGTAATGTGTTACTGTAACTCCCACTTTTTAAATTAAAATAACACAGTGACAGTTACTGAAATTTAGATGGACTCTTTACTTGTTACTTTTGCACAACGGACAAATAGCCTACATTTCCTGTTTATGATCTAATGTCAACGTAACCCTTGTACAATGCACCAACAATCCCTAGCCTACATGGCTGACAGTTCGATAGTTCTGACAATGTGAGCTCTCCGTCATTATTTTTCCCTGCTCGAGATCAAAGAGACAAAATAAGTGTTCACGATTTGTTTTATTTGCCATGAATATGGTTCACACATACTAGGAATTACTAGAGTCAAGGCATACGCTGTTGCAGACGACATAGGACAGGTTGCAGGACAGGACAGTGAAAAGACATGACAGTGCAAATACAGAATACAAAAAACAGTGCAAACAAAATACAGTGCAAAGTACAAATTATAGTTAACTTTTAAGAAAACCAGGCCTGGTTATGTGCATGGCTGGCTTGTTTCTGTTCAGGATTGGTAGAACGGAAGCTAGTCATGCCACTGAAATAGCTGTGAATTGAAATGACATGAAATAATGTCTGATAAATCAAAGGACTAGTAAAGGGAAATGCATGTTTAGCCCTGTTTTAAGGTTACATATGATCATATACAATGGTTCAGATCAAAACGTTGACAAAACTAGCACTTTTGAGAAAGTCTGATAATTGCTCTACCACCGTTTTGGTCATACAATGGATATGGGTGGGCACCCTGAAAAATCATTCAAAAAACATGTTAAACTCTCAATTTCAAAGACAATAAACTCAAATGACCCTTGTTAATGAGTCTGATGGCTATGGGAAATAAGCTGTTTTTGTGGTGTGTGGCCCCAGTCCCAATTGACTGCAATCTCCTGTCAGAGGGGAGTGGGTCAAAGAGACTGTGACTGGGATGGAGGGTACAGCCACAATCTTTCTGGCCCGTTTTAGGGTCCTGGAGGTGTGCAGGTCCTGTAGGGATGGCAGTCTACAGCCAATCCACTCACAGTGGAGCAGATGATGCGCTGCGGTCTGCCCTTATCTTTTTTTTTCTGTTACGGCTGAGAACCAGATGGTGATGGAGGAGGTTAGGATGGACTCGATGATGGAGATGTAGAAGAGCACCATCATTGCCTTTGGCATGTTAAATTTCTTCAGCTGCCTCAGGAAGTCTATGCTCTCCTGTGCTTTTTGGTGAGGGAGCTGATGTACAGCTCCCACTTGAGGTCCAAGGAGATGGTGGTGCCCAGGCAGCGGAAGGAGTCAACCACGGTCACTGGGGTGTGATGGGGCAGAGGGGGGCTGAATTATTTCTTAAGTCTACATTCATCTCCACTGTCTTGAGAGCATTGAGCTCCAGGTTGTTTTGGCTGCACCAGGACAGCAGTTGGTCGATCTCCCACCTGTAGGCAGACTTGTCACTCTCGGAGGTGAGACTGATGAGGGTGGTGTCGTCTGCAAACTTCAGGAGCTTGACAGACTGGTGACTGGAGGTGCAGCCTGTGCTGATGGTCCTGGTGTCAGAGATGTGCTTGCCCAGTCTCATGTGCTGCTTCCTGTCAGACAGGAGGTCTGTGATCCACCTGCAGGTCAGGTCAGGTCAGGCTCGCGCATCTGGGAGAGCATGCCCACCAGAGTAAGCGGGAGGATGGTATTGAAAGCAGAGCTTAAGTCCACAAACAGGATCCTGACGTAGGTGCCTGCAGACTCCAGGTGCTAGAGAATGAAGTGAAGAACCATGTTAACTACATCGTCCACTGACCTGTCGGCTCTGTAGGCGAACTGCAGGAGGTCCAGGAGAAGGTCTGTGATGGATTTGAGATGCCACAGAACAAGGCGCTCAAAAACCTTCATTGTTACAGGGGTCAGGGTGACGGGTCTGTAGTCGTTGAGGTCAGTGATTGTTGCTTTCTTGGGGACAGGGATGATGGTGGAGGTTTTGAAGCAGGCTGGAGCATGGCATGTCTCTAGTGAGGTGGTGAAAATGTCAGTGTACACCAGGGACAGCTGATCAGCACAGTACTTCAGCATGGAGGGGGAGAAAGAGTCAGGTCTGGACGCTTTCTGGGGGTCTATTGTACAGGCGGTTCCTGTCCTTTTCTAGGATGGTGAGAGGCTGTGTTGCAGTGGGGGGGAGGGCAGCTGTGGAGAGGTCCGGGCACCTACTGGGGAGGGGGGGCTGGGATCATATCATGCTGGTAGGGCGCAATCTTCAGCAGGGCGGAGCCTCGCGGGGGTGCATGACCTCCAGGGCGCACTCGCTTTCATTTGCAAAGGAATGCAATTCAAGTCGCACATCAGAAGATAATAATGTGAATTGGAATTTATCATCATTATATCCTCTATGTTGTTGCACGTAAGCACTTGTATGTTTGCTGTTCTGATATAGTGACGCCTTCGGCTACTGGTGCCCCCCGTGAGAATCCGCCCCCTACAAACATAGAATCGGCTTGGTTGAAGCGGCTGATGAGTGTGGGGAGCAGGGGGGACCCATTATATTGCAGTAGAACTCGTTCAGGTCGTTGGCTAGGCGTGAGTCGTCAGTGGCCTGGGGGGATCTCAGTTTGTAGTTTGTGATCTGTCTGAGGCCTTTCCAGACAGAGGACACATTTCCATCTGAGAATTAGTGTTAAGAGTTTCTCAGAGTAGCATTGTTTAACCTGCTTCACTGCCTTGCTAAACCTGTACTTGGCCTCCTTGAACCGGTCCTTATACCTGTTCCTACGTACTTACTCTTTCTCCAGCCTTAACTTCCTGAGTCTGGCTGTGAACCAGGGCTTGTCATTGTTGTATTTGATCTTGGCGCGGGTTGGAATGCATACTCTCTTGACAAAGCTGATGTGTAGGTGCCCATAACTAGGAGTGTACCTGAATCCCAATATGTTATTCAGGAAAGCACAAATGCGATGGAAAAATATATTTTCCCTACCCTCATTCCTCGTTATTATTCGGGAAAAGGTGCAAATGCAATCACCTCTGATCTTAAACAGCTGTGCTGCAGTAAACTCGCCTAAACTAACTAGCCTACTCCTGATTTCTCTAAGGTCCAATCCCAATCCCCCCCCCCCTTAGCCCTAGCTCCTACCACGTAGGGTAGTGTGTCCCATTGCTTTTAACTTCTAGGGCTAGGGGGCATATCAAGGGCTAGTGGACGTTCAATTAGCCCTCCGAAACGAGGGGTTTTCAGATGCTGACTTGAAACCGAGGGGTAGATGAAAACTCATGCAATGCTTTATGAACCGAAGCAGTGATATGAAACATATCTGCCGGTGCCATGAAAAAACATGGGAAAGAAGCCCAATATCTTCACAAATAATCATTAAAAAAATACAAATCAGGGGAATAACTTGATGCAAAGGAACATGTCAATAGAGCATGTCAGTGAGGTTCCACCACATTAGCATTGCATGTTCATTTCCCATAGGCCTAAAAAAAATCTTTATATTTCAAGAATCTGGCGGGACGCTTTGAATTTCCTCAGTTGTCTGAGGTAGTACAGTCTCTGATATGCTTTCCTCACCACAGTGTCTATGTGTGTTGACCATGTCAGGTCCTTGGTGATCTGCACGCCAAGGTACTTGAAGCTGTCCTCTTTACAAGGGATGATTCCCCAAGTCTACCAGCATTTTCTTTGTCTTGCTGATGTTCAAATGGAAGTTGTTTTCCTGACACCACCGGGTCAGGAGCCTCACCTCCTCCAGGTATGCCCTCTCATCATTGTTGGTTATCAAGCCTATCACTGCCTATTTTAAAGGTCATGTGGAGATGGTGTAGAGCCTCTAAATCACATTATTGGTTCAACATTAGTCTTTCACTGGGTCTTGTTACCCAATAGGATGACCAGCGAGGGTTTGTCTAGCCCAGCATCGGCATCCTGATCATGTGAGCTCAGTTTCTTTCCACAGATCATCCTGGTAATGCTCCTGTTCAACAAAGTCTATAACTAATAATAGCTGTACTCACAATGCACTTAACCTCGACACTACCTATGAGAATCCTAACATGTAGAAGAATTACAAGACAAGCAAAGAAGCTCAAACTCTAAATTCTGTTGATTTGGAAATTAGAAGGGCTCCTGAGTAGAATGGACTATACTTTTTACACAGAGCATTGTTTTTTTGTGTACAAAAAAAAAAGTTTGGCAATGTGGCTAGCACCCCCAGTGGTGGGTTCTGGTCATCTTGTGTGATGAACAAACAAACAAATGACCGAACAAATGAACAAACCAACAGACAGATAATCTTGGGGGACAATTAGGAACTGAAATTACATAAAATATGTCTGAACACATAATCTCTAGCCCTAAGCACACCAAGCAATGCAAAATAAATGAGAGAGAATATGGACCACTTGGCAGCACCAAATCCCACCTTAACCACGGACCTGGGAAGCCTCCAGTTTGCACTGAATTTTTTATAATATAATTGCCTTGAGTAGAGAGAGAGGTTACTGGTCAATTCATCCACTGTTTAAGTATGGAGGAATGTGTAGCACAGAGAAGTCAAAGATCACAAAGGTTGCCCATTGGTGAGTTCACAGAATTGAGAAGTAAGTTGTATTAGAGTACTATCAAAGAGTGGATGCCATCTTGAGAGTAGTCTCAGTGACTCAGACATTCTTACATGAGAGTCCAGGACAACAACACTTCAAAAGTGGCCTACATTAACTTGTATTATCAGTACAATGTTTTTCTTCCATTTAGTGACATTCACAAAACCACCCTTAAGTCCCAATGCACTCCATCCACTTCCCCATGGATTCTGCATTCATTTGCATCAATGTTTATGCTCCCATGTGCCATGAAATGTCACACAAGGAGACAAGCTGGGGTTGTGGAAGGTGTAAATGTGCTGTGCTTGTAACCAGAGGGTCCAGAGATTGAGTCCAGAAAAGTGCAACCCTTGTGTACTAGTGCTTTTTGTTGGAGTTCACCTAACCCTATCCCTAACCCTCGCCTCACAAGTGGAATGCATAAGCTAACCGGCACCAAAATGCTCAAATTGAGAGTTGCACATTGGTAATGTTTTTATAAGCATGTAGTAGTTATCGGTTTACTATTGACTAAACTAAGGCATTTTAATTGAGGTAATGCATGTACCTATCTAAAGTGGCAAAATGTGCAGCCCTGATGCTCCTAACTAGCATTCGTATTGTGGGGAAATGTTGTTGTAGCACTGCACTGTTCAGACATTATATGGGGAGAAAAAAAATGGGAACATGCCTCCAGTTAGAGTAGTGTACAGGACCTGCAGTCATGTGCTATGCCCAATTCCATTGCATAAAAAGTTTCCTTATGAATTCTATACTCCTTATACCAGATATGCATCACTTTTAACCTCTCATCTAGACTACCTTGAGAGTGCATTGACATTTTTCTTTTTTTTTATTTATGTAATATATTTAAAAAAATGTTTTTATGTGAATTGACAGCAATTACAGTAAAAACATTTGTTGCCATCTAGATCTCTCTATTTAGGAGAGTGAATTTACAATGCTTCTGCAGTAGCCTACTGTAGTTTATTTAATTTGATTGAATCTGTGAGGTTATTTAAAGGGGAATGCCGCTGTCATAGCAAGTTTAGCTCAAATGTCGCTTTGTTCTCAATGAAACCGATCCGTACACCCCAACATTTAACCAATCCGTGCAGTAGTAAGCTAGCTCCTTTTTCCTCTGTGCGCGCACCCCCTTTATAATGGAGGTCTATGGGCCTCTGCTAAAAACTATGATAAACATGCATTTTCAATAATTCATTCAATAGTACCCTGCCTTCAGCAGTACAACCCGTTGGCACAAACAGGAAAATTGGATTTGTTGATTGTTCGGGTCAAATGTGTTGACTGTGACTAAGAAAAAGTGTCTGGTTATACAGTAGTTGCATGGTGTGCGTCAAAGAAGGTTAGCTGTTTGCTATCTTGCTAGCTTGACGATTATTACAGTAGCTCTCTGAGCTAGCCTCCTTGCACACTCTTTATATACAGGAGCCGGGGAGGTGTTTAACGCGATCACTAACAAACGACCTGCTCGCCAGTATGCTTCAAAATGGGGAAATTATTACATGTGAGTGGATAATTTATTCCCCCTCCACTGGAGAAATGCTACTATGCTTGCAAAATGTTTTCAGCACATAACGCATTTGTATCGGGACTTTGTGACTGGAAACATGGTGGTGACAGTCAGGGAACATGAGAGGAGTCATGAACACAGAAAGCGCATGCTCATTTTTATGAATCGTACTGAAAAGGAGGAAACTGTAGATGCTTCCCATGCAAGAAAACTTGAAGCAGAAGGTTAGTTTTGGAAACAAGTGTTAAGGCGAGTTGTTGCAGTGATTAAATTCCTGAGTGAAAGAAGGCTTCCTTTCCAGGGAGATGATGAACTTGTAGCGTCTGCACACAATGGTAATTACCTTGGTATTCTAGAGCTGTAAAGCTTTCTGTGGTGATTATGATTGTGAGTGTGATTGAGTTGAGTGAGTGAGCTGTGTAACTGAGTGAGCTGTATTTTGTGGATAGGTTTATTTGATCTGCTGTTTGTGTCAGCCATGAGTCAAGGCTGTGTTTGTGTGTGTGTGTGCGCGCATGTGTGTGTGTGTGTGTGAGAGAGAGAGGGAGGTGTTCATGTCATCAGTCCTGAAATCAACATTAGATGCTGGTAACTGGTCAGTCTAAAATTATTTGTGAGTTAATTGGCATGGTGGTGGTGTGGCATTGCATGGTGTGTGAGGTTGTGACGGTGCGTGCGCACAAGGGCTCTCTGAGACCTGGTGCCCAGGGGCCCCTGGGGTGCTAATCCAGCCCTTTAGAGGAATGATTCGGGTAGATCTATCCCTGAGACACGGATACCTGGCTCAGCAAAGTGGGGTAATGTATTGTCAAACTACCACTAACTGTGTGATCCTGATGTCTGTTCTTCCTCCATACATCAGTAGGCTTATGCTGAGTGCATTCACAGTACATCTGTCCTTCGGCCTACAGTCAACAAGTGGGTGTAAAAAAACATTGCACTTTTATTTAAACTACGATTTGGAGCTTCTGTTTGGATAAAGCCCCTTGAGGATGAATAGATGGTATGTGTTCCTTGGGTGCAAGTCATTGTAATTGCACTGCCTTGACAAACGGCTGACAGAGTGGTTTAAGAGCAGGACGCCATGTGCCTCGCCAGTGTTGACATAACCGCAACTCTCTCTCTCTTATCTAAGTTCACCCTCCATTCCTGCAAATACAGATTTTCATCATGGCTGACACTTTTCAGTTGGATCCCAAAGAGACCATGAGGCCGACCTCATAGCGTTTCCTCCTTGTCCGGCCTGTTCCTTCCCCATCCCATTTCACTTTTTTTCATCCTGTAATAATGTAATGGTTAATCTGGAAGCAATAAAGTATTTAATGCTTTGTTTTTGCTACCATTCCAGGACTTGTAGGGTCAGTGTTTTCGTAATTCAGAACACTATACCACAATTAGACAAGGCTCATTTCGAAAACCATTTTGAAGACATAGTGGGAGGAACTCTGCTTTTACCTTAACTTAGTCATTTTCAAGAGAACCAAAGCTGAAAGTTAGATTTTTGATTACAATGGCCATTAGCTGTGCTAGCTCTCAATTAGCAATTGGGAGCAGCCCGTTGCTCAGTGGAGCGGCACATAGCTTGGTGGGGAAGCACATTGCTCGGGAGGTAGAGTGGCTGGCTGGGGATCGCAAGGTCCCCAGTTTGATCCCAGCTCCCGGCATTGTACCGAAGTGTCCTTGAGCAAGACACTGAACCCCAAAATCGCTCAAGTGCAGCTCACAGGTCTCCGGGCCTTTCTGTGTGGCATTTGTATGTTCTTCCCGTGTTCGCAAGGATTTCCTCCCAAAGAACCCAATACGAAAAACATGCAGAAGAACAGATGCTCTTCAGCCTGGTCCCTGACCAAGACCTGGACTGAGCACTTGGACTTGGTCCCCGTGCACCATGAACGATGGCTGCCCATTGCTCCTGGCTGCCTCCTGGAGGAGGACGGCTTGGATGGGAGAAATTATGACAATGGGATAAATATAACACATGATGATGACAATAAGATAAATATAACAGACAAAATAAGAATATTTTGAGACCATTTGAAGAGTAGACAAATGATGAAGATCGGAAGTTGCAAACCTCATATTTGCACTTTTTGATGGTATATTCTTTGTTTATCACAGTTGGCTGGTGATGTGGATGATACCATTCAGATAAATATTGTGTGATACACTGTAGGTAGATGGGTCATTTGGCCATATAGCCTACCAAGGCTGAACATGAATTCAAACTAAATCTAAAGTATTTATACTATTATCGCATCAACACTACACAAATGCATTACATCCATGAACATCTGCAGTCTTAAACCTTTATAATGCTTTGAGTAGACGGAGAATAACAAACAACAGACCAAAGAAGCAGAAAGGGAATCCCCGACTTGGCATGTTGATTTTACTGTATGACTGGAAGCATTTCCTCCACTTGTCATGAGGCCTCATCTGCCATGAGGGCTTTTTACAAAAGCAGATTCCTGACAAATTGCTACAATATCCCTAAAGAATGTATGTGGCCACAAGGCATGGCGTCCTCTGAACAGAAAAGGCTGAGAGCCTCAGTGATCATTGTTCCAGAGTGGTTTGGGGATCATCGGGGATTAAGGATGGATTGACTGGGGGATGAAAGATAATTTTTTACAGTTCCAGTGTGAGGGAGACTCTACATCAGCCCCCCTCATCATTTCCCTGATGTTTATTGAAGTACCAAACTCTGAAACTACATGAAGTGTGCTTAAATTATATCTGCAGTGTGCCTTTTATGATCTATTCACCTGTCAACAAATGACAAGCTGGGGGATACATACAACATGAACATTGTACTGGTATTAGTGGCTAATTTAACCATGCTACTGTAGGTAATTTCTTCATACAAATAGCATTATTTCAGCCCCACTGAACATACAGTACACAATAGCAACTTAGAGAAACCTAACTGTCACGAACGACCCTTAGGTATTTAAGATTTACTTTCCTTGTTAGAATGTTATGCCATCTGAATACTGTACTGTATAACTGTAATTATGGAGCAGTTCTAAAGCAGGAGAAGTTCTATATCTAAAATGGGGTCAGCTACCACATTTAATACCCTTTACACTTGCATGACAACAAAATAAACCTTCCCCCGAAATCAAAGTCATGTAAACTATTTATCAAAAACACATCCACCTTTATGCATGCATTACTTGAATATTTTTCATGACTGTAGAATATCCTGCATAATTCTACACTGCTGATACAGCCAGCAAGAAAATAATGATTTTTACTGATAGGCCAGGAGTCTATTTTGCTTATTACTAGTAAGACATGGTGAGGTGATCTGGCATTCAGCATTATAACTCCAGCAGCTCTCATGATTGCAGGCCCATGGTGTAATTTTCAAGGTCTGTTTTGCTTAATCCTCTTCTTCCCTTGCCTCTCACCGACCCATGTTTCCCTGCTTATTGCTAGGGTTAGGGTTAATTCTGTTAATTTCAACAAGCAATTCAACAAGTTTCACAGAATTGTGTTATTGTGCCATTCCTCACAATGAATGTTATTAGCATTATTATTTTTATATTGATTAATTTTACAATGTGTCTGTGCTCGAGGTGTAACCTGGGTCTCATTCTGGGAGGGATGGTAGATGATGTTTGTAGTATTCTTCCCCCCTGAGATATCAGAATCAGAATCCAGGTAGGTTTTCACACATATGAGGAATTTGCTTTGGACTGTTGGTGCGTAACAGTAAATAGACAAGGTGCAAGTACAAAACAGGACAGTGCAAGCTATAATAGCTGAAAAGCAATAGCAAGGAGGCAAATGCAATGTGATCCTATATACAATACAATCAAAAGCAATGTGCAAAATAGTCAAAGGGGGACACAGGCCTTGTTGATGAGGCTGGTTGCAGTCGGGAAGAAACTGATGGACTGCAGTCTCCTGCCTGAGGGGAGTGGTTCAAAGAGTTTGTGTCCAGCAGGGGCAAAGGTTTGATTTGAGCTTTGGTAGGGACACACTGGGTAGTCTGGATTGAATGTGGGTGGTGGCCGAATCAGATTAATTTCTGTCGCCACTGATTGGGCAATGTGACAATGAATGACAAGGTTTATCCACAAAACCTACATCTGTTGAGTCAGACTATAATCTCACCTGTAACCCTGATGCATCTCCTGCCTCTCCTGATCCTGCCTTTCTGCTGCTTTGACCCAAAAAATTATAATGTCCATTTTTTTCTTCTTTTTTTCTGGTGGCATTTTGACCTCGACTCACCATCTATCATAAAACTACTTGCAGACCTGAAACACTCTTTTCTGTGTAGCCTACAGCCTATTCTGTGTAGCATATGAAATATGAACATAATTACACTGGACTTGGACTATTGGACTGAATTGCATAAACAAACCTCTACGTCTCGTTTGTTTAGCCTACTATGCAATTCAGTGGGCAAGTGAACCCAGATAGTCATTGCTCAAACCTAGGAGTTTGCAACGGTTATACCAAAACTGATTTATTACTAGCGAAAGACAACTATTATGACAACATTACAGAACCTTATCTCTGCCTCAGCAAATGTTACGAGACCTAACGTTCTCACTAATAGCTACAGTAGCTAGCTCTGACTAGCTGCACCACCAGCTAGCACTAACATTAGTTAACATAGGCATTTAGTTGGACGCAAACTAAACTATTATCATTGATACAACTCTGTACAGAAAAATAATTGTCGGTCAACATATTTTATTCCCTATTGTTCAATAACTTCAATCTTACTTGCTGCCTAATAAAAATTCCCACTGTTGCCGACAGTCGATGCTCGATGTGCTGTGAGCTGTGCGTTGAGCTCGCGAGGCAGGCACTCACTGGGTCACAGAGGCGAGGGAGGGAGGGGGGAAAAGTAGGCTACTGTAGGCTACGTTGTTGTTTGGATAGCTTGCTGAACGCAGCTGTCAACCAGGGGCCTCATTTATCAAAGAGCGTGTAAATTCAGGTGTAAAAGAGGGCGTACGACGAAAACGCAGAAAAGACCGTGTAAAATATGGCGTACCTCAATGATAAATGAGGCCCCAGGCCTTAATTCCCAAATGTTTTGCTTTCGCAAGTTGTGAATGGTAATTAAAAACGACAGTTTTCTGTCTTCTCTGTATTATTTTTGGTAGGGACAATTTGTGTTTCCGTGGCTTTGGTATGGACATGTCCATAGCGTCCATACCTAAAACTATGCCTATGGTGTCCAGGGTGGAAGGGGTCGGCCATGATCTTTCTTGCTCTGCAGTCTGGCCTTTTCCTTGGCTGTGGTGGCACCCCCTCCCGACCACAACGCTCTGCTATACCTCGGGGCGACTGGTAACCCCGTCACTCCGAAGCCACTGCGGTCGATTGACACGGTCACGGCTCCTCTCTGTCCTGGCCCCGCAGTGGTGGAATGAACTGCCCACTGACGTCAGGACAGGTCGCTGCCTATCTTTCGCTGCAGGCTCAAAACTCACGTCTTCAAGAAGTACTACCAGGATCCTCCCTCTTAAGCACCTATTGTATTTTTAGTTTGCTATTCTTCACTTTTCCTTCAGCACTAGATTATGCTCTGAGTCACTTGTTTTAGAAAGGAGATGTACTAATGTAATATCCTGGGAGATGATGGTGCTCAGGAAGCAGAAGGACTCCACCGAGTCGACTGGAGAGTCACCCAGGGTGACAAGGGGTGAGGGGTTCTTTCTGAAGTCCATAATCATCTCCACTGTCTTTAGAGCATTGAGTTCCAGGTTGTTTTGACTGCACCAGGACAAAAGAAGTGTCGTCAGCAAACTGTCAGACAGGAAGTCGGTGATCCACCTGCAGGTGGGAGAGCTTGTCCTCCAGCCGGGCTGGGAGAATGGTGTCTAAGGCCTAGCTGAAATCCACAAACAGGATCCTGGCGTAGGTTCAGGTGCTGGAGGAAGAAATTGTCCACTGACCTATTGACTCTGTAGGCGAACTGCAGGGGGTCCAGGAGTAGGTCCGTGATAGATTTCAGGTGGAGCAGTACAAGACGCTCAAAATACTTTAACTCAAAAGACATATGCTACCTGGATTAGTGAAACAGTCCATTACAAGCTGCCGCTGGGGATGTTGTTGAAGAATCATTCACAGAAGATAAAATCTATGAGAGTGCAGATAGTTCTTCCACAGACTACACTTCAGACTACTATACTTGTGGATGGACATTTCAAAAGTTATAATACTATAGGCCTCAGAGAGTCCAAAACACCAACACATACTGTAGTGTACCTCTCTTCATCACACACAAAACAAAAAGAGTGCAGCTTGTAGTAACAGATCACAACCCAATGTACAAAAATAAACCAGGCCAGGTGTAGCCTGGCTTATGTGCGTGGCTGGCTTGTTTCTGTTCAGGACTGGTAGGACGGAAGCTAGTCATGCCACTGAAATAGCTGTGAATTGAAATGACATTAAATAATGTCTGATAAATTAAGATAGGTCTTGTCGCCTGGACACATCAGTTCCAATGCTTCCAATGCTAATCGAGTACAATAAGAGCAGGATAGTCAGGTAACTCATGAGCTCACAACAACTAGCAGCAGCTTCCATAACATTAATGGTAGCGGTCAGTGGCTGAAGCAGTTACACTGATGATTCCTGAAACGTTAGCTATTTTGCTGCAATTGGTTCAACTTCTGTTTCTGGACAAAGGTAAGGGATGAACCCATATAACACAAGGCTAACGGACCTAAAGCAGGTCCCTGATGGACAAGTTGGCGGACCTCCGGCGGACTATAACACAAGGCTAGCCGACCTACGGCGGGTCCCCGATGGACAAGCTGGCGGACCTCCGGCCGAATCCGCTGGCGGATTCCTGGCTATTTGCATGTCGAATGGCAAGCGGACCTCTGGCGGTTTATTAGCGTCAGGGACAGCGGTCCGCTAGTAATACGAAATGCTCCTGCTATTGCTCCACCACCATTCCACCGGTAGATTATTGTCTATATTCTAGGCCCATTGGCCCTAGGCTTATGGATTTCTATTGCTAAATTAATTTACTCTGAACATTTTTTGGTAACCCTTCCTTTCATAGTCCCCCAATTACTAAACATTTAACTGATAAATGCATGCAAAGTACACCTATACGGTAGGTATCATTTCAAAACAGGAGTATTTCAAATGTTCAATTACTGCACATAAATTCAATAACTGACATAGCACCACCAGGTAACCGCATTTTTACATAACTTCTATAACATCCAGTGACACACACAAATGACAAATCACAATACTCATATTTATTAAAATGCTTTGAATTATATTGATTTTAACTGGATCCACTCAGGAATCTCGGAGTGGGACCGAGAACAGGAGGAGCAGAAAACAAAACACAGAGTTGCATACACAGAGAAACATAACAGTAAGCACAAGTCTAGTATATCAATGGGACTTGTAATTGGTCACTTAATTGGTCACCCAGTCTCTGCAATCAGTTTCACACAGTTAATTAATCTGCAAAACAGACTGTACATTTCCTTAAAAATATAAAAACACCTTTTTGTTCCGATGGGCAGAGAAGGGAGGTTGTGGCTAATGTTCGGAATCAACAGGGTCATCCCCAACCGAGGATCGAACCCTGATCTCCCACATGAGAGTTGGACTTACAGCCACTCACAAAAAGATGAACTCTCAAAAATGATATAGATACCTTGAAATGACCCCAAAATACAGTAATACAAATGAATGGGGGATTTTCTTTGCAATGCACAAACATCTATATGCTACATACTGAATGTTCAAGTTAAAGTAGGTTTGTTATATGTAAAGAATATAAAATACCAGTACTGTAGTAGTAGTAGTAGTAGTAGTAGTAGTCGTAGTAGGTGGGTTACTTTATTGATCCCCAAACAATATCATCTTATGAGATATTCCACAAGATTTGATTGCAACATCATTTTCAATAGTACACATTTTCAAACCTGGGGAATGCTAATTTCATATTCTCATGACAAAACATCTAAAAAAACAGCAAACCATTGTTTTACCTTCCTTGTCCATTAACACCTGTGGATTGAGAGAGATTAGAAATGTGTACGTGTGTAAGTAAGCAAGAGAGAGACGTGTGTCTGATGGGTGGGTGTTGAAAATTAAATATACTATACCCAACACATTACTGCATCTGCGGTCGCCTGTGGAATTTATCCTCTGCACTTCTCCCATCCAAGCTATCCTCCAGGGGCAGCCAAGAGCAGTGGACTGCCTCATCAGTGGCACCCGGGGTCCAAGTCCTAGTACTCAGTCCAAGTCCTGGTCAGGGACAGGACTGAAGAGCATCTGTTCTTCTACATGTTTTTCATATTGGGGTTATATTATTATGTGGATGGAACCTGGGTGAGCATGTGGAGAACATGCAAACTCCACACAGAAAGGCCCGGGAGATAACCCATGCTGGAACCAAACCCAGGACCTTCTTGCTGTGAGGTGACAGTATAACGCACTGAGCAACTGTGCCACCCACAAGTAATTCAGGATTTAGTATCTTGATCAAGGACACTTTGGCACACTGCCGGGAGCCCCCATAGGAGGACATGATCAACTACAGAATGTCAGATGAAACTAATGCAAAACAAACAAAAAACACTGTTGAATATACACTGTATATTTCTATGTTCTGTATTTATGTCTTCAAAGTTGTACTCAAATGTCACATCCACTATATTATAAGCTGACCAAATATTGCTGAATTATTAATCAAGAACATCCTAGTGTTTATTCATGGACTTAAACATTGAACCTCATCTGCTCATGGTTGCATCTCTCAGTGAACCTAACATTGAAACAAAACATTTTCACAGTAAGTTTTACCATACTGCCTTTCACAACATCAACGTGACAATTGTTTTGTCTAGGGCCTCACAAAGTAGTCGTTTCATCTAGACACCTTGGGTGAAAGGAGTAAGGAACACACCAAGAGATGGGGGGTTGTTTGGCTAAGGTTACCCAAGTTGCTCTTGGAGAGGGATCAAAACCTAGCAATACCCAAGCGGTCTTTATCGTCATCCTTCATCCCTGTGGCTATTGTTATGGTTAGCTTTTTAGATAAACTCCTACTCTTGCAGGTGATCGGTTGCACTGTTTTATTATTTTTTCTCACACAATCTGAATGTGAGTTTGGGGTACTGAAAGCTTGTCAGAATGCATTCCATGGTACCATGCATTCTGTATGTACAAACATGTCTTTCCTCAGCACTATACTCCATTGACAAAATTAATTATTTTTTACCCCTGCATTAATCAAATTACTAAGCACCTGTAGGCATGCAATAACAGTTCATGTGCCAAACTATTCTCCTGCAGAACCACCCACTTAATTTTTTTGGGTAAAATAATATAATAATCTTCCTTGTGTCTATCAAGAGTCATGTTACACACCTGCCAAGTCTTACGCTGAAAAAATAACATCCAACTGTTTGGAAGTATTTGAGAATGGCTTTGAGTGAAATTCAGGTACAGATGCTGCCAACCTGCTCAGCCATCTGGGTGCTTACGGAATGTATTTAGTTCCATGTGGTGTCCCGCCTCCTATTTCTTCTCCATTCATGTTCTAAATAGACAAAGCTGCTGGACTGTGTTTACAGTGGGACATGAAAGCATTCAGCACATTTTTGAGAACCCTGATGCATGGGAAGACACTGACATTATGAATTGTTTTGGTTCAGCTTTTGAAATGTGAAAGACTATAGATCTGAGATCAAAATTCATGGTGATAATTGTGTCAGAAAATAGCATTATCACTCAAAGATGTTCCATTAGAAACAGATGAATTAACAGAACAAGCACCTGTGCAAAACCCAGACTCCTGCTATTGGGGTTCTGGATACTGTTCTTTATAGACACTCATGGCATGAACTCTATTTTGTTCAACCTCTTTCAAACCTGTGAGGACAATACTGTAATGACCAATAATACTAAGGTTTAAATCACTGTCCTGATTTGATCAATATTACGATTGGGTTCCAAAGATTTGCAAACACAGGCTACCCACTTTGGAGACAATTCTCTGCTAAATGACTAAAATATAAATGAATGACTAAAATATAAATGTAAATGTACCTCTTAGTTCCTCTTAGGCTACTTATACAGTATATCACATATATACATGGGTCCCTGTAATGTTGGCCTGTAACTGAGGGAAATATCAGCATACTGTAGCGATCACACCTGGGTCAATTACAGATAATTGTGTTTGAAAATAATCACCTTGTATTTGAGTATGTGTAAATAACCAGCCAATTGCCCCAGTCACATACTGTAGTGTTTGAAATAGTGGCCATGCGGTGCTTGCCCGTTTTTAAATGTACTAAATAAAATGAATTTACTCATACTGTACAATAGTCTACTTGAAACAACTCCCCTTCCAGTCTTTTGAGCAAAAAAAACGTGTGTGGTGTGTTTGGAAAGTTGTATAATTTTTATTTGGATTAAGAAAAATTATTTTACTTGTGTGTTTACTGTCATTGCAAATTAAGCTTTAAAGCGATAAAAGCGATCCTGTAAATCCACCAGGTAGACCTATCATTAGTGGTAATGAAACAATTTTAGAGCCTGCCTCCAAATTTATTGGCCACTTTATAAAACCATTTGTTTCTACCTTGCCTGCGTTCCTCCAAGACACCACACGTGCTTAAAAAACTTGATATACAGAATATTGGAGATACATTTTTTGTGACTATGGATGTTGAGTCTCTACTGTATATACAAACATCGATCACAATGAAGGTCTTGAAGCACTAACACTTTTTTTTACAACAACGACCAGAGGAAAACATGCCTCCCAACAACTTCATAGTGTCACTCACAGAATATGAGAGGGGGTGACAGACTTCAACGCCTTCTCCAGAGAGACATTCTGGATAGTCACCCTCAAAGCCACAACTTTCCCTGGTCTCAATGACGTGGTGGATTTCTCTCTCTTTCTCTAAAATTCTTTGTTTTTTCTTTATATTTTATATCCAATGTTTCTCACTCTATTGTCTCTTGTTTTTTATGCTGAGTGTACACTTAGACTAAATATCTGCTGCACATGTTTGTCCACATGACCTATGTGATTGACTCCCATACTTGATTGAATTATTGCTTTCACGTAATTGACCATGTGTTGTATATAATGAGTTGTGCACCCCATGCTCCGCGCACCCTGATGAAGGCTCGTAGTGGTCGAAACGCATTGGTGCGACTGCATTTCTTTTTTGTCTAGCCATGTCACAATAAAGGCTTTTTAGTATTCTTGGATCTCTGGATTTTGTTTAAGTTGCTCAAGAATACCAACCCATACTCTGGATTTTTACAAAGGAGATCAACTTAAACCTTTCTTTTTTGACTTAAATTTTAAAGCTTTATAAAATTAGTATTGTCAAATGTTAAAGTAAATTCTCAATTGGAAAAGTATTTATTTTCTAATACTTGAATAAACATGAAACATGAAAACATTTATTGCTGGAAATACAACCCAATACCCAAAAAAGTATTTACAGAATTTCAAAATAAGAAAATACATTTTCAAATATGTATTTGACAGTACTTTAAAAACTTCAAATAAGTTCAAAACTTCAAATATTTGACCCAGGTCTGTCAGCAATTCAAATTCCAGTCTACTATGGCTAAACAAATGCATACTGTAGCTCGCCAAAATATCAATACTCAACACTTGCTAGCCTTAGTGCTGAGGTCATTTCTATCACAATGTAGTATTAATACACTTTTGCATCTCCTTTTAGTCATGGTCGTCGTTTTGGTATGGCTTCTGGACAAACTTTTAAATCAATCAGAAATATATTTTGACATTTTATATGACTTTATCCACTCCACAAAAAAACTCCAAATCCTCCTCACTTTTAGTAAACCCACCACCCAGCCTATACTGTATATGGTGATGTAGTTTAACGGGAGATTGAGATTGCAGCTCTGGCTAGTACAGTTGCTGAATAAACAAGCCACAGACTATCGTTGATGTTAAAACCTTGTCCATTATTCTCATTAATTCACATGGGCTAAACAAACTGTATAAACGTCATAATACTGTTGACTCCAATGTAACATTCATGAATATGTCATGTTGTGTCAATACAAACACATTCTATATCTAATTTTAATGGAAAGAACATACTGTCACCAGCGATTGTGAAGCTAACAAGCTTGCTAGCTAACGTTAATGGGTACAATCGCTAATTTACATAATATAGGCTATGTCAACATTGTTCTCAGTAATTTAAGTTGCTGAAACCAGTAACAGAGTAACACTAGGGAGGGAGGGAGGTAAGTGGGTAGGTAGGTAGGTAGGTAGGTAGGTAGGTAGGTAGGTAGGTAGGTAGGTAGGTGGGTGGGTGGGTGGGTGGGTAGGTAGGTAGGTACTTTAGTGAACGCCATACTTAAGGGAAATTGGCTCAATGGCAAGAAAAAGAATAGACAGTTCATCATCAAGAGCTTACCCAATACTAACCAGCTACTACTGTAGTTGTCTCCTTTGTTCATTAATGTTACCTAAATGTCATAGGTGAACTGTATAAACAATTCACCAAAATTGACTATAACTGATTTAACAAAAACTTTCCACCAAGGACATCAGGAAGATTGCGTCTTGACCCCTCCCACCCCAGCCATAATCTCTTTGTGCTACTCCCCTCAGGCAGGAGGCTGCAGGTCCATCAGGACCATGTCTGCACGCCACAGAGGCAGCTTCTTCCCCACGGCCATCAGCCTCTTCAATAAGGCTTCAATAAGGCTTGTGTCCCCCTCTGACACCCCCCCCCCCCTTCCCCACCACCACCAAGGACCCCGCCACCATTGAGAGGCACCATCGAGAGACACTTGCACATGACCTGAGTGTACTGTATAGGACGCACCGCACTCATATCACGTCATACACATACACACACTCACATACACATTACACTCTGCATACTCACTGTATATAAACTGACTGCCCTATTTTTTGTATAAGTTAAATATTATTGTTCTTTTTCTTAGCTTATCTTTTTTGCATTTTGTACTTGCTCTTTGCACTGTCCTGTCTTTGCACTGTCCTGTCTTGTCCCTGCACCCTGTCCAATGCTGTCTCCATGTTATGCACTACGACTGAAAGCAAATTCCTAGTACGTTGAAAAACTGCATGGCAATAAACAAATTTCTAATTCTAATTCAATAATTCTTTTTCTTTACTGGCTATGCTAGCCATTTGATTTACTGCAAGATACCTTTTTGATGTATTGAAAAAACTCAGGTAATCCATGCTCCCTGTTACCCACACAACATAATTACAAGGTACAGTCTGGAGAATAAGTACAATTTCTATCTCACCATACACATCCTGAATTTAAAAAAAGGAAAATCATCTACAGTAACTGACCACTATATACTTTTTAAACCAACTATTTGACATGGGTCTCATGGGTATGCTGTGTGTTGTGCTTGGCAGGGGCTAGGCTGTAGCTCTGATAATAAGCTGTGTGAGCTGGTCATGGCCCGAGCACACAAGAAGCCACCTGCAGCTCTATTCCAGGGGCTGTTTGGATGGTAGGAGAGAGGAAGGGGAAAATAATTAAAATGGAAACAGAACAGAGAGACAATTTTGAGGCAAAGAGAAGGAATGATCAAGTATGAAAATGGCATGACATATGCAGTAATTTGCCCCTAAGATGGCTATTTACTTTCACTGTGTCGCCATCAGATCTGAGCAAATAAGAATTGAAATGTTTAATTTGGCTGAGCTTTATTGAACTTGCCCGATACAATGCAACAAATTGAATAGTCCCTCAATCACTATTCCGAATGGATGCATGGAAAATGAGAAACAGTGCTCGAAGAGCATAGACCTCCGCCCATTAATGCATTTTGTGGCTCTGTGCACGTATGTGCGAGTAGGGCGTGTTTGGTATTTCTGCATTCATTAGGTTGAGAGCTTTATGCAAGTCCAAACCCTGTGTCTCCAAGATTTTTCGCTCCTGAGCCTAAGTCCAAAAGAAGAATGGAAGTGTGCCATGTTTGGGTGTCTCTGTGGCACCCCCCTCAGGTCGCAGCCAGCGGAAGAAACAAATAAACTAACCAACTTCCCAAAAAAAACACGCCAGCGAAACCTCTCGCCCAATATTGTAGTTGGGTAGAGAAATAGCTGACTATATTGCTGAGATCTTTAGCTAGCACTACTGTATGTAACTCCATTAGTTCTTCGCTCCCTAAGAATGTCAACAAAAAACAACTGAGAGTGCATCGCTCTCCCTTTTCATGATTTCTATGGGGAAATCAAGAAATCAACCTGAGGTCAAACGTTTAATATATCCTACTGAAACGGCCATTGAAGCTTTCTGGTTGTAAGACAACCACGTTAACCTGAATTCATAGTGAATCCATAACTTTGAAGCATGGCCTGATCTAGAAGTATGGGGCGATGTCACAGCATGCACAGTTATATACAACACCTCCTGAACAAAATATTTATTTAGCAAACGAGTTAGCTTGTAGTCGTACCTTTCGCCCAGGCTGTGAGACAATCCTTTCTCACATTGTGCAAACAAAGCAAGCACAGGAGGCTGAATAACATTCCATCAGTCGAGGGTCTCTCCGTGCCAACAGCATCATGTAAGTAAACACTTTTTTAGCATGCAGTGTTAGCAGAGATGGATAATAACATTAGCTGTGGTTCCACTCGATCTAGCTGGGTAGGTAGGTAGGTAGGTAGGTACTTTATTGATCCCCAGGGGGAAATTGCACTGTTACAGCAGCTGTATAAAGAAGACAACAAAGAAGTACAATGAAGGCTAAATACAAATTTACAATAGATACAAAATATACAATAAATCAAAATATAAGAGTGCAACAAAAAAGTGTATAAGTAGATACATTCCTTAAAATGCCTAGATTGTGCAACCATGCCTATGGTGTGCAAGATTCAAGTATAAATCAAGTAAACAACTAGAAATGGTGCTCATAGAGCACAGACCTCCGTCCCTGAATGCATTTTGCGACTCTGTGGATGCCAAAATTGAATGGGTTCTAAATTGGCCCATGCTACACCCCTCCACCAAGTTTCATGAATAGCTGTCTGGTCGTTTTTGCGTAATCCTGGATTACGCAAAAACATAATCCTGGAATGGCTGTCCGGGGCATGTTTGGACGGCTCGTGGACCTGCCTTGTGATTCACTGGGGTGGAGGTTAAAATGACTGGAGGTTAATGGGTGGCTGTATTTGGCCAGCTCTGTGTCACAAGCAGTGAGGTGCACTCCGGGCTCTACCCCCGCACACCCCAATCGGAACCCTGGGTCTCTAGAACCCCCACACAAGGAGCTGGCTTCGTTCTAAGTTTTGTTTTCATTTTGTGTAATCAAAGTCCAAAAAATGACTGGAGGTGAATAGGTGGCTGTATTTGGCCGGCTCTGTGGTGCCCCCTTCCAGTCATAGCTGGCGGGGGGCAATGGGGTGCACGCCAGGCTCTCCCACCGAACACTGCAGTCCAAACCACATGTCTCTAACACCCCCACACAGGAAGCTAGTTTTGTTCTAAGTCTTGTTCTCATTTGTGGATCTGGCCCATGATTCGGATCTGTTCCAAAATTGTATGGGTTCTAAGGTGGCATGATACACCACTCCACCGAGTTTCATAACAATTGTGATTCGGATCCGCTCCTTATTTAAGAGGTTGTAAGTTGGCCCATGCTACACCCCTCCACCAAGTTTCATGAAATTTGGTCAGGTAATTTTTGCATAATCCTGGTTCAAAAAATGAATGGAGGTGAATGGCCGGCCATGTTTGGGCGGCCTGTGGACCCGACCCGTGCTTTAGATCTGCTCTCAAATTTAATGGGTTCTAAGTTGGACCATGCTACACCCTTCCATGAGTTTCATGAAAATTGGTCCAGTAGTTTTGGGGTAATCCTGCTGAAAAACACACGCACGCACACCACCAAAAACATTACCTCTCACCCTGCGCTGTCACCATGTTAGTGAATGTACATGTCCTGTCCAAAGAGGTTTCGCACCCTCTGAGTTGACCTGGGGCCAGGAGATGCATTGAACAGCCTGATGCATTGAGCAGCCTGGGGCGGCACGTAGCTCAGGAGGTAGAGCGGCCGGCTGGGGCCCGGTTCGATTCCAGCTTCCAGAGTGTGTTAAAGTGTCCTTGAGCAAGACACTGAACTCCAAAATTGCTCATGTGCGGCACAGTTTCTTCACAGAAAGAAGCCTTCAGGTGTTTCTGTGTGGAGTTTGCATGTTCTCCACGTGTTCGCAAGGATTTCCTCCATAAAGAACCCAATACGAAAAACGTGCAGAAGAACAGATCGCTAACACTGTCCGTCCTTAGCGAAGATGGACATGAGCACTTGGTTGGCCCCCGGGCACGTCCCATGCACACTGCCTACTGTCTGCTCCCAGCTGCCCTTGGGGGAAGGACATTGGGACGGGTTAAGAGCAGAAGAGAAGTTTCATCAGTGGATGCTCCAGCCATTTCGTGTGTGTGTGTGTGTGTTTCGCCACCTACACCGTGTAATGTGTCACCTCTCACTGTGTGACAAATTAAGATGTTTGTTAATTGTTGTTGTTGATAGCTACTGGTCAGAAGGACTTTCAGAAGTGCCCCGTTGAGCACCGTGGCAGGATCAATCTGTGACTGAAGGTACTCCTCTGCCATATGGACCGTGGGAGACATTGTCCATGATGGCCAACATTCATCTCTATACCACCCCTTCACTGAGTCCAGGCTAACCCAGAGTTAGTTTGTCCATCCTGTTGGCATTGCTGCTTTGACTCTGCTGCCCCAGCACACAACCACTCCAGAGTTCAGATCCCTAAACCACACGCCGTCACTGCTTTGGAGCCTGAGGAAGTGTATAGGCCATTGCTCAACACAAGACTTGGGACCCTGTTTGAATACTCTACTCTATCTGTTCTCTTGAGATACTCTTTTATCAAGTCTGAGAATGACAGGATTATAAGGACAACTGAATGTGTGTTCTCTGGAAGTCTAGCTGCTCCCACTATGCAGCCTTGAACTATGTAGCAACCATTATACTCTCCTCTAACCCCATCCTACCATGTGCAGTTGGCTTATTACACACATGCCTGTCCTAACAAAAGCATGAAATTGTGTTAAACACACAAAAATACATTTGTATACATTTTAACATGTTCTCAAGGCATTCTTATAACCTTGATTTGATTTTCTTTGTCTGTCCCAAAAAACCCACGCCTGATCAGGCTGAGAAATAATGATGCGTTATATATCACCCCAGGCTTCCAAAAACAAAATTTTGATTAATGTATGTGTAGATTATTGTAAGTGCCTGCCACCTGGCAAAATGGTAAATGAGCTTAAAGCTGCAATAATATCCAGCATACTTCTTTGCCTCTCATGATCACAAACATGTATTCTCAAATATTGCAAAAACCTGATTGATGCGAAGTAGTTGTTCATCACTGAAATGCATTTTCCAGATAGAAAGAATCATTTTCAGGTCACGAAGAACTGACCCTCTTCTGTCTGGAATCCTTTTCAGGGAGGTAGTGTTGCAAAATGGTTCTAGATAGCATTCTTTTTTAGAGTATACGATTATGTCTTTTTGCCATCAATATCTAGGAGCAGGACTTGAACAAGTGACCCTAGTTGTGACCTTTGAACATAGACACTAATGCGACTTAAGTATTCTTAGCCTTTCAATATTATATTAAATATCTTTACAGTCAGTCAATCAAAGTTGAAACCCTTGTATTGCACACACTGAGACAACAGGCTCAAGATCTTCTGAGATGACTGATAATGCTCAGATAAGAGTACAATTGTCTCATTCTGTATTTTCTCACCAAAGCCACATACAGTAGATAGATCATAAAAATGGTCTTGTATCCAATGCATGTTCAGATGTTGTACTAACTGCTTCAGCATTCACAAGTATGTGGCTATTTAACACTGCCTCATTGTTCCCTACATACTGACCAGAGATCCAAATGAACTTGGTAAAGGAAGATCTCACGGAGGATGACTACAGGAAAATAGAGTGGAGCTTGAAGTTGGTTAAATATTTCAAGCTTTCAAGCCCAGGAGGGAACCGAGCGCAAAGTACCCTCAGCTAGTGGTTTGATTTCCCAAATGTTCATAATTAAACGTTTTCTATTTGAATAACCAGCAGGGAACTCTTTGGCTTGTGTTTTTGCAACGGCTATTGTGTTTGTGGAGCCAAATATTGGAAACTTTGATACCCCTGGTATCTATTAACTTTGGCAGGAGCGCAAGGATTCTGAGGATGCTTTCCTGAATGTTACTGCCACCCCCCACCCACCTTTCAGGTCGCAGAGTTCCTCTCAGCCACTGGTCTTGATGTTTTCTCTTTGGGGATGGAGAGGGGGGGGGCATCACAGCAAAGACATTGTGATGCAGCTGGGAGTGAAAACCCATCTCAAGTGTCTCAGAGGTTTTCTAAGAAAACACGTCTCTGCTGTCTTTATTTGCAAGGGTTTATCTCTCTCTGGCTACTCTGACTATAATTTGCAGTGGCCATATGCAGTATCTCCTATTTCCTGTATCTGCGTGCCCCATATTCCTACAAAGTACTCTCTCTCTCTCTCTCTGTCGTTCTTTCAAAATATCTCACCTCTCCTCTCTCTTTTTTAAGTTCCATCTCATCCAGCTATTTGCCAGTTGTAAAATGTTTCTCTGACTGCTCTCTCTCCTTCCTAGGCTGTTGTAAAATGTTTCTCTGACTGCTCTCTCTCCTTCCTATGCTGTCTACTACTGTCCACACCATGTTCTCTCACTACAGCACACTTTCTGTTTTACACAGGGGCTGCCTATGTCCCAGTGTTACTCTATTGCCCCATCTATTACACAGTGTCTCCCCTTGCTGCTGTATCTACCGCCCAGGAGTCTAGTTGCCCTGTCTGCTATGCAGGATGAGCTCTGACTCGAGAGGAACTTGAGCTCCTGGCCATACAGAAGAAGAGGTAGAGTCAGCAAATAAATCGCAGAGCAAATAAGCATCACAGACTGTTTCAGTTCTCAATGTACTGTATATCTGGGTGTGTGCACACACGAGCATGCGTTAATTTTACTTCTTGCATGATCAGCAACCTTTTGCATTGTGTGTGTGTGCCTGATGTGTGTTGATGACCCCTCTTCACTTGCACCCCCTCCAACCAGTACCCCACCCCGTCCCAATGTGTGACACAGAGTGATAGGCTAATTAGATTTGACCCACCAACAGCAGCAGTTTTTCCAAGGCTTTCACCATCAATCATTCTGGGGGGGGGGGGGCATGTCTTCAAATGAAAGCTAGGTAAACAAATTGTGTCTCCTGCCTGGGGTTTCACACTAGTCTGCCCTTAGTCCCACCCTTGTCGAGATAAAGGGGTGATGTGGACACCTCTGGTCATTTAAGGGGTCCTGCTGGGATGAGCTTTTGCCATGTTCTCCTTTGTCAGAGCCTTTCATCTTGGTTCTGTGGATTTTAAAAGAGAAGCCATGCATGAATGGCTATCAGTGACATTATGCAGATAACTTGGGAGGCTTGTGTCGCAGGATTATTGTAAACACACTAAACAGAATGGTTAGGTTTAGGCATAAAAACCAAATGATTAGTGTTAGGGATAGAAGCAAGTTAAACAGGAGGTTAAAATCTTAAACAAACATAGTGTTTAATGCAAATGCGAGTTCCAAAGTCAAAGTGAAACTTAAGTCAGCTCCAACAAGGGCAACAAGAATGCTGGCACATAACAATGTGATGGATTTTATTTAAAACAATTCACTTAATTTCGCTAATTTGACCTTTGTTAATTAGAGAACAATTGAATAAGTAATTTGTCACAAGTCACTTACGTCTTGTAGGAAGGAAGAACAATGTGCACTGCTGTTGAGAGAGAAAACAGCATAACCACCCAAATTTCAAAGCATCAAGCTAAAAATATGTTGTTGCAGACAATGTTTACCATGGGCTTGTCTTTCAATGAGACAAACTTGTGCTTTTTGACTGCTGGAGTATGAAACCTGGCACCATTTCTTGGTGGTCGCAGCACCTACGGGCTGTTTATTTTATTTACCTTATTAGCACAGTTAGTTAACTTTTATCCACTTTATTTATTTATATTTGCTTCTCTGTGCTTGCTGTTCAATTTCAGTTTGTGCTAAGATAGAAGTTGTTCCTTATATATTCCCTCATTTTTTTCTTCGTTATCCCTTCGTTTTTAACTTTCTCAGAAATTGGCATGGAAACCTAATTCAATGGACTATAGCATGATACAAGCAGAGTAAGAATTGTTTGAAAGGTTACTCAAACCAATCAAGCTCAAAAATAACAGAAATAACCCTTGATGACAACCCTAAATAATTCTTACAACATAGGTGTGATTTATCACAACAAATTACCATCCCCGGGTGTTAGGTCTACAAGGTGAGCTGCTTTACATGAGCGTTTCCTATGTTAATACCTTAGTACATACCAGTTGCGGCAGGTGAGTCAAAAAACTGAGGAGGACAGGAGGAAGAGAGGCGAACTGCCAATGGGCACCGGGGGGCACTTTCCCTCAGTCAGTTATTATTTGAAATATCAGCTTTAAAATGTGGATTTACAGTCAATTTTAGCATATGAAAAACTGAATAACACTTTCTTTAACTACATGCAGCATTTATTTATCATATTCATGATAACATATTACACAACAACAATAAAACAATGTAAGCAATTGTTGTAATGGATTGTACTCTTCTCTAAAGAGAGAAAATAATTGATATTGGTGAGGTGCTGGAGAGGTACATCTCCAGCAGCACATGTTTAAAGCTCGTCCCGCAAAGCAGGTACAGGTGGAAGATGGTGCAGCCAACATGTTACACACAACCCTTCTCTTGTCACAGTTACAGACACTACAACAACCACTAGCTACGGTTAGAACTTGGTTTGCGCTAATTTGACATGTGATGCTGCAGCATTCACCGACTGGTGGCAGCACTGTGACGTATTGCACAGAGCGCGCACTATTTCCTGTAGAGCGTAGAAGAAGAACCAGAAAACCCTGAAACGAAGGAACAGTGAGTGAAAATAGGCTATAACAGTGGTTATTTCACCTATAAACTAACCGACAAGGCCCCGACATGACAAAAGACATCTACAGGAATGCATGGTGAGCGTCAGATTTGAAATTCGCTGTCCGGAATAGTCCAGTCACCCTTTTCGATATCCTTATATAAGTGACCCCAGATTAGAGGAGCGACAGCGTACCTCTGGGGTCACATCGGGGCTACCACTCTTATGTTGCTATAGCCTACAATTATCAGAACAATATGGATGAGGAATAAGCACCGCAAAGCGATCAATTCTCAAGCAAGCAGGAGCCAGGCTGTTCAGTGCATTTCTCCAATCCGGTGTTGCGACCCAGTCTCTAGAAATGTTTTGGACGAGTTGGCGACAGTTTGCGCCTCCAGCCAATCTGCGTGCCTGCCTATATCGTAGCCTGACGTGCACCTCGTAGCCCCCGTAGCGTTACCGGCTATAGCCAGCCAGTGGAATTGTCGTGTTCAGACGGCTCTAGCTCAAAAAGTATTTATGTCAGCTTAGATATTTAGATGGCTAGAATCAAGACAAATAGACGAACAGTTTGATGTATATAAATATATAAAAATATGTCCCATAATACTTTCGGATGTATTATATTATGGAGCTACGAACACACAAAAAGTCTCCAATGGCACAGGGAAGAGAAACACAGACATCAACGCCGACTCAATCGGCCTTCACTAGCCTCGCGTCACCAGTCTCTCCTCGGGGAGGAAAGCCTGGTATCTATTTACTTCACTGCCTTAAGCCCGCCCCTTCAAGAATGCTGTCAGTCACCAACCGGGCCAATCTCACACGCGTCACCACCATCGCCGCCAAGATAATTGGCCTCCCCACACCCAACCTCTCAGAAGCCACCGGCGAAACAACTGCGAAAGATACATGCCCCAGACTAACCTTCACTGTGGTAAATCTGGAATCTGGAATGTAATTGGACTAACAAAATGTCAATCATTAAATCCTGTTCAGAGTACTGTCCTACCTTGCGGTAATTTTTCAGCGTTTTGGCCAATCACAAATTAGCATGAAAAAATTGCATTACATTGATTAGTCTGGGGCCTGTCTCTTTCGCAGTTGTTTCGCTGGTCTAGAGGGGAAGCGCCTAGGATGACGCATCGCATAATCTTCCGGTCTGGACCGGAAGAAGAACAGTTGTTGTCTATAATTTTGGAGGCTAAGACGCTGCAGTGGCTTCAAATGTGTGATATTATGTATCCGGCACACTTCTTCCCTGACTTCTTGAAATATTTCTTCAGATATGTCCATGTTTTCTTCCATCGATGTAAATAAAGCAAGCGTAAGTACAGTAGGAGGCGGGCTCTACAGGCTCGAGCCGGAAGACGGTGTAGTTGGAATTGACTATCCCTACGAAGTTATGTGACTAGTCGACTATTCCATTAAGTTATATATAATCTTTAGAATAATGCCTGAAAGTGACATAAGTAGCCCCATAGTTGTCTCACTACTCCATATGGACTCATGAAAACAATCACACCAGGACTCCTGTGGACCTTTGGTTTGAAATCCGTTGGTTTTCCCACACTTTACTTTATTGTGACCGCACCCAATTTCCATTACTCGGCAGCCTGCCAGCTGAACCCGTCCAATGCCAAGCAACCTACGCAGGTCAGCCTCTGTGATGGAGGTAAATCAACCCTGGGGAATGCGAAAGCATGAAATAATGGAGTACAGTAACCGGGTTATTGGAATCAGATTTGTGTGCACCCAAAGTTCTCTGGCCCCAAATGCTATGCTAAAAATGTGAAAGAGCAGAGTTTTCCTCTGTAGGTCTCTCCTTGTCTGACAAAGAACAGACCAGTCCAAGCTTTCAAAGAAGTGGAGAGTTGAATGAGGAGGATCCCGTTTTGGACCTGTAAATGTCAGTCTAAATGTAACATTATGCAACAGTATTATCATTTGGTCATTAATACTGAAGTCATTGTTCCATCATCCATGTTGTTAAGCAAAGTTCCATGTGTGAGAGCCAGATGAGTTTGTTATGGTTGTCAGCCACCCGATGCACCAAATCATGAGGAAAAAAATAAACCAATCAATACAGACAGATCAACTTCTTAAATTGGGCTTTAAAGGGTTGTGAAAAAAAATATTAAGGAATTAATGAAGGGAAGCGCTGCCAGTGTATAATAATAGATCTTTGTAGATTGAAGGTGCTCTATTGTGCTGTAAAGGGGTTAAATGGTCATCAAAGTACATACAAGCGTAACATTTTCAAAACGTAAAGGCTTCTGCATGGCCTTTGACACTCAGTTTTTAAATCAAAGCTGTTTATTAATCGTCTTACAGCAATGGAGCACACACACACACACACACACACACATGCAATGAGCTGCAACACAGAGAACACAAACACGCATTCAGTAGTGGTCACTGAAGAAATGTATGCTCTGCATTTTCTCCATCCAAGCTGTCATCCTCCAAGGGCAGCCAGAAGCAGTGGCCAGCTCTCATCAGCGGCATCCAGGGACCAAGTCCAAGTGCTCATGTCCGTGTCCCGGTCAGGGACAGACCAGGACAAGAGAGCGATCTGTTCTGCTCTGCATGTTTTCGTATTGGGGTACTTTGTGGAGGAAACCCATGTGAGCATGGGGAGAACATGCTAACTCCACACAAAAAGGCTTGGGAGATAGTCTACTTTTGGTTGATAAAGTCTCCTGAAGTCTTGATGGATGGATGCTGAGAAATGGAGAGTCAAACATGGGAGTCACTGAAGGCTTATGTGATGTGCCAACCTAAACACACAAACACAGCCTGCTGTGATGTGGTCTCCCCATGCTCTCAGGTTACAGGGACCTGACAGATTTATTTTGGTGTATGGGGAGGGGGCAATGGTTAAATGTATTGTAGCCATCCCTTATGCAAAGTAGGGCAGCAGTCAAATGGCCAAATCAAGGACGGACAGTATTAGCTCCAAAACAACTATTACTACCCTTTGACAGAGCTACTACCTCATGCGGCAGACTATATAAAGAGTAGCAAAATAGGAAGCTGGTGGGTTGGAGAGGATTGGTGGACAAACAAATACATATCTATTTGGTTGTTTTCCACTAGCTATCAGGTTGTCTTAAGGCATCTTGCTGGTGTTGCAAGTGGAGTTGTGTCTCAAGGAGCTGTAAGAATCATAGTTGCCTAAAATGTATTTCCAAATGTGCCCTGATTGTAAAAGGAAGAAAAATAAACCTGCCACTGTTCTGTTCTTATAAAACACTTGAATGTCTTCATTACTGTGCAATTCCTCTGATTTATTTTGGCTTTAGGTTTTACAACACCATATAACCCCATACATTAAAGAGCCAACATCATGCATGTAATGTATACATTTTTATGGACTAAGTTAGCTAACTTGTGAAAATTCAGTCTCCCAAGATGAGCGCAATGGTAACAAGCTTGTAGAAGCTAGCCCTACTTGTAATATTCACACTATTTCTTTCTTACTTATTATTATAGTTCTCCACATTTTTTTGGCCTTTAACTACTTCTTCATACTTTGTGCTAGAAACTTCATTCAAACTTTAAAATGTTCATCGTCTTTAGCTGTTTCCCGGATGTATTCAGATTTTTGATATTTTTATAGTTTTTTAGTAATTTAGCTTTTAATAGTAATTTTTGTGCCATTGAAACTGCTGGTGGAATGTTCAGTATCATTATGTTTTTAGAGTGGTGGCAGCTGTTGCTTTGAAAATACATCAAAACATTCACACAACTGTGCTGATTCGTACAATGTAAGTATCTAAGCTGTGTGATTTACCGTTTTTGAGGTATGACGATTAGTTCGGCAACTGTGCTCCCCATTGAAACATATGGTGCCCCACTAACTTTTGAGCTGCTAATTTTGCATTTTTACCCTTTTTCTAACTTGTTGCCATGCCTACAATGTTTAAGCTATACAGACATATTATACATAGACATGTTCTGCAAGTTCTCAGGATTCCTATGGTGTCAATATATAAGCTGTAAGTTTTCGCGATAGAGCTGTCTGAACCGGACTATGTCTAGGATCAGTGTCAGTTGGGATTAAAGTGGTGGCAGCTGTTGCTTTTTTAAATTTTTTAATTTGTGTGCATGTGCAGCCTCTCTTAAAGTTACAGGCTCCCTTTTATAACTAATGTGGTAGCACAGAACTCAGCCAAAGTGGAATAGAGACACATGATCTTCACTGGTGGGGGCCGGTGGGTAGCCCGGAGAGGAGTACACCATCCCTGACTGGCTATGACCAAAAGGGGCGGAGCCTCGCCACCACGCCACTTTTCAGCCCCTGAGTGGGCTAGAGACACACAGTCTTCAATTGTGGATGCATGGAAATTGCCCGGAGGTCACTGTACTGTCCCCGACTAGCTGTGACCTGAGGGGGCAGAGTCTCACCACTCACAAACAAGCACCCTGCAGCCCAGCCTCAGCTCTGGAGGATCATCCCTTGTTCCCATGCAAACGCATGGCCAAGCGCATGGAAAATTGTAACAAAAAACATTTTCTCATGATAAAATAAAAAGAATGTGTGTAACACACCTCTACACCTTCATCTATACTGTTGTGTCATACAGTTCTCTAAGATTACAATCAATGAACTTGATGTATTTATTTTAATACGCCATCAGCTTCTCCATCCCACATAATACACACCACAACACCTCACTTCCTACTGCCTTACTCTTTAACCTCCCTTAATCCCCATTCTGGCACTGCTGCTTACTACATACATAATGTTATTGATTTCCATTTGCGCACTGTACATAATATGCAGAGTATTCTCTCGCTGTGCCCTAGCTGTGTTTTAGCCTTCTTTCCACTTTGGTTGACAGTGAGCATTGACGTCCATGGGCGTCCATTATTGGGCCAGCCTGGCCCGACCTTAATTGGCCCTCAAAATGTATTATTTATTTACTAATTTGTACCATGACTAATTCTTACTGTTAAAGCTCAATGAGATAACTTTTTTATAGTTCAATATTCACCTTTACTTGCTATTACTTTACGAATTGGACTTAGCAAGACCCCCAAAATTGTTTTCATGACATGAGACTGCATGAGATGGCAGGAAAATGGCAGGAAATCTTGTAGTGGAAGCGGAAGTGATGTGTTTTGCGTGTCATAATATCAGGAAGACAACAAACACTTCGCTCCGCGAATTTGTCTACATGCACATTAAAGAAAGAAGACAGGTATTTACCTGCATTGAAGCCATCCTTCCAGAAAGTCAATTGAAGTATCTACAATCTTCCAATCCAGTCTGCTCCATACACATTTGTTATCATATTTTTACCATCATTACAGTGAGTGAGTGAGGAATTGTGGGAAGTGTGGTTCTTAAAACGCAGTGCCAATTTTAGCACGACCAGAGGGGCTGCCAAGGTGCAGAGATACCTCATGTAGCTTTAAAGCTATCTAAACTTAACATTATGACTGCTTTCAGCAAGCACACAAAATTTGCTTCAGAAAATGTACCTTTTCAAGTTGCTTTCAACCCTGGCAGAATAACTGAATGCCACTAAGCCACAATGGAGAATATGAATTTGCTTGGAATATTAAAAAGAGGAAGACCCTCAGTTAGGAATGTATTTGTTAACTGTATTATACACTTTATCCAATCATGCAACTGAGGATGAACAGATAATATTGTCCACATGTTGTAAATAAGGAGTCATCTCAGAGAGTAAAGCTAATCAAGGCTCCTGGAGACCAGCATAGCCCCTCCATGCCCATTGGAATTGGCCAGTCCCGATTAATGTACTGTAACTGACATTGCCCCTTTTAGGTTAATTCTAATGTAAAGCCATCCACAAAGTTCCTCTGCCGTTCTTTATTCCCTGTCACCACTACGTAACCTAATATTCTGTGACAAATCATCCAAACCACTGGCCAGAAGGCTGAGAGACTCGATTCAGTACGCTTTAGTCTCCAGGAAAGGAGCTCCCCACAAACCAAGATAATAATTTAACTTAAAGGAGGAGAGCATTAGTTTGCCTGTGCAGGAACTGGCATGTTTCCAAACCAAGCCTTGGACAGCACCACTCAGAGAAACCATAGCTGATTTCTAATGAAAGGTCCTGTTTTGTTTCTAAAGGGGGATACACAAGGGGAATAAAACAAACCACCAGCATATGACACTACATTCAAAATCTTAGGAACAATTGTTTCTCATCCTGGACACCATTCTAGAATGATATATCTTAAAGAAAGACTTTGAGTACAGGCATGATAGCACAATTAACTGTAACAATAAATGTGGGAGTGTTGGGACACTGAGAGCATATTTGAAAGCAATGTCTACCATATCCGACAACTTTCCACTGGCATCACTCACAATACTAACTTGCTTTGGTAATGCTTTAATTTAAGTTGACATGGATTACTACACAACCACTACACAACTACAAAGTAAAACCTGTTGTAAGAATATTGTCATTGCATAGGGACAGAGGTTATTACTCCGGAATTAAAAATATTGATCTTGGTTTGGTATCAAAACCTCAAGTTGTCCTTATACAATATCCTCTTACCCCTGAACAGCTTCCCTCTCCACCATACCTTGTTCAACTTCTATAATAACCTATGCCACTACACATTAGTACCAGTTCCTATGTAACTACAGTACAATGTACAATGTTAATACAGATAGAGTCTCAAATTCTCTGAATATGAATTAATAACCTCAGTTCCAGCTCATAGGTTGGAATGGTGAAGATGTGTCTTCTTTTTTCTTATCAGGTACAGTATTCTTACACTGCAATAGAGGGTGACTTTTTATTTTTCTTGTAACTGACCCCATTCTATATTAAAATGTTTAGTGAGCAACATCACATGATCAAAGATGAAGATAAAAAGGATCCAAGTTATCTTCACCATGGAAATTATCTTCACTTTCCAGAATTTTGTATGATTTGAATAAGAGCTAGATATCATTTAGAAAGGTGTATAAATGCTTGTTAAAACATTGAATCTCTTTTAAAAAATGTTTGTGGTGAGTTTCAAGTGTGTTCCTAATACATCCTAATGCAATGGGGCAATGATCACTAATTCCTAAATCAAAAACACCAGCTGCAATGGTCTTGTCACTCCTATTTTAAAAAATTAAGCCTAGTTGTTTCAGTAATTAATTTAGAAAGATTGAGGCTAGAAGAAATCTCCTTTAAATAATTATAAGCATTAGTCAACCAATCCAAGTTAAAGTCTCCCAAACTATCATTTTGGAGTTAGAATATTGAGAAAGTAAGTCTGCCAAATAATCAATGGGCCTGGCATCAGCTGATGGAGGTCTATAAATCCCAATTATAATAATGAAATCATTTTAAATGTGTGTGTTTGTGTGTGTGTGTGGAGGGGGGGGGGGGTTGGTTATGTTAATTTCCATAATTGGCCCATTTCCGTTCAGCTCTCAGGAGTTAAATCAACTGTCTGATGTTCTGTTGGTCCCCTTAAGTTCATCACCATTACACAGTCCAGAAACGCTGAACTTCAGAATGCTGCCTCATAGTGTAAATGAATAAATTAATACTTTATTGATCCCCAAAGGGAAATTGTGTGTGGGGGGGGATTGTGTCCCTGTACACTTGGAGATTAATGACATTGATATGTTCTACAACATTGTGCACACTTGCTCTGCACAAAGTATTACAATAAACCATACTGGTATACTGAACTGTCACTGTAAAACCAATTTTGTACCAATTAAATTTGGTACACTCACAGTATACCCAAAGGTATATAAAATAAATGGGATATTGATCCATCATGCATTTTTCATCCATAACAGCCATTTACAGTAGGAACCCTATTGTTTCCCTTGTATTTTCCACTATTACTCTTTTCCTGGACTTGGGCAAATAACACAAAATGATGGAAATGAATGAAACCAGGTATGCTTGTGTCTCTCCTCATGGGGAACAAATATGCCCCAAGAACCCATCGTTTCCGCCATGATGGATTGTTCTGCAGACTGAAAATTTGGTAAAATCTATGACAACCTAAAACAAAACATTTCTTCTAATGAAGTCAGAGTCACCTGAAATTGCTCATGGACATGTATGGTGCATGTCTCCTTTTAGGGTGTTAACAGCTAAGAGGTCCATTCCAAGATGGCTGAGAAACTGGTATTTAAAATTTATATATATGTATTTAAAAATATTCATTATTGAAAATTCATGATGGCTCAATATACAATTTGGGGGGAATGCCTTTGGCTATTTATGGTACCAAATTTCATGCTTTTATCACAAAATGCACAATTGTTATGGTTATCTGCCCCACTGGTAAACATGCACATTACTCCCTATGTATTAGATCTCACTGTAATATGTCCCTCACAGTATGGTATAGTAACTGCTCCACCCATGGCTGCAAAGCACTACAGAGGGTAGTGAATCAGCCCAGTCCTCCACAGGAGGCCAGCTCCTACACTTACAGGACATCTACTCCAAGTGCTGCTATGGATAAAAGTTCACACTATTTTCCCCCTCCCCTCTGGCAGAAAGTACAGGAACATCAGCTCTCAGCCCTCCAGGCCCAAAGACAGCTTCTACCCTTGAGCCGTGAGGCTGCTGAATGACTCCTCTTCATGAGGCTCCTCAGCCCCCCTGCTCCTATTGAATGAGTGAATATAAACCAATAAAATAACTGCCCCCTGCTGCTGCCGGAGTATTTTGTATGTTGTACTGCCACATTTTGTATTCTATTGCTGCTACTTTTTTACTGCTGTATTTTCATTAGTTTTATTTTATTGCTTTTTTTGTATTGCCAAATTCCCACTTTGTTTGCCATAATTATTTTTTTTCAAAAATGTATCATGTTTCATGACAGAATTCCAGTTCAACCATTAAATTACATGTACATTTGTATACTTACTTGTCCTATTACATGGCATGTTACTACAACTGCCAGAAGTCAGTATGAGGATATACAGTAAAACCAAAGACCTGCCCCCGGCTTGTTCCCAGTCAATTTAAATTAAGATTACACTTGTGTGAGCGAGCCAGGGCATATTATCCTTAATTGGCATTCAAAAAGGTGTAAATTCCAAAGTCATATGAAATGGACATTAATTTGGATTTTTAACACATTTGTTTGCCTTACTTTAAAATGCACAGCTTATGAATCCATATCATGTAGTAACTTTTGTATCTGGGTACACAATTATTAACATGTCACCTCTAATTCACCCCTTCGAGATACAAGTCCATCTCACACTGCTTGCTATTGTACATGTGAATGTATTTGGTGCTATTGTGTCTGTCTCAGATGGTAAGGAGCGCCATAGAACAAGTGGAAGTGATTGTCATCGAGACCTGCTTTCACCTTCCTGGTCTGACCTAGCTCTGTTCTATATCGGTATCGTTTTAGTGTCACACCGGTTTCCCTCTTCCTTACAGGAGGAAGCCAGGGCGGAGGTGCCATGCTGGATCGGGTCCCTCTCAGTGCTATGTCTGTCAGTCTGTCATCCGCTCATCCTGCCGCCCTCTGCCTTACCCCACACCAGAAAAGCTTAAAGTGTCAGCACATGGGGGAAGCGTCTACTGCATGTGGCTCGCTTCTCCACTCCCTAACCTCTCTCTGCCCCATGCACCGATCCCTGGAGAACCCCTACTAAATCATCCCATTTAGACAGTATGTAAATTACATCTCACTCAGCCACAAAGGACATGTGGGATAAAATTAAAAAAATACATTCACATGTGTGCGCTGTTGAATGAGGGATGTTACTTCTATGACTAACTACTAAAGTACAAAAAAGTATATCTTCTGTATCAAATGAGGCCACATGAGGTGTGACAACATGAATTTTGCCGACGATGGCCATGAAATGGAATCGTAGGTTTGTGTTCTTTCAACTTTTAATTTAATTTTGTTCTAAAGGAAACAAAACTCAGACCAGTTATTCTACTTCTCGTTGTTCCTTACATGTTACTGATTTACTTATCCATATATCTATCGCACATTTGTGTGTGTGTGTGTATGTGTGTGTGTTTGCACTGTATGTGTCCCTGGCTCTCCCAGCAGAGGGTCAGGGAGATGTTGATGGACTGATGAGTTCCTGGCTTCTAGAGGAACAGTGAGCAATAGGGATCGCCATCCTGTGAACTCTCCTTCCCCCCTGCCAGCCTTCCTACTGCATGCTTCAGATCACAAAACCCTGACAGAGATTCTGATAAACAGGAATACAGATATGTGGTGGCAGAATTTCTGTTCAAGTCTCTGAGTGCCACTGACTGCATTAGTGGTTAGTTTAAGTAAAAGCACAGACAAGTGTAACAATAATTCCCTGATGCAAATACATGACAATTAGGATACAGTGACTCAGTACTTTGGTTTAAGTAAAATAAAAAAGTGTCCCCCTTAACTGAAATGATGAAATTCACAACAGGCCGATACACTTCTGTAGCGGCAAACACTTGCACCGTTGTAGGGGCAAACACTGAAGCAATAACTCATGAGAGGGTGTAGTAAATCACCAATATACCACTGGTTGTGCTGCAGACAGGCATGAGGACGCTTATTTGCTGTGCAACATACAGTATCAACTGTCCAGTTTTCAAAACTAATTGCCAACAAACTGGTTATGCTGGTCATAGGCATGAGGACACGAATTTGCTGTGCAACATATCAACTGTCTAGTTGTCAAAACTAATCAAAACTAATTGGCAACAAACTGGTTATGCTAGCCAGCCATTTTTCCCAAATGAATGTAACTAACTCGTTTGGTATGTTTTTGGCCTGCTTTGCACAAGATTATGGCCAGTCACAGAGTCAGGAGTGACAGTCTCACGCCTCAATTCCAGTGAGTCCAGCTGCGTGCCGTTCGAAATGCGGTCAGGTTTTGTTCCGTCCTCCACACGGCTTCATAGCCCACCGGGTGCATTTCAGGAGCGAGCATTTTGTTTCATATTCTGCCAGGCCGTCAAGGGGTGGGACCTAACTACCCATTTCTTCTACTATTTGATGCGTCCCATATGCGGCATCCATAAAAATTAGACCTGGTGCCTATCTTTACCGGAGCTCTGCGGAGAGCTGCTTCTGGGACGCTTGTGAAACATGCTGCAGTGCATCTGGTGGAATCACAAGCATTGTCTAGAGTGGCCGTGATCAACTCCGGCTGTCATACGGTAACTGGAACACAACGCAACCAGAGTCAGTGGAATTGAGGTGTTAGGATACATTTACAATAATACGGTTTCGTTTTAAAACACATAACGGCTCGATTTCCACTGACTCCGACTGCGCTGAATTAATGTTAATTAATTTAGGCCTGGCGTCCACACTACTCTGGCGTTTTTGAGCCCCAAAAGTGGAGACTTTGGAAAACTCTGCTTCCTCATGCCCCATTTCACGTGCCCCTTTTCTGGAAGAAAACAAGAGACATCAGCCTATAGGCAGGTGAAGCCTGGAAAATTTTAGCCAATCAAATCGCGTTTTTAGCCAATCAAATTACTTCCCTGATGATGGGTGCGCATTCATCTTTCTCGGCGACTTTGACATCCAGAGTGAGAAACTGGAACCTCTTCACTCTTTCCTCTCCTTTGATCTCTTCTTCTCCTCCTACTCACAAAGCCGGCAACCAGTTGGATCTCATCTTCACTAGACACCGTTCCACCCCTAACCTCTCTGTCACTCCCCTCCATCTCTCCGACCACTATTCCATATCCTACTCCCTCTCCCTCCCCTCTTCCCCCGTAATTCCTCCTACCCACATGGTTACTACCCGTAAGCCGTAGCCACCTACGCACGCTCTCCCCTACTGACCTTTCCTCTGCCGTTACCTCTGCCCTCCCCTGAATCCTTCTCTCTCCTACCCTCTGATACTGCCACTGATCTTCTCCTCTCTACTCTTTCCTCTTCTCTGGACAATCTCTGTCCCCTCACCTCCAGGCCAGCATGCCCAACTCCACCTGCCCCATGGCTGTCGGACTCAGTGCGTACTGATAGACAGAGCCTGAGAATAGCTGAACATAAAAATTGAGAAAAGGCAGACTCCCAGAGGACCTTCTTAATTTCCAATCTCTTCTTTCCACATTCTCCTCCTCCCTATCTACTGCTGAAGCTGCTTTCTTCCGCTCTAAAATCCTAACCTCTGCTTACAATCCTAAAAAACTCTTTGAAACCTTCTCTTCACTACTCCAGCCCCCACCTTTTCCCTTCTCCCTGACGATTTCGACAACTTCTTTGACAAGAAAGTTAACAATATCAGATCCTCTTTCCCCCATCCCCTGGTCAACACTCCATGCACCAACCTCACCTCCCCCACCCTCTCTTCCCTCTCCATTCCTCCCATCCTCTCCATGTCCCACCTTATCCCACTTTTCTCCCCTCTCCCCCAACAGGGTCCTCGACCTTGTAATATCTAACTGCCCCACCACGTGCTCCCTAGACCCTGTTCCCTTGACTCTCCTTCAGTCTGTTGCACCCAAACTCCATCCCTTCCTAACCCAACTCATCAACACATCTCTTGTATCAGAATGGTTTCCCTCCGCTTTTAAGAGTGAATGAGTCACCCCCCTCCTGAAGCAACCATCTCTCGACCCCTCTGATGTTAAAAACTACAGACCGGTTTCCCTTCTATCCTTTCCATCTAAAACACTTGAATGTGCTATCTTTAACCAACTATCTTTGTACCAACCAACTATGCTCTCCACCAGAACTACCTCCTAGACCCCCACCAGTCCGGGTTCAAGGCTGGCCACTCGACAGAGACTGCCCTCCTTGCAGTGACGGAGTCACAACATGCCGCGAGAGCGAACTCTCTCTCTTCTGTCCTGATTCTCCTAGACCTGTCAGTAGCATTTGATATGGTAGACCACCAGATCCTCCTCTCCACCCTTGAGGAGAAAGGCATCGCTGGCTCTGCACGCTCCCTGTTTGCATCCTACCTGACAGGCCGCTCCTACCAGGTGACATGGAGAGGGTCGATGTCGGAACCGCATAGTCTGACTACGGGGGTTCCATAAGGGTCTGTCATGGGTCCTCTCCTTTTTTCCCTCTACACTACATCTCTGGGCTCTGTCATTCGCTCGCATGGCTTCTCCTATCACTGCTATGCCGATGACTTCCAACTGGTCCTGTCATTTCCCTCTTTTGATACAGTACACAAGTGGAGACACGCATATCTGGTTGCTTGGCTGACATCACATCACCTCAAGCTTAATCTGGAAGGGCTGCCCGCACCGGGACCTGGCCATAACCATTGAAGACACAGTGGTGACGCCGACTCGGACTGCGAGGAATCTGGGTGTGACCCTGGATGACCAACTGTCATTCTCCGCACACGTGCAGATTCATGCTCTACAACATCAGGAGGATTCGCCCTTTCCTCACTGATGAAACGGCGCAGGTGCTCATCCAGGCCCTGGTCATCTCCCGACTGGACTACTACAACTCCCTCCTTGCTGGGGCCCCGGCGTCAGCCATTAAACCCCTGGAAATTGTCCAGAAAGCTGCTGCTCGCTGTTCAACCACCCCAAGTTCTCCCTCACATCCAATTTAAAACTCTGGCACTAGCCTATGGCAATGAAAGGAACAGCCCCCTCCTACCTCCAGGCCATGGTCAAACCCTATACCGCCTCCCAACTGCTACGCTCTGCTACCTCGGGGCGACTGGTTGCCCCGTCACTCCGAGGCCCCTGCGATCGATCGACATGGTCATGGCTCTTCTCTCTCCTGGCCCTGCAGTGGTGGAACGAACTGCCCACTGGTAGCCCTACCAAAGAAAATGGCCTACCAAAGAAAACCATCAATCGTCTGCAAATGATACAAAACGCCGCTGCACGAGTCCTTACAAAATCCAAACGGAGGGCTCACATCACCCGTCCTGAAGGCTCTGCATTGGCTACCCGTCAGTTTCAGAATAGACTTTAAGATTCTTCTTCTGGTTTATAAATCACTCCACAACCGTGCTCCAAAATATATGTCTGACATGCTTGTTAGATATACACCAGCAAGATCCCTGAGGTCCTCTGGTGCCGAACGTCCCAGCAGCCAGGACGAAGAGGCATGGAGTGGCAGCCTTCTGCCACTATGCCCCCAGACTGTGGAACACCGCCTCAGATTGACTGAGACCGTGGAGACGTTCAAGCGAGACCTCAAAACATATTTATTTAATCTCGCCTTTTAAACACCTCTTGTTGTATTGTCTGTTGTTGTTTTGTATTGTCTGTTATTGTTTCATGTCGTGTTTCTGTAAAGCACATTGCGTTGCAATTTGCAGGAAATGTGCTATATGAATAAAGTATTGATTGATTGATTGATTGATTGATTGATTGACATCAGGACAGAGTCGCTGCCCATCTGTCATCGTAGGCTCAAAACTCATCTCTTTAAGAAGTACTACAACGATCCACCCTCTTAAGCACCTATTATATTTTAGATTGCTATTCTTGCACTTTGCCGACAGCACTAGATTATGCTCTTAGTCACTTGTTTTAGAAAGGAGATGCCCTTGTGAGTTCTGGCAAGTAGTAGTACATTGGCTTTTCCTATGTTAAATGCAATTATTGTCAATTGCAAATGTAATGTAAATGTAATGTAATGACAAAAAACGCCACAAAGTACAGTATGCTTTGTATAGTTTTGACCATTGATTTGTATTGTACAAAGACGGAGATGTTTAGATTCATCCGCGTCCCATATTTGTATTGATCAACAAACATTTTTAGCTAACACTTTCAATGAAATACCAACTGCAAAGCAATTCTCAACTTGTTGTTGTTGTGTAGACCTGTGACCTGGAAGGGACTCTTCTTCTTCTTCTTCTACGGTAGCCTCCAAACTCAGTCAAGACCTCTCAAAGTTCAAGCAGAAGCGTATGTACTTTGAGTGAAAAAAGTTATATGCTATATGATAAATAAAACCCGATCGGAAGCATACTTTGTGGCAAAACATTTTTTGTCTGAACATCATCTGACACCAGTGATCACTCAGAGAGTTTATGGTGTTTTTGAGGAACTTTCTGGATGCACCTATTGATCCATTGTATATGTCAGCGGCAACAGGTCATTATCTCGAGAGTGCAACATTTGTCAAAACTTTGATGAGGGCTGTTGTATATGATTGTAAATAACCTTATAACATGGTTTATAATTCTGAATACCGGACCTATCCTTTAAACCCTTGTCTTCTACCATAGCAATTGACCTGCAGTCCATTTTGCGACTGAGTTTGTTGACTTAGCCTACACATTCTGTGCTGCCTGCTCTCTGTAGCCTAAGTGTGTCCGCTAGGCAAAATCGAATAATAACATTTGAAAAAAAGTGTTATTATTTTGTGTTAATGTAAAGGTATAATTAGTAGGATTTGTCAGTTTCACATTCAAACTTCACCCCTCTTCCCTGCTCCATCCCCGCTCCTCCCCCTGACCGTGGTTACCAAGTCAGACAGACTTTCACATCTGCAGCATAACATCTGCAAGTCGAATGACATCCCACACACTAATAACATCAAAGAGCTCAATTAATCCACAAGCACAGATAGGCTTTTCTCCTGTAGCACAAAGCCAGCGCGCACTGTAGATTTTCACCAGAAAAGCCATTCAAAGTAGACTAGCCTACAATAAAGTTCACTCCATAGCGGCAGTATTTTGACTTGTTGGACTTGACAAACACTATCATGGGTACCTACACATAAAAGTCAGTTGGCTAGCTAGGGCGCTGACCAGAACTAACACTATTAGTGGTAAACACCACCGGAATAGAGTTCTTCCCCTCCAATACTCTATCGGGGGAAACCTCTTTCTAAACACTTTATATCCTCCAATAGCTCAGGGGAAATACACTGGAGGGTAGATACTAATATTATTATTATTAGGTGGGCTAGCAAGCTAGCCCAACTTGTGATATTCCCACTATTTCTTTCTTTCTTTATTATTATTAGGTGGGCTAGCTTGCAAAAGCTAGCCCAACTTGTGATATTCCCACTATTTCTTTCTTTCTTTCTTTATTTATTAGGTGGGCTAGCTTGCAGAAGCTAGCCCAACTTGTGATATTCCCACTTTTTCTTTCTTTCTTATTCTAGTTCTCCCCAGTTTTTTGGCCCTTAACTACTTCTTCATACTTTGTGCTAGAAACTTCATTCAAACTTTAAAATGTTCATCATCTTTAGCTCTTTAGCATCTGTAGCCCGGAGAGGAGTACACCGTCCCTGACTGGCTATGACCAAAAGGGGCGGAGCCTTGCCACTACGCCACTATTCATGCCACAGAACCCACTTTTCAGCCCCTGAGTGGGCTAGAGACACAGTCTTCAATGGTGGATGCATGGAAATTGCCCGGAGGTCACTGTACTGTCCCCGACTAGCTGTGACCCAAGGGGGCGGAGCCTAACCAGCACGCCACTATCCATGCCACGGGCCCCACCACTCAGCCCCTGAGTGGGCTAGAGACACATGGTCTTCACCGGTGGAGTCAGGTAGGTGGCCCGGTGAGGGGTACACTGTCCCCGACCAGTTCTGACCTGAGGGGGCGGAGTCTCGCCACCACGCCACAGACCCCACAATTCAGTCCCTGAGTGGGCTAGAGACGCATCGACGCGTCTTCGCCGGTGGGTGCATGGATTTTGCCCAGTGTGGTGTTATAGGTGATGACCTCAGTTTTCTTGCCGTGGTAAATACACACATTAAAAACTCTAAACAGAATAGTTGTGGAGTTGTATTGGGGGGGTTATTTCGTGACATTTGGAAAGTAGGCTAATCAGCCTAGCCTCGTACCAGTGAATGCTGCTAAGCTAGGCTAATTGGTGCAGGTCTTGCCACTCCATATTGCACGCACAGAGTTGAAAATGCTTCATACTGCTTGTATTTCCCCAAATCTTGCTCATCCTTTAACGTTGCTATGTATATATTGTTTGGCTGCTGACAATGATGAAAATCAATTTCACATAACACTATTGTTTTTCAGCAAAATGTCCTTATTGTAAGGAATAGCTTGGAGTGTTTACAAATTTAAAAAGGTAAAATAATACAACATTAATAAGATCTCAGGACTCGTTGCTCATTCCTGGTACTCCAGAGATCGAAGATTGTCCAGGGTATCCCAGTGAGCAACTCTAGTCGCGAATGATAAAGAGCAGAAATTACAGAGCCTAATGATATAACAAAATGTTAATGTTGCTTTGAGGGAGATATAGAGGTGGCTGTCAGTAGGCATGAAATTCACGTGTCGACCTACAGATGTGGTGTATGTTTGCATACATGACACTATCTGAATTGTCATTTCATGATGATCAACTAAAGCCCTATTCACATGGGATCACTAGTATTACCTGGGCAGCAAGGCCACTGCATTGGATTTAATGTGTGACATGCTCTGGAATTTTTGGTTGCAGTGCTCTTTACTAAGCTATTGCTACCATTTGAAAGAGATTTTTTGCTTTCCAGCGGTGTAAAATATGCCTGACGACTCCCCAAAGTCAGCTGTCTTTTCCTCTTGACTTCACATGCCAAACGCGGGAGCACGCTAGAGCTCTGTCAATGCTGTCAAAAGCACGTATGTACGTTTTTCCTAATTTAATTCAACCTTAATCTCAAATGGTGAAATGAGAATTCAATACCGTTTGCATATCCTTTTCCTAAATAAATATTTAAACAAAATCCAAAGGAATATTGCATTATAATTTTTCTATATCTGCACTGTCTGTCCACTCTCCACCTTCATCATCAAGACACCAAATAATAAAAATAATAATTTTGGCTGGAAATTTTGATGAGGTTAAGGTTAGTCTTACTTTGTCTACTAAGCAATAATTTTGCCCATTTCTTTGACTGCAGCTTGTTTACCCAGGGGCAAGAGGAACCCAGGTAGGCTATGTGACCCTGATGTAGGAAGAACATGGAGTCGTGAGGCACTCGGGGCCTATGGAAATATGGGGCGAGATGCATCTGCCGATACCCCTAGTCTAATGTTACTTTTTTTTCCGAACACACTCTGTGACCCATTCAGAACGAATCTGCGACCCACCAGTTGAGTAGCCTTGTGAGACCATCATGCTTGCAAGCTCACATTCTGTTTCTCTCCGCAAATCAATCTGGACTTCTCCTTACCTAGAATGATTTCCAGACATTGCATTTGTAACCGGGCCAATCAAGGACTGCATCCTAACTGCAGTTTTGCCCCCCAGTGGCGAAGCAGCCCCGTGACGTGAATTACAAGCAGTTGGCAAAATAGTAGACTAATGGCATCTCCCAAAGCAAAGAGTGGTAACATTAACGTTATGGCATCTCCCAAAGCAACGAGTGGTAATGTTAACAATAGTAAAATAAACACAGACATAAGTGGTTATTGTATAAATAGATTAAATAACACCAATTAAACAAGAACAAGAGTGTGCACTAGCAGAGTTTCTTGGCGGAAAACATTTTTTTTCCTGTTCTTCTGACTGGATTTGGCAGCGTTTTGTTACACTGATTGGCTGAAGGAGTTTGTCAAGTGGCAAGTACTCCCACCCACTGAAATCATTCTAGATGATAGGGAAGGCCAGACTGATCTGCAGAGAGAAACAGAATGTGAGTTTGCGACACACTTGAGAAGCACTGAACTAAACCACCTCACTCGGTCATGTTAGCTAGCTAGCTAGTTAGCTGACATTAGATAGCTAGCAAGAGCAAAGCTGCTAATTAAACAACAAGTGAACACTTTATTATATATATAACATTATTGCTAGGCTTCCTGTTTATATCAGCACACGCTTGCCTAGTGTGAATGATCGTGATATCATCTCAAAACTCATCTCAAAACTCATCTCTTCAAGAAGTACTACAACAATCCTCCCACCTAAGCACTTATTATATTATATTGCACTGTACTTTAGATTGTGATTCTTGCACTTTGCCTTCAGGACTAGATTATGCTCTTAGTCACTTGTTTTAGAAAGAAGATGCACTTGTGAGTTCTGGCAAGTAGTAGTACATTGGCTCTTCCTACGTTAAATGCAATTATTGTTAGTCGCTTTGGATAAAAGCGTCTGCTAAATGACTGTAATGTAATGTAATGTAAATGTTCTTTCATGGTGCGTTAGTATGGACAGAAATTATTTTTGAAACGGTGCTACTGACTACTGTAAACGTAGTCTCAGTGCCTCACTCACTATTGCGATGTTCAGAATGCTTTTAGAAAGACTGTGGCAATGGGAATCCTAGTATAATATATCAAATGAGTTTGTGGGGATGCTGCTGCTCTCTAGAAAATGCAGTCACATTATTACATATAGATAGAAAGATAGCTATAGTGTTTGGCTAACATGGGGCACAGTAATGATTCAAAGGTAACTGTAAAAAGACTTTACCCATGATACAGTGAGGGAAATTATTTGATCCCCTGCTGATTTTGTACGTTTGTCCACTGACAAAGAAATGATCAGTGATAGGTTTCTTTGAACAGTGAGAGACAGAATAACAACAACAAAATCCAGAAAAACACATTTCAAAAAAGTTATAAATTGATTTGCATTTGATCAACTGAAATAAGTATTTGATCCCCTATCAACCAGTAAGATTTCTGGCTCCCACAGACTGGTTATGTCCATGAGGCACACAAATGAATCCTCTCCCTTTAAGAGAGTGCTCCTAATCTCAGCTCGTTACCTGGGCTGGGTTAAAAAAATCGATTAATCGATTCGGAATCAAATGATTCAGAATCGATTAATGAATCCCAAAATCGATCTTTTATTTAATGAATGAATGAATAAATTAAGGAATCAATAGTTCATTAATTCATTCAATGATTCATTCATTCATTTATTTTTGGAAATCAGTATCGATACCCAGCCGTAGTCATGTAATTAAAGTTGCAATGAAATGAAAAAAGCATTCTGTCCCATTTTGGTTCACATAATTGGTCATAGTGTTCACCTATTCAACGATGTATGCCAAAACAAATACAAAATTCTACTCTTGTTGTAATCTTATATCAAAGTATATAATTACTTACTTCCTGGAAAACGGTAGGTCACGTGCAATGACGACAACAGGTGCCTTAGATTTTAGGCCAATAATCTCACGACATCCACCCGTCAATCAACGCTATCCTTCTATCGAATCTGTCAATGTTACAATCAAATTCCTCTAAACATGTCCCACCCTCATAGCCTTTTTGTGTTGGAAAAACGTCAAACTACGGAAGTTAGACGATCTCAAACGTCCGTTTCAGTGCGACTTTAAGGTTACAGCAAAAAAAAAAAAAAAACGTTTTTAGTAACACTAACCGAATCGATATTGAATCGTGATAATCGATTCTGAACCTTTTGAATCGGAATTGAATCGATTCATGAAATTCGAATCGATACCCTGCCCTTGTATAAGGACACCTGTCCACAGAAGCAATCAATCAATCAGATTCCAAACTCTCTAGTCATCCGCCGCATCTCCCCACAGTAAGCCAGTTGGCCTGGTAAACACTGCGCCCATGTGATTAGAGCAGTCTCCCTAGGTTCCCAGCCGGCTCCCTAACTGACCATGAGGAGGGTTACGTACCGGTTAGCATCTTGGGCAGCACAGTCCGTTATTCTGTCTAGTGTGTTGCCCTAGTCTGAGGAGTCCTCTTGTGGTTATAGTGTCCTTCTACAGGGCATTGAAATGGGACATGTGTCAGTGCCTGTTCATTCAGTGTACCTTCGGTCTGGTTTGGTTAATGGTAAGTTTACTGTAGCTGTGCAGCCCTGTAGCACCCGATAATGTAATAATCAACCGATAATGTAATAACGCCTGATAATGTAATAAAGGTTTGACTTAAGTCCATCGAAAATGTAATAAAACCTGATAATGTAATAACTTAACCAATAATGTAATAAAATGTCCTGACTGATAATGTAATACCATTTTTCTGATAATGTAATACCTTATTACATTATTGGTCAAGTTATTACATTATCAGGTGGGTCTTTTTTTTTCAAAACTGGTAATGTAATACTTTACTGATAATGTAATAATTTAAAAAGTGAATGAATAATACTGTTAGGGTACTTTGTGGTATACTTTAGCGTACTTTGTGGTACTTGTGGTATACTTTAGTGTGTCTCATGATACATTGCAGTATACTTTGGGGTGCTTTGAGGTACTTTGTGGTATACTTTGGGGTACTCTGTGGTATACTTTTCAGTACTTTGCAGTACTTTGTGGTATACTTTGGAGTACACAGCAATACTTTGCAGTACTCTGCAGTATACTTTGGGGTACTTTGAGGTACTCTGCGGAATACTTTGAGGTACTTTGTGGTGTGCTTTGGAGTACTTTGCGGTACTTAGTGGTATACTTTGGGGTACTTTGTAGTACTTTGCAGTACTTTGCAGTAAACTTTGGGTACTTTGCAGTATACTTTGGGGTACTTTGTGGTATACATTGAGGTACTACTTTGCTGTATACTTTGGGGTACTTTGCTGTATACTTCGGGGTACTTTGGTATTTTGCAATATTTTGCAGTACTTTGCGCTTTACTTTGGAGTACTTTGCGGTACTTTGTGGTATACTTTGGAGTACTTTGAGGTACTTTGTGGTATACTTTGGAGTACTTTGAGGAACTTGGTGATTAGTAGGGCCCTTCAAAAAGGGGTTCAGTATTTTATCTTAACCTATATAGTAGGAGACAGGATTTAATTTAAGACATAGATTTAATAATATGAATTGAAAGCAAAGTGTATGAGGCAAATTATGTGAGGCTGCTGTTCATCAACTATAGTTAAGAGCTGCTATCCATTGACTATATTTCAGATTGCAATACCATACCAACTTCTTATTAGCATGAACTACCCTTTATCCTCACATGTCACCTACCTCTCCAGAGCACATGAGACAAATGGATGGAAGTGAGGTCTGAAGATGTGTTTATGGGGAAAACCAATGAGGTGCACACAATACCTGACATTCAGTGCCACATTGCCCGTTTGTTTATACAAACATTTTATCATGTTATTCCAGTTTTTCGGATAGCCATAGATGTTTTAAAAATCATAATTGCACTAGCCTACACAGGCATTACATTAATGAGGACAGAATTAGTGAGGACAGAATTTAAGGTAGGCCTACTCTATAAATCCAGACAGTACCAGCACCTTCAGGCCAGATTTGTGGACAAGCCCATCCTGAAGCTAATCAAGGATGTCCAGACCAGACACCAGATTGATCTTGTAGATATGAATAGATGGAAAGTATGGTATGGCAAAGCCACATAAAGATATATTCTAATGGTGCCAGACATCTTCAGTAGATATTTCTGGCTTAAGCAGCTGACAGGGAAAGGTAGCAATGAAATAGCCAAACTGTTATGACTGGGTTGGATTTGGACCCAAACGCACGACACCGGAGGCAGAGAAAAAATGCAAAGCCCAAAGGGCGGTTTAATAATAAATTAATAAGTCCAGCAGGCAAGGTCGAAAACGATAAACAGGCAGGGGTCAGGCGATCAGCAAACAATGTCCAATATCCGTAATCCGTAATCAAAGTCCATATCCAGAAGGGGGGTCAGGGAATCCGTGTTTCAGTCCAGGGGTGGTGATAGCAGGCAGGCCGAGCACTGCACACTGGGTCTGGAGGGAAAATAAAACGGAACGAGAAAAAATGGATAAGCAAAACTGAAAACAGAGATACGGACAGCAATCAACAAGGTAGGCTAAGCTGGCTAGGGTACTTGCCACAGGTATTCTATGGGAAGTTCTGGCGATGAGCATGGAGAAAACCAGGGTTCTTGTAGGCAGGCGATGATGATGATTGGGACCCGGTGCGCAGCACTCAGCCGTAAGCGCATTCACTGATCACCACGATTGCCTTCACCTGTGGCGTTGGAGCGCGCGCCGTGCGCGTGCTGAGGTGCTGGGCGTCTCAGGATTGCTCTCAGGAGGCGGGAATTCGGGAGACCCCGAACGCCGCGGGGTAGAGCCGGACCGACGCACGTTGCGTCGGGCCACCGGCAAGCTCGGAGGAGCGGAGGGGAATGCGCGCGGAGGTGCCGCCGTAACACAAACAAACAACCACATTTATATTAAACATGGTCCTCATACAGTAATCCAAAATGACCAAGGTGCTGAGGGAACTCATGCAGTAGCTTAAAGTAAAGATCAATGAAATTTCCCCTCATCATCCACAAAGTCAAAGAAAAGTAGAGAGTATGCATCGAATATTGCATAAAAATATGTTGTATGATCTAGGGAACTTAGAGGGTGAAGGAGTAAACATAGCATATTCAAGTCAAAGTTTTATCGGTAACATGCAACATACCCTGACAATGAGCAGTGATGTTTCCACTAGCTGCTAAATATGTACACTAGGCAAAGTAAAAAGGAGAAACGTACTATACACACCAAACATATAAATATGTAAACCAAGTCCAAAATATAAAATATTTATTAATGGAATGAAATAAAATGAGCTGAGATGACATATGAAATTGGACAGTTCACCTAAATAGAGAAGTATACATATGGATCTAGAGAGAGTAAATGTATGTATATTCACGTTTATTTACAGAATGTAGATTTTTATAATCTAGCAGGTATAAATATACAGTGCTGTTGTGCAGAGTATAGTACTGAGTTAAGGATAGAGATGAGCAGAGTGAACTCATTCCGGATGTGGATGGTCTGAAGGTAGAAGCTTCTTCTGAGCCTCTGTGAGTTGATCTTCTTCAGTAGGCAGTACCTGAGCAGAGAGAAGAGGCTGTTGTCCGGGTGGCTGGGATGTTTCAACATTCTCCTGACCTTGGTCCTGCAGCGCCGTGTGATGTCCTGGAGGTGTGGGAGATATGTTCTGCTGACCAAACACTCTCTACAGTGACTTGTCCTGCATGGTGTTGCTACCATAGCATGTTGGTAGTGTTGATGTTCTCAGTCAGACACCCTCTCAATCATGCATATACAGGAATGTTTGTTGTCCATGTCTGGTGATCTGTACATCAATATACTGTACTTGTAAATACACTGTCTCCACAGGGGTCCTACTGCTGTTCAGGCAATTGGCCGCTCCTGCTTCCTGCTAGTCCACTAGAATCACTTTCATCTTCCTGCTTCCTGCTGTAGTACACTAGCATCTCCATTATCTTACTGACGTTCAGGTGGAGGTTGTTGTCCTGACAACATTTAGTTTGGCATGCCACCTCCTCCAAGTAGGCCTTCTCATTATTGTTGGAGATCAGGCCTACTGCAGCTGTGTCATCAGTGAATTGATAATTGAGCTGGAATTGTAGGTAACTATGCAGTCGTGTTTGTACAGAGGATATGAAACAGCCCAGTGTTGAAGGTGAGAGGGTGACTTTCTCCAGTGTTTAGGGTGAGAGAAGATGATGCCCACTCTCGCCCCCTGAGGTCTGCCCGTCAGGAAGTTGAGGATCCACCTGTGCAGGAAGGGTTTAATCTCCAATCTCCATCCTGCGTTTGGAGATGAGTATGGGGAGTTATGGTATTGCAATCTGAAATATAGTCGATGGACAGCAGCCTCACATAATTTGCCTCATACACTTTGCTTTCAATTCATAGAATTAAATCAGTTCCTGTCTCCTACTATATAGGCCAAGATAAAATACTGAACCCCTTTTTGAAGGGCCCTACTAATCACTAAGTATCTCAAAGTACTCCAAAGTATACCACAAAGTACTCCAAAGTATAGCGCAAAGTACTCCAAAGTATACAGCAAAGTACCCCAAAGTATACAGCAAAGTACCACAAAGTACCCCAAAGCATACTGAAAAGTACCTCTGTATACCACAAATTACCACACATTACTGCAAAGTATGGGTAAGTACCTCAATGTATACCACAAATTACTTCAAAGTACTCCAAAGTATAACGCAAAGTTCCCAAAGCTTACTGCAAAGTACTGCAGAGTACCGCAAAGTACTCCAAAGCAGACCACAAAGTACCTCAAAGTATTCCGCAAAGTACCGCAAAGTACTGCGAAGTACCCCAACGTTTACTGCAAACTACTGCAAAATATCAAAGTACCTCAAAGTACCCCAATATTACCCCAGTATAATATAGTATACTGCAGAGTACTGCAAAATATGTGCTGTGTACCACAAAGTATACCACAAAGTACTGCAAAGTACTGCAAAGTATACCACAGAGTACCCCAAAGTATACCACAAGTACCACAAAGTACTCCAAAGCACACCACAAAGTACCTCAAAGTATTCCGCAGAGTACCACAAAGTACCTCAAAGTACCCCAAAGTATACTGCAGAGTACTGCAAAGTATTGCTGTGTACCCCAAAGTATACCACAAAGTACTGCAAAGTACTACAAAGTACCACAAAGTATACCACTAAGTACCGCAAAGTACTCCAAAGCACACCACAAAGTACCTCAAAGTATTCCGCAGAGTACCGCAAAGTACCTCAAAGTACCCCAAAGTATACTGCAGAGTACTGCAAAGTATTGCTGTGTACCCCAAAGTATACCACAAAGTACTGCAAAGTACTGCAAAGTACTACAAAGTACCCCAAAGTATACCACTAAGTACCGCAAAGTACTCCAAAGCACACCACAAAGTACCTCAAAGTATTCCGCAGAGTACCTCAAAGTACCCCAAAGTATACTGCAGAGTACTGCAAAGTATTGCTGTGTACCCCAAAGTATACCACAAAGTACTGCAAAGTACTGCAAAGTATACCACAGAGTACCCCAAAGTATACCACAAAGTACCTCAAAGCACCCCAAAGTATACTGCAAAGTATCACGAGACACACCAAAGTATACCACAAGTACCACAGCGTACGCCAAAGTATACCACAAAGTACCCTAACAGTATTATTCATTCACTTTTTAAATTATTACATTATCAGTAAAGTATTACATTACCAGTTTTGAAAAAAAAAGACCCACCTGATAATGTAATAACTTGACCAATAATGTAATAAGGTATTACATTATCAGAAAAATGGTATTACATTATCAGTCAGGACATTTTATTACATTATTGGTTAAGTTATTACATTATCAGGTTTTATTACATTTTCGATTGACTTAAGTCAAACTTTTATTACATTATCAGGCGTTATTACATTATCGGTTGATTATTACATTATCGGGTGCTACAAGCCCTCTCTCCCTATGACTGGTGTGACGTTTATCATGGGGAATGGTATCGCGGGTGGGTTGGAGCGGCCCGTCCTAGAGGTAGTCACTACCCCGGAGCTCTCTTCTAGTGTGTCGGAGATGGACACTAAGCTCTCTGTTTTCCCAGCTTGTGTGGTGACCAGGCGCATAGGCTGGGGGATGATGATGTTGGGTTGGCCGATACCGTGTTAGATGACAGGGATGTGTTCCATCCGCCTTCTGAGAGTGCTGTAAAAGCTAGGTGTGATAATATCACTACTGATTCAGGTAAGATTTTATGGCCAGTCACTCGAAAGGAGCTTATCAGAGGTCAGAAGGAGGACCCGACTTTAATCAAGTGTTTCTCTGCTGTTGTAGACGGTCCGCACGTTGACACCACATCTTGTTATTATGTTGAGGATGGGGTGTTGATGCGCAGGTGGATGTCCCGTGCTGAGACGGTGGATTCATGGGGTGCAGTATTCCAAGTTGTGGTTCCCTAGCCCTACCGAGATCAGGTGTTAGCGTTAGCCCACGACATCCCCTGGTCCGGGCATCTCGGCATCACTAAAACGTACGACCGTGTCTTACAGCATTTTTTATGGCCCGGTTTAAAGACCGACGTAGTTTCACATTGTAAGATGTGTCATACAGTACATGTCAGGTTACTGGGAAACCAAATCAGGTTATTAATCCTGCTCCTCTGCACCCAATACCTGTAATGGGGGAGCCCTTTGAGAGGGTGATTGTTGATTGCGTGGGTCCGCTCCCAAAAGCGCGATCAGGGAATCAGTTTCTGCTGACCATCATGTGTGTGGCCACTAGGTATCCGGAGGCTATCCCTCTGTGGAAAATTACAGCTAAATCAGTCCTGTCTGCGTTGACCAAGTTTTTTTCCACCTTCGACTTACCAAAAGTAGTCCACTCTGACCTGGGTTCTAATTTCCTCTCCAAGCTGTTCACGCAGGTCCTCAAAACTCTATGCATAGAGTATAAGGTTTCCAGCGCATACCATCCACAGAGTCAGGGAGCCTTAGAACGCTGGCACCAGACGTTAAAGGGCATGTTGTGTAAGTACTGTATGGACACCAGTAGGGACTGGGACGAGGGTGTGCCGTTTGTCCTTTTCGGCATCCGCGAAACAGTTCAGGAGTCCCTGAAGTTCAGTCCGGCGGAGTTAGTTTTTGGCCACACTGTGCGCGGCCCGCTCAAGGTTTTAAAAGAGCAGATGATGTCCACTGTTGGTTCTGGTCCCAGAAGTGTATTAGATCACGTAAATAAGGTCAGGCAGCGCCTGCACGACGCATGTGCGTTGGCACGGGAGGCTCTCGGTATCGCCCAGCAGACTATGAAGTCTCGTTATGACAAACACGCTGTCCCACGGTCTCTCTAGCCAGGAGATCAGGTATTAGTTTTATTGCCTATTCCAGGCTCTGCCCTCTCAGCCAGTTTCTCTGGACCGTACGTCGTTGAGAGAAAACTGAGTGACACCGATTATGTAGTCAAGACCCCTGATCGTAGATGGCAGTCTCGGGTTTGCCATATAAACATGCTTAAGTTATACCATCAGAGAGAACGCAAGCCTGTATCCCCTGCTGCTGTATCTGTTCCAGTCGCTAGTTTTGCGACTCTGTTTAGTGATGGTGTTGATGAGGATGGTTTTGTTCTGCGTAATCTGCCTCAGCAGTGTGCCCGGCTCCGAAATACAGAGATGCTGATCTCGTTGCCCTCTCATCTGTCTCATTTGGATCCGTCCCACCAGGTGGATATTGTTGCTTTAGTACAGAAGTTTCCAACACTCTTTTCTGATGTACCGTCCCGTACCTCTGTTTTGCAGCATGACATAGATGTCAGAGGCACGGCCCCGATTAGGCAACATGCTTATCTGGTAAACATGACAAAACGACAGTCGATGCAGAAGGAGGTTTAATATCTGTTAGACCATGACCTTGTCACCCACAGTTCCAGTCCGTGGAGCCACATTTCAGCGGCTGGTCAACCAGGTTTTGCGCAGGGTTCCTAACTGTACCGCCTACCTGGATGACCTGGTTGTCCATTCGTCCATCTGGGCTCATCACTTGCGGTCACTGAGACAGGTATTGAGCGACTGGCCAGCGCTCATCTGACCCTGAACTTGGCCAAGTGTGAATTTGGTAGGGTGACCGTAACCTATCTTGGTAAGGAAGTTGGGTGTGGTTTAGTGCGTCCGGTGGCGAGCAAGGTATCCGCTATTGTCGAGTTTCCAGCCCCTGCTACTCGGCATGAGTTGCGCCGTTTCCTAGGCATGGTAGGTTATTATCGGGGGTTTTGTCGCAATTTCTTTACTGTCCTAGCACCTTTAACAAATCTGCTGAGCCCCAAAGTATCTTATGTTTGGTCTGTTGAGTGCCAGGATTCTGCGAAGGCGTTACTGTGTAGTTACCTACAGTACCTGTTCTCGCAGCTCCAGATTTTGAGAAGGTTTTTAAATTAGAGGTGGACGCTAGTGCCCTCGGTGCCGGCGCGGTGCTGTTGCAATAAGATGCTGATGGGCTTGATCACCCCCGTCTGTTATTTTTCCCGCAAGTTCAATCCAGCACAGTCCCGGTATTCGACCATCGAGCACGAGACGCTAGCGCTCCTGATGGCCTTGCAATATTTTGAGGTTTATGTGGGGGCTAGGGGTGTGCCGGGAGCCCACTATTTGTATTTGTATTTGACAGCTAATTATTCAGATTCGTATTCGTATTAGGAAGTGGGCGGGGCTTAAATCGAAGTAAATGGACTGCACTTATATATTTACTTAAACCGAAGTAGTATTTTTGTTTTAGTTATGACGGTTGGTTCTGTTGGTGATTAGTAATTAGCAGTTATGGGTTTTACAGTTATGGATTATGGGTAAGTACACTGCCCATATGGTATCACAAACCCTGGGTTTGCTCTTTATGGGGGGGAGTGTTACGTGTGTGTGTGTTACGTGTGTATGTGTGTCTGCTGGATATGTGCTTGTTCCCCTCCCTCCAGGTGTTCGTGTGTCTGCTGTGCCGCTGCTGATTGTCGTCCATCAAGTCTTCATTAAGTCCACCTGTTGTTCCGGTTGTCTCGTTTCGTCCCGTTTCATCCCGTCCAATCACCTGTCAGCCTGTCTTATATATTGTGAATTGTTACGTGTGTAGGGTGCAAGGGAAGGGGGTCATTACGTTTGTTTCTTTCGCTATTTTTTTTGTCTCTATTGAGTTTATTTGTTCGTGTTGTGGTCCCGCTATCGATCCTTCCCCCGGGAGAAGGGCTAGGGGAAGATACCCCGGGGTTTACACTACATCACGTAGGTAACCATCTGCTAAACACATTAGGTAAGGGTGAGCGGTGGTCCCTTTGCTTATTGTAGCAGGTAGGTTAGTCCGGGAGTTTAGATAGGCTAGTTAGCATACTATTATTTTATTCGCCAGTAGGCTAGACTAGTTTAGAGAGTAGGGGAAGGTAGGGCTGTGGTTTTTGCTTTGATCACCGCTCATACAGTCCTTCTCCCTTCCTCCTCCTGCCTCTGTTAGTCCCCGGTTTGGTTCAGTTCAACCCCCTTTATTATCTGTTTGTCCCCTGTCATTTGTTTATTGTATTATCAGTCATTTGTATACCTTTGTTTGTATTTGTATATATTTTGGTTATTGATTTACCATATTTAAATAAACAGCTTAATTTTATTATGGTACCTGTTGTCTGTCTGCCACTTCCTTATTGCACCGCACTCAGGGTTTATTTTATCTAGCCAGTCTACCTAGGCAGGTAGTGTTACTGTCCCCGTCCTAGACAGTTCCATCTGGGGACAACCGTAACACAAGGCAACAAAGGAGTGGCTCAAGAAGAAGCACATTAAGGTCCTGGAGTGGCATATCCAGTCTCCAGACCTTAATCCCATAGAAAATCTGTGGAGGGAGCTGAATCTTCCAGTTGCCAAACATCAGTTTTGAAACCTTAATGATTTGGAGAGGATCTGCAAAGAGGAGTGGGACAAAATCCCTCCTGAGATGTGTTCAAACCTGGTGTTCAACTACAAGAAACGTCCGACTTCTGTGATTGCCAACAAGGTTTTTGCCACCAACTACTAAGTCATGTTTTGCAAAGAGGTCCAATACTTATTTCACTCATTAAAATGCAAATCAATGCAACTTTTTTGTGATGCGTTTTTTCTAGACTTTGTTATTCTCTCTCTCACTGTTAAAATAAACCTACCATTAAAATTAAAGACTGATAATTTCTTTGTCAGTGGGCAAACTTACAAAATCAGCAGAGGATCAAATAATTATTTCCCTTATCATTAATATACAATGGCTCTTAACCAGTCAGATTGTGAGGTTGGAACGACCCGTTGTATAAACCATATCCAGTTGGTGCTGTCTCATCTTATTCATGTCAGACCTGAATGTAAAACTTTTTGAAGTAGTTAAGTAGTAAATATGTGTGTGCTTGGTTGATCTTACCTAGCACCAATAGGCTTCACCCAAAAAGTCAACCCACACCCACATTACACTCCAAGCAGACTCAAGCTCAATGTATTTCCAAATAATGTTCCAAATACTATTTTTACTATACTGAAGACTCTAAATTAATCTAACGGACAAAAGCCATGGAGAAAAACAAAATGAGAGGCAGTAAATGCACTTACCAAACAGAATTTTCAAATGTATTTGATGTCACAGTGTTTTTTTGTTTTACTTTGTAGTGCCATGTTTGTAGTGACAAGTTTTTTTGTGTATCGAAGGAATGTGGTCTCTTGAGCGTCATCCCCCTGAGCCTCCTCCTTGACCCCGGGAGACAGGAGAATGCTATCTCCTGTGGCCCAAGAGGTGAGGAGGGTTAAACCAGAGGCCACTGAGGGAAGAAGGAAGTCTTCACCTGATCCTAAAAGAATTAAACTGTGATTGGAGCACCTGTGGGGTCCCCAGTTCCTCCGCATGTGAACCCCATATAGTCCAGCTAGTACAACATGGATAGAATAATGCTGAAGAATGCAGTAGAGCTAAGGGAGTTGTGCTGGCAGAAACCACAACTTGGCACTTCCACGAGGGCTGGAAGCACCAGTTCTTCAGAAAATACAGGGGGTGAAATGGTTGCACCAAGAGGACGTAAGATTCTGTTGTATGAGGATCTGCAGGTCCTGGATGAGACCCCAATTGAGGGGGCTTTTGTCTCATACTCTGAAGACTATCTGGGGGATGACTGAGTAGTAAAGTAACAAAGTGATGTCTAGATTCATTGAAATGAAATAACATGCAATGTTATTAGTTAAACTAAACAATGTATTTTTGTATTATTAAAGTAAACATCTTGTACTAATCACATTAATAAAAGTCAGAATCTTTAAGAGTAGAATGTAACTAACATTTCTGACTGTATTTTCCATTCTGTAACTGAATCAAAAGATAGGGACAAAGCCTGTTGGCACTTCTTCTTTTCACAGTTTGTAGAAAGCACCAGAATGGACCAACCAGTCAAGTGATCATTAGGTCATGTGATTATTTTTAGACAACTGTATTTATGTATTGTTCATTGGGAATGTACTACAGAGCTTTTATTAGATGTCGGGTTGACTTTGTAACAATGAGCATGTGATGACCATGAGATGATCACTCTGTATGAGGTTACGATGTGTGCCTTTGATTGGTTAAAATTGATGTAATGTTTTAAGAGAGGGAGGAGTGTTTACTTTGATTCGTTGAAATTGATGTAATGCCTGATGTGATGGGAGGAGAGAGAGGTGAAAGAAAGTATAAAAGATAGGGAGCTACAATGCTCCTTGGGACTCTCCTAACGAGGCTATGGCCCGCAACCCAGAAGGAGATTCGGGACCAGAGTCCCCCAGCCTATAACTGTAGAAATTGAACCATCTCCTGATTCTATGAAGAAAAAAACTCCAATCTGAACTGAAAGAAATTACGTTTCAGAAAGAAAAGAGGACTCAAGAGAAGCTTCCAGAAAGAAAGGAGGACTCGGAAAGAAGCTTCCAGAAAGAAACACTCTGATCTAAACTGAGAGGTCTGTCTCAGAAAGAAGCTTCCGAGTCCTTGCTAGAGTGGAATCTTGAAGAAAGATGCTGCAATTGACAAAAAACGGCTGATAAGAAAGAGCAGACTAGGCCAGGCTGCAGCTGGGTAAACTCTCTCTCTGACCAAGTTAACATTTTTATGATTTTATTTACTTTATTACAATTGTATTTAATTATTATTGTTGTTTAGTTATTATTTTTTTGCTTTTGCTATTGCCCTGATAATCAATTAATTAATAAAGTTTGAAGTCACTTTACTCTTCCTACAGAGATTGTCTCAGATAGGGCAGTAAGGATGGAGTAGTCTCCACTCTCTTGTATTGGTAAAAAGTTAGTTTTATGCAGCTAAGGATCTGACAGGTTACCCTAGACTCTAAAGAAACATTTCCCTAACAGTCAAAGTATACTTACTGTTAAATTGATTTCTAGCAATCACACCAACAGACACCTCAATGAGTAGAGCCACAGTTAACTTGTGTGGTCTCAGAATTGTATCCAATCTACCAGGTCACAGGAGGGGTGCAGTTTGGGCCAGAAGTGGGGCACAGGGATGTATGTGATTAGAGGCTAAACAAATCTACTCAATCCCATCTTAATAATTATATATTAGAATCCCAGTGAGGGTGAGACCCTGTGGGTCAAATAATTAATATCCCTTAGAGGAAAGCTTGTCTGGGCCCAGTTTCCCAAAACACTATGTTCATCTCAAGATGCACACACATGCTATTTTGTCTGAGATGTTTCCCGAAAGCATCATTACTTATGTGGCAAGTGAAAACGCTCATAGATTAACAAGTGCCTTAGACCACTCAAAGTCCATTGTAAAAAAAACATTTTTGTGAAACTGTGAACATTACCAAGCAGTAGTCTAGCCTACAGTCTCAAGATTTAAATCTGCAGTATTTAACTTTTAGGCTATGAGCCTTTTTATAATCTAGCTTCAAACTGGAAATAAGGGAAAATTCAAACTGGAAATAAGGGAAAATTCCATCTGCTAAGTTAAATTCAGTCGCTTCAATCTCCCGGGAACCACCCATAGTTTGTGGGTCTGGGTGCCCATAAGGCCATAAAGGAATGGGTTAGGGTTAGGGTTAGGGTTAGGGTTAACCCTAACCCATGCAATTATACATTAACATGCTAAAAGAGCACTGTTCACTGAACATGCTCATGTTTTTGATTAACAGTGAACTGAATGCACCCATTTGAAGCTGCTGAACATGAATATGAGAGACATTCACTCTAGTGGGAGTTAACTGCGCTTCTGCAATAGTAAACTTCGCTCACGAGTGTTGCCAGATACTGTGGAACTTTACAGGCGAAAACCACCGAAACACACACAAAACAGCCCAAAACTTTTGCCGGAAAACCACCCAATCTGGCAACACAATGGTGTTGTACTGTTTTACATTACCAACATGCACCACACGGGACATGGGTATTAGGTCCATGCTACATGGATGACTAGTGAAAGGACTTCAGACATTGCATATTCATATACATATTTTAATGAATTTTACGAAAAGATACGTTTTGGCACAACTTTGGTTTCCTACCTCAGCCTGGTTCCTTTTCTTTACAATTCTTGCCTGCCTTGGTATAGGATCCTAACCCTTTCAAGAAGTATGTATGAATGCGTTTTATGTTTTTGAATAGCTGCAAAATAACTGGGTTCATGCAGTATAAATAAAATGAGAATTACAGTATACCTTTGCTGCAACACTGGTTTCACTTTCTGCATAATAGGAAACTACTGACACATTCTTCAGTAGTAAAACCTTATGAAGTGATCTCTGTACTATGATTAGCTGTGGCAATGATTGGAGGCTGGGGATGGATGGATAAGAGGAGGTTCTATTGAAAAAATAAAAGCTCAGAGCAGCGCATTAAAATGATGCAGTAGTTCATTTTAAAATTTGTGAACTGAACTTTGAACTATCTTATGTAAAGTGTGAACTTGCACAACACTGGCCCCATGTTGCTGATTGGATTGCAGCACGCTCGGACACTTTGAACCTGGAGTGGCCAGGCCTCTAAGGTTTTTTTGTTTTTTTTAATGCTCTGGTGTCCGGAAGCCCTGAAGCGTAACACTAAAACGTGTAGTTTATCTTGTTCAAATGAGTTAGTTATGGCATTTTATGGCATTTTTTCTATGTTTATCTTGTTCGAATGACTTATCTGTGGAATTCTTAGCTAGCTAAATTCATTGTAAAAACTTACTGGCAATTCGTCCTGTTATGATACATTTTAAAATGTGTATTTTCTCCATATATATGGTACTACATCTGTAATCGTATTATTACAAGAAAAGAGTAAGCTTATGTATGCTGCTGTCTTTGGCTAAATTAAAGTCAATTTGGACTGGCCTAACTATGATGATGCAGTCTCTTCTTTTCGCCCCTTGCTATTTTCTTGCTCTTCTATTTTTCATTCTACGCCATCAAACCACATTTTCTTCACTTCAAATGTCCACAGCAGTCCACAGCGGAAGCACGTCGTGTTACTAATAATTAATTTCTTCCATTTTGCAATCCGTGCCATCAAATCCAAATCACGTCTTCTTCACTTCACCTGTCAACAGCAGTCCAAAGTGGAAGCGTGTTGTGCAACAGTAACACTTATCTGCACAAAGCACATTGAGCTGTATATAGTTATATGGATTAGACGAAGCCTCGTGTCAAATAATTTTGCATACATGATTTTTCGTAGGCTAACCTACTAATTTTGTCTGCCCAGCCCGGCGACCTATTTTGAGCTGTCTTTGATCTCCCTGCATGAAAACATCCTCCTCCCCCCTTGAAATCATACCAATGTCCATGCTGAGGTTCTGCTGAGTGCTGAGTTCCGTAAGGCCCATGCCTTGTCATTAAATTAACAGCTCGCTCGAATCTGTCTGTGTCCCCTATTATTTTAAACAAGCAGTTCAGCCCCTCCTAAAGAAGCACAGCCTTGACCCATCACTACCTCAAATATTATAGGCCCATATTCAAGTTACCTTTTATGTCAAAGGTCTTAGAAAAAGTAGTTACCAATCAGCTCACTTCTGTTTTGAATGCACATTCTTTTCAGAGTCTCAAATGACATCATGAGGTCCTCCGATGTCCTCCATTCTGATAGAAAGGCTGCTGCTCTGTTCTTTGGTGTGCCCAAGGTTTCTATTTTGGGTCCTATCTTGTTCGCTTTATATATGCTTCCCCTAAGACTTATTATTAGCAAATTTAAGGATGTCTCTTATCAATGCAATGCTGATGATATTCCGCTGTAGACTACATATTTTAAGCGAATGTTACCTCTAACGTTCCACAATGTATGGGGCCCCTCTCAACAACTGTACAGTCTAAGATCAGAAATCTTGGTGTTATTTTCAATCAATCAATCAATCAATCAATCAAAGCTTTATTTGTATAGCGCATTTCATACCCAGAGGCAACACAATGCGCTTTACAGAGAACAAGGGAGGTGGGCATAGGACCCACTCTCTACATATTCCAGAGGGAAGCAAAAAAAGGTAATCATTTTTGATCAGGCAATGCGCTTTGATCATCACATTAAGTCAATGACCAGAAATTGGTTTTAACATCTTAGAAATATTGCTAAACTCCAGTCTCTGGTGTCCCAAGTGGAGCTGGAAATTATTATTCATGCTTTTATATCTTCACGTTTGGACTACTGTAACCCTTTCCACCTGCTTCAGCAAGGCATCCCTGGACTGTTTACAAATGGTCCAAAATGCTGCTGCAATGTTGCTGACTAGGTCCAGAAAGTCCTGTAACATTACTCCCATCCTAGCCTCCTTACACTGGCTCCCCATCCATTTTAGGATCCAGTTTAAGATGCCTGTTATCACTTTTAGAGCTCTGCATGGTCTGGCACCTGAGTACATCTGTGACCTGCTTCATCCCTACATCATAAGCAGGTCTCTTAGGTAATCTGACCAGGTTGGTTGTTCCCTGATCAAGGCTAAAGACTAAAGGTGACCAAGCCTTCGAAGCCATGGCTCCTAGGCTGTGCCTCTGTGATTCTTTGAAAACTCAGCTAAAGACTAGCCTTTGTCTAGCCTCCTGTATTTATGTTTCTTTGTCCTTATTTTTTATTATGGGCGGGGCAGCCTCAGCTGCCGGTACCTCTTGTATTTCCCAATATTCTTCTTTAGGGGCCGGGCTGTCTCAGCTGCCGGTACCCTCATGTATTTGCCAATATTCTGAATCTTCTTCTTCTTCTTCCTAGGAGGTCTGACTTCCCATGCATGAAAAATCACCAAACTTTGCACATAGGTCCAGTCCTATGCCACAAGTCCTCAACTGGCATTGTGGGCCAATAGTCCTGATGGTGGCGCTACAGCAAGTGTCTAAAGTTTAAAATCATAACAAATCAGCCGTACATGCTATCACTTTTCAACTACCACCAACATGTAGGCCCAAGTGAGCAGAAACTTCCATTATGCTTTGAGTTGGCAGGAATTATTAAGTCCATCACTGTTTTTCTCAAAATCTGTAAAACCTATCAAAAGCCTACTCCTCCCACATTTTTTGATCAATTGACACCCCAATTGCTACACTACATCTTCAGACTGTCCTCCACAAATCTGCCCTACAACGGAAGAAAGGGGTATCTCACCAGAGTGCAGAACTGAGAAAAATGAGTTTAAAGCTTTTTTGTTGTCCAGTCAAAAGTATTAGAATTAGTAGTATTATTATTAGAAGTAGTAGAATTATGAAAATTTGTCAGATCTTTGCTTTTGTATCAAGTAATTTAGCTGTATAAAAATATTTTGCCCAAACTCATCCTTTGACCCCTGTTTCGGAGTTACCTCTTTCTGTCATTGCATGACTGCAAAATAGTAGCTGGTCATAAAACGCAAGAAAGGGGTATCTCAGCTTTGATTCATAAAATGGTTTCTGGTCTCCATAAGATCACTCACTGTATTAGAATAATGATAATTAACTGGGAAGTAGTGCATAGCACAATTTATAATCAATATATAGATCAGTATTATATAAAATATAGTGTAAATTATTGTGTATATTAATATGAAAATCCCATACACAGAAAGAAGACAGTATCCCAACTGCGGCTACAGCACGTTGTACATAAGGGTGTGTGTGCGTTCTATACACAGAAAGAAAGAGGTATCTCATGATAGGGTATTCTCTTGTTTTACAGCAGGGTGTGTTTGTGCGTTCTATACACAGAAAGAAAGAGGTAACTCATGATACGGTAGTCTCTCGTTGTTTCCCCTGGGGTTTGGGGAGATACGGTTAAGATCACCCACAAATATCTCCACATTTTACATTGACACAAAATATTTCTCCACATGATAAAGTAGACCTTTAGTGTCCCAACAAATTTATATAAGTTGCATAGAACAAGGCACAGATCCATCTTCTTGCGCACTATGTACGTAATCGCGCCAGAAGGGCAAGGAAACGAGTTTGCGCAGAAAGACCGGAATTAATTTTAATACGATTAAGCGTATACATGTACGGAAAATTCTTTCAATCAGATTGAGAATCGGACTACACCAGCCCCTTACATCGGATTAGATTTTCAATCGCATTGGCCATTTTCATTCCGATTGAGGTGTTTACATGATCACTTTTAATAGGATTGGGCTTTCATTCCAAATGAAAAGGGAATTAAACTGTCCATGTAAATGCAGCCATTGTTTGATTGGTTTACACCTGTCTTGTTAGTCTGTGTATATATTGGCTGTGTCTCAAACGGCTAAAATGCTGCCTATTTAGGCAGCATTTGGAGGTAGGGAGGCATTAAGTCATGTCCCAATCAAATATTTACAAATATGCTGCCTGCTGAGGTGCCTCCGACTGGGCAGATTTTGAAGGCAGCACAGATGTTTCCTTTGTTCAAGTCAAGTTTATTTTTTAAAGCACATTTAAAAACACAGCCTGGGCTGACAAAGTGCTGTACAAGATAAATAAGATACATATACAAATCAATATGAAAACATTAAAACACAACAGCAGCAAGCAATAACAAACAAACAGCAAACAACAACAGTGAGACAAAGCACAAAGCAAAGCACATTAAACCAGTAAAAGACTGGGCCGAAAAGGCTAGAGAATAAAAATGCGTTTTCAGCATGGATTTAAAAACTGAGATGGAGGAAGTTGGTCGTTGGTCAAGATATCCCACAATCCCATGTGCCCGCCACAACTGCTGTGACCCCTTAGCCCTAGCCATTGGCCCTACCTGCCGGTGCCATGATAACCATGGGAAAGAAGCCCAATATCTTCGCAAATAAACATAAAAAAATGGTCAAATGTGTGGAGTAGCTTAGTTTAAAGTAGATGCAAAGGAACATGTCATTGGATTGTTATGACACGCATTTCAGAAAGAAATCGCTATTCACGATGTCAACTGCATTTCATTGTTAGCCTAACTTAACAGCATTTTGATGTTCCAGTAGGCTACAGTGCAATGTTGAATCTAATCTAATCTAATCAATAGAACTTTGTTTAAACACCTATTTTTGAGTGACAGTTGATTCCATGTCCCGTTCATGAAGTCCAAAAAATAATCCCATAGCATTTTTTCTGCACTTCTCTGCTCATCTGGGGCCTCATTTATAAAATCTTGCTCAGGATTCACATACTTCGGGTTGCGGACACTCGAAAAGGTACGCACAACGATTTTCTGATTTATAACGCATGCACGTCCCACACTGGTTCCACATTATAAATCTCAATCAACTCTAAAGTTGGTGCACGTGAGCGTGCATTTTGTCCCTCTTAACGCCCATAAATACCTATAAATGGCCAGTGAAACGTTCCAATTCACAGAAATCAATACAGCCCAAATCTAACAAGACGGCAAACGTGGCAGCAAAGAAGCGGAAGCGGCTCATGAGCCACTTGTCGTCATTGGCCAGTAGGTCTTGTCGGTCCCTGAATACTCGCTCTCTCCAAATTCCTTCATCCACATCATCTAACAGCAATAAGCCTACACATAAAGCTTCGTCCCAGCGCCCTGCAGCGCTTCTATCAAACATGACGTAGTGGTGTCCAAAACGACACAACATTTTTGAAAACAGTGGCGGATAAAAATATCTCTGATGCGAGAGAATATTGACATTTGTCGTCTCTAATTATCAGTACCTTAATGTCACTGACCCAAAACCATTTAGAAAGTTAAATCAAGCATAACAGCATATGGTGGATATTAGCAGCCGTTTATGAACAGCTGATCAGCTGGCATAACGTTACGTTAGCTAGCCGACCGGCTAACAATTGCTAGTTTTGTGACAATGTTGCGTCTAAGTAAATTAATATAGCATCAAAGTAGACACAGTAGATAGTCAACTAATGATCACACGTCTCTTTCATCTCTAACTTGGCTGGATGTATTTATTATGATACAGTATGATAGAGAGACCAGTGCCTTTCTGAAAAGTTGAGATATTTTCAACTTTGAGCGCTCGGAGCGCTCGGCTCAAAAACAGCCGGAGCGCTCGGGCGGCCGCCAACGCTCTCTTCTCATTGGAAAGCAATGTGGACACGGCCCACCCACGGACATGATTATATGGAACAGGTGCGATTGTCATTGACAATATATGAACCACATGTGATTGATTGATTGATTTCATAACTGGGCATTAGCGGCTGGTCAATAAAGGGCGATGGGGCGCTGCCCCATGGTGGTGAAAAGTGAAAGTTTATATATATATATATATATATATATATATATATATATATATATATATATACACATAATAATTACTAATTTAAAAAAAAGTTGTGGTCATCAAAGTTATGGTCTGGTGGTTTAAAAAGTACAATACCATGTAATATGTAACATATAAACCCTTACGTTCGTTTATATCTCTCTTCTGTGAATGAGACCTTAGCCCAGGGGCGATAGATTTTCAGCCCTTTCCAGTGCATTCAACAAAGCGAGAACATAACAACGGAATAGTAACCCTTAGCCAATCAAAAATATCTCATGGGGCTGAAGATATTATCGCCCCTAGCCAATCAAGAAATAATATTTCCCCAAGCTGGACTGCGTTCTGTCTCATTGTGCCCTCAAACACGGTAAGTTGAGGCTGCTTGATGCCGTCTCACTATTTAGCAAAGCTTATTGTCATAAAAACTATAAGGTTCTTTATTATGATCTCCATGTCTGATAAATGGATGAGCAGGTGATGCTTGCTCATGTTAGTTAACAAGTGCTAGCTAGTAACATTAGCTATGCTAGCTTACGTTAGTGCAACACATTAGCTAGTATACGATTAGTTGTAATTGCCATAAAGATCGGATGTTTTTTGTTAGTTATGATCTCCATCCTTAATAAATAGATGGCTAGCAAACAGGGGATGTTTGCTAGCTAGCTAGTGCAGCACATAGTAGCTAAAGTTTTACGTCTGCTATAAAGTTAGCTCAATAACTAAACATGATATGATTCACTAGCATTAATAGCAACTAGTTGGCTTTCTAAAATGACCAACAATTTTTAAAATGTTTGGATGCTAGCTAACTAATCAGCAAACTAGACTATTACACTACACTAGTTTGACAGAGCAGTGTGCTGCTTTGCCATTTTGTCATTCACAGGCAATCCTGCAAAGTCTACAACCACCAGCCCCTGTCCCAGGCTCTCTCCATCACCAGACTGCCCCAAGCCTCTCCTCACCAGACTCTGCCTCAGACATTCCAAGTTCTGTGCCCTCTCTTTTGAGGTGAGTGTGTGAGACAGTATGTTTGTGGGTGACTAAAGTATCCTTTCTGAGAATGTCAGAGGCCATACACTGTATTATGTTGTCTCACATTGTGTTGCAAAGTCTACAACGACCAGCCTCTGTCCCAGGCTCTCTCCATCACCAGACTGCCCCAAGCCTCTCCTCACCAGACTCTGCCTCAGACATTCCAAGTCCTGTGCCCTCTGTTGAGGTGAGTGTGGGAGACAGTTTGTTTGTGGGTGACTAAAGTATCCTCTTTCTGAGCATGTCACAGGCCATACACTGTATTCTGTTGTCTCATTCTTTGTCATTCACAGGCAATCCTGCAAAGTCTACAGCCACCAGCCTCTGTCCCAGTCTCTCTCCTCACCAGACTCCTATTCCAAAGTCATATGCCCTCTTTAATGAAATAATGTTAGTTAAAAATAGTTGGTGTTTCACCACACCTCAGCACCATAACTTAAATACTGTAGGTGATGATTTTTTTTTAAAGAACAGGGTAGTACACATAATTACATTTTCATGTATGTGAAAATGGAGCTACCTGTTGTCCAGGTCACAGAGATACTATTTTAATGGCACTCTATCAAACAGTAGATTTAAACTGCGGTGTTCCACAGGGGAGCTGCCTTGGCCCGCTCCTTTATTCCATATTCACAATGATTTGCCATCTGCTATTAGGGAAGCATCCCTGACAATGTACGCGGAGGATTCTACTCTTCATTATGCCACTCCCACACGTTTTGAACTCAACCAGGTTTTTACTAAGGAGCTTAGCATCATATACAATAGGATTAAGCTAAATAAACTTGTGCTGAACACATCAAAAAAGGTTGCCATGATATTTGGCTCTAAGCATAAACTAGCCCAAGATCCTAAGCAAAATCTTGTCATTGAGGGTGAAGTCATTCAACAAGTAAAGAAAATCAAGCTATTGGGACTCTGGCTTGACAGTACTCTGTCTTGGTCCGACTATAGTTTGTAGCAGTAGCTGCAGTGAGAAAATGTGCACCATTTCTTCCATCATCTTTGCGAAATCAAATTATTTGCGCATTGGTTCTCTGTCATCTGGATTATTGCTCAGGGTGTGGTGGTCATCTGCCTCTAAAAGCCTACTCAGGAAGTTACAAATAATACAAAATAAAGTAGCTTGACTGTGCTGCTCATCTAGGGCTAATGTGGCTGAAATGCATGTGAAACTAAAATGACTGAGTGTGGAGAAAAGGTTGGCAGCCAATTTGCTTGTTTTCTTTCATAAGGTCATTCACACCCAGACACCTGAATTCATGTTTAAGACAATAAAATACTGTATTGTTCAAATACACACGCATGCTACCAGAGTGGCCAGCAGAGGGCAGATTACTACCTAGAACAAACTCTTTGAAAAACACTATTACAGGGCTGTGATGGCATGGAACAGTTTTCCAAGTGACATCTGTTTAATTGGTGGTAAGGCTTGTTTAAAAAAAAAAAGACTGAGTATTTGAGTTACGTGCAGTCTGACTTCAGAAACTTGTTTTTTCAGGTTTGTTATTCATAGCCATTCTAGTCAAAAAGCTTTATCAATAACATTCAACATAACAGTTGCAAATTTGCTTTTTCAATTAAAGCAAGTTAAAATGCAGTTCTCCCACCCCATGCGTCTTTGTAAATAGGGAAATGTATACAGGGAAATGTTGCATTTTGCCTTTATTATTTTCTCAGAATACACCAGAATGCTTGATTTACATGTGAAAATCACACAAAAAATCTTCTCAAATAAATCAATACAATAATTATTTATGAGAATAAATAAATGAATCAATTGTTTAGCGATGACAGATCCAGTTGATTATGATTCCCGGTTAGACTTTGCAACATACTTGAGGGGTTATTTGGCAATATCGGATATATTTATTGTTCACAATGGAGTCAATTTCAAAGTGTTTCTCGTGTTTCACCTTCCTGCCATTAGGATCGCAGTTTCTCATTTCGCCAGAAATGTGCGTACGTATGGGTCAGAGTGTGCTTGGAGGTGAGCACATTCTCCGCCATTCTCCCGTCAAGTTTGTTTTTTATAACTCCCGAAGTTTGCTCAGGAGTGGCGTACGCATTCTTTTGTGCGTACGCAAGCTTTATAAATTAGGCCCCTGATCAGTGCATTTCTATGGGCAGGACTAACGTTAACAGCCGATGTGTAAACATGCTTCCTGGCTGTACAATTGGTTAATCTGTCTTGTTCTGTCCTGAAATTTGGTCAAATTTGTCACTATAATAATAGAAAATCAGGCCCCTAATAAAATTCCGATTGAAGACGTAGCGAGTGGTGTCCGATTTCTTAGGTAAAGATTTCAACCCCTATCCCTTGTGGCTCCGTTCTGAAGGGCCACTACCCAGTCGAGGGCACTCCAAAACTAGGGGCTAGGGCTAAGGGGGCGTTTCGGGATTGAGACAAAGTAACTAGCTTACTATATTGTTGTCTTAGCAGTTGTTAAAAGAACAGGATACAAAAAACAAACTTATTCCTTCATCTGAAGCTAGGACCATTCGTGACTGGATGGCTACAGGTAGTCAAATACTAGGCTAACATATTAGACAAGCATTTATTTGGGAACACGCTAGCTGGCCAGCATAACAACCAGTTGACAACAGTTCTGTTACACAGGAAACACTTTTTTCCAGAATTATATTTTAGTGATGATTGACCGACAGGTATTTAACAACATGACATCATGACGTTGTTACGCATTGCTTCCTTGGAAGTCTGTCTCAATCAAGACTCCTTTCCAGGCAACTTCAGACAAATACACTGCCTCCAAAGGATGCTGACTCGCTAGCGACCATTTGAGACACAGCCATAGCCTGCATGTAGCTCCCCTCTTGTTCTTTGTTCATTATTTGCTGTAGCTGTGCATTGTCGCTGGTGTTGTCCTGTGCCAACTTGTAAGTCTGTAAGCTTGTAAGCTTTGTCTTTTTTTCTCCACTTGTTGAGTGTATACCTTGGTTTTATTGTTTAGTATTTGGTTTTGGCCCCTCGTGGTGCCTTTATTTTAACAAACATTTTGTGGAACCTGCTGAAACCTCCACATTACATGCACCTGTGACATTTACATGCAACCCTTGTGATTGTGATGTTTAAGTCAGTGTGAAACCATCTATGGTTTCTCACATGGCAGTTAGCTCAAAAGTTGAGTCCAAACCCAGGGGGATGCAGAATAAAAATGCTAATGCATACTCCATTGCGCTGTGACATGATTTTTTTTTTTTACTGTATTTGTAATTTGTAGCTGTTACTGTTTCATGTTTGTTGAAGCTGTTACTGTTTCTTTTGTTTGCTTCTTCTGTTTGCATCTCATCATCTGACCACAGTCTTTTGTCTCAATCAGTGCCACCTGTGTTCAATCCAATCAAATCAGTCAATCAGTGAATCCATGCTCATTCCAGAGTCCCACAACTCATTCCCATCACTGTACTGTATGTAGGCCTACTAATAGTTCATGCAGGATACCTATGGTGTAAATATCTAGCTGTGACATTTATACTTTTTTTAGGTCAAACTGCCAGCTTCTCACTTGGCTGAAACAAGAACATGACCTTCCCTTGGTGTCTGGTGGTGAGTTCAAGCCCCAGGTGATGCAGAATAAACATGATAATGCCTACTCAGGCATTGTACTGTTTGGATTTCAGAAACATGATTTTAAAGATTTTTTTTATTAAGAAGTTTTAAAGAGGCCCTCATGTATTTATCATTGTCTCCTTCTTCTCCCTCCTCAAAATGTCCGGCCCCGATCCAGTGCTGCACAGCAGCTGTAATTGTTTGTTTGTTTGATTGTTTTTTACCATTGTTTTTTTTAGTTAGTGATAATTTGTGAAGCACTTTGTGACCTATGTGAGAGGTGCTGTATAAATAACAATTACTTACCTACTTAATTGAGTTACTTGAGGAATCGTTTCAGCCCTAGTGGTGTCATGTACGGTTACTACAATACTTATGGTGTCATGTCATGGATTCTACAGACTGCTATTAAGTTACTGATCCTCTAAATCTATGTATATAATTATGCATTAAATATTTGACTTGCATTCAGAAGTGACTGTGAGTTAGAGCTTCAAAAAGGATGAAAGAGAAACCAGATGTAAGGCTAATGAAGGGGTTCCCAAACCTTCTTGGCTCACATCGATATCAGAAAATGTTTGCAACACTATCCTTAAAAACATTGGCATTAACAGTGAATAAATTCCTTAATTTGAGACTACGGTAGTCCACTGTATCTCAGTATGACATTGTTCATTTGAACTATCTTAATGGAATTGGTGGTGCATAACTGTGCTGCTATTAACTTAAGAAGCAGCAGACCACTGTGAGGCTTTAGGACCGTGTGTCAGAGAGAGTGGTCAGCAACACTGGAGCTCCTCAAGGGAAAGTCCTGTCTCCCTTCCTGTTCACACTCTACACTTTGGACCTCAATTTGGAGATATGCTCTAAAGTGTGCAGAATCACCTGAAGCTCAGTGTGGGGAAGACCAAAGAGTTAGTGGTGGACCTTAGGAGGAAGAAGGCTCAGCTAACCCCAGTTTCCATCCAGGGGGTTGATGTTGAGGTTGTCCAGCCATACAAGTAACGACAGTAAGTGTGCACCTGGACAACAGGCTGGAATGGGCAGGAAATACTGAGGCCATCTACAAAAAGGGACAGAGTTGATTCCTTCTAAGTGCCATCTTCTTTGCAATGGTGGGCTGGATAGCAGTATCAAAATAGTGGACGCGGACAAGATGGAGAAGCTGATCAGGAGGGTGGGCTCTGTACTGGGTGTCAGAGTTTGGGCCTCTAATTTGGGAATCCCTGCGCTAATGATTCCCTTAGTGTGTCACCTGTCATCATTTTCACAATATACAGTACTGTATGTATAACACCTGCTAATAAAATGTGGAAGTGAATTTATCTGACCCAATCACTACAGATGAGTCCTAAATATAGCCAGTCCAACCTGATCTCTCTCCCGCTCTCTCTCTCTCTCTCTCTCTCTCTCTCTCTCTCTCTCTCTCACTCACTCACTCACACACACAAACACACACACACACACTCACAAAGCATGCATACATACAGGTACTGTAAAAAAAAAAAATCAAATAGCCAAGTAACCATTTGAATTTTGCTGAAGTATAATGGATCACAATTTACTATAGAATATCTTTGTTTAGACAATGACTATTTATTTAGAAAATAAGTTTAAGGAATCCAGTGATATATGCAAATAATCAATAATCAGGTTAAAGTGCAAAAATACAATTATAAAAAAGATATCTGTACAAATTTTCATTGGAATTTGAGCTTTTAAGGAGGAAAGGGCAGTCATGGCTTTAACCCATTTTTTGTTCTTTACAAAAACTGCACAAGACTCAAGTGTCCCTTTCATAATGGATCAAAAGGTTAAGCCCCGAATATGGTAGCACAAAACCCTGACGCTATCATCAAAGGCTTTTGGCAATAGGAAAATGCAATAGACACAATGGTAACATTTTTGATAATTTGCTCATGCAAAGTATACAGAAGTCAGTGGAGATGCGTCTAGTACAGGGGTGGAATAATTTAATGAAGCGATACAAGTGTCCCTTTCCCAAGCCAATTGGGTGTGCCACAGTCTAAATTAATGGATAAATGAATGAGCATGAATGAGCAGAGTTGGAGTGCAAAAGAAGAAAATACTTTAGGCTACGCAGAAGATCTATATCCTCAAGAGAGCAAATTAGAGCCAACTAATGAAATGTAAGTGTTGCCTGGGAGGAGATAGCTGTGGCTGTCAGTACTTAATGAAATTAATTTGTGGCCTATCGGAAGATGTTGTGGTATAGCCTACAGTATGTCTTATATGTCAATAAAGTACTATATGAATTACATGCATGTCATTTAGCTTATTGGGCTATTGATGTATCAGTTTGTAGGTACAAAATCCATGATGGTAATTGGTGTAAGCCAACATTTACGTTCTCCTATAAATACACCCAAGTTGCGTGCTCCCAAGTGTAATGGTGACATGTATGTGAATCGCATGGGTTTTCACACCAAAATGTTCAGCTGGCTTATGACGAAAGGTTAGGCTACGCAAATTACTCTGACTCAACGCATGATTTGTTAAGATAATAGATTTATTCTCTTCCTATATTGTCTTCCAGAGTGAAGCGTAGTGGTTTTGTGCTACCATATTCGGGCTTTGATCTTTTGGAACGTGCAGCCACAAGATTTTCTCAGAAGTCAAAATCCAAACCATGGATCCATTCTAATGTTCATCCAATTATATGAACTACTGTATACTGAACAAATACGTTGTTATCCTAGATTGTCTCTTAACCAGCTTGACACACAAACAACTTAATTGAAGTCCAAGGTGATCCTGAATATTGCTGATATGTCATAGAGATCCAGGATTTTCCAAACTCTGAATGATCTTACACACAAGAAGCACTGTGGCTTTTTATGACTGAAGAATACTTGTGCATCACACTCCATCTTGGGCAAGATATATTCTGCACATATTACACTCCAAGCACTGGAGCATGAAAATGTCTGTCTTTGGTTATCTTAGTTCTTTTCTTGTCCTTTCCAGTGCCCCTTGATATTTATTTATTTATTTATTTATTCATTCATTCATTTCTGTGGGCTTTCATTTTATCTTAGGTGGCTTTAATTCCTTGACCTGCATGTGCAATGTTTTGTGGACAGCCAGAGTCCTTGACTGACAAAATCCCTTTCCACACTCTTGGCACTTAAAGGGTTTCTCTTTGGAGTGAATGTACCTAGAAGGTGGAATAGAAAGAGTGTTGTGTGTGAAAGAGAGAAAGACAAAGAAAGAAAGAAAGAGAGAGAGAGAGAGAAAGAGAGAGTCATCACAACAGCATAATTTACATGCCAACAATGATAATCAGTCTAAAGCAATAGTTCTATTTTCAGAGATAAAACAACTGGCACTATAAGTTAGTTATGTATACCATCAGTGAATCCAATTCAGCAGCATTGCCAATTATGTTAACCTGCTAAGCTATCTAATGAGCTTATTGTGACAGAAGGGAAGTACTTGTATCTTAGACTGAGTCTGGCTTTCTTAATTGAAAGCTTTTAAGAAATAAAGGCTATATTTTTAATGACTTAAGTATTGTCATGTAATTGTTATTACACTGTATCATGTACAGTAGTTTACAAGTATATATATATTTTTTAAGTTTACAAGGATAAAAATGGTAAATTATATAAAATGCACTGGAGAAGGGCAGCCCCACCTGTGGTCTCGGAGATGGTCCTGCCTTCGGAAGGCTTTGTGGCAGATATCGCAGGTGTATGGTCTCTCATCTGTGTGTGTCCGCTCATGGATCAGCAGATTGTAGGACTTTGTGAAGTGACGACCACAGAACTTGCACACAAACTCCTTTTTAGTCTTGGAAGGCAGTCGTCCGCGGCTGGGCTTACGCTCAGGGGAGGAAAGTTTGGTGACATCGAGGAGACAGCCCAGTCCAGTTGCTGCTGCATGGTGGGGAGAGGCCTGTGCTGCCGCTGCCCCTGTGATGCTCAGGTCCTCCGCCTTAAGGGTGTCGTCCTGGGTGGCAGCAGTTGCCAGGTTGGCAAAGTCAAAGCGGGGCTTGTTCTTCGAACCCTGGAGAAGACCCACTGCTGTGGCAGCCGAGGTGCAGTCCAGCTTGGGCTGGAACAGGTGGGGGAAGATGGGGATAGAGGCCATGGAGGGGAAACGATTATCCATCAGGGCTGGGATCTTGGAGAAGGTGCAGCGTGGCAGGGTGAAAGGCGGGTAGCCCAGGGTCCACTGGTGGAGGTGGATGGCATGGAGGGCACTGAAACTGTAAATGCCAGGGACCTGCTCTGTGGGAAGCTGGAGGCCAGTGGAGGACTGGAGGAGGGAGTAGTTGGCCAGCTGTAAGGACGGATGGAGGGGGACTGGGGCTGGAAGAGTCTTGCTTCCCATGGTTGCTCCTCACCAGGGATTCCCTCTGAAACAGAAAAGAAAAGAAAAATGTCAGATCATATGAATAACAGTTTCAGGGCTGATTATATTTGCTGACTAGTTTATTACAAAAAAAGTGACATAGTACTATACATAATCCTATAATAATGGTTGGCTGTCACTGTTAAAACCAGACACAGCGAGTATAATTTTATGTAAGTAAGCTTTTATTAGCAAAAAATCAAATGACACCCCTAATACACATGCACACATCCGAGCCAGGCCAATACACACACACACACACACACACACACACACACACACACACACACACACACACACACACACACACACACACACACACACCACATCCAAGCCAGGCCAATACACAAACAGTCCAGCTTGATGATCAAGTTCAAGAGGCCTCATTATCAACGGATTAAGGGGGTGGTTGTAAATACACCCCCCACCACAGACACAAAAGGAAGCTTTTTATCTCTGGGAGAACCTCATGTCAGAGCTTTGTTGCACCTGAGAGAGTGCTAAAAGGTGTCTCAACCAGCCCTGCATGCCACAGGAACTTCCAGCTCAAAGCATTGGCCCTGACACAATGGAATGAAACCCATACGATGAACCAACATGACAAGTGAGAACAGCTTGTGCGCGTGTGTGTCTGTGTGTGTGCCTGTCTGTGTGTGTTATGAGCATATGTCAGGGAATGCGCACTCAAAACAATGCACAGTGCTGACACATACAGACACACTCACAGTCCTACACACACTCGTGTGTTTGGTGTGGGTGTTTCCTGTTCACAGAAAACATGCCTGGGGCTGTTGAGCACAGGTAAATAGAATGACACCATTCACAGAGCAAAATACCTCCATGAGCTGTTTAATCAGGTTTGATAAAAGGAAATAACAATGGACAATAATGTCTTTGTTTCACAGTGCCCATGATAGACAGGATCCATGACAGTCCTCTTCCGTCTCAGTCTAAACACACCCTAATGCCACACATTTAGGATTGTCACACAATTTAGCAGTAGACTACACTGGAAGAAGCATTACACCTAATCTATAGCCTAGTTATTACTATTATGGATTACACATTGTTTTCTTTTATTAGTCATAAGATGGTGTAAATAATCCCTGATTTTACTGCTGTGCAATTACTTTTATACCACTATACCAGTTATGGCAAAAAAATGTCATAATTGGTATAGGCTTAGGCTACTGCTTCCTAATTTTCATAAAGTTTCATTTAACTCTCTGAATTTGTAGTTACCTTGCTCCCAAACATGAACTGTGGAAAGTAACTTGAAAACTATTTGTATGAGATAGAAATGCCGACCTCTTGTTACGTGGTTCTGCAGAATGAAAGACCAGGTTGATGCAGTAAATAAAAGTGAAATAGTCACTGAAGCTCAAAGGTCTCCTGGGGATTGTTCCTTTCTGATCATGACGCAGAAGTAATTGACTTTTACTTACTGGGTCATTAGCGTAGATCAGCGGTTGCTCCCGAGCCCTCTCTATCCTTAACCCTTTGATGTGTACATACCATCACAAGGACCCAACAATCAAGCTGCACACTGCTACGTCCAGTTCTTTTGGTCATGGTTGTTAGATTCCGCGCCTCAGACAGCCGATATGTGGAATGAGACCCAGGCTTGGTTTAGTGAATCCTGAATGCCTGATCAAATTAGTCTGGCAGGTCGTTCCCTAATTTATTGTGCTAATGGAGTGCTTAGTTACCCTCGAATTATATCAAACGCTATTGAACACTTGAGATCAAGTAGGCTAGCGCTTTAACGTCGCATCCCAAATCTAGTAGAATTGTAGGTGACTTGACACACGGACAAGACGTTGTTAGCTAATCAGGGGTTCTATGTTGGTGTTGGCAAGAAAAGTCACATCACGTTTTCGTTTTAGTCTTCTCACGCCAAAAACGATCAACTTCAGGGGAGCTTTCATCTTAAAGTTTATCACAGCAGAGGTGATGAAAACCGTTCATGGGATAGGCTATTGGCATTGGCCGTAGCAGTCTTATTTTGGGGGATAGGCCTAAATCTATGTGTGGTGTATGTTAAAGGTTTGGCCCTAATAATGGAAAATAAATAGGCCCACAGGCCCAATAAATAGACCTGTAATTGCTTAAACATTGCCTATAGGCTACAATCGAACACCTAGAATGAGAAGCAAGTGTGTAATGATTCTGAAATAACGCAATTACTTCAGTTAATGTGTTAATGCAGGTCAACGTGCAGCAATACCGAATAGCGCGTTTGTATTATGTCCTGGTGTACATTACATAGCCTTTAAGGGCTCTTTGACGCATCATGATAAAGTGATGTAGGCCTAGCCTCTGTGGTAAGGCAACGTGGGAAACCTCTTATGAGAAAGAGAAGAGATTCTCAAGAGAAAAAGGTTTCACTGGTTCTCAAGAGAGGGTCAAGGTTTCACTCCTTGTACTGATTATTATTTTGTATATATGCACCACTATTCTATTATATTAACTTTTGAGAAATCAAATATTGGCTGCACGAACATTTACATATCAGTTTAAAATAGGCCTATGCCATGGTCACAGCTCATGTGTAGTCTAAATAGCCTACTGAAAATTTACATGTGAAATGTTCATGTCAGAAGTGAAGGGAACTTGAATTGCTCAACTTTTTCGTGAGCTTGAATAACCTTAAACGTTGAAGTTGACATTTAGCCTATAATATCCAGCATGATCATTTTCACGCTAGCTGTGTGAATGTAATGTATACCCCCCCCCCACACACACACACACACACACACACACCCCATCTCTCTCTCTCTCTCTTGCTCTCTCTCTCTCTTTATATAGCCTATAAATGGCCAATATTTAGAAGGGAAAAAAAGAAAAATAAAGAGGAAAGAGAAACTTGTATTCAACTGACAACTGAGTTCAATTCCCATCTCATCATAGGGAATCACTAAGACTTCTTTCTCGTGTTTCCCAATGTCATCAGCAATGTTCTTGTGCCGTCCAATTGCGAAATAAAGGTTTGGAACGAAACCACATCTTTTCTTGTAGCCTATCATAAAAGCTTCAAACTATGTTGATTGTGTCCATCAACCTTTCACCATTCTGGTGCTGTGCGCTGAAAGATCCCACCTGTCGCATGCCCGTGCATCAGACAGGACACAAACAGGTATTTTGCATCCATACATTTAGACAAAACGTTACCTGTAGGCCTACTTCCAAATAAAGATATCAAATAAAAGCTAAAGCAGTATCTTGAAATTACACCTCTTTTCAGCTCCTATTTGAGAACATGCTATGTCATTGGGATTCCCAGTTCTGCGTTTTCTTCATCGTTAAACGGCCTAACCGCTGAAAACTTCCAGATGTTATTTCACGAGTGATGGCTCTGCTGGTGACAGAATACTGTAAAGACAGAGCTATAATGATAAAAGTTACCTGCTCAGATGTAAGTTGGTCTTTTTGATTCAGAATGGTCCTGTAGGGTTTGCCAACTGATACAAGGCGACGAAAAAGTTTCTAACAGTTTAGACACAGTTGCGGCCGTGATATGACAACTTGCCCAACATGTCCACTTCGATCTCGCGTAGGCTACTGTAGGCTATTATAACCACTGTCCCAAACACGTCTTAGCAAACGCGATATAACTTTGACTCTGGCTGAGACTTAACTGACCTGCGGTCTGCACTCAATCCGCCTCTTTATTGCAACCAAACCCTTTACACCAAACCCCCAGCACATGCGCGTCATTTAGCCAACCCCCGTAGAAAAAGGAGTGAAAGGATATAACTCGGCTCCCTTTTTAGTGTAACATCGCCCATTATGCAGAGCATGCAGTGACTAGCTTCGGCCTACTTGTTTAACATTTCCAGCAGTTCTATTAATGGTTCCTGAATCGACTTATACAGGCCTTCCCTACACTAGCAATGACACTTTGATCCAACTTCTATAAACTATTATTGTCGGCTCTCCCAGTTACTGAAGCCAATAGACTAGACTCTGAAGCCTGCCTGTCCCTGAATAACGGTTTGTTCATATCATAATAGCATGGCTGATGTAGCAGATAGCCTATAGGCTACTAAATATGGATCAAATTTAAATAAACAGTGGATAGAGTTATATAGGCATACTGTTTCTTTTTAAATCAATCATGGATAATAAATAATTAATGCTGAGATAACATTATCATTCTCATCACACTCACCATCTATGCTACTTAAAAAACATTGTTATGGTCATATACAGGCTAAGTGCTGTTGTTGTTGCTGATTTTGTGTGTTTAATGGCACGGATAAGATGAACGACAACGTAGCCTATAGGAAAATAAAGTAGATCGCCGTGTTTCCTGTGTAAAACAAGATTCTGATGAGGTGGAGGACAAACTCACGCTTTCATAATTAAAATAAATAAACACCTGTCACTTCAAATTAAGATAAAGAGGGAGAGTAATGGCACCCTAGGGCCAGTCCCCTATGTATAAAACGAAGACAAATCCAGTAGGCCTATTTAATTTCATTTGGGGAGGAATAGCCTACATAGTTAATCGGAGCTAGCCTATGTTGCAGCAATGTTTGCCTACGTCAAGAAGTGACTCATTTAGACTGTATGTAATAGGCCAGTCAGATTAAAGATTAGCCTACATATTGTGCTGGATCAAAGTCGTAGCCTACAATTTTAACACGTGAATGCAAGAGCTTAGCCTATCCAACAAGTGTGGACGAATAACCTGTTCTTCAGTGCAATATTTATTGTTTGCTTATTGTTACAATTTCCAAACTGATAGGCTACACCACATCTGACCCAGGTCTAAGGACGCTACACTTCGCTAGAACTGTTTAATTAGGCCTACAACAAGTTGCCTACTAGAGTACAACATGAAATGTACCCGCGTCCAGCGGCACGTTGCAGAAATGCTATGCCTATAATGTGCAAAATCTGCCATCTAGTGGAGATACTTTTTCTCAATTTCTCCCAGGGACAAGTTGATAATTGAATCGCCTATGTCGGCTTATCGTGTAAAATGTCATTGCTTTTTGAAACTATTTATTGTCAGGACCGTCATTTTTGTTCATTGGGTGCACGAGAAGGATTGGAAGCTATATGTGAACTAGGCTATGATGTAAACTCAGCCAATCAGTAGACTTTAATCCAGGGCAATGCAATCCATCTTGTCGATATGATGCAGCAGTGGTTTGTTTCTTTAAAATAGGAAATAAATAATGCATTAAAGGGTTATAAGAAAATTACAGTATGTGACACGTAGTCATCTTTAGCCTACATGGTCTGTGTTATTGTTTGAGATTTATTATGGCAAGCCATATCGAAATAGCACCACAACGCACAGTTCAACAGTGCAAGTTAATCAGGTGTGCTGTCACAAAAGCGTCGAACAGCCTACTCCAAGTCTGTATATCTTGTCTAATACAAATATTCAGGCGAGACCCGATCAATATTTTTTCGGAGGAAAGGGAAGAGACTGTAAAGCATGGATTCGTTGTGTTTAAGCACTCAAAGAACAACACCTACATCAATAATATAATGTTCACGTACTGTAATGAAGATAAAATACGTTTATAGATTATTTCAATATATTTTACAAGCCATTTATATCGAACACATATTGGACAGTGTAACATAGAGTGCTGTGTGAGGCATTATTGAAGGACATGCCAGCAGTTTATATCTGTGGTTCAGTGCCGGCAAAATAATTTTGGGAAATGGTAAAGGTAATGGTTGAGATTAGTAAAATACCAATAACATAGGCTACAAATAGTGTAGGCCTCTGAAAGTGAAAACATGATTAAACAAGACACACGAGACACATTCAGAGCACATTGAAAATGTAACAACAAAGGACATTGCCTACAATTATGCTGAATAATAGTGATATTGGATTATTTTGCCCATAGGTTGTCACATCCAATCAGCACCTAAATGTTTACTCTACAAACAGTGTTATGCTGTTCATTAAACTATCTAACCATATCTGCTAGAAATTAATTGGAGGACAGTATAACCCAAAGAACACACTGGGTGGTTTGGATAAGTAATTGAGGTATAGGGGCCTTGAGTGCAATAGATTACCAACAGAAATTGTGGGGGTAGTATACCAAAGATTCTGACATTCTACCATATGGAAAAAGAAAACAGCAAAGAAGTAGTAGTACACAATGGCTGTGAATTCTGAAGGGAAGTTATGTGAGCTGTTCCACAATTACACACATCTGTACAATGCAACTTTACCGCTGCACCATGACTAGTAGGCCTATGCATGCTATGCATATGCTGGTTGAGGTGATACTGTGTGGTGTGGTGCTTCTTTGTGTGGTCTGTCCAAAAAATGAATGGAGGTAAGTGGGCTGCCATGTGCGGGTAGCTCTGTGGCGCCCGCCTCGGGTTTGAGCTGGCAGGGGGTGGTTCGGTGCACATCAGGCTCTCTACCCACTCCCCCCAGTCCAAACCCTGTGCCTCTAGAGTGCCTCCACACAGGGAGCTGGTTTCGCTCCAAGTTTTATTAAAAAGTGTGTGCATTTGGCTCTGGGCAAGCAGGACATGTTTGGTTTTGCTGCATTTGTTAGGTCGAGAGCTTTATGCCCATCCAAACCCTTTGTCTCTGTGACCTTCCCACATGGAGATATGGCCGTTTCAATCCCCACCATGGACAATGAATAGGGGGAATTTTTCGCTCTTGAGCCTAAGTCCCAAAACATTTATGGAGGTTAATGGGTGGCTATGTCTGGGCAGCTCTGTGGCGCCCCCTTCGGGTTGCAGCCAGCAGGGGGTGGTTTGGTGCACTTTGGGCTCTTTCCCTGCACACCCCAGTCCAAACACCGTGTGTCTAGCACCCCCACACAGGGAGCTGGCTTCACTCAAATTTTTGTTTTAATTTGTGGACCCGCCCCATGATTCGGATCCGCTCTAAAATTGAATAAGATCTAGGTTGGCCCATTCTACACCCTTCCACTTCGTTTAATTTCTTGTCGTTTTTGCATAATTCTGCTGACAGACGTACGTATGTACGGACACACACTACCGAAAACATTATCGCTTACCCTGAGTTGTCGCTGGGGCGGAGGTAATGAAATGAATGGAAATTACTTTTTAAGATGACTGTGTGGGTCACTCTGTTGGGCGGCTGTCAAAGTGTACAGCTTTTTAGGACAAACTTGCATATGATTAGACTATCCAGCCTACATTTTCAGTGATCATGTATAATTTTGATTATATACTAAAAGTACCGTAGACTGGCCTACATTTATTGGTAACCATCTAACGTTAAATGCTGATTCACTCTCTATTTTAGCACGTGTTATAATTTGTTTGCTCTTATTTTTATCTGCTTTGCATTCATTTGGTCTTTGAGATATGACTTCATACTGTATTTGCTATGTCACAATAAAGTTTGCACTCAGAATTAACAAAGAGAAAGGGCTGAAGCAGAGCTCTTATGTTACCAGTTTGAGAAAGTGATGAGACAGTCAAGTCGAGCAGCTGACCGGGCTGTGGGTTGCAACGCAAGAGACAATATCAATGAAATATTTTATTCGTTTGGGGAAACACGGAATCCCTTGTAAATAAAAATATAGGTTACTAGTTTTGTGACCTTGCTGATAGAACTCCAATCCACATGTTGACAGAGGGTGTATATGTGTTGTGTATTTATCATATTATTAATCAAATTACACTACTCACTTGCATATAGTGAATCCAAAGGTTTTAATGTGCTTGCAGCAGTCACCGCAATAAAGCACTGATTAAATTGTGCTTTTAATATGCTTACTGTTATAAGACAGAGGAGTTATTTTTGTACTATATTTGTACTATTTTTGTAACATCTAATTTTAGATCAAATCTTTTTTGAGAATACTTAGGTAAAACCAGTAAGGACGTTTACTGGAATGAATGGCTGACAATAAACAAATGAATGACAGAATGAAATGAATTTAATAATTGAATGAATGAGCTGAGGTACAGTAGTGTATCCAGGTGTATCTGAGTGTGGCAGATGAGTCCCTTGGGTTATATGCCAGGCTTTCTGGAGCTCAGCAGACTCCCACGTGGTACCTGGATAGCACATAGAGGAGCTAGAGAGCAGAGGAGTAGATGGGGATGGGGTGAGAAATCGGGGGAACGAGAGAGACAACAGGTAGGTCAGGTGGCTTTATATACTGTGGATATAAAGCTACCTCCATGGCGGTAACAGGTGTCTACTTGGGTTGAGTGGCCAGGGGCATCTCGTTTGATTAATGACAGCGTTTTGGTGTTGTCTTTTTCCTCCTGAACCTCAGTTACTCCATTTATAGAATTTAAAGGTCTTTGTTCTTTAGCACTGTTCTCAATCCTAAATTTCAACAACTGGAAAAATTGTGCTTTGTGTGTGACAGTCCTTATTAAAACATAATTCAAACAGTTTGAACACCCAATCAGTCCTAACCCTTGCAACAGTGGGTCACTGAAAGCTTAAGATGATGACTCACTGATAGAGCTTGAGTGTTTTGTCTTTGTCAGCCAGCTTGTTGTCATCCCACTTCATAGCTAGAAATGGGTGCTCAGAAAGCACAGACCTCTGCCCATGAATGCATTTCATGGCTCTGTGCGTGAGAAGAACATATTTGTTATTGCTGCATTCATTACGTCGAGAGCTTTAAGCCAGTCCTAACTTCATGTCTCTGTGACCTTCCCACTTTGAGATATAGGCGTTTCAATTGATGAATGAATGGGGGGATTTTTTTGCTCCATTTTGGTCCAAAAAATGAATGGAGTTGAATGGGCGGCCATGTTTGAGCAGCTCTGTGGCAATCCCCTCGGGTTGCAGCCAGAAGGGGGCAGCTCGGAGCATTCCAGGCTCTTCCCCAGTACACCCCAGTCCAAACCCTGTGTCTCTAGCGGCTTCACAGGGGAGTTGGCTTCGCTCAAAGTTTTGTTTTTGCCTGAGCAGGACATGTTTAGTATTGCTAGATTCTTTGGACTGAGAGCTTTATGCCAGTCCAAACCCTATATCTCTGTAACCTCCCAATGTATAGATATGACAGTTTCAATTCCCCCCATTGACAATGAATGGGGAGAATTTTTCACTCCTGAGCCGATCCAAAAAATTAATGGAGGTGATTTGGCGGCCGTGTTTAGGTAGCTCTGTGCCCCCCCTCCCTAGGGTCTCAGCCGGTGGGGGGCAGTTTGGTGCACTCCAGGCTCTCCTCCCGCATGTCCCAGTCCAAATCCTGAGTCTTTAGTGCCCCCACACAGGGAGCTGGCTTCGCTCAAAGTTTTGTTTGTGAAAACAAGCCAACAAAAGCATTACCTCTTGCCCTGCGCTGTCGCTGGGGCGGAGGCAAATATCTTCTGTTGCACTTTAAATGTGTACTTCAATTCTAGAGTAGCTCAGGTTAAGGGAATAGGTCACTCCTTTCAGGATGCACTCTCATTTTGTGTCAATGCTGAAAGGACATGCTGTGAAGTAGGAGGTGCAGGGAATCCTGGAGATGTTTTATGGGGTATGTGATGTACAGTCAATCCTCTTAATTAGTGCCAGTTATTTTATGCCCAATTATTGGAACTTGTTTTATTTATTATTTAATGATAGAGCAACATCATTGAGGAAAAAAAAATAGGTGTGGTGATCTGTGGCCTGATTGTTGGCAATAGTGTGCAGGATCTTAGCTAAGAATACCTGATAGGTTTTAAATTGTTTATGTACTTTTTAATGGTTTTGTTTCATTACATGACGTCATTGACCATACTCATGTCCTCAAGGTCTTCATGGTCAACAAAGAAGGTGCCACCAAGAAGGATAAGCCAGAGAATGTGGGGATAGCTAATAAAGTAGGAAATTGAGTACAAGTCCTGGTATTCCCAGTGCATCACAGGCATGCATCTTACTGATGGGCCTTACGGTATATATGCCTTAAACCGTATCCCAAAGAGCTGAAATAAACCTTTGAGGTATTCCAGAGAATATTCTTGGAACCCTTCCCAAGCGTTCAAGCTTTAAGGAGCAAGTTGCTTTTCTAAGGGTTAAGACACCCCAGATAGCAAGCGGATGTGTAATGATTTTGGGCCATATATGGGCCGGAACTAAGCCACAAGGGCCAGATCTGGCCTGTATATGGCCCAGATCCGCTTGCTATCTGGGACAGTTTTGGAGTTTATATATATTGCTTGCCTTAGTATGGGTTGCTGTGATCATTAAATATATAGGCATCTCCACATAAGTGTACTTTTGTAGTTTTGTAAAAAAAGAAATGAAAAATTGAAAAATGCTTAAAATCTATCTACTCTTAGGAACTTTTACCAATATGCATTAAACTCAGTAAATACAATATAGGGACCAATATCTAAAGTTCCACCTCAGCAAAATTTTTGAAAAGTAAAAAGAAAGCCAATATGAGCAAATGAAGATTGTGGTGTGCCTGGCTTTTCACATAAGCCTTATTTCCACTGTCGTGCCGAACCGATACCGTGCTCAAACCGCGCCGCTCCGGACCCGTGGGAACGGTTACAGTGTCTGTTTCCACCTCTCAGGCTGTTGCGTTCCACGGAATGTTGTAATGCAACGTCTCGATCGTGCTCTTCACATTTCTACTAAAGAACGGGTCTACTTCACTCAGTACGGTTAGACAACCGTGCCATGGGAACGGTTCTGCGAACGGTTCTGGGCCCAACCGGTCCCATGTGGAAACACCGTCGGAACGGTTCGGCACGACAGTGGAAATAAGGCTATAGAGGTGTATGACCTCTGAAGGGATTCAGGGAACACCATTAAACTTTGAACACATATCATCCCCCATAAACGGAGGCTAACCCTCTATTATTGGTCCGATCTAGAGATCTCATTTCCGGTTTAGGCCTAACCATCATGACGATTTTTCCGAAATTTGGTACATTGATACATGGGTATACCTAATGGTCCCTGGAAAAATATGAAGCTGATCAGCCACAGGGTGACGCCTTGACAAGTTAAAATACTTTAAAGTGGCTAAAACACAAATGATTGCTGTAGCGCGCCCTGTGGCCAAATTAGGTTCATATTTCTTGTATCAGTAGGTCAGGGAATGCTCTACAACTTACTAACTGGACACAATCGGCAGATTAAATTTTGATATAGGCATTTTTGTGCATTTCGTTTTCAGTTAAATGTGACCCAGGCTGGAGGTTTCGTTCTGATGTTGGCAGTACTCAAAATGCACTAGAGAGCAAAATATGTTTTATTTTTACTGTTTTCCTTTTCTTTCTTTTTTTACATATTACGAAAATTGAAGTTGCGAAGTAGCCACTCAATGTAACAAACACCGGTTTTAGGTTCACTAAATAGTCATACTTTGTCATCAAAGTAGGCACGTTTATGCTCATTACTGGTCAGGGTTTGGGGTGCCTGATAGGGGTGGCGTTGAATTAACATATCCAGTTTCGTTGGCTAATCTTCTCTAGTTTCGGTAGAGCCACCACCCATAAGCCATAACCAGCGTGGCTTCTTTGTTTACCATAGTGACCACGTTACAATGGAGGACACTTCGTTGTCTCGAGTTGCCCTTGCTATCAACAGTCTAATGATGGTCGTAGGCGTAGGGGCATCAACGATGGAGAAGATAACTCGATCATGAACTCGTTTGTGGAGGACTTCTGGGATAATGAAAAGTGCTCTGATTCTGATACTGACGAAGAAAGTGTAGACCAAACGAAAACATAGCCCAACAGAAAACACCATTGAACGAACAGTGGTATGCCGTGCAACGTTCTGAAGTTATCTATGTAATGTTTATTTGTGTAATGATCTAGCTATGTAATGCTAGCTAGTCTAGAGTGAAAGGTAGCCCCAATGGGACCCCAGAGATACGCTGTCGCTCCTCTAATCTGGGGTCACGTATATAAGGATATAGAAAAGGGTGACCGGACTATTCCTGTAGATGTCTTTTGTCATGTCGCGACCTTGTCGGGTCGTTTATAGGTGAAATAACCACTGTTATAGACAATTTTTCACTCGTTTAGGGGTTTTCTGCTTCTTCTTCTTCTACGCTCTACCGGAAATAGTCCAAATAGTCCATTTACCGATTGCTGCCACCAATCGGTGAATGCTGCAGCAGCACATGTTTAAAGCTCGTCACGCAAAGCAGGTACAGGTGGAAGATGGCGCAGCCAACATGTTCAGCTGCTGTGTTAATTGCGAGACCCCGTTCGTTAAATCAAAACATGGGTACAACCGGAGATCCCTGTCCATTATTACTAGTTTTTATTCCAAGGTCTAGTAAAATATTATATCCTAAATTTTCGCCTGCAGAAAGGGTTTTTATTTCTCTGCATGTTTAGGCCTATTCAAAAATGCTACTGTCCCCAAGGGAAAGAAAATAACATTTTATAGTTTGACGCTACTGCAGGAGGGAGGGACGCTGAGGACGGACTGCGCGCGGTGTTCAAATCGGCTGGATTAATAAACTTCTCATCCGAGTCGGTGCAAGTTTGTTTGGTAGAGTTCTTTTGGCTCTCGGCGGGGGCATAAGCTGGTCTGTGACTGGGTGGGATGGCGGGGAGTAGTGGGGGGGGGAGTAAGGAGGATGGTATGGAGCACGGGCAGGGCGAGTGGTCGGCTCACGAAAAATAATGATGATGCCACAAAAACCGTCTAAAAAGATCACTTAACGGTAGCGCCGAGCTTTCAAAACCCATAGTTTGTTAGAATAGGCATTTCTGCTTTGGTGAGTGGCTTTGAAATGTTTATTTGACACTTTGAAATATGAGCTCCAAGCGCCGCCACCTTCGCAACTATTTAAAAGTCAAAATTTCCTATGGTGGTAGAAAGGACTTTGGTAGCAGATGCTATGTCATCAGCGCACTCACAGATCCTGAGAAGGACTACGTTAACTCTAGACTAGCTAGTTACAGCTGTGTTGAGCCACTCTTCCACTGGCTAACGTTAGCTCTTTGTTGATAAAAGTTTCCACTACAACTACCATGTGTGTCCAGTAGCTAGTGGGTGAAGTTGTTGATACTGTTAGCCAGCTAGCTGTAGCTGTGTTGACCAAACAAAGGAACCACTCGCCTACTGGCTAACGTTAGCCCTTTGTTGATAACCATGTCGAGACTAGCTAGTACCTTGTTGATGTTTGTTAGCCAGCTTAGCTGTAGCTGTGTTGACCAAACACATCACCAAACAAAGGAGTCACTGTGTCGCCAGTTAGCCAGGTATCACAGGTGTTAGCAGGACCACACTCTGAGACCTTTGTTTTTTGTTTCAGTATCAGCAAACATCTTCTCCAGACCCTACAGCAAGCTTCACCTTAAGCTGGACCTCCACTTCCTGATTGCAGGCCACACCAAGTTTGCCCCCGACTGGTGCTTTGGCCTGATCAAGCAACGCTACAGGAAGACCAGAGTGGACACTTTGACTGACATCGCTGGGGTGGTGAGAGACAGCGCTCCTGTGAAGAAAGTCAACACCCCACAGCTTGTTGGACTGAAGGACGGTACAGTGCTTGTTGAAAGCTACAACTGGCACCAGCATCTGAGTAGTTTCTTCAAAAAGCAAACCAGCACTTCAGGTAATTATCATTGTCATGTATTAGCTATTCCATTTTATGGACATTGTATGGTTGTATTTTATTTGTGGGCAATATTTTAATGCACTTGCACTTGATCTCCCTTCTGTTCTATTGCAGCTTTGATGCTGGGATGCCTGGTGTGGTTGAGGCCAGAGAACACTGTGATGCAACACCAGTCAGGTTTCAGCTGCTGGGCAACGCTGATGTCCAGCCCCCCAAATATGGTCTTCAGGTGAAAGCCCCACCCGGACTGGACATGGCCAGACAGCAGTGTCTGTCTGAGAAGACCAAAGAATTCTGTTATGATGAGGCTAAAGACATCACTTGCCCCCTGGCAAAGAGTAGCTTGGAAGAAGCCACCTGCCAACCAACAGCACAGAAGAAGACTGTCCATGTATAGTACTCTGGTTGTACTATACATAGGCCCTCAGTCTTATGGTGAACAGGTGAACACTTGACACCTTGCACCTTGTCTATACAATTTGAATTGCCCTAAAAAAAATGAATTCACAATATAATTTTCTAGTCATTTAAAGCAATATATTGTGAGATTTGGACCTTTACAAACTGGTCTGGTGCTAATTATCCAATTAGATTTACTAAAAGTAAGCTGAATCGTCCAGTCTACTCAGAAAGATATTGCATTGACATTTATTACCTTTTAAAACTCGCGCCCCCAGGACGCAAGCATTCAGTCGAATTGCGCATGCACAACATTGTGCTTAAACAACACAGTAGTAGCTAACTATTCCGGCGTCTATGGATATCATGCATGGATGTATTAATAGAACATGCAATGATATAATGGCGGAGGTGAGAAAACCGAAGCTAAACATCACGGAGGAAGCCAGAAAAAGAAAAAGACAATCTGATAACTTTACGACAGTACGACAGTGCACTTACTCGCAGAGCCTGTGGGGGCGCAGTTCCGAGAAAACCGGAGAAAACGCTATGTATTGCTTTAAACTGTGTGCTGCTTTTTATCCTGGCCACATCTTTTGAAAAACAGGTTCTTAATTTCAATGAGACTAACCGGCCGCTCACACGCTTGCGTTTGATGCGTCAACATTGACGGATGCCATTCACTTTCAATGGCTGCAGCCGAATGGCATTCTGGTTCCGTTGTTGTCCCGGTGCGTTGCGTTGCTAGCGTCAAAAGTTGAGAAATGTTCAACTTTCAGATGCATTGCTGGAGCTGCCGACCAATCAGATGTCTTGACGGAGAAAGACGTCATCGCAAGACGGGATTTTCACATTTTTCGATACCAAGATGGAGGACAATTGCTGTTTGTTTGCAGGATAGGATGTAGCCTACCCAATACCTGCGGGCACCACGTTCACGTTGCCTCAACCACAATGCAGAGACGATCGCCACACGTTCGACCAGATTAGCATCCATGACAGCACTAAACGAAAAAAGCCGGGTGGGTTTTCAAAATAGTGTGCGCTAGCAGGTTCGGAGAATCTACTGGCTGTTGCGAGCGCAGTTTCGGACAATGTGATTGGTTGCTGTTGTGTGCGGCAGGCACGCCTTCCGCCATACATTGACGGACTCGCATCAAACGCAAGCATGTGAACGGCTTGTAACTTGGTTATTAAACCAAATGAAATGTCCTTGCACTGCAAATTTAAATGCTCATGACGCACAATATGGTGACATTCCAGTTTGAAGTGATTTGGTTACAATTTGCAGGAGGGGTGGTGACTGCGGGGACTGCCCACTGTTCCGACATACCATTGTTCCGACTTCTCACTAGTCCGAAACTTGTTCACCGATCGTCAGACATCCCATTGTTCCGACGGCTCAAGAGTCCGACCGACAATGGGATGTTTCGGACTAGTGAGACGTCGGACTAATGGGATGTCGGAACAATGGTATGGCACCGGTGCCTGCTGCAGAAGAAGCAGATATGCAGGAAACAGATAAGAGAAGGATGAGAAAGGAAAAATTGCCATCAGATTGATACTGACTCAGACTACAGGATTTTTGGGCCGATTTATCCCCAATTCACCCCTCCCGACAATCGGAGGAGAAATCTGGTCTGGAACGTTGGTCGGCGCCGATGATCGGCCCAGATTATCTTGTAATGTGAGGGGTTTACAGATCCAATCTTATACCTCCCGATAGGCTCGCAGACCCATCGGGGCGGCCCCAATAATATCAAACATTTTTGATATTTAAGATTATTACGTCCCGACTTTACAAGTGAGACGGCGAGACCAGTGGTTTGTTGCACCCTCGGGCACGATAAGATCCTGTAGTGTGTGCTGAGCCATTATTTTCAAATCTTGCTGTGTGTGCTTGTTTGAGATGCACAAGAAGAATATCTGTTAAGATTCTCCATGTGCGTGATGTAACCCGATTTCGAAATTGGTTAGGATTTTAAATATCCTGTAGTGTGAGCCCGGCATGGAAAATTGTGAATTGATAAGGCATTAAACATTAAATGATAGGCTTATACAGTATATCATAATGTGATATTGTGAATTGCTAAAACATTATATGCTTTAATGTGGTTAGCAATATTGCAATCACAGAATAATTCCAAAGTGGCAGCTCTAAGTCTGGAAAAGCTAGCAATTGTAGATGGCAACACATGGCTTGGTTGAGATTATCAATTGTCCGAGGAATTGCCTTTGATCAAGTTCTTTGATATTTGATTGGACTATTTGTTTGATGTTTGAATCTCAACAAAAATATATACTTCAGAAGCGAACCTTAGTTGCTTTGATTAATTTGTTCTCTGGGGCCTTATAATGCCTTATTGAGGTCCTCACACAGCAACACTGGACTTCCCTCTACTGTGAAGGGCAGTTTGAGAACAGCAGGGAAGTTATTCAAGTTATACAACCACAATGCTATTTAGTCCATATCCAATGAGTCATACCCTTTCTCTCTGACAGTGTATTATCACATCATGTGACTTCATGAACACTGTTTTTTCAGTGCTTGTGTATGGAGATATGCCAATGCTCAGTGATGGAATGTATATTTTTATGGTTATATAAACGGACATAGGGTGTTTGGCTATAGTATACTGGCATATTGTTAATTCACTTTACTTTCAAGTATTTGTGGTCAGGTCTGGTTAGTGCAACAGGTGTGAAGATGCATACACACACTTTCACATATACACAATGACAAAGTTCCCCTGAGCTCATTACCACCACTGAGACCAAATAAAGCCTGTAAATGAGCTTTCATTACAATGGTTATAACAATGGTGATTTGGTTTATCAGGACTGAATCCTCAAAAGTCCAACATTTCTTCAATTTATATTCTAATGCATTGCATGTCCTGATGTGTAGTTATGCACAGAAAATGTATTTGAGTACGCAAATATTTAGTTTATTTGCTGGATTCAGCTGCATATATGCAACAACGCAATTTCTGTCAGGAATCTGTAATATATTTCAACAACTATTGCTGGATAATCCTGATAGCCTTTTTGCTTGGCAAGATACAATGCATGGCAATAAAGTCCTGCTAACGTTACAAAGTGCACGTGAATCATATTCTGGCTATGTGGTTTGAATTCTCAACACGAAACCATACTTGCCAAAATTGAATACCCTAAAACATACAAGCTCTAAAAACCTTGAGAGTAAAACCTTAAGATGTATATCATGAGATTAATCACAAGCTTGACAGGTTTTGTGACAGGCTTCTGGCACATGGGGAATATAATAAATGATTAGTGTTTGGCCATAGCAGGGATTATAAATCAAAGAGCTTGGATGCACTGTGTCTTGTTACCAGACCAAAAGATGAAAGTATGGGGGCTCAGTGATATATCAAGTTTGGCCAAAAGTTGGTCTTCAATCTTCAGTTGCCCTCCTCTATCCTATCCATTCAACTCCCTCTGTTCCCCCTCTGCCTAGCATGGAAGCTACTAGTGTAATTTACCAGACAGAAGCTTTGGGCTTTGATGGAGAATGTGTACTACCTGTGTATCCCTGTAATATTTCCCCAGGCCAGTAATTAAATCCACATGTGGAGGGGCTTCAGTGGTAGTCAGGCTTGTGTCAGGATGCTTAACATGAACCAGCCATATAAGAGGCTAATTAAATGTGTGTGTATGTATATGCCTGTGCTTTTGTATGTCTGAGCTTGCGTATGTGTTCAAGATCAAAAGAAAGCATATGGATAAGTAACTCCTCTCTGGTGTAGTAATGGGTGTTTGAAATTCATCCTGCTGTTTTCAACAAGTGACAAGACACTAAAAATGTTTACAGTAGTTCTACCAGGCCATGCCACAAAAAAGACCACATTAGAGAAACACAAGGTGAGCAGTTTAGCCTAATGGTAGAGCTTATGATCATTTCTGAGATAAGTCACCAAACAAGAATGTGTAACGCTTTTCTGCAAAAGACCAAAAAACGATGCCTGTGTGTACACATTCTTTGATGAATTAAACGTCCCCCATGAATGATGTAATGGCCCAATAAAGCAGTGGAAACGTGTGAAGCAGGATTCATTAGCAGCTTTATTCTGCCGATGATATTGTGAACACAAGCAATGTTTTTTGTCTTTTGCGGGGGGAAAAACTACTTTTGAAATGTTTCTTTGGCGACTGGGTTTGGTAACTGGGTCCCTCGGCATGGTCCTTAATATGCACATAGAGCTCCATTGTATACTACTTAGCTGTGACACAAGCAATGAGCACTAATATCTCAGAGTGCAAAGTCTCAAAATTGTTATATGGACTGTTGTATATGATCGTAAATAACCTTATAACTGGGCTTATGATGCTACCAAACTACTCCTTTAAACAGAGCAGCCGCTTCTATATGTGACGTGTGTCCGTCCGTCTGCGTCTGTTCGTAGCATGAGATTTACTGTTGCACACTAGCAGAGGGCAGTAGAGATTGCTCATAAACCTGCACTGCTTACTTACAACAATACATTTAATATCGATGGATTTAATTGAATTATCAATCTGTATCACACCCACTGTTAGAATGCAACAATAATTCGTTAATATTTTTTTTTACCTGAGTTAATGCCTTCAATGCAAAGAAAGTGTAAGCCTGAGTATGATTGCGGTAAGGACTTGAAAAAAGACATTCTTAAAACAGCTCTCCTCAATTTCAACTGCAATATTTATTCAACATGCCACTGTCTGGACTAGACATTTGAAAATATGAAAAGGAAAATAATTTGGAAGCAAAATTATTTATTATCTGTGAACTGCAATTCACTTTTAATGCCAATGCAATAAGTAGCAGCTAACATAAACAGTTTGATACCACAAGGGCTCTGAAGTGATGACTGATGGTTACAACTATGCACTGAAACATTCTTGGTTTATGCAGAAGCCCAGGAGGACCATATTCATGCTTAACACATTCCAAAGCAGCAATGTATCCAGGCATAAAACAAATGTATCCAAAACAGCCTCCTCCCACGGTCAGACTTTCTCTTATGCGGTTTCTCTTTTTTATTGCATCCCATCTTGCATATTTTCTGATATTCTCATGTATATCAGTTTGTAGCTAACCTGAAGAGGAAGGGCCAGATCACCACACACACAGACACACACACACACAGAAATGTGCATTGCACGCACACACTCATCCGAAGTTTCTTCTTTGTACTGTACCATGAAAAGTCTTGACTTCACAGTGTCTTTAGTTATGTAGCAGGCGCCCAGGTTATGTCACCCAAGCACATGGAAACTATTGAACAAATCGCCTTTCAAGGATGGTTCTTTTTAGTCTCCCCCCTCCTTGTAGGATTCAGCTAGGAGAAGGTGATGTTCCTGCGCAACATGTCATCTTCCCCTCCCATAACATGTGCTATGGGCCATATCTGTTTTTCTTAGGCCAAGCCTGGTAAATGTTGCGTTATTTGTCATGGGAAAAGAACAGGCTCAAGCTTTTACATGCCAAATAAATGAAGATAACTCTAGTGCAAAACATATGATGGAGATTTTGGCACTTTTTTGTGAGGAATCCTCAAATGTTTTCAAAAAATGAAAATACTGAAGCATTTATCATTGGTGTGGCCTGTCCAAAGCATTTATTAAGGAATGTCTGACAGAATTTCCTTAGAGAGTGAATCTCTACGCCCCTTACTACTGTTCCTTGGACAAAAGTCTGGTCTTGTGCAATAGCTTACATATTGTTCAGTGTGTTTAAGAACAGATGGAACAAATTTTCTGTAAATTGTTGTTGTAAAAATATACAGTATAGTTTCAAATTGTCAATATGTAACTTATACAGTTATGCTAGATAAAACCACTACCTGCGGCAGTAAGGGTAAATTCAGTTTATTGTCCGAGGCCTGGAGCCTGCTTGGAGCATTTAAGTATTCCCATACTCCCAAATAAGGGCGTAGACGAACCCCGTGTTGCTGATTGAATCGCAGCATGCGCACATAGTTTGAACCAGGTGTCCCCATGCCTCTATTAATGAACTGAATATAACTGTAATTACAGGCAATGCGTGTTTAATTTTAGACAACTTAAACCTGCCAAATAGTTCTCTCTCATGACTAGCAGTCACACCATGAAGAGCAAGAGCTCTATCAACAATTCTGCTTTTAGCTGAACAAGGGCAGAAAATGTAGTCACATCTTTATTTATGAGTCTTTCCTGTTGAATCCATATGTTTTCAGTTGCACTTGGCAGAGAGCTCATAGATTCTTGACTGTCTCTGGTAATAGGGATTACAAGGGCATGATTTATGTAAACAGCATCAAGATGCAGCCATGACTGTTAGAGAGAAAAAAAAAACACCTGATCATTTCAACCAAGAAATTACAGAACCACTGTCTGTTGGCCAACTATTTGTTGAGACTTTGGGTTGAGAGGCCTGAGACTCTTTAAAAGCACCTTTCATGACCCCTCAGTACAGAGTGCTCTCTTTGGAAAAACGGACTTCCAGGAGAGTTTGAACACTCTCTTAACGGGTACAGATTCTAAAACATGCAGAATCAAAAAGGTGGAAATCCGCACTCACAAATAAGCAAAAAGCAGCAAGCAACAAATGTTTTTCAGCCCTAAAACCTTCGTCCGCTTTTCACGAAAAGTTGACAAATTTTTCCCTTTTTGATTCAGCCTGTGACATTTCCCAGAAAGTAACACAACTCCTTGGGTATTCTAAAAAGTCCATCAGTAAAACATGCAACCTCCATGATATTTTGATACAAATAAGTCTTCCTATGTATTGTTTTCATAATCACTCAATAAAATTGTATTTAAGTCAGTATAATTTATTTAGCTATTTATTATGCCAATTTGTTCCAGATCTTAAATATTGTTCACTGAATTTTGCATTTGTACAGGGAATTTGTACAATGAATGTTGCATTTTATTTCTAACACATTTTCTCTCCCAGTGTAACCCCTTCAATGTTTACAGATGCAAAGACTACCGAGACATACCTCTCCCAGACTCATGTTGGCTTTTTATTTCAAGTTCAGTTCAAGTTCAAAATGTTTATTTGTCCCATTGCTGGGCAATTTGGGTATCAGGCGAGTAAAAACATAAAAACATATGAAACAACATGACAAAATACAAAACAAGTGCAATACAATTATCTCATCAGTGACCATCATCATCACATCGTCCATCAACGCCACCACCCCATCAACATCATCATTGTCGTCATCATCATCATCGTCATGATCATCCTCACCACCATCTGTAACCATCTAATCCATGTCGCAGATCGAGACCAGCTGCCCTAGTGGCAGGAGCAGGTCAGACAATCATTCGGCCCGTGGCGTTTAGGGCCCGGATAGAAACAGGGATAAAGGATTTTTTTTGCCTGTTTTTGGTGGCTTTGGGGGCGTTCAGGCAAACTCCAGAAGGTAGAAGCTGATATTCAGCTCTAAGGGGATGGGCTCCATCAGACTGTACGTATGCTCCTGGCTTTGTTAACCACCTGTTTGTTAAAGATGTGGCTCAAGCTGGAGAACGGAACGCCTGCCATCTTAACAATTTTGTCAAGTACATTCTTGTGTTTGATTCCAATATTACCATACCAACAAATGATAGAGAAAGACAGGACAGACGCAATGTAGGCTCTGTAGAACAGTGACATAAGAGTCTTGTCGACCTGGAACTTCGCCAGTTTTCTAAGACAAAAAGGCGCTGCTGGCCTTTCTTACAGAGCATTTCTGCGTTGGCATCAAATTTTAGGTGGTTGTCTATCATGGTGCCGAGGTATTTGTAGTTAGACACCACCTCCACTGATTACCTCCTTCTTTGGTGCACATGGAAGCGACAACAGGAGAGGCAACAGCAAGACAACCCCCAAAAAGGAAATTGTTTTGCAGGTGGTGACCCCAGACCATTTCTCTTTCCAAGGTAGTACTTGCAGTCCATTCAGGTTGCACAGGTACTCCCATTGTCAGACCTTATACTGGTGCAGTGGGCCCCTTGGTTCCTCCTGGTGCAGGACAATGTCCGGTCTCATGTGGCCAGAGTGTGTAGGCAGTTCCTGGATGACGAAGGCATTGATGCCATCCAATTGAGCACCTCTGGGATGTAATGTATCGGTGCATCCGCCACCGCCAAGTAGCACTACAGACTGTCCAAGAGCTCACTGATGCTCTGATCCAGGTCTGGGAGGAGATCCCCCAGGACACCATCCGCATGCTCAGACGTTGTTGGGAATGCATACTGGCACATGGGGGCCATACACACTACTGAGCCACATCACACAAGTTGGATCAGCCTGTGATCTCACTTTGATTTGCAGTGTGGTTTTGATTACAGCCCTCAATGCTGCCCTGAAGAGGCTAACCGCAGTAACAACTTTTTTTTTTTTTTTTATTTCTCCAAAAATTTAGTTATGAGTTAAAGGAGTAGTAAAGGGAAAATGCATGCTTAGCCCTGTTTTAAGGTTACTTATGATCATATACAATGGTTCAGATCAAAACGTTGACAAAACTAGCACTTTTGACTAAGTCTGATAATTGCTCTACCACCGTTTTGGTCATACAATGGATGTGGGTGGGCACCTTGAAAAATCTTTCAAAAACATGTTAAACTCTCGATTTCAAAGACAAGAAGCTCACCGAGGGGGTAATTGGTGTCCGTTGGTGTTCTGACATCAGATTTGCAGTACAGTATGAATCCTGTAGGGTTTTATTGATCATTTTATGAAATCCATTGACTTGTATTGACGTGACCGTTCTAGATATGTAGATCAATCCGCAGAGGGGATTCAGGAAGCGGAACTACTTACGGTAGCTATTGTTATTGTTTATGTTGCTAGGCTACCTAGTTTGCAGACGTTTACACACGTATGTGCTGCGACTAAATAGTTCTATGCTAAATATTTTAAAAAGCCTTTCCAGATTAACTTGAATCTTACTTTATGGTGAATTATATGTCAGAACGCCAACTAACACCTCGGTGTGTTTCTTGTCTTTAAAATCGAGAGTTTAACATGTTTTTTGAATGATTTTTCACAGTACCCACCCACATCCATTGTATGACCAAAACAGTGGTAGAGCAATTATCAGACTTTTACTGTTGCAGTTACTGTGGTCTATATCAGGATTCTAACAGCCCTTAAACACAAATGACAAGACAAGATTAAAAAAGTTTCAGTTATACTGAAAACACAAAGAAAGCTGGAAAAAATGGTTACTGCACTTAGCTTCTGCATTACCTGTATAGTTATTTAAGGAAATCCAAAGGCAGACTGAAGTATCATTTTTGCGGTCATAGGTCAAATCTGTGGTCATGTTTTTTATGCATAAATATTACTTTATAAATACATGTTCAGTCAGAGCACTACCACTTATCTACCAACAACACATTTGACTGGATAGTCAAAGAACTTCAAAGCTGTTTTTCTCAGTTTCACTGTTTGTGTAGTTACTGCGGTTAGCTGCAGGGAACGAGTTAATGAATTTGGTTTCCATTGATCATTCTTATGTCATTTTGATCTCGATGAATAACACAATGTAATCTTTAAAGATTTTCATTTTGAATATGTCGTTCATTGAGATATGCGATGTGTGATTTAAGTGCTCCCCTAATTTCTTTGAGCAGTGTATTATACTAGATAGATAGATACAATCCTGCCGCGCCGCATGTTGAACGGAGAGCAGCAACGACAGCAGCGGCGCAGTTTTAGAGGTCCGTTCGGACCACTCCAGACCCCTCCTTGTTCCGTGCAATAGCCACCAGGAGGCATCGTTGAGCAGCAAACTCAATTCGACTGGCAGTAACTGTGTGACTAGTTAACTGGTTGGCTATATTATTTGTATTATATTGTGTATTTTGTACATTGTATTGTATATTGTGTAGCTGACATAGTCAATAAGCAAGACGAAGGCAATACATTATTGAAGCTGCTACTGGGACTTAGGAGATTTTGTCCCTCGACAAGAACCAGAGTTACTGTAGCAAAACACTTCCTCTTTTTTGCTGTCACTTTTAAGGAAGCGTAGCAGAGATGGTTTGTAGACGCGATCGATTGAAATGTAGCTAAATGTATTGCACTGTAGTGTTACCCATAGTGAACTACATACACTGTAGGGAATGATTTAACAGTTTTCGGACACTGGAACGTCATAGCGTCGGACACAAGCAAGCAGATGCGCCCAAAATCATGTAACAACCCGCTCATTGATGGGGGCAGGTTGAAATATGAGGCAGTATTGAGGTTCCATGTTTAGTTGAATGATAAATCCCATATAAATGGTTGGAATTCTAATGATGTGCAAGTGTGGTTTTGTCAACCTGCTGTATGCTAGCAGGCTGTGAAGTGTTGTGGAATTTACATCCAAACACCTTAAACCTTTGTCCTCTCACTCCTTTTGTAATTCATCACCTCCCCCAAATATTCACATAGCTGTGCTAACATACAAAATGGCTTCCAGAAGGCCATCTGTCTACAACAGAATAACCATCCTTTGTCATCCTTTGTCCCCAATTGCCGCCTTTTTCTCATGTCACATGTCTGTACTCTTGGCCACGCCTGCCATTTCATATGACGTACAATGGAGTAGCCAATCACATCCTGGAAGCACCTTACCTGTGGTTTGACTGCATATAAGGCACAGCAAAAGACAGAGCGGGCACTTCGCTGGATACCACCCTTGTTGCGTTGTTCAGGAAGTCCTTGCGCTCGTATGCTTTTCACAATAAACCAGACTTAACATTTTGAGCGAATCTTGGTAAATCCTTTTTTGACTAGATCAGTTAAATTTCTATTACAGAAGCTGCACAATAAGACCGTGATAGCCAGTTAGTTCACGACAGCAGCTTCCATAAAATCAGTTTCTCGCGCAGGAACGGAAACGAACTGAAACTCGCAGCAAAACAGATAGCAATTATCGTAACGTCGTGTTTGGCTGAGATATGAATGGGACATCAGGAATTGGGACGCAAAACTAGCAATAGCCAATCGCCTACAGCTGTGTCAAACTCAGTTGCTTAAACAGGTGAAGCACATTAATTTACTTCGTGAAATTCTCTGATGACCCCGCCGTTATTATGACCCCGGCTTATAATATTTTGGGATCAGGACACATCACTTTCCCACTCCGGAAGCTTAGCTTCTGTTCAAGGAGTAGTAAAGGGAAAATGCATGTTTAGCCCTGTTTTAAGGTTACTTATGATCATATACAATGGTTCAGATCAAAACGTTGACAAAGCTAGCATTTTCAAGGAAGTTGATAATTGCTCTACCACCGTTTTGGTCATACAATGGATGTGGATGGGCATCTTGAAAAATCATTCAAAAACATGTTAAACTCAAGACAAGAAACTCACCTAGGTGTTAGTTGGCGTTCTGACATATAATTTGCCATAAAGTAAGATTCTAGTTCATCTAGAAAGGCTTTTTTAAATATTTAGCATAGAACTATTTAGTCGCAGCACATACGTGTGTAAACTTCCGCAAACTAGATAGCCTAGCAACATAAACAATAACAATAGCTACCGTAAGTAGTTCCGCTTCCTGAATCCCCTCTGTGAATTGATCTACATATCTACAACGGTCGCTTCAATACAAGTCAATGGATTTCATAAAATGATCAATAAAACCCTACAGGATTCATACTTTGCGGCGAATTTGATGCCAGAACACCAACGGACACTAATTACACCCTAGGTGAGCTTCTTTGCTTTGAAATCGAGAGTTAAACATGTTTTTGAATGATTTTTCAAGGTGCCCACCCAAATCAATTGTACGACCTAAACGGTGGTAGAGCAATTATCAACTTTCTCAAAAGTGCTAGTTTTGTCAACTTCTTGATCTGAACCATTGTATATGATCATAAGTAACCTTAAAACAGGGCTAAACATGCATTTTCCCTTTACTACTCCTTTAAGATAGGATTTACAGTCATCATTAACAATGGTTATGGATAGCCATATAGCTTGTGACAAGGCTGTTGACACATCCCTGAACAGCCCTGAAAATGACTTTGAAGTGCATTCCAATCAAACGTTATTTTGACACTCTACTATGTCCTTAACAGTGCTCACTACGAAGGGAAGACTCTCCGTAGGGTGTAGGGCTTAGGGATGAGCCCTTCGGTTTGAAATACAGCCCAAATATAGTCCCCGCCGAGCGGAAATAATCTCGTCAAAATGTGGTCTAATATCAGACAGCGCCCTATCGAGTGGTAAGGTACTGGAAGACCTAATGCTAAAATACCCTATTTTCATTTATTTACTATGGAGGCTGTAGTGGGTGTTTGTGTGTTCTGATAACATGTTCCATAAGTTTAGATTGTCCCTCGTAATTTCCAATATCTGTTATCTCAATAGACAACCCACAATATACTAAAAAGTACTCAATATATGTCTCAAATATGCTAGCATACGTGAAGTTAAACTGTCGCATGATATATAGGTATAACGTATATATGGTAAGTAATGTTAGCTAATAAATCTAACAACCATGATCATTAGCATTGTTGTCATGAACCGCTGGAATTAAATATTATTATCAAGTATAATATTCTATTTTTATCAAGTTTGGCACTCGTAGCTCGAAAGACTTCCGGTGACGTCAGTCAAATGCGACTAGGCTACTTGTCAAGACTGTCTAGCAAAATACATAATCATATACACCATCTAACGAGATAACAAAAATATATGCTGATAAAGAGACTACATACATTCAGAAACGTATTTTTTAAATAAAATTGCCTCCAAGACCCGTCGGATGATCTAAAAAATGTAGGCTACAGCCTTTAGACAAAACTTGTTTGTGTTTAGGCTATTGGGTTGGACTCTGGCTATTGCAGAGAGGACATCGATGTGTCTGTCAGGCTACAATAGCCTAGCCTTGTTTCGATAAGACTGACTGGCTTAGAAGACATGCAACCGCTTGACTGTAATTTGTGCATGGATGGCAGTCAAATCAAACAAGCTTGGCATTTATTTGGAAACAGCAAGCAAGCATAACCTGTTTGATGGTATTTTTGATAACTGGTCAGTTGATATATGTTTGCCCATATTACCTTACTTGGCATACAGCTACTGTAGACTCATGAGGAAACAAAGGCACAAATCATGAGGAAACAAAACCAAATTAAATCAACCTGGACCAGAAATTGTAAGGTGCTGATACGGATAGGTGGAGAAACACCTGAAAATGACAAAGTACTAACTGTAAAAGACCTAGCAGACTTGGAACCATATAGACAAATCTGAAAACCGAAATGCTGTTGGACCTATCAACCCGTTTTGCCTGTCTCAGGTGAAGCAAAATCCACAGTCAACATGGGTATACATTTTCTACTAAACCAAAATATTTTTTATATTTTTGTATTTCAAAATTATTTTTTTCCTTGCTCCTCTGGTCAGTTTCTGCATACAGAATATTGTCAAAGCACTTTTTCCTTGCCCGACAGTGGAGAGTTCGCTCTGTTTTCTCATTTCTCCCCCTTGTTTCACTATAGCAAATTTTGTACATGCAAAAACACACTCAAGAACATAGATATGAACACGAGATGACTCGTAATGGATTGAGCGGCGCAAATTATGGCCGCCATATTGGTCCGGTACCGCTGTCACGGGAAACCGCTCTCCTCAGCAGTTTCAGTCAGTAAAAGTAACCCTGCATCAAGAGATAACTCTAGAAGATAAGTAGAAACAAATATTTTTGTCTTTGAACTATCCATAACAGTCAAATAACATAAAATAAAAAAATGACAAAGTGCAAAACAGCAGCATCCAACAGTTTTAGTTGTATTTATCAGCTAACAACTATGTATTTATCATCGTTCACTTAAAAGAGCCGGCACATAGAGCCATATCGTTCGCGACCGACCCATCAGCTTCAAAGCACCGCCACCACCACAGAAGAAGACTACCTCGGAAAAACTATTTCACTTGGACAGAACGCATCTAAATAAGTTATTTATTGGTAGTGCCGAGGCTTCAAAACCCAGCATTTGTTAAAATAGACCCTTTTGCTTAGGTAAGTGAAGTTTCATGTTTATCTGACACTTGTAAATATGAGCGCCTCTCCTAACTAGGCCGACACCGATTTATTTTGACGGCAAAGTGAATGGACCAGCAAAGGACTGTTGTCTGGCATGAGCGAGCGGAATGCGACAACGGGACTGAGAAGGGCTAGTTGAAATGTAGAGTAATATCTGAAGTAAACAGTAACCCATAACCTGGCTGCACGCTAAGCTAAAGCTAAGTTCAGGAAATTAAGCCCAATGATAGCTAGCTAACGTTAGCTAGTGCTAGCTAACACGCTAGCTAGTGTTAGCTACATAATTCAAGGTCCGGGGAGTTGGAGATATACTGTGCACTTTCTCTCAAAGTGCTTTAGCTAAGGTTAGCTACTACAAGCTAGCTAGTCCTTGTCACCAACACTTACCTCACAACGTACGTAGCTAAACTATTCACACAGCAAGCAGCGTCAGCTGACTGGGACTGTCTCGTGAGTAGAATAACCATTGTTAATACATTTAACAACTGGTCAGTTGATATGTTGCACAGCAATCGAGCAGGACAATATCATTAGGGCTAGGTTAGGTAGCTAGCAAAGTCAGCTTGCCCAGCTGGTATGGTTATAGGCTCATTCCTATGGGATAGCTTAGTAGTTTGTAATTTACTGTAGCAAGGGGTTGACTAGTCACTAGATCAATATTTTCAGTTGGGGATAGGACTACAACACCACCTGTGCTGTGGCACCAGGAATCTGCTCTGACCACTGTTTTTATTCACCACCATATCATGTTATTATGCAGATTAAATGTACTGTATGTCTACGCGACACAAAGGCTTTATATAAATGTTATTTTTGGCTGGGGAAAAAAAGGTTTGGCGGGTACAATTTTTCATCTACCAGACATTTGGCTGGTGAGCTAAAAAGTTAATGTTGACCCCTGCATGTATGTAATTATGTCTTAAGTTTAAAGTGGGGATTAAGAGAGGATGTTCTTGTCCAGTAGGTATTAAGCAAATTGTAACCCATAACCTACAATTATGATGGGATCTGCAAGTTAGGAATTTCTTGTAATATGGCTTCTGATCAGTATTTCTGTTCATTAATTGAGCTTTTTTATATTTAGGTACCATAAAAGCAAATGAACTACTGTACCTGATCGACAAAGGGATGGCGTCAAGAGCAGTAATGCAGTCATCAACTACGTTTCTTCAACAACTATGGAGTTGGAGAAACACATGTGGACCTTCATTGTGACAACTGCAGTGGACAAAACAAGAACAACTTTGTGCTGTGGTACTGTGCTTGGCAGACCATGCACAAGCTTCACCTGAAGCTGGACCTACACTTCCTGATTGCAGACCACACCAAGTTTGCCCCTGACTGATGCTTTGGCTTGATCAAGCAGCACTATAGGAAGACCAGAGTGGACACTTTTACTGACATTGTCGGGGTGGTGAGAGACAGCGCTCCTGTGAAGAAAGTCAACACCCCACAGCTTGTCGGACGGCACAGTGCTTGTTGAAAGCTACAAATGGCACCAGCATCTGAGTAGCTATTTCAAAAAGCTCCCAAACATTAAGAGTTACCAGCACTTCAGGTAATTATCATTGTCATGTATTAGCTATTCCATTTTATGGACATGGTATGGTTGTATTTTATTTGTGGCCAATATTTTAATCTCCCTTCTGTTCTGTTGCAGCTTTGATGCTGGGATGCCTGGTGTGGTTGAGGCCAGAGAACACCGTGATGCAACACCAGTCAGGTGTCGGTTGCTGTGCAACACTGATGTCCAGCCCCCTCAAAGATGGTCTTCAGGTGCAAGCCCCACCCAGAATGGACATGGCCAGACAGCAGTATCTGATCATGGATGTCTGTGACTGTGTCCATGATACAGGCAGTGCAATTACAGAACATGTCAAGTATACTGTACAGTAGTATACAGTAGTGCAGAGTGAGTTCTCTATTGTATAGACAAGGTGTTCAATTGCTCAAGTGTTGTCAGGTGTTGATTTAAGTGTACAGTACTGCAGAGTCTGTTGTCTATTGTATAGACAAGGTGCAAGGTGTCACATGTTCACTTATGTTATGATGAGGCTCAAGACATCACTTGCCCCCTGCCAAAGAGTAGCTTGGAAGAAGCCCCCTGCCAACCAGCAGCTCAGAAGAAGACTGTCCGTTTATAGTACTCTGGTTGTACTATACATAGGCCCTCACTCTCATTATAACATTGGCACACATGCCACCCCCTGGACCAACAAGTGAACACGTGACACCTTGCACCTTGTCTATACAATAGACAACTGACTATGCACCACTGTACACTCAGAACACTCGAACCAACACCTGACAACACTTGAGCAATTGAACACCTTGTCTATACAATAGACAACTGACTCTGCACTACTGTGTACATGTGTATTACATGCCTCTCTTCTTTACAAAGATGGTCACAACCACAACATGTCCTGAGAGCACATGCAAAATAACAACTTATGGCTACTTTTAATGTGTACGTCTGTATGTTTAATAAAGCTTTAAAGAAAAGTTTCAATCAAGACTTGATTATTACCTATTCTCTTGAGTACTGTTTCCTTCATCATGCTCCTTCATGATATTATTACAATTGGCCTTGGCTTTACTTTCATATCTTCATATCAATATAATATCAAGAGTTTCGTCTGTATGTGTGAATGGGAGTCTATCTGCCTGTGTGTGCGTGGGTGTGTGTGGCTGTGTGTGTGCGAGCGTATGTATGTGTTTGTGGTCCTACTGCCTCGCTGCTTGCTGCATGAACTTGCTGCCTGTGTGTGTGTGCATGTGTTTATATGTATGCCTACGTATGGATATGTATCTGTGTGCCACGAGAATGTGTATGTGTGTTCCATAAGAACCTGATGCGCGTGTATGTGGAACGTGTATGCTTGTGGGCGGACTTGAGGCCTACTACATGGACCTACTATCTGCTGCCTTGCAAATGGACTTGCTGCTTGCTGCATAACTTGCTATCTGCTCTAAGAACTTGCAGCCAAAACCGACCTGCCCGTCGCATGGACCTGTCGCTCGCTGCCCTGCACATGTACATGCTGCTTATTGCTTTGCGCACAGACTGCTGTATCAGGATATGTGTGGGTTGATGTGTATGGTATGACTACAACAGAGCTCTCTGTGTGCTTGTCTGTCTGTGCGTGTGCCTGTATGTGTCTGTGTATGTGGGGGCAAGCGGGCGAGCATGCGAGTGCGTGTCTGTGTGTGCGGATGGGAGAGTGAGAGCCCAAACTGGTATGTGTGCGTGTGCATGTGTGCGCGCCAAAATTAAGCAATAAACCACTCGATGCCGTGTGTTATAGTGATTTTATAACAGCTAGGGGGCGTTGTTAGGCACGAGTGCCTAAAACCCCCCTAGCTGTTATAAAATCACTATAACACACGGCCTCGAGTGGTTTATTGCTTTTATACAACGGTTACTACAGCTATTAGTGTAAAATAGACACACAGCAATGTAAAATATTGAGATTTATTCAAAACGAAGCATCATTCCCTCAATTCCGCCGAGCAAAATAGTTCCCCTAACAAAAGGGTTGCCAAGCAACAACAACAACTACAATGCATTTGGATCAAATGGGAGGCGCATTAATACTGAAAATGGAATGATATGGTCCCAGGTGTGTGTTACAAAGTATTTTAACACGGCTTCCAGCCAATCAGAATCAAGAACCAGAACTAACCGTTGTATAATGTAGGTTATGTGTGTTCACAGAGCTAAATGTCTACTGCATTCATATGAAGAGATGGTTATGGAGAATTTTGATTTTGATTCTTGTTACGACGGTCCAGAAGCATATTTAGATTAGTTAAGTTAAGCTCAGTTTGAGTAATAAATAAGGAATAGGAAATAACCTTGCCCCTGCCTAGCTAGGTTTCCCTTTTTATCACTTCGATTTAGTTTACTATTTTCATGCCAAATATATTTAAGCAATAAACCATGAGAGGCCGTGTGTTATAGTGATTTTATAACAGCTAGGGGGCGTTGTTAGGCGTGAAGCGGAGTGCCTAAAACCCCCCTAGCTGTTATAAAATCACTATAACACACGGCCTCAAGTGGTTTATTGCTTTTATACAACGGTTACTACAGCTATTAGTGTAAAATAGACGCACAGCCATGTACAATATTAACATTTATTCAAAACGAAGCATCATTCCCTCAATTCCGCGGAGCAAAATAGTTCCCCTAACAAATGGGTTGCCAAGCAACAACAACAACTACAATGCATTGGATCAAATGGGAGGCGCATTCATACTGAAAATGGAATGATATGCGGTCCCAGGTGTGTGTTACAAAGTATTTTAACACGGCTTCCAGCCAATCAGAATCAAGAACCAGAACTAACCGTTGTATAATTGTATGTATATTTGTCTGTGTGTGTACTTCCTGCTTTCGGACAGTGCAGACGCTTCTGCTGCTTGCTCTCGCCTTTGTTTGCATTTTCTGCATTTTTCAGCTGATATTGTTGCTTTTCTTCCATAAGAAACTGTGAGCAGTGGCTCCTGGATACTTTAAATCACGGGGACTCTAATATATATTTTATTTTTTTTGAAGATTTAGTTGCCATATTTCAACGTCTTTATCATCTCCTCACGATAACGTGAGCACAGCAGCAAGATGCCCCCTTTCACTGCAGATGACTTCCAAAAACTTCTGCAGAAGATTACAGTGCTGGAAACAAAAATGAACCGGTTAGAGATGAGTGTGGAAGTCAATCGACTAACTGGGAACGACACCACCTTACCATGGATTCAAAACAGTACCAGACAAGAGCACGCTAACACACCGCTAATTAGCACCAAGGAGACTACCAAGAAACAGGAGAGCCATGTACTGGGCACTAAACCTACAAACCCTCCCTGGAACTCTCTTGGTGCAAAGCCTAAGAGAAATTCACCTCCCAGGGAAAAGGGAGTACAAGGCAGAGACCCGTCCCTGGAGAACTATGAGACTGACTGGCCTGCATTATCATCCAGGCAGAGTGCCTCTTCAACCCCTGTCCCTAGAAGGACACCACCGTGGACAACCGCAAAAGGGAGAACCAGAAACAGATCTCGCCGACAATCAACCATACAACTGGAGAACAAATTTGCCCCACTTTCTGATGACCTGGATCACATCTCTTCTTCACACAGCAGGGTAAGGACTGAGAGTAAACCAGAAAGTAAAAGGCTACAGGGAAAGCTACCGACTGGGCCTCAAACTCTGATTGTGGGTGACTTTACTGTAAAAGATGTGAGAAGCATGTGCAGTGAAAGCACCAAAATACTCTGCTTTCCCAAGGATACGGTTGCTGACATGACAAAAAAAATCTTGCATATCGGGGTTACACATCCAACTGTGGAAAACATCATTGTGCACGTGGGGACAAATGACGTTGCGCAACAGCAGTCGGAAGTTCTTAAACGAGACTTTATTGATCTGCTGAACACATTCAGCTCTCTGAAAGCGGAGGTGTTTATCAGCGGCCCTCTACCACCAGTCAGAAGAGGGGTTGAGAGATTCAGCAGACTGTTGGCACTGAACACATGGCTCTCAACTGCCTGTACCACTCACTCAGTGCGCTACATTGACAATTTTCCATTTTTTTGGGAACGATACCATCTTTTTCAGAGAAATGGACTCTGCCTTAACAGGTCAGGAGTAAAACTGTTTATCTCCAATCTGTTCTATTCTCTGTGTCATCCATCTGCTCCCTCTGCCATGGTCAAGGACAAGAGACAAGAAATACCAAAACAGAAGGAAGACATATCACAACATGGCAGAAACCTTGAAGAGCTGTTGCTTCAACAAAGCTCTGATTATGGGAGACACCCGCGCCAGGAAGAAGAATCTTCACACCACCCCCCATCGACAACAACCCAACGATGCCCGCCCTTACCCCCTGCCGGGTCCAGCCTGATAAAGGCACAGCACATTCAGGGGCGAATTCACTAAAGGATTGCGCAGCTTTTCCTGACGCAAAGCCTGTGCAAATAAGTCAAAAATTATGTTTGCTATTCACAAAGCCCTCGCAAAGGGTGAAATACGGTGTTAACTGCGTTGCGTTCGTCATTGCGTTTCTCTGCGCCGGTGTTATTAGCTCATATTTAAATTAGGTAATATGGGCGGAGAATGTTCCCCTTTCTATGCAAATGAACATTATTGCAAAACCCGCCCAATTCACAAAGATCGGCGCAAATTGCCTCACGCAGTTAAAGTGAAATTAATACCGTTTTCAGAAACGTGGTGGTATTTAAGCGCAAGGGGTGTGTCGCGGCCAGCCTGTCCGCTGATCATGGCAGCAGTGATTGTTGCGAGGCGAAGGCATCGCAATGCCAGGCATGTTGTTCGTGAGAGAATATTTAGAAGAAGGTCACTTTTTGATTTAACACTAGAACCACCGCGGTAGCTGATTGGACACCAGAGCGCGCAGCTCTTCTGCCAACTGGAGGATGAAGTCGCGTCTGGGGAGGCTCAGTTGACTATGCGTCTCTCCACCCGTCACCAGCGAGTCCAAGCTCCCCCAATGAATAATACTTATTTATAATAGCCTACATAGCACGAAACTGTGCGTATAATAGTCTATACGCAAAACTGCGCATTCCCTATAGCTGTTCATTGAACGGCTGGGGGCCGATATAGGTATAAATAAATAAAAACATAGCCTACACAATATTTTTTTATTTGAATGGTCTTGAAAATATTTTGCTTTTGTATCATAGGTGACGGCAGGTATCATCTTCAGCCATGGATGATGACTCCCGTGCGTAATCCTTCCAACGTTGGAGAGGCGGCGTACAACTGGGCTCACATCAGGACGCGCGGTGTGATTGAGTGCACATTTGGAATCCTGAAAGGCCGTTTAGATGCCTAGATCGTACCGGTGGGGCAATGTTATACACTCCCCCAAAAGTATGCCAGATCATCGTGCTGCAACTTGCATAACATAAAATGACAATTTTTCCTTTGTTCGTCTTTTCAAATCATTCCACCTCCGTTTGCAGTCTTCCGCGTTTACACACACCTATGGCACTGACTGATTGGGAAATTAAACCCCAAATATGATTTTTTGCTGCAGTCGTGATATTTTTTTCGGAAAGCTGTGAGACATGTTTTTGAACCTCGTCCGTGAGGCCTTCAAGTTCGCTGTCTGAAAATCGTATCTTTCTTTTTCTGTCTGCCATCGTCCAATGATATGCATACGAGTTGTATGCGCTGTATGCGCAGTATTTATAGTAATTTCCTATATCAGCAGCAAATTGCACTCAGCCGCAAACACCGAATGGGCGTGTTTGCGCTGGGATATTATTAGCGCAATGTCTTTAGTGAATAGGTTTTTAAAACGGAGCACATAGCGGGCGCAACTGACGCGCAATATAATGGTGCAATTAGCGGGCGCAATTTGCTTTAGTGAATTCGCCCCTCAGTTACTTGTTTACCAAATACAGCAAGCTCTAACTGATATGTACTGGGTCCAGGCTACAAGGCTAATGGCACTCATGACCCCTTCCAGGACAAGCCAGGACCCAACGTGATGGTATCTTCCTCAATTCCTGTCTTGATAGGTAAAAGAAAAACAATGGTGAATCTGCTAAGTAACAGGAAACACTCAACCGGCTCTACAAATGTATCAAATTTAGTATCTATTCCTCGTCAGCCACAAACTATCACAGAGAAATGTGCAGATAATACCCTCAGCACACTAAACTTAGCTTTTATTAAATGTCAGATCTTTAACAGGAAAGACATTTTTAATCAATGATTTTATCACCAACCACAATCTTGATTTTATGTTTTTAACTGAAACTTGGCTAGACCAAGGTAACAGTGCAGCTGTTCTTATTGAGTCAACTCCTCCCAACTTCAGCTTTATGAGCGAGGCTAGAGTGCATAAGAAAGGAGGTGGAGTAGCCATCTTGTTTAATGACTCCCTCCAATGTAAGCAGATGTGTTATGGAAATTTTGGTTCCTTTGAATATGTGGCTCTTCAGTTGAATTCCTCTTCTCGAGCCATATTTCTAAACATCTACAGGCCACCCAAATACTGTCCAAACTTCTTTGATGACTTTGCTGAACTGTTGTCTACTGTCTGCATTGACTTTGACTGTGTGGTTATTGTTGGTGATTTTAACATCCATGTTGACAACCCTCAGGGCAGAGGGACTAAAGAGCTAGGTTGTGTCCTTGATAACTATGGACTGACTCAGCATGTGACGGAGCCCACACACAACAAGGGGCACACTCTGGACTTAATCATCACCAAAGGTCTGAATATTTCTAAGGTTCCGGTGTCTGATGTGCGCTCTCTGATCATTCCTGTGTTTTCTTTGAGAGTACTATCTCCATGCACACAAATTCTCAATCAGAGGTTATCTCAAAACGGCACATCACTGAAAACACCAGTGAGATATTTACTCAGGCTTTCTCGTCCACACCTGCCCTCTATATGGCCTCAGTCAACGAGCTTGTAGATAATTTCAATGTTAAAATTACAAACATTATTGACGCCGTTGCACCCACTAAGGTGAAGGTGGTCTCTGGTAAGAGAAGATCTCCATGGAGAAACGCCATGCTGGTCAGAATAGAAAAGAGAGAGTGTCGAAAATCTGAACGCAGATGGCGAAAAACAAATCTCCATGTTCATTATGACATCTATAAAGAGAGACTTCGCATTTATAATATGGAGCTGAGAAATGCACGGCAGACCTTCTTTTCTGACATCATCACCAAAAACCATAACAATGCGCGTGCTTTGTTTGCCACTGTTGATAGGCTGACAAACCCTCCTGTGTCAGTAGCCTCTGTTCCCACATACCCTGAAAACTGCAGTCATCAAGCCACTCTTAAAAAAGAATAATCTAGACAGCTCACAAATGAACAATTATAGGCCCATATCAAACCTCCCATTTCTAAGCAAAATAATTGAAAAGGTTGTTTTCCAACAACTGAATAACTTCCTGGCACTAAGTAATGGCTTTGATGTCTTCCAGTCAGGATTTCGACCACACCACAGCACCGAGACTGCTCTAATTAAGGTATTTAATGACATCCATTTAAACACAGATAATGGCAAAATCTCAGTCTTAGTATTACTGGATCTCAGCGCTGCGTTCGACACGGTAGACCACAACATACTACTAGGCCGACTGGAAAATTGGTTGGGAATTTCTGGTACAGTGTTAGATTGGTTTGAATCCTACTTAAAGGACAGGGATTATTTTGTGTCTATAGGCAATTACAAATCTGAGCTGACAAAAATGACCTGTGGAGTTCCCCAAGGCTCCATCCTGGGGCCTCTTCTGTTCAACATTTACATGCTCCCACTAACTCAAATTATGGAAAACAACAAAATATGTTACCATAGCTATGCAGATGACACACAAATTTATATCACTATATCACCAGGAGATTATAATCCCATACAAGCGCTGAGTAAGTGCATTGAACAAATCAATGATTGGATGTGCCAGAACTTTCTCCAACTAAACAAAAATAAAACTGAAGTAATTGTCTTTGGAGCCAAAGAAGAACGATTAAAAGTCAGTGCTCAACTTCAATCAGTAATGCTAAAAACCACAAACGAAGCCAGAAATCTTGGTGTAGTCATGGACTCAGACCTGAATTTCAACAGCCACATTAAGTCAATTACAAAGTCAGCCTACTATCACCTGAAGAATATATCAAGGATCAAAGGATTTATGTCCCAGAAGGATTTGGAAAAACTTGTCCATGCGTTTATCTTCAGTAGACTCGACTACTGTAACGGCATGTATACAGGTCTCTCTAAAAAATCGATCAGACAGCTGCAGCTGATTCAGAACGCTGCTGCTCGAGTCCTCACTAAGACTAAGAAAGTGGAGCATATCACACCAGTACTAAGGTCTTTACACTGGCTTCCTGTCTGTCAAAGAATTGACTTTAAAATACTGCTGTTGGTTTATAAAGCACTGAATGGTTTAGGGCCAAAATATATTTCTGATCTGCTCATATGCTATGAACCATCCAGACCCCTCAGGTCGTCTGGCACAGGTCTGCTTTCTGTCCCCAGAGTTAAAACAAAACATGGAGAAGCAGCATTCAGTTTTTATGCTCCACATATCTGGAACAAACTTCCAGAAAACTGCAGGTCTGCTGCAACTCTTGGTTCTTTTAAAACAAGCCTGAAGACTTTTCTTTTTGCCACTGCTTTCTAAGAGGAGCTATGTTTATCAGTATACTGCACTGTAACTTTTATTCCTGTATTCTATTTGTCCTGCTTTTTGTTTAAATGTCTATAATGACTTGCTTTTTGTTTTAATGCTTTTAATTTGTCCTGCCTTTTGTTTTAAATGTCTTTAATGTCTTGCTTTTTGTTTTAATGCTTTTAATGTCTCATGTAAAGCACCTTGAATTGCCCTGTGGCTGAAATGTGCTATATAAATAAACTTGCCTTGCCTTGCCTTGTAACGCATGTTGTGTGTGTAAATACTGATGCCGTAGTTCTGTTGGCACTCGTGTAGTTTCGGGCTTTTCTTTGAACTACGCAGGAGCCATAGGCGATTTTACCCTCAGAGTAGGGGGGGCAACACTTTGACGTGAGAAAATAAAAAAGTTCTTCCGTCCCGTCCCGTCTATTTACAAAGAATGCCAGTTGTGAACAGTATGCTAATAAGAAATCTGTATGACAATTCAATATGCACAACGCATCAAACTTCATCTAGACACCACGAGCATGTCAATATGACCGAGCACTAGGCCATACCCAACATCACAACATCAAACTGCAACTGACTGCTGGTGCTAGCTTCCTCGCCGATGGTGAGTGCTAGTGCTAGCTTCGATACCCTCTGGAGCACTTCTGCATTCGATTGCACCTGATGCGGTGTCATTTCAAGTGGTAGCTTCTTCATTAGCATTGCCAGTTTTATTTTTATTATGAAGAAGTGGTCAATTGTTTTTATAGCTCTTTTGGCCATTGTGAGCAGGTTGGCTAGTTGTAGCGGCTTGCTTATTAATCTACTTTCGTCAAATATATCAGTTGGAAAACATATTTTTATATCCAGGCATCTTAGTCTTAACAGTATAATTGTGACTGAACATGTTTTGTTTGCTAGTAGGTGGTATTCATTCTGTTCACAACAACGCGATGGGCAGCCAGGCGAAATAGCTCCAGGGGACCTGGTCCCAGGCGAGTTGAACAGCTGTCCACCCAGAGACAGGATCTCTCGTTGCGGCATGAAGTTTGTGGCTAACCCGCCGAGCTCGAAACAGAATGAATACCACCTACTAGCAAACAAAACATGTTCAGTCACAATTATACTGTTAATACTAAGATGACTCCTCAGTCTTGACTTTGACCACAAAGGAGATTAACTTCTCCACGCCAGTCTCACGTCTCCCCCTGCGATCCAGCAGCCACCAGCTACAGCAGCCCCTGTGGCCCACTGTCCATCAGGACTCACACAGGTTAGCACAGCGAACCCCCCACGAACCACCAATCCTCACATCAGAGTAACCTGGTTCCAGTGACTCCTGCCCAGTCACCCTATCAGTCAGTACCCCCATACATTGAGGGACCCACCTTTCCTGACTTTAAGGTCGAGGACCGAGCCCAATACTTGGAGCTGCGCATGTGTTTGGACTCTCCTTAATGACTCCTACGATGAGAAGTACAAGTACGCCATCTTGCTGCGGCACATCAATCAATCAATCAATCAATCAAAGCTTTATTTATATAGCGCATTTCATACCCAGAGGCAACACAATGCGCTTTACAGAGAACAAGGGAGGTGGGCAGACATCCCACCCCTACATATTCCAGAGGGAAGCAAAAAAACAGTAATCACCCGGGGGCCAGATAAGTGAGCTGTAAAAATTCTTCCCTGACCCCTCTCAACGAGGCGATCGAGCAAGCTCCTGGAGTATGTTTGTCTACCGGCTAAGAACATTTATAGAGCAATAAATAACATTAAATTACATTTTCAGAGTAAGAGAGGCTAATAACATCATAGGAGAGACATGGCAAACATTGGTGTATGTCTGTGTGTGCATAAATGTGCCTGGGCCCAGATAGAGGCAGGGGTTTGGGTAGGGTGGGGGGTAGGAAAAGGATACGGACCCGGGTTAGGGTGAGGGGAAGGGGATCTGAGCCCAGGACTGGTGTATGTCAGTGTGTGTGTGAGTGTGCCTGGGTCCAGGTAGAGGCAGGGGTCAGGGGTAGGGTGGGGGTAGGAAGAGGATACGGACCCGGGGTAGGGTGAGGGGAAGGGGGTACTGGACCCAGGCCTAAGGCCGGAAGTGGACTGTTGTATGTCTGTGTGTGCGTGTGTGTGTGTTAACTAATTTGCTACGACATCTGCAGCAGACACAGGGGTATCTATCGGACTCAGGGTGGTCTACTGGTGACAGTGGGGCATCCACTGGACCTGGTTAGAAGATAGGAGGGAGAGAGAGAGGCACTAGGGAGAGGGGAGGCAGAACAGGGTTAGTAGCACACAGAGCCATATATAGAGCAATACATTACGTCAAACTACATTTTCAGAGCAAGAAAGGCTAAGAGCATCATGGGAGAGGTGTGGCAAACACTAATGTGTGTGTGTGTGTGTGTGCGTGCCTGGGCCCTGATAGAGGCAGGGGTTTGGGTAGGGTGGGGGGTAGGAAAAGGATACGGACCCGGGTTAGGGTGAGGGGAAGGGGATCTGAGCCCAGGACTGGTGTATGTCAGTGTGTGTGTGAGTGTGCCTGGGTCCAGGTAGAGGCAGGAGTCTGGGGTAGGGTTGGGGTAGGAAGAGGATACGGACCCAGGTTAGGGTGAGGGGTAGGGGGTACTGGGCCCAGGCCTAAAGCCGGAAGTGGACTGTTGTATGTCTGTGTGTACGTGTGTGTGTGTTAACTAATTTGTTACGACATCTGCAGCAGACACAGGGGTATCTATCGGTCTCAGGGTGGTCTGCTGGTGACAGTGGGGCATCCACTGGACCTGGTTAGAAGATAGGAGGGAGAGAGAGAGGCACTAGGGAGAGGGGAGGCAGAGCAGGGTTAGTAGTACACAGAGCCATATATAGAGCAGTACATTACATCAAACTACATTTTTAGAGCAAGAAAGGATAAGAGCATCATGGGAGAGGTGTGGCAAACCCTGATGTGTGTCTGTGTGTGTGTGCGTGCCTGGGCCCAGATAGAGGCAGGGGTTGGGGTAGGGTGGGGGGTAGGAAAAGGATACGGACCGGGTTAGGGTGAGGGGGAGGGGATCTGAGCCCAGGACTGGTGTATGTCTGTATGTGTGTGAGCGTGAGTGTAGGTGTGCCTGGGTCCAGTTAGAGGCAGGGGTCGGGGGTAGGGTTGGGGGTGGGAAAAGGATACGGACCCGGAGTAGGGTGAGGGGAAATGGAACTGGGCCCAGGTCCAGGCCTAAGCTGGGTGTGGACTGGTGTGTGTCTGTGTGTATGTGTGTGTTAACTAAGTACTACAACATCCACAACTGACACGGGGGTATCTATTGTCTGCGGGCGACAGTGGGGCATCTACTGGACCAATGTATATAGAGGATTCACAGGTAGGTTTGAGGCTGCCTTTCTGTGTCTCAAGTTCCTAGCTAGTGATTGTAGGCTAGGTCGAAAAGGTATGTCTTGAGGTCTCGCTTGAAGACCTCTGTTGTTTCGGCCCTTCTTAGGCACTCCGGTAGGGTGTTCCAGAGGTTGGGGGCATAGAAACTAAAAGCTGCCTCTCCGTGTTTCTTGGTCCTGGCTTTTGGAACTGTTAAGAGTTCAGTACCTGAGGATCTGAGTGGTCTGTTGGGCATGTACTTAACACGCATGTTTGAAATATATTCTGGTGAGTGATTGTGGAGAGATTTATAGACTAGTAGTAGTATTTTAAAGTCTATTCTAGAGTTGACTGGTAACCAGTGTAGTGATTTTAAGGCTGGTGTGATGTGTGCCCTTCGTCTAGTCTTAGTGAGGACTCGTGCTGCAGCATTCTGTATCATTTGTAGCTTAGAGATTGCTTTCTTTGGTAGGCCTGATAGTAGAGCATTGCAGTAGTCCAGCCTGCTTGTGATGAAAGCATGCATTAATCTTTCGGTGTCAGCCTGAGAGAGAAAGGGTTGCACCTTGGCAATGTTCCTTAGGTGGTAGAAAGATGTCTTTGTATTATTCTTTATGTGGTTTTCCAAATTAAGATCTGAGTCAAGTATGACACCTAGGTTTTTAGCCTGGCAATTGGTGTCAATTTCCAGAGTTTTTAAGTGTGCAGCTAGTTTCTCTCTTTCAGCTTTTTCTCCAATGATCAGTACTTCTGTTTTGTCCTGGTTTAGTTGGAGGAAATTATGTGACATCCATACATTTATATCTGTAGTACACTTGACAAGGCAGTCAACCAAGCTGTAGTTACTGGGTGTTACAGAAATATAGAGTTGGGTATCATCTGCGTAGCTATGGTAGCTAATGTTGTGCCTCCTGATGACACTGCCAAGGGGCAGCATGTACAGGCTGAAGAGTAGAGGTCCTAGGATCGATCCTTGGGGCACCCCACAGGTCATTGGGATCTTTCCTGAGCTATAATCACCGAGGGCGACGAAGAAATCCCGACCGGTTAGATAGGTCTTAAGCCAATTTAGGACTGGACCAGAGAGGCCAACCCACTTTTCCAGTCTTTCGATGAGGATTGCATGATCTATAGTATCAAAGGCTGCACTCAGGTCCAGGAGGACGAGAACAGAAAGCTCTTTGGAGTCAGCATTAATTCTGAGGTCATTTACAACTTTGACTAATGCCGTCTCTGTGCTATGGTGGGCGCGGAAGCCGGACTGGAAAAGGTCAAGGGTACAACTTGTAGCTAGGAAATCATTAATCTGTTTGAAAACTATTTTTTCCAGAATTTTACTCAAAAAGGGAAGGTTGGAGATTGGTCTAAAATTGCTAAAAACTGAGGTGTCTAAGTTGTTTTTCTTCAGTACGGGTCTCACCAGAGCAGTTTTAAGTATTGGTGGGAAGACATCTGTAGATAGGGAGTCATTAACAATGGATAAAATGTCATAGGATACAGAGTAAAAAATTGTTTTGAAAAAATCGGTGGGGATGGGATCCAGCAGGCATGTGGAGGTTTTGAGTTTGGATACTACTTTCCTCAACATTTCTGTGTCAATCAGTGTGAACAGGCTCATATGTCCATTGCATGGAGGGAGAGGATCTGTAAACGGGATGCATGGCCTTTCCTGGGTGATATTTCTCCTAATATTCATAATCTTATCTCTGAAGTAAGCTGCAAATTCCTCACATTTGGAGGTAGAGAGCAGGTTATCAGGTGTTTTTACGGCAGGGTTTATTAGGCTATCAATTGTTGAGAAGAGCACTCTTGAATTATTTCGATTGATAGATATCAATTTTGAGAAGTGGTCTTTCCTTGCATTTCTTATTGCTTTATTAAAAGCTGAGAGATGTTCTTTGAGAATATCATGGTGGACCTGTAGCTTGGTTTTTCGCCATATACGCTCAGATCTTCTGCAGGTTCTCTTTAGTTGATATGTTTCCTTATTTCGCCATGGAGCTTTATTATTGGTTGTGATCCTTTTCAGTTTAATAGGTGCTACAGAATCCAAGGCTGCCCTTACTCTGGTGTTAAAGGTGGTCGCCAAGTCTTCAATATGTCCTAAGGGCCCCACTTCTGGAGTTGATAAATTGTTTGTGGTCATTATTTCTCTAAAGCTATCGGCTACTGCGGAGGTAAGATAACGTTTTTTGATAAAGCGCTCAGTACTACTTTTGACTTTAGGAACCAATGCAGTGAAGAAGATACAGAAATGGTCGGAGAGAGCGAGGTCACTAATAGAGGAAACAGTGATAGTCAGGCCCTTAGTAATAACTAGATCAAGGGTGTGGCCGCGGTTGTTCGTTGGCTCAGAGATATGTTGGGTAAAATCCATGGAGTTTAGGAGGTTGATAAAGTCCCTAGCTTTCGAGTCCGCCTCAGTGTCTACGTGTATGTTGAAATCTCCAGTGATGATAATCTTATCATAATTTGTATGGATGATGGACAGGAGTTCTGAAAATTCTGTAGAGAAGGCAGAGCATTGTTTGGGAGGCCTATACACGGTTACTGCCAGAACTGGGGGCTGGCATTTTAGGACAATAGCGTGGTATTCAAAAGAGGCGAAATCATCAAAGGAGATGGTCCTGCAGCTGAGGGCATCTGTAGCTATGGTGGCTGTACCTCCGCCTTTTTTCCCACTTCTGATAGATTGAAAAAAGCTATAGTTAGGAGGAGAGGCTTCAATGAGGGCTGCTGGTCCATTTATATTTAGCCAGGTTTCAGTTAGGAACATACAGTCTAATTTACGTTCACATATAAGATCATTAATGAGAAAGGTTTTGCTTGGTAGGGACCTGACATATAGAATCGCCATTGAAATAGCTTCCGGAGAAAAGGGCTGGCTCGCCTGTCTAGTAGGCCTGGATAGTATATTCACTGGAACGGATATCAGGTTTTTTATATTAGATCCACCTGACTGTTTCATTATGGTAATAGGGGTGCGGTGGGAGATAATTCGCTGAATGGCATATTCAGGTGGGCAGAATTTGTTTATAGAAATATAAACGTCGCTATGCCAGGTCTCAGTGAGGGGCAGGGAGTCCAGGTCTATGGTGATGGGGCGCTGGTGAGATGGAGCTGGTGTAGCCCGACCCGCGGGTACAGGAGGTTTATGTTTGGCAGTAGGGTGGTTGAGACGGGTCAGGCTAACCCCACATCAGACGCTGGAGGATCTCAGCGTCAGGTCCATATTCATACTGAGCAGACGGGCACCTGACCTACTAGGATGGAGGCCGTCCCTGGCGAAGAGGTCCGAGTGGTTCCAAAACGTGGTAAAATTATCTATGAAGGGAAGCTTCAACTGGCAGCAGTAGCCTTTCAGCCAGATGTGGAGCTGACAGATCCTACTATATTTGGCATCACCATACCGGGGGGAGGAGAAAGGGCCAGAGATGATGCAGGTCTTTCCTGGTGCCTGAGCAGTGGAGATCAGGTCCTTGAAATCCTCCTTCAGCCGCTCAGACTGCTGGAGCTTGATGTCATTTGTTCCGACATGGATGATAATGGATGAGGCCAGGGGATAATCTGCGAGGCGAGATGGCAGAACAGTCCTGATGTCCGAGACCTTAGCTCCTGGGAAGCAGCACGTCCGGGCTTTCGGGACCACTACATGGCGCACCATGGATGATCCGATGACGAGCACAGATGGGGGGGCGGGCTCAGTGGCGGGCCCACTGGGCTTAGGGGACTTCCTTTGCTGCCTCACACCTGAAGGCCAAGTGGTAGAGGGTGGGGGCCGGGGGTCCCCTCGGTGGACTGGGCTATGCTTAGGCCGGGGAGCAGGCTTATTAGCCTGGCTATAATGCCGCTCACTAACCGGAGAGGTGTGGGTGGGCTGCGGAGTATGGGTATGGTACTGAGGAGGGCTGGGTGTGGAATGAGCCTCAGTTGCAGGGAGCCAGGACGAGGAGCTGATGCTAGTATCCTTGGACCTCTTGGATTCAGGCTCGGCCAGTAAAGTAAAGCTATTCCTCAGTTGGAGGGTGTCGTCGTCGGAGTGTTGGGAGGGGACCCTGGAGGTTTCCCTTCCTCGTTTCCTCCTAACAGTGGTCCAAGGGGTGGAGCTTAAATGCTTGGGTTCTGCTCCGAGTCTGGGCCAGGATTTCTCACTCAGGGGGAGATCAAAATCCACATTCCCACCCTCGGATGCCACCGACGGTGGAGCAGTGGGAGGCTGGACGTCGACATCTGGGTCGGGTAGCATTGAGTCCAGGTAATGTTCGGATTGATGTATAGAGTGTAGAGTAGAGATCCTTCCTTCCAACTCTGAGATTTTTTGGCTACGCTGGAGGCAACCCGAGCAGTTAGGGGCGGGAGGGTGTGGAGCCATCGCGAGACTCATTAAAATAATTGCGGAATTAAGATAAAACCGCCAATCTATTTGCTAAAGGCGATGCTAGCGGGGAGAGGGAGTGCTATTTATGTAGTAATGCTAACGGGGAGGTAGGGCTACTTACTTAGCCGTGCTAGCAGGGGGAGTGGGGGCTGCTAGCTAGCAGTGCTAGCCGGGAGAGTGGGGCTACTTACCTAGTAGTGCTGGTAATACTCACGCGATCTACTGGGAGCAAGGCACGGCCTCCGGTGTGTTGGGTTGGTACTGGAAAGGCAGGGGACGGCTGTCCCCTGTGGGCTAATGGGCTAGCCCAGTCAGGAGCTGGTTAGGGCTGGCGAGCCACGGCTAGCTGCGGCAGCGTAGCTGTTTTGATCTAGACTTGGGGCTCGATGTCCAAGCGTCGGATCCAAAAAATCAAATTATTGTGTACCACCAATGTTAGTGCGCGGTTTTAAACACGGAGATATGGTATACAAGTTTAGAAAACTGGATAAAACAATACACTTTGGGAGAACTGGCGAGCGCAGCAAACTTAGACTACTTCCGCATTCTACTTCCGCATCCCAAAACTCCTGCTGCCATCAAGGTTCCTAGAGCACGAGCACTGATCTCAGCCTTTGGTTGGTCAGAAACCCCATACTCTGAATTCATAGAGGCCCTAGACGACCGCTACGGGCACCCGTGGGACTTCATCCTGGCAGAGACCTCTGCCATCGAGGCCCTCCCGCCAATTCGTGACAACCGAGCTTTGGACGATCTATATGTCAAGGTGCAATACCTAGTGGGGATGCTGAGGTGTCAAGGATGGACTCCACAAGCTTAACAGCAGTTCCAGTGTGAAAAATATCCTGGATAAGCTCCCCCCATTCCGTCAGGAGAGATTCAGACGCCAGCAGAACCGCATCTAACCCCACAAGCCGGGGTCCTCTTTGATCGATTTTGCAACCTTCCTGAGGGAGGAGGTCCGCAGCCTCAGTCTCGACACACTCAAGCCAGAACCTGCCTCCCGAGAGAAGAAAGATAAGACGACTAACCGCAAGTGTAAGGGGAACCGCAAGTGTAATGCACACATCCGAAGACTCCGGGCAAGATCAACCTCAAGCTGCGGTAAAAGAGAAAACCTCTAAGCAGAGTAAAGACAAGAAAAGCCCACACTGCCTCTACTGCGACAAGGATCACTGGTTCCAGAGCTGTGAAGATTTTAAGAAGTTGAGCACAGACCAGGTGATGGAGTGGATTCAGACCAATCAAAGGTGCTGGAGATGCACCCGGAAGGGACACAGATCGTTAACGTGCACCTTGAAGAAAAAGTGTAGCTGTTGTTCAGCTGTACATTGGGACGCCCTGCATGATGTCAACCAATGGACCAAAGAGAAGACTAATGAGTCCAAACCTACTAATAACGAGTCCTGATGTCTGTATGTGGACCCAGCAAAGAGCGGCAGTTCGAAGGTTATGCTGAAGGTAGTGCGAGTCCACGTACACCATCACGGGCGGATGCTAGACACCTATGCTGTACTCAATGACGGTTCAGAGAGAACCCTACTCCTACCTTCAGCAGCCCACCAGCTGGGTATTCAGGGCCCACGAGAGGTGCTGACCATCCGCACGATCCGCATGGACGTCAAGGAGATTGACGGCGAGCAGGTCACCTTTACCGGCTGATCGGCCAGCTAAACGGTATACGGTCAGCAATGTCTTTACCAGTGATCACATTGCTCTCTCCCAGTACGACTATCCCATTGCACAGCTCCGGGAGAAACACAGACATCTCCGCAACCTGCCAATACCACCAATCAGTGGAGCAACACCAACACTGCTGATTTGCTCGGACCACATCGATCTCATCAGCCCAGTAGATAGGTCTACCTAGGACCCAGAGGATGTCCTGCCGCAGACAGAACCAGACTGGGATGGACCCTACAAGGTCCGTTCCACATCTCAAACCAGAGACCAGTCCCAATCAAGTGCCTCTACAGCAAAGTGACTTTGACAGATGCGACACTGCTCAATCATGTGGAGCGACTGTGGCAATTAGACACTCTTCCATTCAAGAATGAGAAGCAAATGGTTGGGTCAAAGGAGGATAAATACGCTGTGGCCCTCCTGGAGAAGAAGACCGTCAGAGTCAACATCGAAGGCATACAGAGGTACGCCAGCCCACTGCTGAGAAGGGAGGACATGCCCACTCTGCATGTCCCCAAGGAGGTGGTAAGCAACTACCTTAAGAACACGGAAGGAAGACTAGCCAGAGATCCTCACCAAGCTAAGATCTATAGAGAGGAGATCAACAAGTTGGTGACTGCTGGTCACGTGAAGAAACTCGAGAGCAACGAGGCTGGAGAGACCAAGGAGGCCTCGTCCGATTCCTCCAGGACTGCGTGGCCATCAGCGGAGATATAAAGGGGATGTTCCACCAGGTCCAGCTGCTGGAGGAGGATTTGTTGAGGTTTCTCTGGAGAGACAACCCTACCGATGAACACCCTTCGACCTACCACCCTTCGACCTACCACCCTTCGACCTACCCCCCAGAAGCAAAGGCTGCAAGCAGCGAGACCTAGCTCAAGGTCCTGGAGAGGCACACAAGATGACCCTGGGGCTCATGTGGCACTTTAAGACTGACACTCTACATTACCGGAACACCCCCACTGAAATCCAACCAACCACCAGACAGAACATCTACCGCACCCTAGCCAGCCAGTATGACCCATTGGATTATATTCTGCCCTTCACTACCAGGGCCAAGGTGCTGGTACGGGAGCTATGGACGAAAGAGCAAGGCTGGGATGATCTTATCCCCGGGAACCTAGCTCAGAAATGGAGAGAATGGGAGGAGGAGCTACCCAGCAGGTGCTCAGCAGGATCATCCTTCCGAGGAGTTACTTTCCTCCAACTTTCGACTTGAACAGTAAGATCGACCTACATGTCTTCAGCGATGCCTCGGAGATGGCCTACGGGTCCATAGCCTACCTCCGCACCACAGATGGAGCCGGTGACGTTCATGTGGCCTTCGTGTTGGCGCGTTCCAGGGTTGTGCCCCGAAAACAACAATCAATTCCCCGTCTAGAGCTCTGCGCAGCACTAGTTGCCGCCTAGCTGGCCAAGATGGTTAGGGAAGAGCTCACCCTGCCACTGTGCGAGACAGTAATGTGGTCAGACTCTACGACGGTGATCGCCTGGCTCCAGTCGCAATCCTGCAGGTACAAGGTCTTCGTGGGAACACGGGTTTCTGAGATACAAGACCTGGTGGGGGTGAAGTGTTGGCGGTATGTCAACACGGGCCGTAACCCGGCGGATGTTATCACGAGAGGGGCTACCCTTGACGTCCTGTCGCAGACAAACTCCTACAGCAATGGGCCTGACTTCCTTCTGCAACCAGAGGATGAATGGCTGAGCCAGCCGCTTGCTATGGAGGCACACGACGAGTCAGACTCAAACAGTCAGTCTTCTGTGGACTAAGTCAAGCCCCAGCCTCCGAGGGCCCCAACCCGGATTGTGCCTGTTAAAGTGAAATCCAGCAAAGGGAACAGGATAGTCCATACATGCATTCCTCGACCCTGGCAGCACTGCTACATTTTGCACAGACCGACTCATGCACCAGCTGAACATCAGAGGAAAGGAAACTAACATCCTGCTTCGCACCATGGGTCAAGAAAAGACCGTAAGCAGTCATATTGTCCCAGGTCTGGAGGTGAGTGAGCTACACGGCAACACATTTGTAGCCCTCCCAGTGGCATACAGTCATAAGACCATACCTGTCACAAAACAGAACATCCCTAACCCAAGTGATCTAGTCAAGTGGCCATATCTCAAGGACGTCAGACTCCACAACATAGATGCTGACTTTGGCCTGCTGATTGGCACTCATGCACCAGCAGTAATGGAACCGTGGCAGGTCATCAATAGCCAAGGAGAGGGTCCATATGCAGTAAGGACCCTGCTGGGCTGGGTGGTCAATGGACCACTGAGAGGAGGAAGAGGAAAAGGTCACTCAGTCTCTGCCAACAGGATTTCACTGGTCAACATTCAGGAGCTACTGGTCTCACAGTACAACACTGACTTTAGTGAAAACTCATATGAGGAGACAAAGGAGATGTCTATAGAAGACAAACGGTTCATGAAGATTGCTGAGCCAAGATTGTGGATGGACACTAAAGTCTCCGATTGCCATTCAGGAGAGAAGATGTATCACTACCTGATAATCGTCTCGTGGCTGAGCAGCGTCTGTCCAGCCTGAAAAGAAAGTTCAAAAGGAACGAGACATTCAACGAGGAATACAAAACATTTCTCTTTGATGTCATCTACCTAACCAATTGCCTCATAGGAGTGCTCCTCAGATTCCGCCAGGAGCCAATCGGAATGATGGCCGACATCAAAGCCATGTTCCACCAGGTAAAGGTTTCTGAAGAGGATGTTGATTTTCTGAGATTTCTGTGGTGGCCTGGGGGAGATGTAAGTCTGACCCCTGTGGAGTACCGTATGACGGTGCACCTGTTTGGCGCTGCGTCTTCACCCAGCTGCGCAAACTATGCGCTAAGAAGAACAGCTGAAGACAACAGGAAACAACTTAGACCTGAAGTGGTTGACACAATCCTGAACAACTTTTATGTCGACAACTGCTTAAAGTCTGTAGCCACAGAGAACGATGCCATCCTGCTCATCACAGAACTCGCGTATGCCTGTCAGAGAGGAGGGTTCCAACTCTCCAAATGGATAATAAACAGCCGTCAGGTGCTTGCCAGCATCCCCAAAGCAGGAAGAGCTAAGGTGGTGAAGGAGCTCAATCTGGATAAAGACAGACTCCCAAATGAAAGACTTGGAGTGCGATGGGGTGTGGAAGAGGACAATTTCACATTCAATGTCACCATCAAACCACAACCACCCACTCGGAGAGGGATACTGTCTATGGTCAGCTCCATTTATGACATTTATGGGTTTCTCGCCCCCTTTACCCTTGCAGCCAAGCTGCTTCTTCAAAAGCGCTGCAGCATCAACTGTGTTTGGAATGAGGAAGTACCTCAAGGATTCTTGGACCGATGGATCAAGTGGACAGCAGATCTCCAGCAGATCAAGGATTTTAAAGTCCCTCGATGCATCAAACTACACAACTTGCCCATACAAGCAAGCGCAGCTGCACCACTTCTCAGATGCGAGCGAGCAGGGATATGGTTCAGTGAGCTACTTGAGACTCGTGAACGAGGAGAACACTGTTCATGTTGCTTTCGTTATGGGAAAAGCAAGAGTGGCTCCCCTGAAGAAAATGACAATCCCTAGGATGGAGCTCGCTGCTGCATTGCTCGCCACTAAAGTGGATAAGGTTCTCCGCTCAGAGCTACAGCTGCAACACTCAATGTTTTGGACTGATAGCCAATCAGTACTGAAGTACATTGCTAACGAACATACAAGGTTTCACACATTTGTCTCCAACAGGATCTCTGCTATTAGAGAGGCCACAGAGGTGGCGCAATGGAGATATGTTAAACACAAAGATGAATCCTGCCGATGCTGTCTCTAGGGGCCAAAGAGCAGACACCTTTCTGAAGAACAGGGGCTCGTTTCATGGCCCAGAAATGATCTGGAGGTCAGAGGAGTGGCCACAGTTCCTGCTGGACTCTACCACACTCTCTATTGATGATCCAGAGGTCAAGAGAAACCCAACAGTGGGTGCTGCTATTGTCAAAGGAGGTAACAATCCCACAGACATGCTGATCGCGTACTTCTCCAGCTGGAGATGGCTGAAGGTCACAGTGGCATGGTTTCAGAAGCTAAAGGAAGCTTTGAAATTGCAGGCTCAGAGAAGAAAAGAGTTTCAGTCCACTATCAACCCATTCACAGTCACTAGAAGTGCTCAGAAGACCATCGACCAGAAGATGGCGGATGTCAAAACCACACTGGATGGACAAACGGTCACTCTGGAGGATCTGGAGAAAGCAGAGGATGCAATTATCTGTTACACCCAACAACAGAGCTTTCCAGAGGATATGGCAGCGTTGCAAATGGTAACATCTGGTGTCAAGAAGACGAGCAATCTTTACAGACTCAACCCAGTGTTGAAGGATGGAATGCTCAGATTGGGAGGACGTTTGAGCAGGGCAGCTATGCCAGAGGAGATCAAGTTCCTTGTCATTCTCCCCAAAAGCAGTCACACTTCCACACTCATTCTACGTGACATTCAGGAAAGAACTGGAGGAAGAAACCACATTCTCTCAGAGCTAAGGAAAATATACTGGATAATCAAGGCTAACTCTGCCTCAAGGAAAATAATAGGAGAGTGTGTTGTGTGCAGGCAGCACAGAGCCAAAGTTGGAGAGCAGAAGATGGCTGACTTGCCACAGGAAAGGCTCCAGCCAGACTTGCCTGCATTCACAAATGTAGGTGTTGATTACTTTGGCCCTATCGGCGTCAAAAGAGGACGCACCACACTGAGAGATATGGGGTCTTATTCACATTTATGACCAGTAGGGCTGTGCATATTGAAGTTGCCCACTCCCTTGATACAGACTCATGTACAGTATAAATGCCCTGAGACGGTTCACCTGTAGGAGAGGGCAAGTGAAACATATACAGTCAGACAATGGCACCAACTTTGTCAGGGCTGAGAGAGAGCTCAGGGAAGCCCTCTCGTCTCTTCACCAGGACAAAATAGAAGGAGCTCTTCTTCACAGGGGTGTACAGTAGAGTTTCAACCCCCCTGGAGCATCCCACCATGGAGGAGTGTGGGAGCAGCTCATAAGATCCGTGAGAAAGGCCCTCCATTCCGTTTTAAAACAGCAGACTCTGAAAGATGAGGGGTTGCAGACCATCCTCTGTGAGGTGGAGGCCTTCTTGAACAACCGCCCGATCACTACCATCAGCAGCGACCCACAGGATCTGGAGCCTCTCATACCAAACCACATCTTGCTCTTAAAGACTAAGCCCATTCTACCACCTGGCATCTTTGAGAAGAACGACCTGTACATAAGGCGCCGTTGGAGACAGGTGCAGTACATGGCCGATTTATTTTGGAAGCTTTGGAGCCAGGAGTACTTGCCTCTTATGCAGGAAAGACAGAAATGGTGCAACAAGAGAAGAAGCTTCACTCCTGGAGATGTGGTGATGGTGGTCGATTCCTCTACACCACGCGGCTCTTGGATCTTAGGAAGAGTGTTAGAGGTCAAGTTAGACTCCAAAGGTCTGGTGAGAGCTGTCAAGGTCAAGACACAAACCAGCATACTGGAGAGACCCATAACAAAGATCTGTCTGCTGCTAGAAGACACAGAAGAGCAGCCATCTTGCTTCAGGAACCCATTGAAGTCTAACTAAAGGTTGTGAGTAGCACGTCACACCACACACCTCATGTTTATTATACTTACTTGAAATTACTGATATTTCTAACTTTTTTGATGATTAAGATAACTTAGGCTTCCTTTAAATGGTAAAAATAATAATTGATTTTGGTGATACAAAACAATTAGGGGTCGGTTTATGTAGGAGCCAATTCTTTATGTTATCCTTTTTGTGATGTTAATTGTTCATTGGTGTGTGATGTTAATTTCTGTTTAGTGTGTGTGCTCCCTCTGCAGGCGAATATGCCCCTTAATGGAAGTACCAAGGCCTAGTAGTGTGGCTTTTGGCTGGGAAAGCACACAGTCTTTAGACCTTGCAGCTTGTTAATACAGCACTTGCTTGCCAGTGTTCTATATGCTTATTATTTTGATAACGTGAACAGTATGCTTTCATTTTGAACATCATTTCTGGAACAATAAATCAAGAAATCAAGATTATCCATGGAGGGAGGCCGTCGAACCTGTGCTGAGTGCCAGAAGTGGAGAGCTCAACCTGCTATACCCAAGATGGCAGATTTGCCACCCTGTCGCCTTAAGATAGGAGAGAAGGCATTTCATTCTACAGGAGTGGACTGTTTCAGATCGTCTTTAAATGTATGACTATGAGAGCAGAGCACCTGATGTCATTTTGAAGGTTCCAGTCCAGGAGAGGAACACCCTGTACCCTCCTGTCCGACTAAGGGACGAACTTCCGAGGGGGAGAGGCGGAGTTAAAGGAAAATGCTCGTTTTCGACAACCTGGACCTTATTTACGACATATTATAAGAAGTTTGACTCACCGAGATCACTTTTGTGTTGTTCGGAGGCCTGTAGAAGAAATTTAAAATCCAGCGCGAGCCAGTATATCCATGTAATGGCGTCGGACGGGGCAACGGGAATGCAGTTTCTCAAAATCCATTTTCGGCCGCTAAACGGTTGTTTTCATCAATCAGATTGGATGAATCGACAGTTGAGATTCCTCAACGCGAGCCATTGTTGTTTTGGTTTTCAAATACGGGGTCTTTAGCCTCTGTAATATGATCTTTACACGCCTTTCCCCACTTGCTCCAGCACGCATGCGCACAGGCCAGCGCGCAGACTGGCTATTCTCCGGCTACACTCGCGGCTCAAAACGATATGGACGTCCGTCATATTCTAATTCATTTTCTAGATCCTCTAAATCTGACAAATATTCAGCCATATTGCACACAATATTCTAGGCACCAACAATCCGATCGTAGCGCAGAGAATGTGAGCGCGAGTGTAGCCTACAGACGGAGAATAGCCAGTCTGCGCGCTGGCCTGTGCGCATGCGTGCTGGAGCAAGTGGGGGAGAGGCGTGTAAAGATCATATTACAGAGGCTAAAGACCCCGTATTTGAAAACCAAAACAACAATGGCTCGCATTGAGGAATCTCAACTGTCGATTCATCCAATCTGATTGATGAAAACAACCGTTTAGCGGCCGAAAATGGATTTTGAGAAACTGCATTCTTGTGCCCCGTCCGACGCCATTACATGGATATACTGGCTCGCGCTGGATTTTAAATTTCTTCTACAGGCCTCCGAACAACACAAAAGTGATCTCGGTGAGTCAAACTTCTTATAATATGTCGTAAATAAGGTCCAGGTTGTCAAAAACGAGCATTTTCCTTTAAGAAAGAGTTTCGAGTCCATGGCGGAAGAACTGAAGAGCAAACTAGCCCCCAGCCAAGTACACTTTCAGTTCAACCCACCGAACGCTCCCCACTTCGGAGGGACTTGGGAGAGGGAGGTGAGATCGATCAAGGCGGCGTTGTACACCATACTGGGTGCCCAGACAGTAACCGATGAGGTCTTCGCAACTGTTCTCATCGAGATCGAAGGTGTACTCAACTCAAAGCCTCTGGGCTGCGTGTCTACTGATGTAGCTGATGTTGATCCCGTGATGCCAAACTACAACATGGGGCGGCTGGACCCTACCCTCCCTCAGAGTGTCTACTGCCCAACGGAGATGCAGGGACGGAGGATGTGGAGACATAGTCAGGTGCTGGCCGACCAGTTCTGATCCCACATCCTTCTATACTATCTACCCTCCCTGCAAGCGAGACCGAAGTGGAATAAGGATAGAGAGCGCCTGGCCACGGGAACAGTGGTGATGATAGTTGACCAGTCCCTGCCGAGAGCGATGTGGCCCGTGGGCCGCGTGGAGAAGATCATCCCAGGTGTAGATGGTAGAGTGAGGGCGGTGGAGGTTTCTGTTTGGGGGAAGACCAACTGATTGAACTGCCTGCATTCCCTGACTCCCATCCTGATGACTGACATAGTCATGACTTACCTGACGAGGCTCTGTACCGTCTCTATATTAGCTAGCTAATCCACGATGGATTAGGGGGTAGCTGTTACGATGTCCAGAAGCATATTTAGATTAGTTCAGTTAAGATCAGTTTTTATCACTTTGATTTAGTTTATTATTTTCATGCCAAATATATTTGTATGTATATTTGTCCGTAACGCATGTTGTGTGTCTAAATAGCGATGCCGTAGTTCTGTCGGCACTCGTGTAGTTTCAGGCTTTTCTTTGATCTACGCGCAAGCTCTTTAATGTGTGTGTCTGTCCGAGTGTCTAGACACGTTGGAGTGAGTGAGAGAGTGGAGCTGTGTCCGTTGGTGAAAGCCGGTGTGTCTGCGTTGTAGCACTGAATTTAGTGTGATTAGTTAGAGCCTAAAGTATTACAAGTAGTTTATTAGCCCACATTCCAGTGGACTTGCCGTCCGTTGAAGCGGACCGAAGTGAAGAGGAGTTTAAGGACTGTTCCTGCCTTGTGCGCAGATGTATGCCGGCTGAGATTTGCTAGCTAGCTAGAGCTAAGCTAGCTAGCCTTCGTCACACCATGTTTCCGTGGACCACCAACTCTGTAGCCGGCTATCCTTCGACGGACAGTCTACCCCCCTTCACCTTCAGTTTCACCTGCTCCCCCTCCACATCTGGGACTTTCACCTTTCCGTGGACATCGTCACTGCAGGAGCTCCAAACCCCGGGCATCTGGTACCATAGCATAGGATTAGCATAGGAATGTATCATAGTTAGCTTAGGCCATTTAGTATAGGGTCTAGTTAGGATAATATTGTATTTGTATTTTATGTGTGTTTATGCAGCTTCTATTAAATGTACAGTTTGTTATTTCTTTATCCTTGTGTCCCTCCCCCAGTTATTTAGTAGAGTGTCCACCTTTCCAAATTACATATTATACATAGAGGTATGCCGGTGTCTTTACATCGCCGTTTCTGATTAGTTTATACGTTTAGTAGTCATATTATTTAGTGCATTGAGTCAAAGTAATTATATAGTCCTTTCAGTTTCATTTAATTTAGTCATTGTAGCGTGAGCTGTTACAATTCTTATAAAAATACATGACAGATTCTGAGGAAGACCACTTGTTCCCACACAGGGAATGTGACGAGAATGATCAAATAGATAATGACCATACACACAAACATAAACAAACAGAACATAAATTCTATGAGTTCGACCAAGATATTGATTCGGAAGACAACTACTATTAAAGCTGCTACGCAGCGATGAGGCGGGGCCAGGCAATTTCCGACAAGTTTAGGAGCAATAAGCGAGAGAATAGGAAGACAGCAAGAAAGTTGACATTCCAATGTTCATTTTGTACATTCATATCGTATCGTAAAACATTTGTAAAACATTTTGATGCATTGTAAGCTCGATTTTGATAATTCAATTAGTTTGTGAATTACAGTCTGAAGATCCAGTGTAGCAAGTTTGGTGTTAATTGATTGAAAAATGTGGGATGAGATCATGTTTATTAATTTTTACAGGTTTTGTTTGCTTTTCTTCATAATTGAACATTAACTTCAGCAGCTGTGTACTCAGTCAGTTGCCAATCAATCGATTTAGTCATTGTAATCCTCAGCGGGGGTTGGATTGTGGGTAATGTATTTTTCTCTGTATGAAGTGTTGGTTTCAGAGGACAGAATTAAACATATTTTTAAAAATTCAATTTTTGAGATAAAATTCTGAAAAAAATCACACTACATCTTGGATATGTGGCCAATGTTGTCACTTTTTATGAGGATGAACAGACATTGATTTGGCGAGAATTAATAGGAACTGTATACAGAACTGTTAACAGTAAAACCTTTTGATGTGCTGTGGGCTAAATTTTTCATATTTCAAAAATCTGTGAGGATCGTTTGGTAAGGACAATCTGAAGATACAGTATATCAATTTTTGTGTCAATTGAACAAAAAATGTGGGAGGATATAGGTTTGATAGGTTTTACAGTTTATGAAAAAATCAGAGTGATGGACTTCAAAATTCCTGCAAGGTCAGAGCATATGAAGGTTTTGTCTCACGTCGGACTACATTGACATGGTGGTTTTACAGTGATAGCACCTATGGCTGATTTGTTATGATTTTGTAAAGTTTTAAACTTTAGACTGTTGCTGTAGCGCCACCTTCAGCTTTATTGACCTACAATGCAGGTTGACGACTTTGGGTATAGTACTGGAGGTATGTGCAAAGTTTGGTGATTTCTTGTCCACGGGAAGTCAGACTTCAGTGGAAGATGGAGAATAATAATAATAGTAATAATAATAAATAATATAGGCAAATACAATAGGGTTCCGGCAGCTAAGCTGCCTGGCCCCTAATAATAAAATAGACCTAACCAACAATTGTGAATATTACACCGATGATCAATACAAAAAATTTAATATGGACGGTACATTCTCAATCATACATTTAAATAGGAGATTAAATAAAAACTACAGCAAAGTAAAAGAATATCTGGCCCAGTTCGGTAAATTCAGTGTCGTCGCGATCTCTGAGACTTGGTTGAACAAAGAAAGAGTGCAATGTAGAAATGGACGGATATAAACTTTTTACATCAAACCGTGAAAACAAGACAGGAGGAGGAGTAGCTCTATATGTAGACACAGACTTAAAGTAAACTTTCCGTTTAGGAAATTATGCTTTTGCGTGACAGACGACGTAGCCGACGGGGTCATTCAGGCCCAAATTCATCTATCCATCCATCTTCATCCACTTATCCGGGGTCGGGTCGCGGAGGCAGCAGTTCCAGCAGGGGGCCCCAGACATCCCTTTCCCTGGCAGCATCAACCAGCTCTGCCTAGGGAATCTTTAGCCGCTCCCAGGCCAGTGCGGAGATGTAATCCCACCACCTAGTCCTGGGTCTACCCCGCGGCCTCCTCCCAGCCGGACACGCCTGGAACACCTCCCTAGGGAGGCACCCAGGAGGCATCCTCACTAGATGCCCAAACCACCTCAACTGGCTCCTTTCGATGCAAAGGAGCAGCGGCTCTACTCCGAGTCCCTCCCGGATGACTGAACTTCTCACCCGATCTCTCAGAGAGACCCCAGCCACCATCCGGAGAAAACTCATTTCGGCCGCTTGTATCCGTGATTGTATTCGTTCTTTCGGTCATGACCCATCCTTCATGACCATAGGTGAGGGTGGGGACGAAGATAGACTGGTAGGTCGAGAGCTTTGCCTTTTGGCTCAGCTCTCTTTTCGTCACAACAGTGCGGTAAAGCGACTGCAGAACCGCACCAGCTGCTCCGATTCTCCGGCCAAGCTCCCTCTCCATGGTTTCCTCACTTGTGAACAAGACCCCCAGATACTTGAACTCCTTTACTTGGGGTAAGGACTCATTTCCTACTCGGAGTGGACAGACCACCGGTTAACTGCTGAGAACCATGGCCTCAGAATTAGAAGTGGTGATTCTCATCCCAGCCGCTTCACACTCAATTGCAAACCTATCCAGAGAGTGCTGGAGGTCGCAGGCAGATGATGCCATAAGGACCACATCATCTGCAAATAGCAGCAACGTGATCCCCAGCTCACCGAACTGAAAACCCACCTCCGCACGGTTCCGCCTCGATATCCTGTCCATGAAATTCACAAACAGGATTGGTGACAAAGCGCAGCCCTGGCGGAGGCCAACCCCCACCGGAAAGGAAGAAGACTTACTGCCGAGGTCACGGACACAGCTCTCGCTCTGGGTGTACAGGGATTGGATGGCCCTAAGTAGGGATCCCCTCACCCCATACTCCTGCATAACCCTCCACAAGACCTCTCGAGGGACCCGGTCGTAAGCCTTCTCCAAGTCCACAAAACACAAACACAACGTAGACAGGTTGGGCAAACTCCCAAGCCCCCTCCAAGATTCTTGCGAGAGTGAAGAGCTGGTCGGTGGTTCCACGACCAGGACGAAATCCGCATTGTTCCTCTTCGATCTGAGGTTCGACTATCGGCCGGACCCTCCTTTCCAGCACCTTGGAATACACTTTCCCTTGGAGGCTGAGTAATGTGATGCCTCTATAATTGGCACACACCCTCTGGTCCCCTTTTTTAAATATTGGGACCACCACCCCAGTCTGCCAATCCTTTGGCACTGACCCGGACTTCCACGCAATGTTAAAGAGGCGTGTCAACCAAGACAGCCCCTCAACACCCAGCGCCTTCAGCATTTCTGGACGGATCTCATCAGTCCCTGGGGCTTTGCCACTGTGGAGTTGTTTGACTACCTCATTGACCTCCTCTAGGGAAATTGACGATGACACCCCATCATCTTCCGGGTCTGCCTTGATCGTAGAGGGTGGATTAGTCGGGTTCAGGAGTTCCTCAAAGTGCTCCTTCCAACGCTCAACAACCTCCTCAGTTGAGGTCAGCAGTGTCCCTTCCTTGCTGTATACAGCTTGGATGGTCCCCCGCTTTCCCTTCCTGAGGTGTCTGATGGTCTTCCAGAAACACTTTGGTGCTGACCGAAAGTCCTTCTCCATGGTTTCTCCTAACTCCTCCCACACCCGCTGTTTTGCCTTGGTCACGGCCGAAGCCGCGGCACTCCGGGCCAGCCACTGCAACTGCTTCTGGAGTCCCCGGGGCCACCATATCCCGGAAGGCCTCCTTCTTCAGTCGGATGGCTTCCCTGACCACCGCTGTCCACCACGCTGTCCTAGGGTTACCGCCCCTTGAGGTACCTATGGCCCTTAGGCCGCAGCTCCCAGCCACAGCTTCAGCAATGGAGGCTTTGAACACTGCCGGAGGTGGCAATTGAAATCTCTCCGGACAGGCTCTTCCTCCAGACGTTCCCAGTTCACCCTCACTACACGCTTGGGTTTTCCAGGTCTGTCCAGAGGTTTCCCCCACCCTCGAAACCAGCTCACCACCAGATGATGATCAGTGGACAGCTCTGCCCCTCTCTTTACCCGAGTGTCCAAAACACATGGCCTCAGATCGGCTGATATAACAAAATCTATCTTCGGCCTAAGGTGTTCTGATGCCAGGTGTATTTGTGGGCATCCTTGTGTTCGAACATGGTGTTTGTTATGGACAAACTGTGACTAGCACAGAAGTCCAACAACAAAACACCACTCGGGTTCAGATCGTGCTGGCCATGCCTCCTCACGCCCCTCCAAGTTTCTCTATCATTGCCCACGTGTGAATTGAAGTCCCCCAATAGGACAGTGGAGTCCCCTGAAGGAGCCCCAAATAGGACTCCACTTAGGGTCTGCAGGAAGGCTGAGTACTCTGAACTGCTGTTCGGTGCATAACCACAAGGCACAGGGAGGCGACCCTCTCATCCACTGGGGTGAACTCCAGCACAGAGGCGCTCAGCTGGGGGCTAGCTAGTATAGCCACACCTGCCTTACGCCTCATACCGTGAGCAACTCCAGAGAAGAACAGTCCAACCCCTATCCAGGAGTTTGGTTCCGGCGCCGGTGCTGTGCGTGGAGGTTAGCCCCACCAGGTGTTATTGTTATTGCTCCACCTCCCTCACACGCTCCGGCTCCTTCCCCCCCAGCGAGGTCACGTTCCATGTCCCCAGAGCCAGTCTGTGCCGCTTGGGTCTGGTCCGTCGGTGCCCACCGCTTTCACTGCCACCTAGTTGGCAGCGCACCCGACCCCGACAATTCCTCCCGCGGGTGGTGGGTCCATGGGACGGAGGAGATGGTGTTTCCACGTAGTTCTTTCTGGCTGGGCCCGGCCAGGCTCCGTGGTAAGCCCGGCCACCAGGTGCTCGCAGGCGGGCCCTCCCTCTGGGCCTGGCTCCAGACAAGGGCCCCGGGCTTCCTCCGGGCCGGGTCTCTCTTCCTCTTAGGTCTTTCATCATGGGTTTTTACCTGTTACCCCAGGTAGGGGGGCTAGGGGGTACTACCACTTGCCCACGGTGGACCCCCAGACTAGTGGAGGGAAGGAGGCGTCTTACTTCTCCATTCTAGTTTGCACTGAAACTAGCCACTGCCCTCCAGGCCCAAATTAGATTTGTTAAATCAGGCAAAGACGTGGCAGAATATCTGCAATAAAGAATTTGCATACCATCCGACCAGCTCTAGCCTAATTTATCATCCCAATGCTGACAGCCTGTGCTTCAACTCCAGTTTCAAGATATAATATTAACTAGATATAATATTAACTTTGTATGAATGTGTATTTTCAAATAGGTTCAGAGTAAGTATACAAATAGCGAATTGTGTTTATGCTAAGCTAACGAAGTTAACCAGCTGTCTGTGAGATCTGGCAAAATATGACCACTGCTATGTAACATTGTAGGAGTTAATTGATTGTATTTAGTGCATGTAAGAAATATGTAATAATGCAATAGACTTCATAAGGAATTAATCAGTTATATGGGCACTGCACTAGTGCGTTTCTATTTCACGTTGCCACTCATTACATTACATTTCCATTTTCCATTTTATATTTACATTTTCCCGAGCGATAACACAAAGTTGCTAAATCGACTACTCCCGCATGAGGCCCTAGCTTAACGTTAGTATAACCCTTTCATTCCAAAAGATCCCTCAATGCTCAATATCAGACGGCAGCTGTTACGTGCATGACTGTCTTGATCGGCAGCTGTATTTTCACCACATATTGTTCAAATAGGATACTATCTAAAGGTGGGTATTTTGTAAACAAACACATGATTGCTGTATGAACCAAGCGAACAGGAGATCTCTAGAAGTCCTACCATGACACATGTATTGCATGCCCTGACAGAATTGTTCAAATGTGTGCACTTAAACTGTGCAAAGTTACTGTCACATCCCATTAAATGCATGTTTGCTCATCCTTCTCATTGAGCGTCCAGCTTATGTGGTTTTAGTGTTACTGCCAGGTGTCTAAGCTAACATTTCATTCCAAAAGGCAATTTCCAGCATTATTGTAATCATGAGCTAATAATTGACAGGGCAAAGATGTTCCTCCTCCAAATTACTTTAATCACTGACAGCAGCTCAATTGGTTGCAATTATTGAAATTGTTTTAAGTTGAGGCAGATGGGTTCAGTTTGGATCTGTGGCTGCTCCTGCTCACTTTGTGGGTGTCAGTCAGCACTCAATGTTAGAAATAAATAAGGCTTTTTAAAATTGACCTTACGTGTTTCCATCTCCACTTGGCTGATGATCTAAATTTCTGGATTCAAATGTAATGTAATTGTAATTTCAACTCATTTTGCTGTATGTTGCCTATAATGAGGAATGGCCTCAATTACCACCGTGCAACCGAGAACCACCAGCAAGTTTCAATTTCATACTGTAAAATACTACCACCACCCTACTTGAAAAACCTTTAGTGGCTAGAGAAACTGCATGCTGTTTTCATCCAAAACAGCTACAGCCTTTGTTCCAAGACATGAGTATCCCAAAGCTTCAAACTCCATTTAGCAATTGACATGTGAGTGCCAGTCATCATTAATGGCACTAGTTTGAATGTTCTGAATGATTGCAAAGTCTTATTTTAGATTTAATTCATTAATTATATTAATGTATTCAAGGTTGATATGAAGTTAATGTCTGTACTTTGCCTCTCCCTGGTTCAAGCTGCTGCCTAATATCACATGGCTGGATTTATCACTTTGAACTGTGCCGTGGTTACATTAGTAACCCAAAAGCTATGAAAACTTGTCACACGTACATTCACACAAGACATATTCATCAAAACTCCTTCAAAGGCACACAAACCAGGGGAAACACATGTACAGTTTCAACATCAGTCTGGTCTCCTGTTGTTTTAAGATGAATAACAATGTCCTCCCCTTCACAGCTTGACAACCTTGAGGAGGTACAATTTTGGAAGTGCAAACAATTGCATATTTTGGTCATAGCTTTTCTCTTACTGACAAAGAGCATGGGCTATGTGGAAAGAAAGGTGTATAAATGTAACACTAGTCAATTTGTACTGTTCAAAAACATAAGCATACAGTATTATTGTTAACAGGGGTGAATTAAATATGCTGTTAAATGCAAAACATGTAGTACTTACCTGTTGTTAGGAAAGGGCAGATTTAAAATATAATGGGCATACTGTAGTGAAGTCTCTATATTAATGCAGAATATGTAGCTATGGTCCTACAACTCACCATGTGCTCAAATTTGCATTACATAATTTAATGTTTAAATATATACGTGTGGAGTCGTATTCAGAGACTTTTATCAAGATTGTCTTAGGAATAATGAATCCCAGCTCAATAAAAAGACCACAAACAGGTCTGTTGGTTCTAATCTTTGTCACTCCAAATAAGCGAGACCCTATGGATCATTACAGTACATAACAATCAGATGCAAGGGAGGGAGACATGTTTTTTTTCTGCATGCTAGCGGTGGAATGTTGATCTCCATCCCGCTGAGCCAACAGGTTTCCGGAGCATTTTTTTATTGTTGCAGGTGGTCTGGCTTGGGGAGCCTAGTTGTGATGTTCAGGGATCTGCTAATAAAATTCCAAATCATGCATGTGAAAACTGGTACACAAACAAGGCAGCCAGTTCCAAGCCAGCTGTGTCTGGGGTCTGTGTGCACAAAAAAGGAGGGTCTCGGGGAAATGTTTGAGGCATTTTACATCAGAGGAGAGATACACAACAATAAGAAAAGCTGTTGGTGTGCGGACCTGTATACCTGTAGCACAAAGCCTTAAGGCTGCCAACCCCTGAACAGATATACAGGTTGTACAATACATGCCCCCTAGAGAGAGTTCAATTCCACTGAATTTCTCACTAGAGAATTGGATGTGCTGCTTCTCCCTTGCAGTCTGACAAAAGGCACTTGTATTGTAGTCATAAGTATAGTTTGTCTCATACAGTAGAAGTATTGTTTGTGTATAACGCAATATGTATTGGCAAAGGGAAAAAGGATCTGTGATATACTGTAAGCACCCCCAGTGGACTCAGGCTCATTCACACTGCAGTCAAAAGTGGCCCAAATTGTTTTTTGTTTTTGTTTTTTTGCTCATATATGACTCAGATTTTTTTTTTAATGACAGTGTGAACAGCATAAATCACATGGAATGTGATATTTTTAAATCAGGTGAGGTGAGAGATTTCTTGGTAGTTCCTTGATTACTACCAGAAAATGCCCAGTAATAGGTTGATCCATTTAGCCTCTCCTTTGACCTTTCCTGTAACTTAGATGTGAAGTTCTGAGGCACTGGTAACACCATGGGAAGAGCACTGCCAAACGTTACTTTATGTGGAAATAAATGCCATACAGTCCTGCACACTACTTTTCTTATTATTGTACATCTCCTCTGATGTAAAATGCCTCAAACATTTAACTATGATCTGAGGTGCTCCAGGAACAGACTGAAAAAGGTCCAACAATAGCGACATTGGGAAAAGATTAATGCATTTATGTCTGTGCATTCTTCTGTAAAACTTCTGTTTTCATTATCCACCTTCCTTTTGTGACTTTTTGAGAGCCAGAGCAGCCTAGCTGAGAGATACATGAACTCCAGTAAGGTAGGCCTTGCCCAAAGCCAGGATGTCAGCCTTCTCTTACTGTAACACCACTTTATGGCCAAAATACTGTACTTCATCAGCCAGTAGGGTGCTTCTGAGACTAAGCTCCTCAACCTTTCGCAACATCACATGCAAGGTTGTCAGATGCTCATCTCTATGATCCTGTGAACAGAATATAATGTAACTAAACTGCTACTTGAGGTATTCTTTGTAAATCTCTCCATTATTTATTTAAAATATGTGAGCAGCAGAAGACACCAGTTCAAGTTTAATTTGATTTGTTATGTATACACACTATACTCAGACAATAAAAACAAGCAATAAAATAACGCTAAAACAAGTACAGAATTTAAAAATAATAGCTGCAAGCAGCAATACCAAGCATCTATCTATCTATCTATCTATCTATCTATCTATCTAGCTATCTAGCTAGCTAGCTAGCTAGCTATTTAAAACTGGCATTTTAGCTCCTGAGCTCAGGTCCAAATGAATGGAGGTGAATGGGAGGCTGTGTTGGGGTGGCTCTGTGGTGCCCCCCTTTGTCTAGAGTAGGTAGACAATATGTAATGTAAATGTGCAGTAAGTGAACCGATTGTTCTGTACATTCCAGTCATCGTCAGTAAAGCCTTATATAACAAGTACACCAGCAATCACAGTGCTAGAGCAAGTAAAGGCTTTTTCTTTCACACACACATAGTGTGCATAACCAAAAGTTACCTAAAAGCTGTTGAGAAAAACATTACCTTTAGGATTGCATTTCTAAAGTGCCAAAGCATGCAATATAAATGCATTGGAATGATAACACATTGCCATTGGCGGCAAAGAAAATTGATTTAGACCAGAACATTGACTTTGTGAAACAAAATCCCCATGTAAAATGCCATAGTAGTGCAGCTATTTATATTATTAGCACTATCAGTATATGTCATTCATATTCCATATCATATGTTCTGCATCAAATGTTACATGCAATAAAGTTTGGTTCATGGATTAGCTTTCATAGTAGATGGGATCAATATGGTGCTATTAAAAATGTCTTGTCAAGTTTTGGCACATCTTCATCCAAACAATTCTGCAAAAAAATGTTTTTTAATAGTGCCACACATGGTTTAATGGAATTCAGCTATAGTAGTATCCACACATCTGGCATAACACATGATCACTGCAATTCATGGACAAGTAGGCCTATATAACTTTCAGGTTCAGAGGGACTAAAGAAGAAAGAGAGGTCCATAATGCACCCTGATTGAGGTGAGTGGAACTAATAAGTCTCTGTCTCTTAGTTCTTAACCCTTTTGGCGTTTTTAATTCAAAATCCATAGATACTGTAGGTACCATACTCTTGGTTAAGGTACAGTACCATACCATTCATGCCATGCCAACATTTCAACTTTAAACCAATCCAATCTACCTCTATTTCATTGGTGCTTGGCAACAGTAGTTACTCTGCTCAGTTATATGCTGTATGTGATTGACATCTGTAACCATAACGATAATAGATGTGATTGAAAAATCACAATTAGCCTACTGCTTCTCTTGCTCTCTCACTGTTGAATATAGCCCCAGAAATAAATGACTAGGACACAGTCACCAATTACTATTGTTTAAGAGAACATGACATGATATCTCACTAGCCGCAATCCACAATTCTCAATATGACATAAAACATGATAATAATAATAATGTATTTTATTTATATAGCACACTTTAAATTACAGAGTAACTCTCAAGGTGCTGTCACCATCTTGCTTCTGGTTGGATATCACTAAAAGAGATTTTCTCATCATATATGAAACATGGATAATGTTACGTTATTTGTGTAATAACATACAGTGTACTATCCAGTCACCTTTTTAAACATTAACAACCGTGTTCATAATGGAATTATTACCAAAGAATGGTACCCAGTAACTCCCTGCTTGGCACTCAGCATCAAGGGTTGGATTGGGGTCCCTGCAACATTCTAGCGTCATGTCCAGGGGGTGTACTTGTACATCAAGCTGCCTCACGCTAAGGAATAAGGAGATAGGCTCCTGCCCCATGGGCCACTAGGCTCGAGAACCAGTGGTTCTCAAGGCTACTTACTTTACTTAATACTTTACTCATACTGTAATTGATACAAGGTGATTTGATATGAATACACTGTTTGTAGCCTAAACAAGGCAGTCCTCTCTCCTCTTCTACCAGAGTGGTAGGCCTGTGTCCACAGCTCCTTTCAGGAGTTCCCGGCTACTTCATCATAATTAAAGACTGCCGAGTATACATGACATGCAGTACAGATTGTTACAACATACCAGGCAGATGTTACCAAGTCAAAAATTTACATTATATTTGACATCATTTTTCATTGAATACTTTGATGGCATGTTGGAGAGGAAGCCCTTATTCAGTTGTTGACCTCAGTCACACATTAATAAATAATACCTGGATTTGTCACATTCAAATCACATGTGCAACAGCAGCCCTCCGACCCACTGTGTGGCAAGCAGATGTGGATTGTTCTACAACTTTTGATGGGAGAAATGACACTTGTCTGTTTTGAATGTGTGGGAGATGTGTGTAAATAGCACTTCAGGCAAATAGATGTGTGTCTATGTGATTGTGTGTCTGTGTGTACTGTATGTGAGTGTATATGTGTGTGTGTGTGTGTGTGTGTGTGTGTGTGTGTGTGTGTGTGTGTGTGTATTTGTGCGTGCCTTGGCTCTTATACATTTTAACCTTGATTCATGTCAAAAACAGCTTTGGTTTTGGGCACTCAGTAGTTCAGCTGCAAAATGGTTCCATTTGGCCACTGACTGAGAAATGTGAGTCTGTCCGCTGGCTGGTTTTGTTAATATGTAAATACAATCTCTCTGCAGTTTAAATTCAGTACGATGGCACACATTCAAATAGGGGAAAAGTGCTTTTCTGCTGATCAAAGTAAACATCTAACTAGATCCGATCCACAGGTAGGCAAAATTGATTTTGTGCAGCTTTTCTGCTAGTATAACTCACGTGTCTTTTAGGGCCTTTCCCCCTCTCTCTCTTCTCACTTAAAAAAAAAACATTGCTTCTGGCACATCATGGGGAAAACGTTTCCCATCTTTTTTATATTAAGGTAAAATTTGATTAAAGGTACCTAGTGGCATCTAGGAAATGAGAGCATGGATATGCAAGTAAAACTAAAATGTATGGGCTCATCACGTTACCTCGGTACCACTCTGGCCCCCAAATAATATTTGCTATTCAATTAAGCATAACTGATTAAGAAGAGAGAAGGGAATAAAGGAGAGAGTGACCTGGTGACCTTTTGCCCACAAAGGCTTGATTTGGTCTTGATTTGCCCAAGAAAAGCAGGCTATCAACAAAGGTGAGAAAAAGTGACACCAGAGCAGTGCACCACGTGGATGGAGAATCACAAAGGGCTCCAACACCACCATAAACTTGGCCGCACCATTGTAGGCTGAGTCAGCGATGGCGACGAGACGGCCTACAGAAAGGAGGTTAGAGACTTGGCAGCGTGGTGTCAGCATAACAACCATTCTCTGAACATCAGCAAAACAAAGGAACTGATTGTCAACTTCAGGAAGCAGAGGCAAGCTCACCCCGTGGAGATAGTCATCAGTTTCAAATTACTGGGTGTCAATTTTACCAACAAACTGAACTGGTCCCTCAACACCACCACCGGCACCATCATCAAGAAGGCCCATCAGCGTCTGTACAGTATAGTCATGTAAGCCGGTCTTCTCTCAGCAGGTTGATGTACAGCCTATATCACCAACAGGCGAACCGTGGTCCGGATCCGGACCCAGAAGCCGTCCAATCCGGACCTCATCTTTAACCCAATAAATCAATGAGAATTTCTCCCTTTTGATGGAACGTAGGAAACTAGTTTGAGCCTGCACAGCCTTTGTAGTATTTTACAGCATTTGTTTATCTCACGCGTCGCTAGCCAATTGAATCTGCATGTTCATTGCCTGACATCACCCAGTCTACATGTGACAGCCTAGCTATCGTTAATGTTACTGTAATCAGAGCAATTCCTTGCTAACGTTAGTTGGAGTTGGACACTGCATGACCGGAGAAACGTAACGACAAATAAAGAGGGAAAGTGGGAGGGTGGGATGCCATAGCTAGACAGAATCTAGAAAAACCGTGTAGCGGCTAAATTCCTTCGCCCAACAATGCAAGTTGCAGTTAACCTAACTAACCCTAACCCTAACTAACTGCTAACCTAACCCTAACGCTAATGCTAGCTAGCTAATGCTAAGCTTTCTTAATATAGCATTACTCAATCAGATGCTATTTCACATATTGATATTCAGTCCTAACACTTATTTATATATATATATATATATATATATATATATATATATATATATATATATAATATTATTTGTACTTTTGCTAGGGAAACTCAAAGAACCAATATTTTGCATGTCTTATGGAAGATACGCCTCCTTGCTCGCTCATTTTTGAAGCTGAAGGCTCCATTCGAACACTAGTACCTGGGAGTGGGAGATAAAAGACTGGGTACATCCCAAAACGTTTCACTGGATACGTCCCATTTGTCCAACATTTTTACCTTCCCCCAATCACTGCCGACTTGTTTCCTCTGGTATATGAATATGCATGATGATTGTTGTGCTGTACCAATGCGGTGAGAGAAGATACTCTCAGACGATTCCTGAAGGATGCAAACATGGAGGATACACATGTATTATTTGCAGAAGCATTTTCTAGACCAAAACTCACACCCACAAGAATAATACAATCAAATGTGCACAATTCTATGCAAATTATCATTTGCACATATGATTTATGTTAGATAGGCTTTGAATGAATTGAATGAATTAACACATTAGTAATTTCTTCAAATTAATGTTTTTATTGACATAACATAGCCTATTTCACATTCTAATTAGAAGCTTGATAAATGGCATGAAAAGTGGTAGATGGAAAACAACTTATAGCTAAAGGATTTCTTTTTTAGGAATTCTGTGCTTTAGACATTTTCACAAAACTTCAGCAAATCAGATATGTTTTATCCTATCCTATAATCTGTGCATCTTAATTTCATTCAGCTTCATTTTTTATTTCATACAGTAAATTATGTAATGTTTCAGCTGCAATCATAGTGTATTTCAATCCATAGTAAAACTAATACAGAATTGGCATACTGTAAGGTCATCAACAATTGTCATTGCAGCATGTGATGGGAGAGTAGATGAAGTGTCCCAGTTGTCTTCTCTTCCCCTCAATTGCTGGTTTCTTCCACTCCTGTCCTCCCCTCTTCTCAGATATTTCTGTGTGGAAGTGGTAGTGAAGGAGTGGAGGAACGGAGGGTACAATGTTTTAGGACGCACCCAGGATCCCCTCCTTTCCTCCTCTTCCCTGCTACCACACTTCCTAAACCGAAATATCAGAGAGAAGGGGAGGAAAGGAGTGTAGGAGAAGAACTGATGAGAAGAGAGGACAATTGGGAGCACCGTCCACTAGGCTACGCAGGCACCAAGAACACAGTCTAATCTGATTATCTTTGTGAAAAAAAATATCGGCAACTCTGTAGGCTATACTTTTTTAATGTAGTATGTGTTTTAAGAAAAACTAACATGGCACCGCCCCTACTGCCCCAATGGGCAGACAGCCACTGGAAACATGAGACTGAACACGATTACAACCAATTTCAGTTTTTTTTCTGAACCCTTAATTTGCAAGTTGACTGAGAACATCTCTTTTGCGGTAACAGCCTGGAGAAGAATTTTAAGGGGTAGGGACACACACACACACACACATACACACACACACACACACACACAGGCACACCACAATGCTATCAAATTACCGCCCAGCTAGTGCAGTGTAGGATTCAGTGTCTTGTTCAAGTGCACAACGATGGTAATAGTCATGTGGGCTAGTGTAACCAGCAACTTTAGCAGCCCTATCAAACTAGCACCTTTCGGTTACTTGCCCACATCTCTAACTTCAAGGCCATCATCTCCCCCATTTCACTGACAGGTAAAATATTAATCATGAGTTCACCTAATCAGGTGAACAAACTGGTTTAATTAATATAAATTATCCTGCATGATAAACACAATTTCCCATAAAATATAATCACCACCCTTCATTTTTTCCATCCCTGAATGAAAACACTGGTAATGTACTCCCTGGTGAGTTGGAGGGACTGAGAAATACACGCTAGAATACAGCCGCACAGCCTCACACAAACCAAACCCCAAAAAATCATGAAAGCACAAGAGGAAGAAAGAAAAAAAGGAAGAAAGAAAAGAAACTTGGCTCTTCGACTCCTCACTGTCATGTATTCTCACTGACATCATCATTGTAAAATTAGGAACCTGGTTTCTTCTTTCCTGCAGATGTGGAAGCTTGAAATTGCATTCCATGGGCCTGTGCCACATTTCATCAGCGAGTTTTCCCCTCACAGGCTTCCAAAAAGGAGGTTTGGCCGCATGTGGTCCTGACCCCCACTCTCCTACAGCCCCCTCTGCCCTCAACCATCCTGAATCCCTTGGCACCCCAGCACTCTTTCTCTGGTCCTATCACTCTTGTTCACACTGGTCCCTTCTCCCTCTGGTTCCCGCTCTCTGTGGCCTGGCCTCTGCTCTCCAGTATCCAATGCATCCAGAGCACGACTAGCTACTCCCAGGCTGTCTCAGGCAGAGCCCACACCTGTGGCTGATTGAATCCTTCTGGAGTACAAAGGATCTGATTTATGGCCCTGAGGAGCTGCGAAACCCGGCTGCAGCTGTGGGCCGGCAGGAAAGGGAAGTTGTTCATCATGCTGCGTGGATTTCACCAACAATAGTCGCCATGCTCATAGCGCCTGAGTTCTTATAACGTCATATACTGTAACTGACAGGTAGCAAAGATGGTGTTTCGGGGCATCATTGGAAAGGGATGGTGGAGGTGAATGGGGAGTGAGTTTGGGATTAGTGTGCAAGGGAGATTGGCAATTGAAGGTTTACCTCTTGTGGTCAATTCAAGGTCCTATCAGTTGACCTTTACCATGCACATGCTCAAACACATCCACATTAAGGTTCCCACTGGGCTAATCTGAAACCAGACTTGGTTCAGCTTGCCACCGTTAATGGACCTTCATTTTGTGTTTAATGACCCATGTAGTATAATACGGTAAAGCAAGTATGATGGTTACATCTGTAACCCCAGTAACAGCTTTGACTGGGCACACAGAGTGAGGCATGAAACTGGAAACCCAAGTATTTTCATTACGATGTCAAAGTCAGAGTCAGTTTTATTTATATAGCACATGTTCATACAAGCAAATGTAGCACGCAGGGCTTTACAGAATAAATAAAAACAATGTTTTATTAGTAGATGGTATTTAAGAATTAGTAACTTAGACTGACATGGAGCAAATACAATCAGCTGATCCACATGTAAATTTACTGTTAAGGTGTCTCCCAAAATTTGTCTCCAAATTGTGTTTTCTGTACATTATACAGAAGTGAACCTGGCACTTTCGTTGTGTATTGCAAATGTTACAAACTTCCACTGTCACTGCAGAGAGTTAGCTGACAAGCTTCATGTTCGAAAGCAAAACAACCGCAATCCAACACAGTAAGGAGTAAGGGTGGGGTATATGACAGTGTGTTGTTCTGTGTTGATTGTGTTGCCGGGACAGTGGAAACACAAACAGACTCACTCACAAAGCTTTAGGCTCGTGACTAAAAGCTCAAGCTGGGCACAGTCTAGCCTTGGCACCCACTGGCCTTGCTGTGAATATCTGGCTAATGTCTTGGCTGTTAAATTTAGATTTGCAACAAGGTTAATTAGCTTAACCCTTTGACATATGATCAAATGTGTGTGACATCACTCGAGTGGTCCCTCAAGTACACAGAACACCTAACTAGTGTATTTAGGATTGACCCAACAATCAGGATTTGCACCAGGAACTATTTTCCACATAAATATTTTGCACAAAATAAGTCTTTACAGCTGTTCTCATGTCCTCAATATGCAAACGGTCAGACATTTCACATTTGCAGAAATAGCATAGTCTAACTCAACGGATGTAGGTTTTGGGGATAAGCCTTGTCATTCGGTTATTACTGCCCAATCAGTGGCGCTGATTCATGTGGTCGGTCAATAACAATAACCCTAGCTACTTCTCCGCCGAAGACAATTGTGATTGGTTTAAATACAGCCTCCCCCCCCCCCCCCCCCACAATGGTAATGAGTCCAGTAGACATTTCTCCAGCGCTGGCACTTCGTAAACAAAAGTGTAGAGATAGGTCTGGCTATGCGAGACTAGCAACAGCATAACACAGTTAAATCTTAACCAAGTCTGAAGAAATATGTTACCTTATCCTAGCTCTATAAACACAGACTATCTAATCCAACCAATTTTCAGTTGACAGAAAGCCTAATACGATTGACAATGTCTTACAACACGGGTATGCTCCCCAGTGATTGGAAACATTTACACCTTGTAAGTGTCAGTCCATTATTGTTTTTTCAGCTTCCAACATCTTACAAGATGATGAGATGGTTCACTCACTCATTGGGTTGCTCCCATTCACTCCCACTGTTCAAGAATTCTGTAACGTTTGCTCAAGTTAAACCTCTGCTCACCTTAACATGTTTGATCGGATGTTGTACCCAGAATGCAATGAATGATAACAAAGAAAAAAACATGTCTGTGCACACTGTCAATATTTTACTATCGTTAGCTTATCATCATCAGTACAACCTTAAAGAGGTATTTTACAAAAGTCATATATCCAAAAAATCAATCTTGAAAGGCCAGGAAAAAATATGATAATGATGATAGCTAATGATGATGATGATGATGATGATAGCTAAATGGGTGACTGATTTTGTTCTCAGCCGGTATTTGGAGAGGATGGAACTGTCCAAGAGGACATCCAGAAGACTGAAGTTGGTCCTGATGAAATGATTAACATGAAGCAAATGGCTACACGGACAGTGTCGCTGTTGGTTGCTTTGGTTCAATACAAGGATGCGTTGTAATGCAGCCATGGTGTATACATGAAGCACAAGTTGGCTGTGACACATTAAATAGAAGGGAATTAATGTAATCAATTACACCTGTGTCCACCAGGTCTAGCAAGCCTCATCAGATTAATCAATTTGCCTAATACCTGTTGGTATCCTACAATATATAGTGGTGAGGTACAGCCAGCTAGAAATGCCAAATCATCAAATTGCTCCATTACATAAGAATATTCTGTTGTTGTTCCCAGATTGTATTGATATTATGGATAGCCTAGTCCCAATATTTTATTTGGCTACCATCACAATAAGAATAGACAGGTGAAATGACAACATTCCTATGATGTATTATGCAGTCTACAAAAATTGTGTTTTCATCGAGAATTCTCATAAAGTTGATTGTAGACTTATTATGTAATGTGTGCACATAAGGTAGATAGATCTGCACTATATTGTAAGTCGCCTTTTGAAAAGTATAATTTTTCCCTAATCAGGATAAAACTATGACAGGATGAATGGAGGGCATCGCTAAGGGACAGCTTAAGATGAGTTCTGACCGCACTTAAGAAAGTATCCCTTAAGTAAGGTAAACCTTAGCTAAGGACGCTCTGGGAAACAACCCGTAAGCTAAAGGGAGAGCTTACAATGTACCTTCAGAAGGTATCCCTTAACTAAAGGTATACCTTAGCTAAGGAGGCTTTGGGAAACAACGTGTAAGCATAAGGGAGAGCTTACAATGTAGCTAACAACGTAGCTTACTACACAAGTATCGCTACAATGGCTCTGGGAAACACCGCCCTGCACAGTATTGTCAGACAGTGAGATGACATCCCACTTGGGCAGCAGCAACTTTTATCAATATCATAGCATGCATACTGTACATCTTTGGCAGCAGGGAGCAGTAATGTTTTCCGATGTTGTGGAGTTTATTTGTCATGGTCACAAAGTTTCAGTTGTCTTCGTATTCACTGTGCTAAATGTTTTCACTTCTGTCTCCATAAGTTTTCTGCTGAAAATCTCCAGGGGTTTTGACACCAGTATTTGGTGCACAGTCTCCAGATGCTGGCGGAGATTACAAGGCCTCCTGCTGTCGTTAGGCAGCACCTCTTTACAGACGACACACTGTGGCCATGGAGCATTGGCAGGCCCCATCCAGGAAAATCCAATTTTAAGATACGAGTCGTCATATTTACAGCACTTTGGTTGGGACACAGTCATGCCAAAAATTGTCCGATTGCCAAAATGTGTCCGGGTGATGTAATCGGACTCTCTGTGCCAGGGGCGTTTTTAGGATCCAAGGACATCAGGGGCTTAGCCCCACAGGGAGTCAAATTAATGCGTTCAGCGAAAATGTTACGTATGCTGTAACTAAGTTAATAAACAAAATAGGTAAAGTTAACTACAAGCCATAAATAGCTACCTACATACCTAGCTGCTTATCCCAAGAAATCCTTTGAATTTCATCCAATAACTGAACCATTTTCAAGTTATTTCAGAGTAAAATGAATGTAAGATGTGAGATAATGTGCTCTACCAAAAGGTTCCCAACATGAAATCAAAATAAACAAAATAAGTGCAATCTGACTTCTCATTCATTCAGTCTGAAAGAAAAAATAAGGGCCTTACATTGATGGTACAGTCATGCTAGATTGCACTGTATGTTGTAATGCTTTGTTCAATTTTGAAAATTGACTAACCCTGATCTGAGCTTCACTACTTTAAATGTACTAACCCCTGAGCTTATATCGTGTGACACAAGCTCCTTTTAAATTGTGACAAATTGGAACTATGACAAACTGTGTTAACTCTGTGTCTTATCTATCTGATACTCAACTCTTCTTCACCTCTCCAGTAGCTCTCATGTCTCTCTCTGCATCTCCTCTGCTCTCTCCTGCTGTTCTCTTCTCCTCTCTCCTGTCCTGGTCATAAAAGGATGCTATCAGCATACGCCATCCAAAATCTAACCAAATATCCTCTCTGCTCTATCCTCATCTCTGCTCTCTTCTCATCTCATCTGCTCTCTTCTTATTTTCTCTGCTCTCTTCTTATTTTCTCTTCTCATGTCCTCTGCTCTCTCCTCATCTCCTCTGCTCTCTTCTCATTTCCTCTGCTCTCTTCTTGTCTCCTCTGCTCTCTTCTCATCTCCTCTGATCTCTTCTCGTCTCCTCTGCTCTCTTCTCATTTCCTCTGCTCTCTCTTCATCTCATTTGATCTCTCCTCATCTCATCTCCTCTGCTCTCTTCTCATCTCCTCTGATCTCTTCTCATTTCCTCTGCTCTCTTCTCATCTCCTCTGATCTCTTCTCATTTCCTCTGCTCTCTTCTCATCTCCTCTGTTCTCTATGCATCTCCTTTGATCTCTCCTCATCTCATCTGCGCTTTTCTCGTCTCCTCTGCTCTCTTCTCATCTCATATCTCCTCATCTCATCTGCTCTCATCTCATCTGCTCTCATCTCATCTCTCCTCATCTCCTCTACTCTCTTCTCGTCCTCTGCTCTCTCATATCCTCTGATCTCATCTCCTCTGCTCTCTTCTCATCTCCTCTGCATCTTTCCACTCCACATCACTCCTTTGTTATCTCTTGGTGTCTCTGCTCTTTCATGTCATTTCTTTCCCTCCCTAAAATCGTTATTCTTCTAGTTTATCAGTTAACATTGTTGCTCTGCTCTCTTCTGCATCTTTCCACTCCATATAGGGGGCTATATACTGTAGTAGAAAAGGGTGTGGACTATGGGGCTATACTGTAGTAGTAGACAGGGGTGTGGACTAGGGGGCTATACTGTAGTAGAAAGGGGTGTGGGCTAGGGGGCTATACTGTAGTCGTAGACAGGTGTGTGGGCTAGGGGGATATATACACTGTAGTAGTAGACAGGGGTGTGGGCTAGGGGGATATATACTGTAGACAGGGGTGTGGACTAGAGGGCTATTAGTAGACACATAGCAGGGCTGCCAAGTGTGACCAAAAACTTGGAGTGGGATTTATCCCCTTCCCCTGTTCATTTGATTGTCACGCCAGTTGTTCGCGGGGGGGGGGGGGGAGGGGGGGTTGGGGGGGACCAGTACTTATGTAGCTACAGCAACAGAAAATATTTTCATTTCATCATCTCTCACTCCCAGTTAGAAATTGTCCACTAGCCGCGATGCTACTTTTCGCTATGTTAAACTCCATTGACTTATGCTAAAAATGTTAGCGATCTAAAAGTCGGAGGGGGGTACGTTAGCTAACGATAGAGGTTACTTTACTGTAACTAGATTCTAACTGAAGGTAGCCTGTTTGGCGATTAATTAGGTGGGCTAGCTTGTAGAAGCTAGCCCAACTTGAGATATTCCCACTATTTCATTCTTTCTTTTAGGTGAACAAGCTACAAGCTAGCCCAACTTGAGATATTCCCACTGTTTCTTTCTTTCTTTCTTAGGTGGGCTAGCTTGCAGAAGCTAGCCCAACTTGTGATATTCCCACTATTTCTTTCTTTCTTTATTATTATTCTCCCCAGTTTTTCTCTCATTAACTACTTCTTCATACTTTTTGCGAGAAACTTCATTCAAACTTTAAAATGTTAATAATGTTTAGCTCTTTAACGGATCCATTCAGATTTTTTTTTATTTTTTTTATTTTTTTAGAAATGTAACTTTTAAAACTATTTTTTGTCCTATTGAAACTGCTTGAAACTAATTTTGGAATGTTCAGAAACTGTTTTTAGAGTGGGGGCAGCAGTTGCTTTGAAAATATTCATACCTTTTGTAAACTGCTGGCACTCCTACAGTATTGACCACTCACACACATATTATATATCAAAATGTTAACACGACTGTGCTGATTCATACAATGTAAGTATCTAAGCTGTGTGACTTACAGTTTTCGCTGTATGACGATTTGTTCAACAACTGCGCTCCCCATTGAAACATATGGCACCGCACTCGGCGGCTGTGTCTAACATCCTGGAGCAGTGTCGCAGCCAGGAGCAGGACCGGCTCCTCCTCGCTCCGGGGGAGCGCAGTGTGTCGGCACGTCCGCGTGCTCTGGCTGATGCTGCGACCGGGAGCAAGCGCTGGCGAACACACAAGTCCAAACAACCTGCCACGGGGTCCCGCCCCGCTACGGTCCATGGACCGGCTCGCCTGGTATGCAGAAGTGATGGGCATGACTACTGTAGAACCGTGGCACATCCTTCATTGGCCGAACGCGCTGTCCCAGGCAGAGGGCTCGATTTGTGTGCCTCCAGTCTTGGGATGGCCGCTGGTGGCCTGGCTCTTGAACGGCGGAGATTGTCTGATAGGGGACTCTCTCTGTTCATGATCTGTACGATTCAGAGTACACGCGCGGCTTCCACTGCCTTGGTTTACTCTGGCAAATGGGCTGCTTTTGCGCGTTGGTGTGAAGAAAGAGACTTCGCTCCCGAGTCATGCTTTGTCGAGGCGATTTTGGAATTCCTTTAGCACCTGATGGATCATGGTGGCGGTTTGGCAGCATCCACTATCAAAGTATATGCGTGTGCTATTTCCGCATGCTATGAGGGGTTCGCCAAAACTACAGTTTTTGGGCATCCCCTGGTTAAACGTTTCCTGGCTGGCGCACGCCGTCTGCGCCGTTTGAACCATTGGAGCAGATATCTATCAAGTGGCTTTCAATTAAGACCGCGCTGCTCCTTGCTCTGACGTCGGGCAAGCGGGTCAGTGATCTGAGGGCGTTGACAGTTTTTCTCATCACGGGTGATGGGAACAAAGCTGTGTTGCGCACGGATCTATCTTTCGTTCCGAAAGTGGTCCGGGGCGTGTATAGGGCACATGATTTGGAGCTGGGAGCCTTCTATCCTCTGCCTCATGCGAGCGAGGAAGAGGCCCGCCTACATTTATTGTGTCCTGTGCGTGCATTGGCGTGTTACGTCCAGCGCACAGCTGCGGTCCACACTATCCCGCACTACCCCACAGTAGCCCGGGGAAGGTGGGTTCACCTTTGTCGAAACAGCGTCTCTCCCATTGGATCTGTGAGGGCATCGCCCAATCTTACGTGGCTGCGGGTCGCCCTCTGCCTGGGACTGTTCGGGCACACTCCACAAGGGGTGTGGCCACGTCAGTTGCCGTTCAATTGTGTGTCGGTGGAGGACATCTGTGTGGCGGCGACTTGGTCGTCCCCGTCTCCTTTTGTCCATGTCCTCTGTCTCTGTGGCGTCGTCTGTGCTAAATACAGCCGCCAGTGCGAGCCAGTGTTAGACAGGATGTTTTCATGTAGGTGTTCGGCTCGAGCCGTCGGGTCTTCTGTGAAAGAGTCAGAATGGGCCACGGCAGGTCTCGCTGCTGCTAGAGAACCGGTTCGAGCCGCGGGGTCTTTTCCTGCTAGGAAAGCAGACGTGACTCATGCAGGTCTCACCGGTTCAGCTAAGGTAGGAGCAGGCCCGTCTAGTGACGTTCCGCTCCTGTTTATGAGTGAGGCTGGGACGGGCTTGTTACGGAGTAACCGCTTTGGTCCAGCTCTCGCCTCACGTACCTCTCCTTGCCCTCGGCTGTGATAGACTGAGTGTGGCGGGGTGGGGCCAGTGCTTGGTCGGATCAACTGTTAGTATGGTCTCGCCTTGGAGCCCTGGCTCGTGTCCTGACTGGCCATTCCTTTACTGGGGCCAGCAAGAGTGTATGGTGCGGTCGTGTAGCTCCGCTTATGCCAATAGGAGCTAGCCCTGTGGGGCGGAGCTCCACGAAATAGAATGATGGTTACGTATTGTAATCCTAGTTCTATGAGTGGAGCGGAGCCCCACGGGGAACAGACTTGCTGACCCCGCAGTCTGCTTGCTGAAAATTTCGGTTAGGAGCAGATGTGCGGGCGAAGCCCGCTTATACAGTGGTGCACCGGACTTGGTTGGACACAGGTGCGTGTATGTTTTTTTCTTCAGTTAATGTGGCTAGCTGGGTTTCGCTAGCCAATAGGAGCTAGCCCTGTGGGGCTCCACTCCACTCATAGAACTAGGGTTACAATATGTAACCATCGTTTGTGGTGCGCTATAGTGCTTGCTCTCATCCAGCAACACCACTTCACACTCCTCCTCATTCACTTCCTTACTGAAAGGAAAAAACGAGAGGAAATGTTAAACACCGGTGCTGTATGCCACTCGTTTGCACCAGAGCCCCCCGGGCCCTTTGGATGAAGATTCGCAGCCAGGATTGGTGGGAAATACATAAACACAATCACAGAACAGGAGACAACACAACAAGCAGAAATATAATCAAAACAGCAGCAATGAATAGAATAATAAAATACACTAGATTTGTGTAGTGTGATTGTTCAAAATCACATTTGTCAGTACAAAACTAGTTTGTTTAGACATGATTACAGAATTGATTTTGCAGAATAAAATAAATTGTAGGCCTACCTATGAAATATACTATAGATTTGTGTTGTATTGCATTTTGAGAATGGCTAACGTTAGTTCAGCAATCTAGAACCAAGATTCCTTGCGAATAAAACATGCGCAAAGCACAAATTCATGTTCCTTTTGGTGGGAATAAACCGATAAGCGTATACATGACCCGATATTCGGTTTGGAAAAGGAATAAACCAGGGGTCTTATTCGTTTTTTTAATATTCGGAATATGCCCATATTCCGTTTATTCAAACGGTTTATTGATGTTTACAGTACATGGCCGCGCGCAACCGGAATATTGTCAATATTCCATTTAAGAAAGGTTTATTGAGTGCATGTAAACGCACTCAATATCTTAGCCTAATGAACCCTGACAAAAACGTTTAAGACCAACTGACTAAAGACTAGCTAACGCTAGCTAGCAAAAGAGCCTGCCCCAACTTGAGCTTGTACCGGTATTCTCTCCAACAGCAACTTCATCCTCCACCACCTGATCGCTGCTGGAATCCCGTTTTGTTTTCTTAAAAAAAAAAAAGAAGCTTCTTATATCCATTTTTCAGAGGCTGCGCTAACATTACCAACTCCAAGTCGAGTTGTCTACACTCTCCCTTCCTCTTACGCCAGTGCACGCCTGCCAAGTCTTCTTGAATGACACAGAGGATCCAAAATGTAGGCGTATCATTTTTGAGGGCTTTCATGCATGATCGGAATGACAGATGAATATACTGTATATAGCCCCGGATTTTGTATACATATACATGCATACATACAATGTGTACATATACATTTTTCAACCGGGGCTATTCATAAAACATCCGGGGCTTTAGCCCCGAAAGCCCAGGCCTAAAGACGCCACTGCTCTGTGCTATACCAATGTGATGTGCTAGCATTCCTGCCATTGCCATTGCCATTGATTGGCTAGCTTAAAAATGCATGTGAAGTTTGCATACACAGTAGCATGGAAAATGTATAATTTTCTGCAGTTATCTTAGTTGTAACCAGACTGAGCTAGGCAGGCAGTTTTGTGTTTATGCCTGGTATGTATTCAGTTTGGGAAATCCTATGATCTCTATAAAGCATCAGTGCTAGCCAAGGTTATAATAGTTCTGTTTTTTCCATTTTAATTTTTATATCGTTTCAACTTTTTGTTTTCAATTTCAGCTTAGTTTTGATTAGTTTCTAAAACAGGTTTGAAAGTTTAGTTTTTGTTTTTTGAAAATGCTTAGTTTTAGTTTAGTTTTTTATTAGTTTCAGTATTAGGTTGTTGTTTTTCTTCTGTGCTAGCCTCATGAGACTATCCTGATCTTGCGAGCTCATGTTGTTTCACTCTGTGTGAAACAAACCATCTGGCGCATGTCAGGTTACTTTTGCGCAGGGGCACAGCAAAAAAAGGAGGATAGATTTTGTTTCCACCAAACATACTAGCCTACGTATGAAATGAAAAAGACTAAAAGAAGACATTTTCTCATTAATTTTAGTTTATTTTAGTTGGTTATAATTTTTTTGTAAAGCCAAGTTTTTGTTTTTATTTTAGTTAACTAAAAGGTTTTTTTCACACCTAGTTTTTGTTTTTTAGTTAGTTTTTGTGAACTATAATAACCTTCATGCTAGCTCAGGTGGGGAAAAAAACTTTATTTTAACAACTGCATGACATAATGTCTGTTTTATATTTATTCATTATCAGAGAACTCTGATTGGCTCCACAGTTGTAACGTATTATAAAAAAATTATAATAATATAATATGAAAATTGTATAATAATGTAAATTGTATAAAAACAAATAATTGGACTCTGCTATCATTTTGCGCCTCCCATGAAGTTCTCTGGCACCCCCCTGGGGAGACTCGTCTCATGCTCAAGAAGAGTTGCTCTGTTATAAGAGGACCACATGGGTTTGTCTTCATCTTGTGGGCCACGGTATCTTACAAAAGAACCATGCCATGAACCATCCATTTGCTTCTCCAAACTGACAGATGTAGTCTACTACAGTACATCTGCAGAAGCAGTTATTACTGCTCTTTAAAAAAAAGTCTCCTGGAGAATTGAGCAGCCAGATTTATAAAACCCCAGAGCACTGTTTACTACACACCATCATCCACATATGTCCAATTCTTCAGCAGTGGAGTCATCATCAGGTGTTTTGTATGCAATCTGTGGGACAAAGCCCATGAGGAAGCACAGTATGTAGAATTATTATGCACTGGGGATGCATGTTAAGTGGTATGTGCTTTGTGCAATACCATTTGATTTCCATCTAGATAAATAGAAATAGACTTCATTGATCCCAGAGGGAAATTGCATACTTGCATCTACTAGTTCTAGACATTATAGTTATAGACATATTAATTATATGCTGAACATTTCTTAGTGCACTTAATTCCACCTATATTTATGTACTCAAACTATTTTTAGGGGATAATAATGATATTTTTATTCCCTTTTATTAATGTATCTTGCTTAGTATATCATGCTGTGCTGCACCATGTCTACAGCAATTGCAAAAGCAGCTGGCCTAGCATTCATTTTCACATAATTTGTAAATTATTTCAAAATGTATTTAGGCCTATCTATTCTGAGTAAGTTCATTGTAATTTCCTTCTGTATTTTAGGGTAATTGTTTCCATGTTTCTCAGCAAAAACATGCAGGAGATCGGGCAGTAGGGTGGGGGAGCAGAGCGTCTGTCATAAACAGTGTTACTGTATATCGCCACTGTTAGCCATCATCAAATTGTTTAAGGCACCACAGGCCTTCAGTGGTGAATGATAGCATTTCATGTATATAACAGTTTCCCTGACGGCCAAGCTCCTGGTCCAAATGGAAGAAACAGCAGGCATTTTTTTCATTTAGTGTATAGAGCAGGTCAGCTGTGACCAATTTCACATACTGTCTACTAAAAGTGTTTAACTAAATACTAATATGATGGGATAAACAGAACTATTCTGGGATTACTTTTCTGTTATATCATAATAATCATGAAACATACTGTATTGTAAAACTCATTTATTTAATCATTTACTTTAGATGCATTCTGATGGGAATATCCCTGTAAACCTACTGTACGAGATTTATGCGTATGCGGAACTAACTTTGAAAATGTCATCCATGCAGAATGTATGGTATTAATAATGGAATCCTTATACAATTCAATATGCATTACAACCTCATTAGTCCATTTGACAACATAAAGCAGCCGCCTTTCACGTGCAACATGCATGCTTGCTGGGTATTGCCATTGAGATCATTTGTTTTTATTTCTGTTATCAGTCTTATTGCAGTGCAAATCACTCCGTCCTTGATCAAATCAGCAGCTCTTACTCAATTGTATTTGCACCACAATAATACTGTACCATTCCAATAGCACCAAATCATAGCCAGAAAACAAATGTTGAACATGTGTTTGCCAGCAACCGGGGAGACAGTTTGAAAATCCTTCTGTGTGGATGTTTTTATTTCAGCATATGATTTACTCTGGAGACATACTTTAGTCAGCAATTGAAATTATAGAATTGCTCTGCATTTACTCCAGGTGGGAGTAAAGACCAAGTATATGAAAAATGTCACAACACCTTTAATTAGCATAACTATATATTGGGAGAAAATAATGGCAATTCAATATGTGTGTATAACTTATTCATACACAAATATTGAGTATGTATGAAGTTTTGCTTAAACATACTGTACAAAGAGTGGTGATGTCACAACCCCCCCCCCCCCACCACCACCACCACCACCACCACCACCTTCAGTTCCATTCCCTACAAATCAAAAGACACTCCCAGCCACTATTGTCTAGCCTATTGTGGATACGGACAGCCAGACAGACAAACAACAGCAACAGAATGGATGGGAAGGTGCCAGTAATGTCTTGTAAGGCAAAAAAGGCTGAGAAGCCTGTTACCTGCAAAATATTTGTTGACTGTGATTATAGGATAGGAAATAATGTGTGTGCTTGCTCCCAATAGGTCTAACCCTATGAACATATTTCCTAACTGCAGCAGAATGTGATAACACATGTTTATCTAATGATGGAATTACTTAGCCTCATCTCTTCTGTAATCATTGGGGGCCAAGCAGCAAAGCTGCATAGGCACCCTAAGTGATTCTACGTTTTCGTATTATTATTAGGTTGGCTAGCTTGTAAAAGCTAGCCCAACTTCTGATATTCCCACTATTTCTTTCTTTCTTTCTTTCTTTCTTTCTTTCTTTCTTTCTTTCTTTCTTTCTTTCTTTCTTTCTTTCTTTCTTTCTTTCTTATTATTCTCCTTATTTTTTTGGCCCTTAACTACTTCTTCATACTTTGTGCTAGAAACTTCTTTCAAACTTTAAAATCGTCTTTAGCTGTTTCCCGGATTTATTCAGATTTTTGATATTTGTTTATCGTTTTTTAATTTACATTTTAATCGTAATTTTTGTGCCATTGAAACTGCTGGTGGAATGTTCAGTATCATTATGTTTTGTGGCAGCTGTTGCTTTGAAAATATTCACACATTTTGTAAACTGCTGGCACTCCTACAGTTTTGAAAGCTCACACACATATTATACATCAAAACATTCACACAACTGTGCTGATACGTACAATGTAAGTATCTAAGCTGTGTGATTTATAGTTTTCAGGGTATGATGATTTGTTTGTCAACTGCGCTCCCCATTGAAACGTATGGTGCCGCACTCTAACTTCTGAGCTGCTAATTTTGCATTTTTACCCTTTTTCTAACTTGTCATAAACCTACAGTGTTTAAGCTATACGGACATATTATACATAGAAATGGTCTGCAAGTTCTCAGGATTCCTATGGTGTCAATATATAAGCTGTAACATTTATAGTTTTTGCGATAGAGCTGTCTGAAGCGGACCATATTTAGGATCAGAGTGTCAGTTGGGATTAGAGTGGTGGCAGCTGTTGCTTTTTTTGAATTTGTGTACATTTGCAGCCTCTCTTAAAGGGACAGGCACCCTTTTATAACTAATGTGGTAGCACAGAACTCAGCCAAAGTGGAATAGAGACACATGATCTTCACTGGTGGGGGCTGGTGGGTAGCCCGGAGAGGAGTACACCGTCCCTGATTAGCTATGACCAAAAGGGGCGGAGCCTCACCACCACGCCACTATTCACGCCACAGAACCCACTTTTCAGCCCCTGAGTGGGCTGGAGACACACAGTCTTCAATGGTGGAATGCATGGAAATTGCCCGGAGGTCACTGTACTGTCCCTGACTAGCTGTGACCCAAGGGGGCGGAGCCTAACCAGCATGCCACTATCCATGCCACGGGCCCCACAACTCAGCCCCTGAGTGGGCTAGAGACACACGGTCTTCACCGGTGCAGGCGGGTAGGTGGCCCGGAGAGGGGTACACTGTCCCCGACCAGCTCTGACCTGAGGGGGTGAAGTCTCGCCTCTGTCAACACCACGGACCCCCCAATTCAGCCCCTGAGTGGGCTAGAGACCCTCCTGACCAAGTGTCATGTCCATACCTCGAACCCTCTAGCGCCACCAACGTGTCAAAGTTGGAGGTGCGTTTAGGCATGCAACTTTTGAGCCATCAGCCTGATTTTCAAAAACGAGGTACCATTGGATTCCGTGGCTCATGCCGAGTCCAACTATGACATCTTTTCCACCATATTGGATTTTTCGCCATTTTGGATTTTGTGAAAAACACTTAAAATCTATCTCCTCCGAGGAACATTCACCAATCTGCATGTCCCTCGATTTACACAATCTAGGGACCAAAGATCTAATTCAGCAAAAGTTCGAAAGTCAGAGATACGGTGAGTCAATGAAGATTGCAGAGGGTGTGGCTTTTCACATAAAGGTGTATAACTTCTGAACGGTTCAACCAAACATCACCATACGTTGTATGCCTATCAACACCCATGGAGAGAGGGTAAACCTCCGTTACTGGCCTGATCAAACAAAATGGGGGCGCTATAGCTCTATAACTATAGCCTAGTTGTCTTTGATGCCCTGGTTGCACTGCTTGGCCCCCATATCACTACTTGCAGCTATATTTGTATTTTGTTATCCTTGTATTTTGTATTCCATTCATACTTTAAATAGAACATATTATTCTCTTGGTGGTCTATCATCTCTCCTTGTGCCATCAATGTTTAAGCTATATTCAGTCTGACTGAGAAGCCAGAAAAACTGTTCTGTGTTATGCAACATTATTGTAAAATCGTTTTTTTTTTTTTTTTTCATTTAATCAAACAGATAGCTGTTTCTTTCAGAGAGCTTCACTGTGTCCGTTGAACCAAAGCAGTCCAAAAACTGGTTCCAAAATGTTCTGTGAAACTTTCACACCTTACCCGAGTAAAACGGGTTACATAAGCTCAAGCTATACAACAGTGCATACCTACATGGACCTCGAAGGGGCCACATGTGACACACACAAACACACGTGGGTGAGGGCGACACAGCACACACAACACACACACACATATCGTCAGTGGTCACTGGTGGAAATTGTTCTGTGCATTTCTCCCATCCAAGCTGTCGTCCTCCAGGGGCAGCCAGAAGCAGTGAGCAGCCATCGTTCATGGGGATCAAGTCCAAGTGCTCAGTCCAAGTCCTGGTCAGAGACCGGACTGAAGAGCATCTGTTCTTCCGCATGTTTTTTGTATTGGGTTCTTTTGGGAGGAAACCCTTGCAAACATGGGGAGAACATGGACACTCAGCACAGAAAGGCCCGGAGACCTTCTTGCTGTGAGGCGACAGTACTAGGTACTAGGGCTGCACCTAACGACTATTTTTCTAACAATTAAACTACCGATTGTTTTCATGATTAGTCGATCAATCTAATGACTAATTTAACAATGATTTTCACATTTTTTTTATTGCTTAATTAATAGAACACTTAATTTAAAAACAACAAATTGTAACAAGAAACAGTAGCTGCACTGCAGGGTATTATAAAAGCTGCAAAATCTTTCAAATTTGTAGCCAAACCATTTAGCTGACGAATGATCGGTTTAAATCACTTACCCATGTTTGTATAATAAGGTGTAAAATAAGGTGCCTTTTCTCTTTAGTCTTACATGCCACATGAGTGTGCTCAGACTCCTTATGACGATGCAAAGCAGCTCACAACAGTTGCTACAATCGACTGACACAGCTACTGTATAGTCAAATTAATGTTTAATCTAATAATGTAAGTACTGTAGTATGTATATGTTGATAAATAATAAGTGAACTGTAAATGTCCCATCTAAGAAAAGTCTGGACACCAAAAACAAACTCTTAGCTCCCTCCAAGCTGGCTCAGGTCCATAGTGTCCAGCCAGTCAGGCGATGCACTGAAAAGCCTTATGGCAGCTGGTTGGAATGACGTACGGACGTGCTCCATAGAGTACCATGACAGGATCAGTCTGCAGCTGAATGTGCTCTGCCTGACCAGAGTGTCATGTAGAGGGTGGGAGACACTGTCCATGGCGACCCACAGATTGACCAGCATTCTTCTCTGCAACTACTGTCACTGATTCCAGGCTGAACCGCAGTACATAGCCTGCCCTCTCCTCAAAACTGCAAAGAACCCTCCTCGCTACAACAGACTGGTAGAAGATGTTGAGCATTGTTCTGCATACATCAAAGGACCAGAGCATCCTCAGGAAGTAGAGAGACAGAGACGGCATTAGTCAAAGTTGTAAATGACCTCAGAATTAATGCTGACTCCAAATACCTCTCTGTTCTCGTCCTCCTGGACCTGAGTGCAGCCTTTGATACTATAGATCATGCAATCCTCATCGAAAGACTGGAGAAGTGGGTTGGCCTCTCCGGTCCAGTCCTTAATTGGCTTAGGACCTATCTAACCGGTCGTGATTTCTTCGTTGCCCTCGGTGAACATAGCTCAGGAAAAGTCCCTATGACCTGTGGGGTGCCCCAAGGATCGATCCTAGGACCTCTACTCTTCAGCCTGTACATGCTGCCCCTTGGCAGTGTCATCAGGAGGCACAACATTAGCTACCATAGCTACGCAGATGATACCCAACTCTATATTTCTGTAACACCCAGTAACTACATCTTGGTTGACTGCCTTGTCAAGTGTATTACGGATATAAATGTATTGATGTCACATAATTTCCTCCAACTCAACCAGGACAAAACAGAGGTACTGATCATTGGAGAAAAAGCTGAAAGAGAGAAACTATCTGCACACTTAAAAACTGAAATTGACACCTAATGCCAGGCTAGAAACCTAGGTGTCATACTTGACTCAGATCTTAATTTCGAAAACCACATCAAGAATATTACAAAGACATCTTTTTACCACCTAAGGAACATTGCCAAGGTGCAACCCTTTCTCTCTTCGCTGACACCGAAAGATTAATGCATGCTTTCATCACAAGCAGGCTGGACTACTGCAATGCTCTACTATCAGGCCTACCAAAGAAAGCAATCTCTAAGCTACAAATTATACAGAATGCTGCAGCACGAGTCCTCACTAAGACTAGACGAGGGGCACACATCACACCAGCCTTAAAATCACTACACTGGTTACCTGTCAACTCTAGAATATACTTTAAAATACTATTACTAGTCTATAAATCTCTCCACAGTCACTCACCAGAATACATTTCAGACATGCTTGTTAGGTACATGCCCAACAGACCACTCAGATCCTCAGGTACTGAACTTTTAACAGTTCCAAAAGCCAGGACCAAGAAACACGGAGAGGCAGCTTTTAGTTTCTATGCCCCCAACCTCTGGAACACCCTACCGGAGTGCCTAAGAAGGGCCGAAACAACGGAGGTCTTCAAGCGAGATCTCAAGACGTACCTTTTCGACCTAGCCTACAATCACTAGCCAGGACCTTGAGACACAGAAAGGCAGCCTCAAACCTACCTGTGAATCCTCTGTATACATTGGTGTTTATCCTGATATGTACTGTATGTATATCAAGTTACCCTGAAACAGGCTTGTTCTGTTCTGACAGCTGTGTTACTTCAATGGCTCAGTGTGCTACTAACCGTTTTCTGCCTCCCCTAGTGCCTCTCTCTCTCCCTCCTACCTTCTAACCAGGTCCAGTGGATGCCCCACTGTCGCCCGCAGACCACCCTGAGTCCGATAGATACCCCCGTGTCGGCTGTGGATGTCATAGTATTTAGTTAACACACACACACACACGTACACACAGACACACAGAAGTCCACATCCGGCTTAGGCCTGGACCTGATGCTTTTAGCCTTTCTTGCTCTGAAAATTTAATTTAATGTAATTTATTGCTCTATAAATGTTCTTAGCCGATAGACAAATATATTCCAGGAGCTTGCTCCAGGTTGCCTGTTCTGTGTTGCTTTTATGGCTCTGTGTGCTACTAACCCTGTTCTGCCTTCCTTCTCCCTAGTGCCTCTCTCTCTCCCTCCTATCTTCTAACCAGGTCCAGTGGATGCCCCACTGTCACCAACAGACCTCCCGGAGTCCGATAGATACCCCTGTGTCTGCTGTGGATGTCGTAGCATTTAGTTAACACACACACACGTACACACAGACATACACCAGCCCACTTCCGGCTTTATGCCTGGGCCATAGCAAACACACACCAGTATTTGTCATGTCTCTCCTATGATGCTTTTTAAGCCTCTCTTACTCTGAAATGTAATTTAATGTAATGTATTGCTTTATAAATGTTCTTAGCCGGTAGACAAACTCCTGAAGCTTGCTCGATCGCCTTGTTGAGAGGGGTCAGGGAAGAATTTTTACAGCTCACTTATCTGGCCCCCGGGTGATTACTGTTTTTTTGCTTCCCTCTGGAATATGTAGAGGTGGGTCGTATGCCCACCTCCCTTGTTCTCTGTAAGTCAGGTCTGTTCCTTCTTGTAAATAGACTCTGTGCTTCCTGCCCATTCCAGCCTGTTGTCCTTGTATAAGTGACTGGACTACAGTAGCATTTACACCCTGGAAGGAAACAGAGATGAGTAGAGCCTTCTTCCTCCTGAAGTCCACCACAATCTCTTGGTCTCCCCCACCTTGAGCTGCAGGTGGTTTTGTGCATACCACTCAACAACTAGGCCTCTGTATTCCTCATCCTGTCCTCCTCTTACACATCTAACAATAGCAGAGTCATCTGAAAACTTATGCAGGTGGAATGTCTCTCAGTTGTAACTGAAGCCCGATGTGTACAGAGTGTTGCTACCCACTCTCTGTCCAATTGCTGTCTATCTGAGGCACCAGAGGAGCAATGACATGCATTTTGAATAAATAGAAAACTATTTATTGGTATTGGTTGTTTAATTCATAAACAGTGTGCCTTTCCCATTCTGACTGTAAAATGGCTAATGATAAAGCTAATTGATTTCAGTAGACTACAGTTGTGGGACCTTGCACATGCCATCCTTGAAAAGCTCTTCAACCTGGATAAACTCAAAGTGTGTGTTGTTGAGCCCCAACAGTCCAATTGTCCGCTAGGCTGTCCCTGACATGCTGAGGGCCTATGCCAATGTGAAAAAGTTTAAAAAGCATGCACATCACACACAGTGATGAGCTCTAGGTGCTGGACATAAAATGCAAGTAGAAAGGAAGATAGAGTCCACACTCTAGATATGCTCCCATGAACATGTATTCCCACCTCAGGGTGACGTTTTGGGCACAAGCCCTTCTTTGATGTTTATGCCCGAAACGTCAACCTGAGGTGGGAATAAATGTTCATGGGAGCATATCTAGTGTGCACATTCTGTCTTCCTTTCCCCATGCCAATGTGACACATTAGATATGAGTCCAGAGCATGGTCCATAGAATGACAGAGGCTGCCTTGAAAATTTTATTTTTCTGTGGAGTGTGAGCTCCAGGCAGTCATAGTGAGCAACCTCGGTGGAAATGGAATTCTGATGGCAGGTTTGTTCTTCTTTCTTCAAGGTTCTTCTTCTTGTGTCCAGTCTAGCTGAAGATTGTGGGACTCAGAATGAGGCGCTGCACACCCTCACATAGGGGGCATCTGTACTCCTATTGGCTATGGTATGATATGTACATTAAAAATACTGTGTTGTCTGATTTTTTTGCTACTACTGTAGATATTAGATGCTGCCCCTTACATTGAACGGGCTATTCAAAGGTGCATTACCATGTGTGAAGGTCATACAAGTATCAAAGCCACCTGGACAGCTTTGGAAATCTGTTTGGCTAGTGTTTGAAGCGAAAGCAGAGAATAACAATCAGGTGGCTGGCAGTTTTTCAAATCCTTCACCAGTCAGGTACATACTGTATTATTCTTGTGTGTGCTCAGGCTCCCTAAAATCATTGATCTGAAAATCATTCAGACATGTTGGTGCATTAAAGGGAAATATGAACACCTTTACTGTGTGAAAAGTTTGGGTTGTACAATCAAGTCTACTCTAGACTACCTTTGTCCCCTTTTCTCAGCCTTTTTGACCACAAACATCTGCGTAAGGCAGTGAATGTTGCAGGCAACTCCATGGTTAGCTTAGTAGCTGGCAAACGTTCAAATCAAACTTAACTTTTGTTTCCACGCTACCTCTCATGGGCCTCTCTTTGGCGGAAAATGCATTGCAGATGCAACACGCCCAAACCAATCACTCAATAAAGTGGTCAGCTGTCCAACTGAATTATTGCATTAACATTAAACCCTCTGAAAAATACTGCCAAATGCCACATAAATTACATATGTTGTTATTATTCACTCACATTCTAATATTCTAATAAGGAAAGTGTAATACTGACAAGAAAAGTGTCACGATTCTGTACATACAATATCATTCCACAATGCACTACTTCTAAGGGCCATTCACATCTATTACAATTATAGAATTGTACAATATTTTGTCTTTTGAGGCATCGCTAAAATGCTACCCTTCAGTGGTGCTAAAAATAGATTAATAGATTGGAATGGGTGTCTCTCAACATAAAACTAACATCATGTCAGTAATACCACCAATGTTATAATAGCCTAATTATTTTTCATAGAAAAGGCTGGGGGAAGTTGGATTTGGAAGGAGGTTGGATTTATTTTGGTGTAGTTGATTGAGAAAATGTTAGTCTTGGTGAACAGCATTGGAAAATGTAGAATTATTACAAAAGATAAATGGCCAAAGCATGGGTTATATTTTTTATTTGGGGTCTGATACAGTATGTACTTTAGAGAGATGACAACTCAAAAATATACTTGCGGTTCATGTAGAAGAATTACAATTAATCAAAATATGTTTTTTGTGTATTTGAATGTATTGCATCTGGCCTGCCAAAGCAGATGTTAATGTGATGGATGAACATTTTTGGATATACATATTACAGCCCATTACTTGGATTGCCAATCAGGCAACTGTACAAACTGTACATCTGTTTTCACTCAGGGCCCATGTTCAATTTGTGCACAAATCGAATGCTTTAATGTTTTCACATAGCACAGAAGAGTTGCCCAGCACAAAGATATTTATTTTCACTTTTACATTTTCACAGTTCAAGAAAGGGGTTTGATGTTGGTGTCCTTGATTTTGAAGAATTGATGTTTATCCTCTGATCAGGATGTACCAATTCCCTCAATGAATGCAACCACACTAGTCTGAAAGAATCAAGGGGATCTAGACGTGTTGGAATCTGAGAGACAGATTATGTTGTGTGGCAGGTGGGGAGTAGGCTTTACTTCAAAATTGGATGAAATTCAGGAACTACTGTACCTGTGGGATGCGAGGATAAATTCAGTCTGCTTGAGGGTTATGGTTTGAGGGTTTTGGTACACCCACGCTCCCAAATAAGGCCTTTGAATAACCCCAGAGTGATATGGAGGCTCACACTTAAGACGGAATGAGTAGAGAGTGGTGAGGTGTAATCATAGGCTTTAAGTTAGCATTTCCCACATTTGGGGTTTAGTCCAAAATCCCCATGAGAAAAATGAATGGTATTTGCAAAAAATGCAGAAAATAAGGTGATAGATAGATAGATAGATAGATAGATAGATAGATAGATAGATAGATAGATAGATAGATATTGCTATTCACAATGTACCTAATGATACATAATACCACCTCTCACTCTGAACTCCTGTCTAATAGACAAAAACCAAAGAACCCAAGTCGAGCCTGTTTCTCTACTGAATATAATCATTGTGCTTCACAAAAGAGACACTCAAGTGACACTGGCATGTGCTTCAAGCAGAAGAATCATTGAAGGACTTCTGCAATCCCTTCCCCTTTTGTCGTTCAGAAGACCACCCATTATCAAAAACAGTGTCATGTACAATAATATGACTCAAAACAAGAACACATGGCTGACAACAACAAATTAGCATAGGTGTGGTAACTGTGCATGTTGCAACAATGCAACAAATTAGAAAACTTCCAATCACCCTAACACTGGGAGGAAAATTCCTATTCGAGAATTCATAAACTGTATTTCTACTTATGTGATTTACATGCAATGTCCCTGTGGTCTAGCCTACATTGGGGAAACCAAACGGCCTCTTAAACAAAGAATATTGGAGCACAAAACTGCTATCCGTAGAGGCAATCAAATCAAATCAACTTTTATTTATCTAGCACCTTTCGTACATAGAGGCAATTCAAAGATTAAAAAAAAACAAAGAATGTAAATAATAAAGAAAGCAATAAAATGAACACAATAAAAATACAACAAGGATGGGGTTTAAGGGAATGCAAGGCTAAAAAGATACATCTTGAGTTAACTTCTAAATGTTCGTACAGAATGTGGTGCTCTCAATCCTCCGGCAGGCTGTTCCAGAGGATGGTGCTTCTTTTAGCAAAACATTATGCGGAAGCAAATCATGGTTCACCCTCTTCATTAAAATTCTGTGGGATTGAGAAAGTCACAATACCTACAAGAGGAGGGGATATCCTGAAAAAACTGTTCCAAAGAGAAATGTACTGGATATACAGTACACATTCAATACTATGACACTAAATTGACTAAATTGACAGAATGATGACTATCTTAAAATGCATTTTAAATTAAGACTGTTTAATCTAGGTCCTTATTGCTACAGTTTATAGTGTATAATCCTCGCACTGAAGGCCACAAACTGGGATACTCCATATACAGTGTAGTGATTGGTCCTAGATTGGTAGCTAGACCCATGAGATAAGAGCAGACAAGTGATTGGTACGGTGGCCGACGCGTGCAAATCACAACGGCAAATCCGGAACACAACGGCAAGTTCAAAAAACACAACCGCAAAGTTCAAACACAACAACAAAGTTAAAAAACACAACAGCAAGTCAGAAAACACAACTGCAAGTCGGAAACACAAATGCAATACAGAATACACAACAGCAAGAGAGAAAACACAATCGCAAATTGGAAACCACGATTGCAACTCCCAAAAACACAACGACAATAACCAGAAATCACATTAGAAATGTGTCAACCGGAAAGGGATTTACTACTTGTTGAATCTGATTGGGCAGCTATAGTGTCAATAACAGTGGGACATGTGCGGGAAGCGAATACTCAAATTAATTTGAAATGATACGTTTAATGACTGGGTTTAAGAATGGAACAATTTTTCTCCCACATGCAGGAGCCTATCTTGCCTCCTGCCAGGCTGTTATCTTGCCTCCTGCCAGGCTGTTGTTATAAATAAGAAGTTCTTAACTACTTGCCTGGATAAATAAAGGTTATTGATTGCTGATGAGCTAGCTAGCTAATTGTCATTGATGTCATATCAAATATTGGACATTTTTATCTATAGCTAGTGACCTGCTTTAGTAGGCTAGTGGCCTCTAAGTAGTTTGCACAAAACAGCTGATCAGACGTTACGATGCATAGCCAGGCTCTTGGCTAGTCTATGTGACACCTATGGCAATAATAGCTAAAATAATGAAGATATGTTTTGAGTATATCTGTGGTGGTGATAGGATAACATTCATATACAGAGAGAGGACGATTAGTTGTTTTGTTGTATATTATTTCAATATACAACAGAGATCATCTACAAAATAGATTACATCCTAATTCGTAGCATCATCCATAAATCCCGAGCAGCCTCCCAACACTTGGCCAACTCAACATCTGTCCTCTGTAAGGAAATCAGGTTACTGCGTGTCATAGGTAGCTGGGTAGGCTCGGACACAAGGTTTTTACTCTGGAGCATGCTCTGACTACGAGCACTTGTGTCAGCGGTAGGCGAAGTGGGCATAGATGGAACTGGGGCAGTTGATGAGTCAGACAACTCAGTCGCGAACACGGTATCAACCAAGTCCTCACTCAGTCCTGCGCACGGGTAGGCTACATGCGCACACAGGGAACACTTCAGGAAACCTAGCTCTGGGCCAACACATCAGGCTGTAGAACAGAGGGATATGTTCCAAAACCTCCAGCATAGGCATAACCCTGCCACCAGCAATATCGTTACCGAGCAAGAACATTTACACCTATTGGAAAAGACGGACGCACGGCCACCTTACACTCCACTGGCTATCACAACTGAAGTGCACCAGATGGAGAGGCACCGACACATAGCTCATTTCGATGTCCTGCACCAATACACTAGAACCAGTGGAAGACTTTTCAGAGAAAGGCAGAATATCAGAGAGTATAAAAGACTGGGCTGCTCCCGTATCTCTCAATATGCGCACTGGATACTGGTCCGCCGCCGTGCCACAGAGAGACACCCACCCACAGGAACAGTGCGTAACCAGGGTGCAGTGAACCGCGCACTCCACCCAACTTGCGCTACTGGTTGCACCAAACCAACCTCCTTGGGGTGTTTGCTGGGCTGCGACATTTTGCGTTTCAACATGAAGCAGTCGGCCCTTGCTCCAGCCAACCAGCTAACGTCAAAATCACTAGGACAATGAATGAATGATGATGCTACGAATTAGGATGTAATCTATTTTGTAGAGAATGATCTCTGTTGTATATTGAAATAATATACAACAAAACAACTAATCGTCCTCTCTCTGTATATGAATGTTATCCTATCACCACCACAGATATACTCAAAACATATCTTCATTATTTTCGCTATTATTGCCATCTAGGTGTCACATAGACTAGCCAAGAGCCTGGCTATGCATCGTAACGTCTGATCAGCTGTTTTGTGCAAACTACTTAGAGGCCACTAGCCTCCTAAAGCAGGTCACTAGCTATAGATACAAATGTCCAATATTTGATATGACATCAATGAGCTAGCTAGCTAGCTCATCAGCAATCAATAACCTTTATTTATCCAGGCAAGTAGTTAAGAACTTCTTATTTATAACAACAGCCTGGCAGGAGGCAAGATAACAGCCTGGCAGGAGGCAAGATAGGCTCCTGCATGTGGGAGAAAAATTGTTCCATTCTTAAACCCAGTCATTAAACGTATCATTTCAAATTAATTTAAATATTCGCTTCCCGCACATGTCCCACTGTGATTGACACTATAGCTGCCCAATCAGATTCAACAAGTAGTAAATCCCTTTCCGGTTGACACATTTCTAATGTGATTTCTGGTTATTGTCGTTGTGTTTTTGGGAGTTGCAATCGTGGTTTCCAATTTGCGATTGTGTTTTCTCTCTTGCTGTTGTGTATTCTGTATTGCATTTGTGTTTCCGACTTGCAGTTGTGTTTTCTGACTTGCTGTTGTGTTTTTTAACTTTGTTGTTGTGTTTGAACTTTGCGGTTGTGTTTTTTAACTTTGTTGTTGTGTTTGAACTTTGCGGTTGTGTTTTTTGGACTTGCCGTTGTGTTCCGGATTTGCCGTTGTGATTTGCACGCATCGGCCACCGTAGATTGGTGCCTAAATCAGCGCCACAGCATGTGTACAGTATAGAATAGAATAAATAAAGAATATAAGTTATGTATATGCATGCATACATCTAATCTGTATTAATAAGTATGTCTAGGAGTACACAATAATAATAATACATTTTATTTGTTTTGCACTTTACATTTAGAAAAAAATCTCAAAGTGCTATAAAACAGGTGTTTAAAAACAACAAAGTAGTTACAGCCAACTACATGGAAGGACAAATGGTAAATGGACTACACTTATATAGCGCTTTTCCACCTTAGCAGCACTCAAAGCGCTTTACAATGGCCTCTCATTCACCCATTCACACATACATTCACACACCAATGGCGGTAGCTGCCATGCAAGGTGCTAACCTGCTCATTGGGAGCAATTTGGGGTTAGGTGTCTTGCTCAAGGACACTTCGACATGTGGACAGTCAGGGCTGGGATTCAAACCACTGACCCTTCGATCACTGAACAACCCGCTCTACCAACTGAGCTACAGCCGCCCGACAAAGAAAGACAAGATAAAAAGAGCAAACAGGCATTTTAAAAACATGATAAATGCATTTCATGGTGCATAAGATATGGAAAACATGCAACCTAAGAAAGCAGTCATCAGAAAGCTTTGGTGAAAAGGTGCGTTTTTAGATGTTTCTTAAAGGATTCTACAGACTGTGGGGCCCTGAGGTGGTCGGGGAGGGCGTTCCACAGCCTGGGGGCAGCTGAGCAGAAAGCCCGCATGCCCATGGTTTTAAGGTGGATCTGTGGGGGTTTGAGGAGGTTTGCAGTGGAGGAGCGGAGGGTGCATGAGGTGGTCTGGGGGGTGAGAAGATCCTTGAGGTAGGGGGGGGGGGGCGTTGCCATATATGCACTGATGGGTGAGGAGGGAAACCTTGAAATCAATTCTGATTGAGATGGGGAGCCAGTGAAGGGACTTGAGGATGGGGGTGATGTGATCATATTTTCGCACACCCTCATCAGGATCCTAGTAGCGCTGTTCTGTATATACTGGAGCCTCTGAAGGCTGTAGCTAGGGATTCCGATGAGGAGAGCATTGCAGTAATCCAGCCTGGAGGAGACGAAAGCATGGATGAGTTTCTCGGCATCTGCCAGGGTGATCATGGGGCGGAGCTTGGCGATGTTCCTGAGATGGAAGAAGGACGTCTTGCACAGGTGTTTGATGTGTGACTCAAAGGTAAGATGCGGGTCCATTCTAAGACCTAGGTTGATGACGGATGTGGAGAGGGGGGTGTTTTGGCCGGAGAAAGAGATGCTGGTGATGGTGGATGACTGGACCTGATGCGGTGTGCCAAACTGAATGGCTTGTCTTTCAGCTGTTTAACTGCAGGAAGTTTAGCTTCATCCATGCCTCTATCTCCTCCAGGCAAGATGTTAATGTGGATAGTGGCAGAGGTGTAGAGGGAGTGGGTTTTGTGCTGAGGTAGAGCTGCGTGTCGTCGGCATAGGAGTGAAAAGAGATACCAAGCCTGCTGATAATATGGCCCAGGGAAATCATGTAGAGAGTGAAAAGGGTGAGGCCCAACACCGAACCTTGGGGGACACCGCATGTGACATTGTGGGTGACAGATCTAGCACTTCCGATGGCAACATGCTCAGTTCTGTTTGTGAGGTATGAGGTGAACCAGTTTTGAACGGAGTCGGAGATGGAGTGCAGGCGGTGGAGAAGGATGTTGTGGTCTATGGTGTCAAAAGCCGCTGAAAGATCCAGAAGGAGGAGGGATGGGGAGCCAGTGTCTGCAGACATCAGGAGGTCATTGGTGACCGTGACCCTGACAAGGGCTGTTTCCGTGCTATGGCCAGGGCGGAAACCAGACTGGAATTTTTCGAACAGATTGTTTTGTTTGAGATGGTGCTGGAGTTGGGCGGCAACTGCTTTTTCTATTACTTTGGAAATTAATGGGAGGTTAGAGATAGGCCGGTAGTTGGAGAGGACATCTGGATCTAGGGTGGGTTTTTTGAGGAGTGGTCTGATGACAGCAGTTTTCAAGGAAGATGGGATATGACCAGCTAGAAGGGAGTCGTTGATGATCTTGGTGATGAGGGGGCTGAGGACAGAGAGATGGGACTTCACCAGGGCTGTGGGGAAAGGGTCCAGGGCACAGGTGGTCAGCTTCATTTTATTTATGATGTCCTCAGCCTCTTGCCGTGTGATGGTAGAGAAGCAACATAGAGGTTGGGCAGGCCCAGGATGTGGTTCCACAGTCAGGACAGGTGAGGTGGGAGAGCTGTGGAGGTGAGAGCGGATGTTGTTCACTTTCTCCTTAAAAAAGGAGATGAATTCATTGCACCTCTTGTCTGTGGCCACTGAGTGTTGTGGGACTTGGGGTTTGAGCAGGTGGTTGACAGTGGAAAAAAGTTGTTTAGAGTTTCTGGGGCTGTTGTTTGTGATATTTGAGTAGAATTTTGACCGTGCAACACTGAGGGATTTGGCGTAAGCCTTCTGGTGCTCTCTATAGGCTAGTTTGTGGACAGTCAGCCCTGAGGCCACATAGCGCCGTCCTCAACTTCCGCAGCTTGCCGGTGTACCAAGGAGCTGAGCGCTGGAAGGAGACAGTCCGGGATTTGAGGGGGGCTGCAGAGTGACAGGAGGGGTTGTCAACGTGAATGTTTAGGTCACCAAGAATTATGACATTTTCAGAGGTTGTGCAGAGGGAAGTGAGGAGGTCCTGAAACTGTGCGAAAAATTCTGACTTGGGTTTAGGGGGGGGGGCGGTAGATGAGAAGTATGGTCAGGGCAGGGGACTTACACTTGAATGCTAGACATTCAAATGAAGACTGTGGTGGCAGAGGCACAGGGGACAGCTCCAGTTCATGGCGGTAGAAGACAGCTAGGCCACCGCAGCGCTTGTGGCTGCGGGCTTGTTCTAAGTAACTATAGCCAGGTGGACAAGTTTAATTTAGAACGGCAAAAACGTTGGGCTGGTGCCAGGACTCTGTGGTACAGAAAAAATCTAACTTTTTTTCAAGAATGTGACGGTGTATGAGGGAGGCTTTATTTCCTAACAAATTTGCATTGAAAAGTTCCAATTTGATCATTGATGGGGGAGGTGGAGGAGGGGAAGGGGGGGTGGATTTCTGCATGGGCCTGAGTACCTTGAAATTTACTCGTTGCCTGTTTAGCTGGGAGTGCAGAGATCTCACAGTAATTCCACGGCTGGTGCGCACAGATCTTGCGATGTCTCCCGCGTTTCATAAGGAATCAGCAACAGTGCTCTGATGACGCGCTGGACAGGCGACGGTGGACCAAAGAGAGGGAATGGAGTGAGGCGAGTTGTTTGGCTGGTGGTACTGTAGGTGAACTTTTTTTGGGAGTTTCCATGGACATAATGGTGTCGGCGAGGGTGTCTGGGTGTCCAGGAATCCGGCGAAGACAGGCCGCCGCAGTCTCCCCTTCCTCCTGACGGCGGTGCCTGGCTGGGGCATGGAGATCCATTGGTGACTGTTGTCAACCATGTCCCCCGTCCGAGGTCCAAGCTCTTCAAACCCGATCACTAACGTTGATATAGAACTTGGAAGTCTGGTGGGTCACAGCTGTATCCAGATACACTCCATATCATCTGTTTCCAGATCAGTTCTTCTTTTGGCTTGGAGACTTTGGTGCACGTATGTGGCCGCGCTCCCTCCTCTCTTTCCCGTGTCCGAGTACCTATCTTTGTGGAACAGCTGGAAGTTTTGGATGTACAGTGACTCATGTTTGAATGGGCCCAGGTTTCAGTAATGCAAGCAATGTCTGCTTTTTCTGGATTCAAGACCAGTTCGAGTTCATCAACTTTGTTTGTTAGGGATCTTGCATTGCAAGTGAATACATTTGGCAACCACGGCAGCCTCTTGGGACTCTGCTGGATGGGTATTTGGACGAGAGTGCGCTTTTGTTTGCGTCTTGGATGTTTGTTCGGTCTGTGTCCCATGAAGGTAGATATTCTTCTGCACAGCTTTTCCACCTTTTGTCCCTCTCGGTCGGCTTCTTGTGCGCTTTATTCCTGAAGTCCGGCTAATCTCATCGAGATCAGGAGACAGTGGAGGGGCGCTTTTTTTTTTTTTAAAGCTCGTAGCAGATGCGAGTACTTGAAAATGTTTGTGCCAGCTCTTGTTTCCGTCATTTCATAAAAACATTTAGGACAAAAAAACAGGACGAAAGACATAACATATGAACGAGACTCTTAAAAACAATAAAATCTTTATAAACCCATGTAACACAAGTTACTGAAGTGTGGCTGCTGAGCTCCTGCCTTGTGCCACATACATACATACATTCATACAGGCAGTATGGATATATCTAGTAATGCGCATATACATACACACATGTGTCACAGTTTGGGACACCCTTCTCCACCCACACAGGGTTTTGGATCTCTCTGACCAACCTCCCACACAGAAAACCAGGACCAAAGTATTTCTGAAAAAAATAGTCTTTATTACATGAGCTTCATAATACATTAGAATACTTAAAATCTCAGCAGAGCTCCTTCACTTCCCTTCCCTCTATTAGTCAGCCCTGCCACCAACTGCAACCCCGTTCTCCTCCTCTCACCTCCCTACGGTCGGCCTAAGTAGGATGGTAGCTGCCCATCACTGCACTCATCACCCGCAGCTACTTACAGTGAGAAAATCCCCCAGGGGCACTACAATGAATGGCACTGCAAAAACTCGATTTTCAAGAATAGCACTGCAAAGCAAAATAACACTGCACTCAGTGGAAACGATAGTGAAAAGATAGGGCCTCGGAGGGGCTGGGACAGACCCAGAGCATCGGCTATCTATTGGGGCACAGCTATGTGTCGTAGTCATTCAATAATAGAGGGAATTCACGAAGGGGCCTAAGACAGGACAAACATATATTTACGAGGGGAGTTTAGAGTCTTGACTCCTTCCCCCTGCAAGACTTAAATCCCCACAAAAAAAGGAAAGAAAAACAACCCCATTGGCCAACCCCAGTCTCTGCTCATCCGCCTCTTCTGCACCCCCTTGTGGCCGGTTAAGGATGTACTGCGAGCAGTTCCAGCCTGGCTCGCCTACCGGGTCCAGCGATGATCTACAGGGCAGGGGAGAGAAGGGCTTTCAGGAACAGGCTCAGCAGTAAACAGGTTATCGGCAGACACACCAATCAGGAACATGGGCATTTGCAGTAGGGGAAACTTAACTTGGAAGAGGGGTGTAACCGGATCACCACCCCTCTACCTTTAGTAAGCAGCTCTCCCCTCTACCACCGTCTTCTCCTGGGTCTCCTCTCAGACGCCCACTCAAGGTCTGGAACGTCGCTGTGGTTGTAGTCTTGTCTGGTGGAGAATAGCTGGCGACTCCGACTGCAGCCAGACCTAGTCTGTAGCGTCCCAGTGGATCAGTCTCTCTCTCCCTCTACAGCCAATAGCCTACTCCCAATGCGCAATCCAACTAATAGAACATAAACAAAACTAAACAGAAAATGTCCTGTGCAGGGATCGAGACGTCTCCCGTCCCCGACCGTCTCTTCCCCAGTCCAAAAAAAAAACGATTCCCCGTTTGCGCTTCACCAAACAGTTTTAAATCATCCTCTCCTACTTGATTGGGGATTGCCTACCGCTGCGCGCCCTGACACAGCCCCACCCCAACTTTTCCTGGCACGTAACAAGGAGGAGGCACTCTAGCCTAATGATCAAACCCTCTGCAGCTGTGCGCCAAGACGCAGCCCAACTCCAATCCCAGACCCCATGACACATGCACACCTCCACAACACTCGGAACGCTCAGGTATACAGTCTGATGGCTGCTGGCACAGCTCATCATAGAGGGGTTGTCTAGTATAGACTTCAATTTGTCCCTCATCCTCCTCTCCACCACAGACTTCAGGCTATCCAGTTGTTGCCCCACAACAGAGCCAGACCTCCTCACCAGCTTGTTTGACTCCCCAGCCTTGATGCCACCTCCCCAGCAGGCGACGGCAAAGAACAGTGTGCTGGCTATAACACTGGTAGAGCATCCGCAGCAGTCTGTTACACACATCGAAGGACCTGATTCTTCTGAGGAATAACAGTCTGCTTTGTCCCTTCCTGTAGAGGGCCTCAGTGCTGTCAGTCCAGTCCAGCTTGTTGTTCAGGTGCACTCCCAGGAACTTGTATGAGTCCACCATCTCAACTTCCTCCCCCTGGATGGTGATGGAGGTTGGAGGCCTCTTGTTCCTTTTGAAGGAATGCTGTTGAGCCATGGGCGTTGTATCTCAATGTGTGTTCCTGTGACCCCTCCAGTCTGTGGTGTGATGTGTGTGGTGTGTTTGTGTTTGTATAAAGAGTGTGTGCACACCTGTCTGACCTGCTCTGAGATGAAGGTCTGGACGTCCTCTTCCTCAGGCAGGAAGTCTCTCCAGCTGAGGCCAGATTCCCTCCACGCCCATGTTCCTATGGCTATGCAGGAGAGGAGAGGGAGAAGCAGCAGGTCACAACACTGACTGATAGAGAAGTAATTGAAAGTGTCCTGACTGGAGGCATCACAGCCTGGTACGGCAACACCACCGTCCACAACAGTCATGTCATCCAGAGGGTGGTGAAGTCAGCACAAAGGATCATCGTTGTGGAGCTCCCAGCCATCGAGGATCTCTGAGTGTTTCTGGGTCCAGGTAGAGGCAGGGGTCAGGGGTAGGGTGGGATAGGAAAAGGATACGGACCCGGGTTAGGGTGGGGGTGAGGGGATCCGAGCCCAGGACTGGTGTATGTCTGTGTGTGTGTGAGCGTGAGTGTAGGTGTTCCTGGGTCCAGTTAGAGGCAGGGGTCGGGGGTAGGGTGGGGGTGGGAAAAGGATACGGACCCGGGTTAGGGTGAGGGGAAAGGGAACTGGGCCCAGGTCCAGGCCTAAGCTGGATGTGGACTGGTGTGTGTCTGTGTGTATGTGTGTGTGTGTTAACTAATTTGCTACGACATCTGCAGCTTTATGACCGAGCACTAGGCTAACCCTAACCCTACCCAACATCACAACATCAAACTGCAACTGCCTGCTGGTGCTAGCTTCCTCGCCGATGGTGATGTTGCTAGTGCTAGCTTCGATAGCCTCTGGAGCACTTCTGCATTCGATTGCACCTGCTGCGGTGTCATATTCGAGTGGTAGCTTCTTCATTAGCATTGCCAGTTTTATTTTCATTATGAAGAAGTGGTCAATTGTTTTTATAGCTCTTTTCGCCATTGTGAGAAGGTTGGCTAGTTGTAGCTTGTTGAGCACTGAGCAGTACAGTCACATCTCATTTTTTTGCGGTAATGCCACAACTCGTTACCGAGTTGTGCCATTGGTGGATTATGATTTTTTTTTTTTTTAAAGGTAGCCTAGTTTAAGTAATAAATACACTTTGACAATGAATGATGACCTAACACAAACTGGTACAAACCACAATTATGTATTCAATAATTGTGTTAATTAGTAAAAGATTATAAATTATAAATATTTTTTATTTTCTTTTTTTAAGAATTTGAGCAGAGTTGGGCTGGCCAATCCCCTTATAAAATCGCCCATGATCCAGGTCTACGGCAGGATGGATGAGGATGTACTGTATTTTACTGAGCAACCTCCCCAACAGACGATATCTCAGCAAGTCCTGTAGGAAAAAAGCTATTAAATTGACAGAATTATTCCTGGCAACAAGGACAAACATCGCTGAAGCCAATAATAAACACTGTTGCAATAGAAATGGATGCGCCTTCCTCAAAAAATAGACTTTGTTGTGGTGCTAAACCAAAATTGTGAACATCAAAAAGGACATGAAAGATGCATGGTAGCACTCACCAATAAAAGATACATGGACAGATCCTCTATTTCACCGGTTTATTTTTGGTGTCAATGGAATATGCTAATGTTTCGGCCAGAGGAAGTGAACACAAACTAATTGAAAGAGAGGAGAAAATATCCGTAAGCGCAGACTTAGGCCGCAAAGGAAATTCTGAGAGCGACCCGGAGTATAGTGCAAGCATGCGGTATAGAGAGAAAGCAGAATACTGTATTGAGAAAAATCATAAGTGCATTTGAAAGCTTGAGTATTGAGAACACAGGAAGGATTTTGCATGCTCTTGAATTAAAATACTGTGCTCTCGAATTAAAATCCCTTGCTCTCGATTAAAATACTGTGCTCTGGAATTAAAATATCTTGCTTTCGATTAAAATACTATGCTCTTGAATTAAAATGTCTTGCTCTGTATTAAAATCTGTGCTCTTGAATTAAAAAACTGCGCTTTCGAATTATGACAGGATAATCACTCCATATAGACAGCCCATACTGTCCTCTTCGTGACACCCAGGAACGGTTCCACAATCTTTTTCCTTTATTTTATTTTTCTTCTTTGACTTTGAGCAAGCTTGCGCCGAATTCCGACTCCCAGACAGAATCCAACTCCCCGACAGAATCCAACTCCCCTTGCTTTTAGTTCGATCTGCACTCTTCTGACAAAACAAGTGTTTATCGTTTCTACCACTTGGCAAAGATCAGGACCAGGGGCGTCATGCAACCAAAAAAACCGAGGGGGTATTTTTGCAGTTTAAAATCAGGACACAGCACACTACCAGATGCCACTCAAGCGGTGTGAAATTAAACTTACTGGTAGCATTCTTTCAAGGACTTTCAAAATAAAAGCAGGCTAAGGGAAAACAAATCTACTTCTTACTCACTTGGCATTGGTCCGAATGATATACCGTATACTGAAGTATGAAGTATATGGAATCTGATATACTGAATAGCCTAATATTTGGAGGATCTGTTCATCAATTAATCTAAATGTATGCAAGCAGACCATGAAAACGTGTTTATCTGAGACGAGGCGAGGGGGGCCAGGTCCAGTGTTAATTTGGAAGGAACCAAATCCACCGGGAAAGAGAGTGTTTGGCTTTTTGAAAGAGGTTATGGTGGCTTTTCGAGGTGGTCTATGACATAATTAAAATAATACATTCAGCTCAGTAGAGAAAATAATCATAGCTCTGCATTGTAAAATGTAATGGTAAACAAACAATAACAGAAAAATAATATAATAATAACACCCCCAAAGCTGAGGGGGCATGTGCCCCCTCAAGTTCTATAGGCATGATGCTTCTGATCAGGACATGACAAGATAGCAACTTGTCACAAAAAGCGAGGCTATTTTAGGTTTTGAGATGACCACATCGCAAAACCTATGGCTAGCTACTGCTATAACATAGGCTACATGATAATTAACTAAAAGAGCACTTGGAATAAGAACCTAGACTACATAATAGTTAACATGTAATAGGCCTATTCATATAAAGTCATAACCTTATCCGTCCTCACATTTACTGTGGTTAGCCTGCATCTTTAGGTCACTTGATGGTAGGCTACTGAGTCGGTAGATGAATCCCAGGCGAAACGTAATACTTCAACTGTATCAACTGTAGTTTAATGAGGCAGATATAGCCTAGTTGTGGTAGCCGACATAGGCTGTCATGATTTCGACAGTCAAAAGATAACTCAAAACTCAAAGATAGTGAGGGGGAGTCGGAATTATTTGCCACAACACCCCGCCACCATAATTTCGAGTACAAATAAAGCTGGAATACAGTGCTTCTTCCATGCCTTGACCAGACTACCTGAACTCGCGCAATGACGCATGGTCGTGAAAGACAGCATACTATGATTTGTCGCGGTCATTTGTGTAGTGTTGACAGTGTCCCAGCCATGACACGGCGAGAATTTATGCAACTATGATCGTCTAATCTGACATGGTAACCTTCGTGAAAGACCTAAAAAATTGTGTAGTTTGCACAGGCTCTTAAAGAACTAGTTAAACTCATTGGCACGTTCTTGACTCTCCCCCACAGTTGGGCCTGAAGTACCCAGCCCTGTGATTCTCTTCATCCCCTCCCACACTTCATTGGTGTTGTTCAATTCTAGTTTACTCAATCTCCACCCTCTCTCTGTAGCTTTTTTTGGCCCTCTGCAGCTCTCTCTTCAATTCCTTCTGGATGGACTGGCCTCCTCTCTTCGCCATTAAGGCCCTTAGGGCTTTTATGTCCTTATTAATCCATGGTTTGTCATTGGAGAAGCAATGTACCTTTTGGTGCTGTGATCATCACGCCTCTTTCTTCCTTGGTCTGCACTCAAAGCTTGCCTCCCCAGATAGCAAGCAGATCTGGGCCATATATGGGCCGGAACTAAGCCACAAGGGCCAGATCTGGCCTGTATATGGCCCAGATCCGCTTGCTATCTGGGTCTGCGCTAGCTCAACCATACCTCCATGCGCTCAGCACAGAATTTTGTCACAAAAATAACACCGGAGGTTAGAAATGTGCCAACATTTCAGGGAGGTATCTGACTAGGGCTGTCTTCAACTAAAGAAAATCTTGGTTGACTAACAGGCATAATTTATGTTCGACCAAATGACTTTGGGAACTTTTTTCCCCAGGACTATACATTTCTAATTTATTCTGTATTCTATTAGGATATATTAATTTAATATGTACTGTATGTAGTCCTGCTTTCCAGTAGGCTGCTTCTACTCCTGGAGTTTGCGCCAGTCTGGACATGAAGCCTCCCATTTATCCCATCCCTCCCATCTATCCCAATGATTTAATTAAATTAAATGCACTGGTATTACATCGTTTAATCATCATAATCATAATAATCTTTATTGTTGGTCTATAGTAATAATACAAATGATAACATGTAGCCTAGGCCTACATAATGGTATGACAAATGCACTCTGCACTCCCAAAATGCAAAATGTAGCCAATGACATAAGAGTAAAGAGGATTACAACGACAATATGAATCCTATTTTGAACTTGTAGCCTAGACATTGTGGGACTTAGTTCATAAAACAAACAATGACCTGTCCAGCGATCAAAGTCAGCCCTACGTCTGACTTCATCACGTTTGTCCCCTGCCATTTTCACGGAATACAAACTAGTTGCCATCTTCCTGCAGTGCAAAGACGGGTGCACTGGAAAAGAAATACCTTTTTTAACCCATAAAATCATACATTTCCTGTGATTGTTTTGAATGGTGTTCACACCAGAAATTGACCACTCCAGAGTTCACTTGCTAGCGGACCGAGATCACCTCGTCCAGGTGGACCAGAGAGCGGTTGTTTGGTCCGCACCAGAGTGTGATTCCTGCGTTCACACCACCCAAATGAACCACAACAAGAGGTCTGGTTCGGTTCAACCGGACTAAACAAGGTTGGTGTGAACGACTCTCTCTCTCACTCGGTATCACTTCCCATGCTGGTGTATGCATATCTCCACCGGCACTCTAGCTGGGGAGGCGCCCGCTTTGCCCCGGAACGCGAGTAGGTCATCTCTTTTGTACGCTAGACACATCGCGACTCTAAAATAGCAATCAAAATAAAAATAAAACAGACAATAAAGCATCAGAAACAAGGTAAAGGCATATACTAGCGCTACAACGTGCTAGAATGATGGATGGTAGAAAAAAGGCAGAAGAATAACAAAGAAAAGTCCAAAGATACAGAGCTGCTGAACCGTTATTGTAACTGGACTGCATGAGTCACATATCTTTATGATGTGTGATTGCTGGGCTTGCATGTTCTCCCCGTGTTTGCATGTGAAGTCTGCGTACTTAGTAGCTAAATCTGTCCACGGGAATAAAAAAAAACTGCAGATATACAATACAATCACAACTGGATTGACCTACTGTAACAAGTCAGTTTTGTGTTTATATGTGTGGGGTGTGTGTAGAAACTTTGTGTCCTTAATAGGATCCAGATATAACTTTGCTTAGCATTATGTCCAAAACCAAATGCATAGCTGTCCGAATGAATTAGCGAGCATTATTGTACTGACCTACAGTACTGTACTGACCTAGGTATTTAACAAGCTGATGCTTGCAAGCTACACACACTGTAATTTACTAAACTGACAGATTAGAAGAGGACGTGTGGGGGCCAGATCCTGGATCCATATTAGGGCTGTCACAATACCAAATTTTCACAATACGATTATCATGGCAAAAAATAACGATATTATTGCAATATCTATAGCAATCATAAAAAAATGCAATCACTTAAAATGCATGTTTAAAGCTGCAATAAGTGATTCCTATTGCTAGATGGCAGTAAGAGACTTCTTTACAAATGAAAGTCAATGTATATGAAAAACTTATAATATGTACTAGGGTTGTACAGTAACGATAACTGGTATAATGAACCACAATAAAATCAGATTAAATGTATTATGTATAAAATTAGCATTAAAACCATGTTTGATTATGGTGCTTTGGAAAACCCACTGTAAATAATGTCCAGCATCAACAAGCTAGCAACAGTCTCCAAGACACATTAATGTGTATGCAAATAAAAAGTGCATACAGTAGTGCTGCTAATTTTATTTGTGGTTTCAATATAAAACTTGGTGAAATGATTTCAGTGTGTATCAGTAGTTTTCCAACATCTTTAGCACATTTTAAAGGGGTCCACGTTTGCAAAACTAACTTTTTCATTGTTTTTGCATGCACATTTGAGTCTCTGATGGTCCTACTAACACACAAAGTATGACATGAAACAACCCAGTCATTTTGTTGTGGTCAGCCGAAATGAAAACATTAGAAAAAAAGTCAGTCCCTGCAAGCCATTCAAATCTCCCGTGTCACTTTACGTCACAGTCGGGGACCCCGCTAACTAGCATAATGTCTTTGCACAGAAAATGCTCTGTTCTTGGATTAACTAAGCAGCACAGATCGTCTCCCAAGCTCAAAAGACAGCAGAGCCGAGTGGATACAATTTATTTGGATGGCAACTCTGAAATTGGCAAAACACTGGCAGTGTGTGCTAGCCATTTTTGCCCGATTGCTTTTCCAACCTGGGTCAGTACAATGCAGGCTTTCCAAATAAACTCTTTCTGAATGATCAAGCAACACCTGTCAGTGGAAATTATTACTTACAGAAACTGTAAGTAATTATGCTGTGTTTGTTTGCATATAGTACTAACGCTAGCTAGCTAACACGAACAAACTCCCCTTTTGCCTCAACCCGGATGCTCATCTCATTGTAGAGTAACGTTAGGTCTTATGCTAGAAGTGGAATGAAATTGGTAGACTTCTAGTTCATCAAGCGGTCATTAAAAATGATCAAATGTTAAGAAGTGGACATCATTGGATTCCCATCAGCCTACAGAATCTAGATTTTATTGTTTGTAGTTGAATAGTGTCATATAGCCTGCTGGTGTCTAGCTAGCAAATGTAGCTAGAGGTAACCGCATGCGACCGTGGAGATAATAACATGGGCACTAACGCTATCATGTTTAGTCAGGGAGAGAGGACAATTAAATTTGTCACAGTGGATGGTCCAGGCTAGCCAGCTATATTTGAGGTAGCATAGCACTGTCAACAGCCCTCGTTCTCTAGCCTGCCGACTTGCTTTTAGCTGAGCTCATTTACATATGAAAAGGCGCTCAATCCACTCAATCTGATCTCGTGGTCAATGGAGGGGTATAGAGGCATGCTAGAATGCTTATTCTGAGTGGTATTTCAAGCAAAAAATACTCAAAGATGTGTTTTGGGGACCCCAAAGATATTAAATTGTTGAAAATTAGCATAATAGGACACCTTTAACAATACCACAACAATACTGATAACCATGATAATGTTGGTCACTATAATAGTGATGTGAAATTATCCTACCATTACATATCTTATATGAACGTTTAAAGGACAATGCTCGTTTTTGACGTCTTTAGACAAGAAATAGCTTCCTCACTTGCTCCAGCACGCATGCGCACACATGCTGGAGCAACGATTGCGCGCTGTGCGCATGCGTGCTGGAGCAAGTGGGAAAGCTATTTCGTTTCGAAAGACGTTTCTAAAGATCATATTACAGAGGCATGTGAAAAACCACAACAGGCCTACACTCTATGTAAGCACAACTAGCGATTCATAAAGACAGATTGATGAAAACAACCGTTTCGCGGCAGAAAATAGATTTTTAGAAACTGCACTCTCGGTTCCCCGACCACCGCCATTACATGGATATACTGGCTCGCGCTGGATTTTAAATTTCTTCTACATGCCTCCGAACTACACCAAAGTGATCTCAGTGAGTCAAACGTCTTATAATATGTCGTAAATAAGGTCCAGGTTGTTAAAAACGAGCATTGTCCTTTAAGGCACGGGGTGGTGCAAAGTTATGGGCCGTAATTTGACAACACAGGCAGAAATGCTGGAATAACAAGACGTGGCGACTAGTAGGGGAGTTCGCATGTTCTCCCCGTGTTTGCAAGGGTTTCCTCCCAAAGAACCCAATACAAAAAACATGCAAAAGAACAGATGCTCTTCAGTTCGGTCCCTGATCAGGACTTGGACTCAACACTTAAATATATAGAATAAATAAAAATATAGTTAAAATAGCAGATAAAAATAAGAAAATAAAAAGGACATATCATATATGGTAAAAGAGAATAGAAAGTAAGAAACAGAAAAAAAGAAAGTGAGTATAAAAAATACATTTTTATATTTTTAATTAAAACAGGTACATGATAAAAGCAAGATTAAAAGGGTATGTCTTAAGATCTCGCTTAAAAGTTTCCAGTTTCAGCCATTCTTAGGTTTTTTGGCAGGGTATTCCAGAAGCTGGGGGCATAAAAACTTAAGGCTGCCTCCCCATGTCTCTTGGTCCTGGCTCCAGGAGCCATTAAACATTCAGTGCCAGAGGATCTCAGGGACCTACTTGGTGTAGGACAGCTTGGATGTGATAAAGGAAAGGAACAATTTCCACCAGCGACACCTGAAGAAAGCATGTGTGTATTGTGTGCTGTGTTTGTCGCTACCATGTGTGTGTAATATTTGTCATTGTGTCCAATAAAAAGAGACCATTGAAGTCCTGGAATTAGGACACTATGGTTCAATAAAACAATCTGATATCAGGTGGTTTAAATTTGTTTGGACAAAATGTAGGGGGGGATCACAGTGCGCATTTCAGGGTTTTTAAAAGTCATTGTCCTCATTGAATTTCTTTCACACAATATACAGTATAATGGCTGGATTATTTACATGATATTAGTATGTTCATTGTTTAAATGCCACATTTATCGCAAATACAGTATATCACGACACCCCTAGTCCAGATACAGTGTCAACTTGCTGCCTCATATGGCCTTATTACTAGACTGTTACACAATGACAATTTGGCACTGGAGGGCATTACAGGAGCACAGACAACACCATTTGCAACAAGGGATGCAGCTGATATTGTGACCAGTCTAAAACCAGACTAAAAAGGATTAAAAATGCAATGTAAACTCAGGAACTAGTCTGACTCACCGAATGTAGGTTTTGGGGATAAGCCTTGTCACTAGTTTATTACTTCCCAATCAGTGGCGACAGATTTGATTCCCGGCCCAATCAAATTCAATACAGATTACGTGAAACAACAACCTAGCAACCACTCCACCCAAGACGATTGTGATTGGTATAAAGAAACACAGCATTTTTTCCTCCTATCCCAAATGGTAATGAGTCCAGCCAGACCTTTCTCCAGCGCTGGCACAGTGTAAATTAAGTGTGTTGATAGGTCTGGCTATGCTTTAAGCTGACAGTTAACTAAAGATTCAATGGTCAAGGCTGAACATTTGATGCTTTGCTACTCCTTTGGGCTATCACTCATTTTATTTCACAAGCTAGACCACTAATGGTATTTAGCCATATTTGTAGATCTGTAATGTAAACTTAATTTGTTCTGGTCATGAGCAACGTTAAAAAGAATAACACCTGTCCCTCTTGGCAACACATTACTAGCCTGAGATAAGATGCCAGCAAATTCAAAATGTGAAACACATAAACTAGCAGAGTCAAGAGGCGGCTGGATCACTAGTTGGCTAGGCAGCTACAGTGTCCAATTACACTTCATGAAGCTAATTATTTACTTCAAATGCAGTCGCGCCTGGTAGGAAGTGTAGAAACCTCCATCTGGAAAGTGCACCTGTTTGTGACGTCATCTACAAAGAACCGACCAGGGGCAGAGTCACGATAATTATGCGCGACCAAGGATGGAATTAGGCTAATTATGTGCTGGGGCTTGGGACTGTTGATGTTCACGTTTGAATTGTTGTTTCATGTTGTGGACTTGTGCTGGTTGTGTAATATGATTTGTATGTGTTTGTCTGTTCTTCCCTGTAGTAATGTTTAATTTTTGATGGGGTACCATGGTCAATATTCTTATGGAGATTGATTGCCTCCGACTGGTGTCATGTTCATACTGTGTGTTTTTAAGTTAAAACAGCATTACCTGGGGTTGTGTGGGGACACAGGAACGGCTCTAAAACCAAGATCTCTGCCTCACAACGCTGCTTGCCACAATATGCTTACAGGCTCATTTTCACCTGACATCCCGATATATCGGGAGCCGATTTCTCTCTCAGCAGGGGCTGAAAATTATTGAATCTAAAAATGTGGCCCCACCACCTCTACCTCTTGACGGTTAGAGCCCCAGCTGTTTTCATTGGACTGATGGCTTGGTGTATTTCCAGCTTTAATCTAATACAGGAGTCTTCAACCTTTTCTTGACCAGCGAGTCCCACCCAGGTTATAAGTTAAGACAGGGACGCACGTCATATTTGCATAAAAAGCAAAACAAAAAACACTTAATATGGCTAGCTGTATGTAGGGCAATATAATTTATTTGGCTGTCAGAAATATTAGCGGGGCAGCTTTAGCCTACTTTTTAATTTATGTATTGTACAGTAACAGCTGAGTTGTGATAAATGTTGTGATGTCATAAATTAAGCTATGTGAGCCTTTCATAAAATTAACATGACTTTCACATGATTATCACTGTGCTTTGTCCTGTAACTTTGGGTGTCCTCATCACTCACTCAGGCTTACACACCTACCTTACCAGCTCTCTTCTGAATGGAAAAAAAATATGTCCCTTTTCTCTTGTTTGTTATTGTTCAACTATTTACATCCCCTTTTGAAAACATGGGTGAGTAGCACATGGCCTGAGTTCAGGGCGTAGTTCCTTTGAAGCCAGCAACTCTTGGATGTGCGTGAGGGGCAAATACATACAAATTGTGTTCTCAGCATAATGTATACATGTTTTTTCTTGCATATATAAAAATATATAACCTATAACCTATATTTTATAAATAGGCTATTTTTGAGAAATCCCTACCCAAGGATCCCCTCCAGTTTATGGACCTCCTATAATACCCCTGATCTAATACTTGAAAATAAGCCAGTTATAACTTGCAGCCAAGGTATTATTTCAACACTTTCGCAGTAATGTACAACCCCTTTGGATGATTTTTGGTAATCAATCTTCTTTATATGCATACAACAGGCTGGCCACATTGGATAACCCTCCTTACGAGGCCTTGGGACATTTTCTAAATCAATTTGCTGCTGTTTTTCTTAGCATTTTTCTTCATGCCAGACTTGACCCTTCTATCGTTGCAATCAAAACAATAAAAACATCAAGCATGTGTGATGAAAAGCAAAGCACTGACTGGCAAGTATTATTATGCACTGTGTACAAATAAAATAAGTATGTCTGATTTTCCATGAAGAGCCTAACGAGAGTCATGGCTAAAACAAACAAACAGGTGCGATACACAAATCTGCTCGTAAAACCAGCAGCAGCAAACACCAGCCCTTTTTGTAATGGCACACCATACAACACTCTTTAAGACAGGGTATGACCTCATGCTGAGAGAGGCCTAGTTACTGGATAAGTTTACTGCACCCCTGCTATCATAAACAAAATAACAAAGGTGGTTTCAATTACCTACAGTTGACAGTCCTCATGCATACTGATCATCTCATTAACCACACCATGGCAGGGGCATATTTCAGAGTTGTATAAAAGTGCTGGTAATGATGTCATTGAAAACACCCCTGTTATATTTTTTACATGGGGCATAAAAAGGTATTGCTCCTTGTTATTATGTATTACGCCAGCCTTGCAATGGGAAATAAAAATGCCAAGGGTTTTACAGGCTTGGTCGGCAACCTTTATAAGGTCTTTGGCATAGAAAAGTGTGAACAGCAGCTGGGGTTGGAGGGGGAGATGCAGGCCCCTTGATCCCCACCAACCAGCACCACAAAATAAATATAAAAAAGCAGACCTTTGCTTTGAACAGTAGAGATCGTCTCAACACTAAATGCTTAAAGTCTCCTTTGATGTTGAGAGACAAATCTTACACCCACCTTAAATAAATTGAAATAAATTGCAATTCAGTAGTAAGATCTTAGAGAGGAACAGTACTGTGCTCAGAAGATCCCCTGTCAGATCCACAGGCAATTTAATTGGTTACAATCATGCGATGCATATGTTGGTCTCAAAATAAATAAATATAACTTTTAAACAATACATTGATTAGCATCAGCAAAACATGAATAAGGTGAGCCCATTTTTGTTTGTGATGTGTTTTTTGTCTTCAGTAATAACCTATATCAAGTTATGCTAAGAAACTATACTGTATGCTACCTTTAGCATCAACACAGCCACTTAGTTTTGCAGCCTAGATCAATACAATGGTAGAATTGAAATGGGTGAGGGAGTGGCTTTCAAGGATAAATCTTTGGAATATAGAACTGATTTGGGTAACACCACCTTAAATTGCCTATGTAACTACAGTGTTAACATAATTAATAGGTTAACATGTACTGTAACAGCACCAGCCCATTTCATAGCTTCCCTAGGATTTCATTACTCTTCTTGGCTCTGCCCAAACTCCCCCCTGGCCAAAGCCTCCCTTGCCCAAGCCTCCTCCTTCAGTGTTTCCAAATTGTTGAGGGCTTGTGCATTCCCAGTATTCTAACGTGTTGGCCTTATCCTACCCCCCCCCCCCCCCAAAAAAAAAAAAAGAAAGTAAAAAAAAAAAAGAAGCAAACTAACTAATCCTAACCACCATATAACCCACCTGCTTTCATTCATGGTCTCTAAGGTACTACACCTGCAGAATCAGAATTGCCAAGTAAGCTTACTACACCTACGAGGAATTTGCTTTGGTCTGTTGGTGCATGACAATAAACATATTGCAAGAACAGGACAGGGCAGTGCAAAATACAATAACTAAGTGGCAAATACAATACTATACAATAAAATCAACAAACATGTACAAAATAGACAGTGTCAATGCCTTGTAGCTGAGGCCAGTTGCAGTGTGGTTCAAAGAGTTTGTTATTGGGGTGAGAGGGGTCAGCCACAATTTTTCCTGCCTGCTTCAGGGCCATGGAGAAGTGCAGGTCCACAGCCAATCACCCTCTCAGCAGAGCAGATGATATGCTGCAGTCTGCTCTTGTCCAGCAGTATACCAGATGGTGATCGAGGAGGTGAGGATGGTGGCAGTATACTGAAGAAGTGTACCATCATTGGCTTTGGCAGGTTGAACTTCAACTGCCTTAGGAAGTAAACTCTCTGCTGTGCCTTCTACGTGAGGGAGCTGATGTTCAGTTCCCAGTTGAGGTCCTGGGAGAGGATGGTGCACAGGAAGTCGACTGGGGTGGGGAGTCACCCAGGGTGGGCTGAGTTCTGTCTAAAGTCCACAACCTCCAATGTCTTTAGAGTGTTGAACTCCAGACTATTTTGGCCACACCAGGACATCAGATGGTCAATAAGATAAGATATACTTTAATGATCCCTGTGGGAGAAAATTGGGGTTTCAGCAGTGGAAAAGGTACAGCCGCAGTGGGAAAAGTACAGCGGAATAGATAGATGGATGGATGGATGGATGGATGGATAGTATGCATAATATATCAAATTAAATTACAAGGAAAAATTACAAGAGAAATTACAAGAAGGGAAAAAAATATAAATCTCCCAATGAGGGTGGTGTTGTCAGCAAACTTGAGGAGAAAAACAAAATGCTTTTACTGAACCAGCACATGAAGAGACAAAAGTAGGTCTGTGGATTTTAAGAATAACCATTCTACCCCACTCAAAACCTAACCCCAACCATTGTATTGTTACCCTGCATAATAGTGTGGCAGTGCTATTCCCATTTTGGCCACTAGATGTCCGCCTGGCACTTCACTTGAAGTGGAAATATGACTAATCAGTGCTCTGCACACAGCTCTGCAGGTATCTGTTGCTACTGTTGCTTGTGATATGGTGCTCTACTGCTAAAAATAAAACGTAAAAAAAGTTCTTACTTTTAGCACTGCTGGTGTCACTTGTTCTCATAGAAGGCTTTACTGATAATTTGGATAAAAGCACATGATAAACTACTAATAGCTGCTGATACAATGTCATACTTTGTTTCCCCTGCAAGAAAAAAAAGCGTTGTCGTGTTGCCATCTGATCCGATCCTGTGTCTGCCTTACCTCAGATCACATGACTGCTCCCTCACCCGGCAACAACTGCCTGCTCGCCACAACATTAGGAGTGAGGAATCACTCAAGAGGCGTCCATGCATTTGAGAAAAAATATCTCTCATATAATAAAAGGAAATGGTAAAACAGACCATTCAGATATGTGCCCGCCTTAAACCCACCAAGAAAACCGCCTCGGTGAGTTTTTTGTAGCGTGGCTACCGGCTTCATTTCATTGGCAACCTCGCCTAGCTAACAATGTAGAAGTATTAGTTGCTAGCTTGCTACAGTTCGCTGACACCCCACAACTCGCTCAGCTGTGTGCTAGCTAGCTAGAGTCCACTTCATCCTCATAGAGACAGATAGTTAGCGGCTAGCTAGATTACAACTTGGAATATTATATATTATATATTCTACATCGACTTGTGCCTGCTCAGACATCTTTTTAAAACACGAATCCTGTACTCTGAAGCGTGTGAGGATGACGGGGATGCGAGAATTTCAGACAGGTGTCAGTACCGCTAGAAAGTCTACCTAACGTAGGCATCTATGCTTTTATCCTAACCTCTGATTGATTTCTGTTATACTGTGTTATGCACTCGAGGCGCCCATGGTCTTATAAAACACGTATACATTATGTATGCACGAAAAATAGAAAAAAATAATAGTAAAAAAAAAAACTAACACAAATATACATAATTTTTACATTTGCTAAAGTTCCTTTTCTGAAACACAATTATCTCATAACCACCTTACTAAAAGTCATTCTCTTAAAAAAAGCAAAAAGAAAAGAAAAAAAGTGCATCTCATATCAACATACAAGGCATAAAACCTAAAATTTAAATGTAACAATTTTCAATTTCTCCCAAATCACACACCAGAGTCTGTCATCCTCTACTGTAGGTCCTAGAAAACCACTAACCGGCCTATTTCTATAGCTAGTATCTGAACATAGTTGAGCACAAAGAGATCTTTGACTTGGCTGTATCATCAGTTAGGTAGCCCATACTGCATGGCCAATAGTAACAACTGTAGATAATGGTCTATGCATTGTTATCATTTGTTGTAATGTTTTTATCTTGTCTATTAGTGTAACTTGCACATCTCCTCCTGATCCTCCACTCCTGGCCTCTTGAATGGAAAAAAAAGTATTTGCCTGTAGTCATTGGGTCACATCCTTGCATTTTATACTGTCGTTTATTTTAGGCTTATCTGTTAACTGTCAACTGATTAATGGGGGTCAGTTAATGATCAGAAGAAGAAAAAAAAAAGGGGGGGGGAAGTGTCCCCTGTGTGTATGTTAAGAAACTAACACCAGCCCTTTCTCTAATTTTTTCAGGTGTACTCTGTGGACAATGTTGATGGACAGACAGACTCCAGCCTGGAGTTTGTGGTACCTAAGGACCTGGCTGATGGTTTCATCAACAACAAGAAGGAGAGTTACAAGTTCAGGTGATTATCTGATTCTGGCAGCTTTATGTGATCATTGCATACTGTATCTAATTTAGGCTACTTACTGTTAGGCCCATAGCATTATTTTGCCAGTATAGCGGTAGCTGCCAAATTAAATATATTTGCCAGAGCCATCAAATAACACCACACAGGGACAAAAGCATTAATATAAAAATATAAACTTTATTTTCAGACTGTCAAAATTCATTAGGGCCCAAGGTGCACAGTAATCACAGGGGCGGCGCAAACTGTCACATTGGCCTACCTAACTTTCTGGACTAGCAGTAATAGGCTAAACACGGCACACTCGGGTGACACCGCAAACCACAGCAGTAATGGTTAAAACACAGCACACTTTGGTGATTCAACAAGCCACCACCATAGGCTAATGGCTACACACAGCACACTAAAGCCTTAAAAGCTACTGACCGAGTCCCGTTCCTTCCCCCAAAGCCGCAACAGCCCACCCCTGCAATCACCCCACTAGCTCCCTTAGGCTACTTAGAACAAATTGCACACAAGGCAATTGTAAGACACATATAGGCCTATACTAAAAAGACTGTTTACTTAACTCGCCCAATGGCGAGGCCCCCCCCCCCCCCCCGGGCCTTCGCTTGTGACGCCGTCCGACTCCCCGGGGGAAATTCCCAGTCGGCGGCGCTCTAGACCCAGTCTGAGCGAGCAGCAGCACCTGTAGCTGTAGGGCCGCTGCTGGAAATGCAGAAGGAGAGCGGCGGCCAGGATACTCCTATGTCCCCACTAAAGCTACCTAAAAGAGGCAACCAGCCTCTCCTCCTAGCACTGGAAAAGCTCCCACTCTCTCGCTATCTTCACGCCGGCAGCCCTAAGCAGCATGCGAATGCACCACCCAGTCCCTGAGCCCCAGCCGCTAGACAGAACGCTCACCCGGCCAACGAAAACACACTCCCAATAATTCCCTTTTGAGGAGTTCCATCTCCCCACCGTGCTGGGCGTGTACAGGTGTATGCAATCCTCAATCAGTCAGTCACTCGCAGTTCTTAGGGAGACGGCTCCTCCCCTAGCTGTCTCACTACAGTATTGAATATAAAAACATGACTTAACAAATACAGTAAACATGTTGTCCAATGATGTATCACCCTTTGTGTCAAAGAAATGCAAGTGTAAAAATGTAGGAGTCATTTGCATTTGCTAATAATACAGTGATGCAAAGTTCAACAGAAGAGCACAGCAAAAAAAAAAAATCCCACATTGTTCTGTGAACGTGACACGTTTAAAAACGACACATAAAAAATCTCTGATGCTAAAGAAAACAAGCTGCTTGTTTTTAACATTATTTGTTCCTTAAGTATTGGTACCCATATGTCACTGACCAAAAGACTGCTCTGATATTTTTTGTTTACATTCTTCTACTGGTATGTCTGTCCTCTCTTATGGCAAGTTATAATCCTCCTCACTTCCATTTTATTTTTTTTTGCCTTCAGTTTAAATCAGGGCTTATTCAGGATAAGAAATTGAATGTAAAAACTATTTACTGTAGACGAATTGGGGAAAATGCAATATAACTGTGACTGGAAAAATGTCTGGTGAACAAACAAAAAAAAGTCATTTCCAACCAACTGAACCAACTGTTCATCAACACTCCCATGCAATTTGACTGATCTTGACAGTTTTCTAAAGAAGAATAGGAAAACAGTAGGTAGAGAGCTATCTCCACAGACTCACAGCTGTAACTGCTGCCAAAATATATGTTCAACATGAATGAATGAATGAATGAATGAATGAATGAATTAATTAATTACAAAAACAAAAAGACAAGAACAAATAACTCATAAATAAACTTACAAATTTGACACAGACAAAACAAACAGTAAAACACCTGTAAACCTTCATTTATCTTAAGTGTAAACACAGAGACAAGACACACAAAAACACAAAACAATAACTCAAAACAATAAACACAAAGGAATTCACAAAAGGAAGCCTGAGCTGACACAGCCTACCTGCACACTTCTATTCCCATGCACACAGTGACACACAGACACTGTAGTTTGGTTCCATCCACGCCAGGCGTACCACGTCCCACAGCCCATATTCCGCGCCCCGTAAGAGCCACCCAGAACCCAGGCAACCACATTCCAGATGACATCCACCGGAGCAGGACATGAGCCACCAGCCACTGGGCACCCAGCATAGACTGAGCCTATATAAAGGTAGCTTTTCTCCTCCTATCCCACGCTTTAGCAAGAAATTCAGCAAACACAAATATATTATTGAAAAGAAGTTTCAACAGGCGCCATTCTCCATACTAATTAAATCTAGACCAAGCACCTGGATTTTATCGAACATTGAATAACGTAAATCATGGTACCGTGGACAGTATAAGATAAAATGAATCTCACTTTTCAACCTAATTTAACTCACAATATTTGCAAATTCTGTCCTCTTCTGTTACTCCTCTATATCTCCCAGTCTCAATATTAAGAGGTAGAATCCCACATCTTAGCTGTGCACATAGTGATCTCAGACTTTTTGGCAAATTGTATTTAACATATTTTTCACATTGAAAATCTTTTTTGAACAAACAGTAGGTGCGCAGTTTGGGTTTCTGACAGATTTCTTCCTGCCACCTTTTGACACTCTTCATATGAGCTAGGTATTTAAACTCCTCAACATCCACCTTTATTTGTTTGAGGTAATATTCCTGGAGTCCGGTGTCTTCCAACAAATCAAATATTTTTGAGGCCCATTCACCCCTCATAGACAGATCCCAATGAAATATCTTACTGGCCAGTCTGTCAGATGGCAGGCTTAATAGCCTGTTCCACAGGCCTACCATACTGGCCTTCCATCTTAGTTCGCACCCATCCCAGCCCATGTCCCCATTTACTGCCACAATCTGTGCATATTTATGAAGGCCCAAAAAGAAACAAATTGCTAGATTCTGGACATGTTCATTTTTTTTGCCACTTTTTGTAACCCCATATTCCTGACATGTAATCTAAAACGGGGCACACACAGGCATGAAACAGTTTGGAGTAAGTATGATAACCCAAATCTCTAAGAAATGTTGTTTTCCCTATAACCCCTCCCAGCCTGCCGAGTCTGCTAGAACTGATGTACCCTGTAAGAAGCACATGTTCTTATCTAAAAACAACCCAAGATACTTATATTTATCTGTAAACTCTAGTAATTTATCTCCAATAAAAAACAGAAAATTGCTTCTTTCTCTGCCTGGTTTTAGAAAATGCATGACTTGTATTTTCTTCTTATTTATAAGTCCATTTTCTGCACCAACCAGCTACACAGGTTAACATAATTTGCAAATCCTCTTCGCTTTCTGATAGTAAAATAATATCATCAGCATATTATAGACAATTAATAAATACCTGGCCAAACTGAACCCCTTTCCCCAGTTGCTTCAACTCAGTAACCAAATCATTTATAAAAATAGCAAATAATGTTGGCGACAAAACGTCCCCTTGTTTAACACCAGAGGGCGTAGTAAACCAATCTGTGAGATATTAATTTACCTTGACACAAGAAATAGGCTCCTTGTAAATGGCATTTACTGCTTCAAAGTATTTACCATTAACCTCAATTTGATAGAGCTTATACTTCAAAAAAAATCATGATCAACAAAATCAAAAGCTTTCTGAAAATCAATAAAACAAGAAAAAGTAGAAAGATCAGATCTGAGTCTGTTTCTTACCACTGTGGTCAGTGTGTACACATGCTCTATACACGCTATACCCTTCCAGAACACATTTTGTTCCTCTGCCAGTAAACGGCAAGTATGAATCGATCAATATATTTAAAATATTTTTTATTAGTTTTCACAAATATACCGTTTTTTCACTTGAAAGTTGAAGGTTCAATATGTACTGTAATAAAGGTGTCAAAAGTTTGATTGAATCTATTTTCAATGCTGGCAACACATGGTGAAAAAAATTGAAAGGGGGTGTAGACTTTCTATATGCACTGCATGTTTGGGCCTGATATGGTTAAGTTATATTCCATTATTGTTATAAAAAAAATAGTTCAGTATAAATGTGGTAACTTAATTTTTCTTCTTACCCTCAGATTTCAAAAGGTGTTTGATCAAACGGTCAAGCAAGAAGAGATTTTTGAAACCATTGCCAAGCCAGTGGCAGACAGGTATGACCCTGGAATAGCTAGCTCTTAAAGCTGTAGTATGTAAGATTTTCGTAAGATTTCATGATTTTAATATTATTATATTGCTATGCTAAATCGAGAGGCATAATTGATTAAGCTCCCCTGTAAAAAACACATTTTTGTAAATCACTATTTGGCTCAGCTACAGCGATTATTATCTTTCTTATAATTTGGGTTTGGGTTGACACCATAGCATAAACATAATAATAAAAATAATAATAATAATCTTGGAGCTGAGGGTGCATCCCTCCATAGAGGCATAGCCACACTTGGTTCAAATGTGGAGTTACCAGTGTTATGTATGTGTGCTCTGTATGGGTAGGACGGACCACCCAACACACAGGGTGTTGACGTGATGAGAAGGAGGAGAGAGAAGGAAGGATTTCTTGCGGATGATGGCCACAAAATTGAATTGAGGGGCCGTGTTCCTGTCCTTGAAAACTAAAAACTAACGTCATTTTGGGGGGTTGGCTACTAGGCTATGAGGGGTTAGTGATGAAGAGAAACAAAATGCAAATAGAAGTGTTTGAGTCTGCATGGTTGTGCTGTGCACACCTTTCACATTACACAAGCGTAGACCTTACCACTCCCAATGCCCGAAGAGAACTGGGTGTAAAACTGTGAATGGATGGAGTAGGGGTCAGACTGTATAGTGATAGTCATTAGTCATTCTAATGGTGCAATAATAAAATGATGAATACTGCCAATATCTGACATTTAGTAGGCTATTTGGTTTTGTGATGCTAATGGATATTCTATAATGTCTAGTGCTCGATACTTCAGTGAACTCTCACCTGCTAGTTGATGGTTCTTCTTTTAGAACTTACTAGTAGTATTTTGTTTTGTTACATAGTAACATCTCTCTGTTTTTCTTGTTAGTGTGTTGGCGGGATACAATGGTACCATCTTTGCTTACGGCCAGACAGGCAGTGGGAAGACCTTCACCATTACAGGAGGGGCAGAGCGCTACAATGACCGGGGCATCATCCCTCGCACACTCTCCTACCTCTATCAGCACTTCAGCCAGGTCAGTCTTGGGACTGGAATGGATATGCTATTTTGCTAAGTTACAGTATGTTAAGCTGCGGTGTGTATCTGCATTCACTCCATAGCATTTTTAGGGTTATCAGGTGGGTGGTTAGATGATTAAAATTAACCACCGACATACTATATTATGCACTGTCCACAAAAACTGTTCACTGGCAATTATCTGGCAACGCGATCACAAAGTCATTCTACCACTCACAAGCTGAAAACTACAGTCAGTTGCTAGTTGGGAAAAATAGTGCAGAACTGTTGGCACAGGAGGCGAGAGACGAGGTTAGGCTACTCGATACAGCTGATGCATAAAGTAATGTGACAAGTTAACTACTGTATATATATCTAACTATATTTAATATATAAACATTGTTGTGAAGCATTCATCTGTGGCGTGGATGCGTGCTGTGTTTGACTAGCATCCCATGGGGCTACCTGTTGCATAGTTTAGGGCTACCAGCTGGCACTTAAATCATCCTCGCCCAATGAATTTAAGGTAATGGATAAATGACCGTGGAATATTCCCAATCGCTGTTTGCCTCCTATCCCTCAAATACCTATATATTACCATTGCTTTGATATAGTCCACTACACGACATGCAAAATAATTTTATATTGGAGTGTGAAAATCAAGCAGCTGCTCAAGCATCTCTAATAAGCCAAATGAGCCTATTTCTCAGTTACCTAACTTGACTGAGTGCGGACTTTCACAAGCCATGGCTTTCCTTGTGAAGTTCTTAAACAGTACAAGTAAGCCAATAGTGACGAAATATGAGTTTCTCAAGACAAAGCTAGTTTAGTATATAGTTACATTTGAGTATGTGTCAAAGTCATCAGAAGTAACTGACAACTGTTTTAGAAAATAATTTTTACCTAGGACAATTTTGGCTCCTGCTTCTTTATCAGAATCTTGGAAGAAACCCTGATACACACAAATCCAAATGCACTGCCTAAAGCCAAGTGAGAAATCTCTAATGGATTATTTTGTTTTGTCTGATGACCCACAGGACAGTAGTATGGTGTACACCACCCATATATCTTACCTTGAGATCTACAACGAGGTGGGTTACGACCTGCTGGACCCCCGACATGAGGCCTCGCGGCTGGAGGACCTACCGTCAGTATCTCATCATGTCTTCTATACTCTACTTACCACACACTTACCACACACTCAACATTCTCAGCATTCCTGTCTTGCCTCATATGGTGATCTAATGTGTGTTTAATATGTTATTTAAGCTTTGGTCTGGTGGTCAATAATTTTATGAAGTAGCATTGATAATGTGAATTAATGTGTGATGAAATGTGGACATTAGACACTGATCTGTTGCTTCTCATGAACACATCTTTGAGTTTGTAAACACCTCCAATAGATTAAATAAACACAAAACCCCTGGCACAAAACCCACTTCATACATTGGGTAACATCTATGCTTAGGGGCGCATTCATACTGTAGTCTTGCCATCGCCAGCTACCCACGCTATGTAAAGCTACTTGCGTAGCAACGTGTGTTGTGGATTTTTTTTTAAACTACAGTCTGTGTTCACAGCCACGCCAGTGTAGCTTGTGTAGTGTACCAGTGTAGCATAATATCATGTAATACATAGCAGTTCCTATGTAACTACAATGTTGTTACTACATGTATTGCTATGTAGTTACACTTATGGTATTACCATTCTTTTGGTACTGTCTTATCATTGGTTACTCTTTTGTTCCCAGAAAGGTGATGATCATGGAGGACCCTGATCAGAACATCCATCTCAGGAATCTGTCACTCCAGCAGTCGGCAAACGAGGAGGAGGCTCTCAACCTGCTCTTCCTAGGGGACACTAATCGCATGATTGCTGAAGTAAGTCTGTAATTTTAGGAGAACATTTGTAACATTTTCTTCACACTTACAATTAATGACATTGTGTAGTTACTACAGACTGATCCTGAATGTAAGTTAACCATGCTTTATTACAGCTATTACAAAAATCTTAACACTGCACACACATTTTAACAACAAAGAAAGTTTTACCAAGTCTGCTGGCCTCAATGATTTGGTCACCTATATCAAGGGCTGTTCTTATTTATTACAGTATTACAAAGTGAGTCACATGTGTTACCTTCTTTCCACAAAGTCACTCAGGCGCAGTGTTTGTAGAATTAAAATTGTAATTCATGCCTTAAAGCATTGCACCTGGAGTTGTTAATTTAAGCGCCAGTATGTCACTTTTGCATTACGAGCCCAGGCTAAATTCAGTCTGCTTCACATTCACGGTTTGTGGGTTTGGGTACGCCCGCACTCCTAAATTGAATTTCGTGATTTGAACCAGGAGTGGCCACGCCTCTAATGGAGGCGACACCCTCAGCTCTAAGTCCTGGTGGTATCGACACGACACCAAATTATTATAATTGCTGTAGGCAGAGCAAACAGCGGTCTACAAAGACAGTTCTCACAGAGGACCTCAATGACTTATTCCTCTGGATTGATCATAGAAATAAAGCAATATGTAAATGTTATGTTTAAAATATTTGTGAAAATTGTATATACTGCAGCTTTAACCAAAAATAATGTTTTAGAGGACATTTGTTAATTTCCTGCTTCCCTTTCTTCAAACTCAGTGACATCTGAAGAAAAAGTTTAAAAAAATATAATAATAATAATAAAAAAACAATAATAATAATAATAATAAAAAAACAATGTATGACAATACAAATACCGCCTTTGACTTAGTACATTCATCATGAATATGTTAAAACAGGTCCAAATAACATCATTAATATTAAAGGGATAGTTAAACATTTACTGTTTACTTGGTATCGGCACGCTGTTCATTGCCGTGGCCTGATAGGGAGGCAAACAAACGGAACACGTTGGTGAGGAGCCCCAGGCCAGCTCTGTTGTGGGGCAACAACTGGATAGCCTAGAGCAGGCATCGTCAACTGGCGGCCCATGGGCCAAATCCGGCCCCCCAAAGCTTCCCATCCGGCCCTCAGAAGTATTTTGAATATCTAAAAAAAATCATCTTCCAATATTGAAGCAACACCAAAAATAGTTGTGATCAAAATAATTTCATTAGGAATGATTTATCACCCCCAAATATGTGATTTTGACAGTGGGTTCTAAAAAATATGTAATATTATTATTAGCCAGTAGCCTAGCCTACATAAGCCGATGCAAGAAATTAAGACAGGGTCACTCGCAAAGTTGTGCTTGCTTCGCTGTTTGTGAATAGCGGTAGAATGACTTGTGCAGTAGCCTATCTTCATGCAAGAATATGGACAACTCGTAGGCTAGCTCTCATTTTAAATTAAATTTTACTTATATGCTTTTGTTTGACATTTTGTTTCATTTTATTTTTCACATGCACAATGACAGTAGGCTAAATGTTGCTTTCAAGAGTCCTTAGAACGGGCTCACAGCGGCTTCTAAGCACTAAAGCAGGCCAAAGTCATTTCGGCGGAACAGGGTGGCGGCAACAGATAGCAAAAGCAATTGCCAGCATGATTAGAAGAAACAGATTGCTAGAACGAGAAGGGATGAGGAGGAGATCCTGGAATCAGGGAGAGAGGTGAGACGAGGACGTGAGTAGGCTAGGCTACGGAGATGGTGAGGAGTCTTTGATGGGGGAATTTACAAGTAGCCTAGTATGCTGGCCAGCGGTTTAATGCTTTTTGGTTTCATTTTGGCATAATTATTACATTTCTGTAAGCCCCACAGCTAAGTAAGTGGCCATTTGGGCTGTGAAATGTTGGGCATGATTTGCGGAGTTCGCGCATGCAAGGCAAGGCAAGGCAAGTTTATTTATATAGCACATTTCAGCCACAGGGCAATTCAAGGTGCTTTACATCATGCGTACGCTTGCACACATATAGGCTGTGTTCCGGGACTTCCTGATTTATAAATTAAGCACTGGGGTGCAGTATACAGTAGGTCTTAGGAGTCTGTACACACCACTGTTGGGCAAGTTACTGAAAATGAGTAATTAGTTACAGTTTACTTTCATAAGAAAGTGAAGGTAATAATATATTTAAAAAAATATATGATTTGAGTCCGGCCCCCACCGTGTCTGCTGAGAATAATTCTGGCCCTTGGACAAATGTAGTTGATGACCCCTGACCTAGAGGCTGTGGTGGACAAGAGGATGAGGGACAATCTTAGGTCCTTCCTGGACAACCGCTCTCATCCTCTCCATGACGAACTGTGGCAGATGGGGAGGCTCAGGTGCAATACAGAACGGTTAAGGCACCTTTGTACCTGTGGCCATCAGACTCTATAACAGTGCCTGAGTGTTCCTGAGTGTTGTGGATGTGTGCATATGTATTTATACTTGAGTATTATTGTACATATATCTATACAGACTGTATCAGGGACGTGTTGTCCATATAAGCAGGGTAAGCAGTGCTTACCCAACGAAAAAATGAAAAAGGAAAGTTAAATATTAAAATAAAAGTGCTAATATAAACCGTTTGTTTTGTTTTCATTAAAATAGTCGTATTTTAGGTCCCAGTGCAGCAGGAGTCATTCATTTTCATGTAGCTTTTTGGCGCCACCTGCAGGAGTAAGCATTCTCTACATTGTGAAAATGGACATTACTGTCAGCGACCTGAAGGGATTTCGCAAACTGGACTGGACTAGAAAAACGGAACTACTGGCTAAAGACCGCCCGAAGCCACCGCTCACCGCTCTCCACACCCAGAAAGGGAGAGTTGCTAGAGGATTCCAGCAAGCCTGGTATGAGCTGAAGAAATGGCTATGTGGCTGTGCCGAGACCAATCGCCTCTTTTGCTGCTCCTGTACGTTGTTTTCTACTGATTATAGTGTGTGGACTCAGAAAGGCTACGGGGACCTTAACAATCAAGAGGCATCTGCCTGCAGGCCTACCTTCTCAAGACACAGTGTTGCTACACCACTCCCAGGACACACCATCGCCACGCCCACACCACTCTCAGGACAATGAGGCCACGCCCACACCACTCTGGCAAAAACTACCGGAGAGAAACTCAGTGGAGGGGTGTAGAATGGGCCAACCTAGAACCCATAACATTGTAGAGCCGATCCGAAGGAATCATGATGGCTTTTTAGAATGAGTAGTCAAATTGATTTGCTGTTTATCGCAAACAATATTATCTTATCTTTCTATACATGTAAAACAATAATATCGGATTTATGACAAACAAATCAGATAAACAGTGATTGTATTGTTCTTAGCCTGGATTCTATGGTATTACATATAAATCGTCGTCCTTGTCTTCTTCTTACTACTTCTTTCAACGGCGGCTTGGATCAAGTCATTGCGCAACCTACCGCCATCTATCAGAGCAGTTCCCTACTACACTGTCCTGAGCGTGGCGGTGGGCGTGGCGGTGGTGTGTTCTGAGAGTGGTGTGGCCGTGGCGATGGTGTGTCCTTGTTGAGTAAAATAATTTACTATGTCTTAGGTAAATTTTCAAAATAAATCTTAGTTCAGAATAGTTGAAAGTTCAAAATAAATCCTGAGGCCAAAATGAAAACAAGTTGAGGCACGCAGAAGTCCAATGCGATGACTTTATTGCTTTTTCAGAAACAAAATAGCAGTAAAGCCGGTGCTTCCCGGGAAAGAGACACACCCATGTCTTTGTGTTACACCTTAAATAGTCTGCCACCATCCCCCCTCTTTCTTGACCACAACCCACTTTCCAAACCTCATCCCTACTTTGGCACAAATCCAATGGTATCTAATATGCCGACTCAGCACCAACCTATGCCCAAATATGTCCCTGTAGTACGCCATTATTTCCGGCAAAGGGGGGGGAAATAGGGAGAAAGTTGGGAACCCTATCGGTACATGGGCAATCGTAGACTGTTTTTGTAGACAAAACTGCAGTGCGAGCATTAATTAATTCAATCTTTTGACAGATCAGGGGGGAAAAGAGGAGAAAATTGGGAATTTAACAGGAAGAAATCGGGATATCTAAGCAGTCAGGGAGAGCATACACTATTCCAACCGCCATAAAACTGCTCGCCTCAGCAGCCTTAAACTGCTGACCTAAGTAGGAGAACTCAACTTTCAACAGATCAGTTCCCTATGGCTACATCTAGTGGTCGTATCTGATATTGCTGTTGAGCAGTTTATTATTGGTTTCATCTGGTACTATTGAGCAGATATCTGTTACAGCATTTAATGTTGTGGCTGTCTAAAACAATGTATACCATAGGATGATTATGATTACAATATTATGTGATATAATAAGATGATTAAAATGCAGGGGAGCTAAATCTAATTAAATCACAACATCCTGAGAGTGGTGTAGCAACACACTGTCTTGAGAAGGTAGGCCTGCAGGCAGACACTCTTGGAACAATCAAGAGACGTTATCATCGACAACATCAAAAATGAGATTTCTGAAACCCCATTTGTTGCCGTAGAGGTTGATAAATCAACAGATGTAACAAACAGAGCACAGATCTCAAGTCATTCTGCGCTACGTGCTGAATCAAGAGGTGAAAGAAGCCTTTTTAGGTTTTGATGATGTGAGTAATGATAGAACTGCCGAGGCTATCGCTGATAATGTTTTGAGCGCTTTGTTTAAATTCAACTGCTTTGGAAAATTAGTTGCCCAAACATACGACGGGGCAGCCGTTATGGCATCTAGTTTAAAAGGGGTTCAGGCCAAGATTAGAGAAAAGATCCCAGAGGCTATTTTCACGCACTGTTACGCTCATAAATTAAATCTTGTATTATCGCAGTCGGCGAGGTCT